>NW_026988443.1:9199375-9877500 GCF_030222135.1 Aotus nancymaae | reverse complement strand
GCATATAAACTTAGTGGAAGAAGTATGTGTGATAATTCCATCAGCCGTTTCTCGTATTTGCTAATTTCTACTACACTCAGCCATCTGAATTTTGGAGTTAATTGAGCTTCCCATATGTGAGAATATTAACAAGCAGATCGAGAAACAATTCTTTTGTGGAAGAAATAAAAGCAATGAAACATTTACAGCTTTGTTTATGGCTAAGGTCTGAAAAGAGCTTGCACTCCATGCCAGTGTTCTTAAGAGAATCATTGCGGGATATTTAAAATCATGAATTTCATATAGTTCTGTAATTAAGACAAAATGAACTGCTAGAATATTGCATTCTACCATTATTCAACTTGATGTCTCTTCATTTAACACTGGCAGAATATTCATATTAAAAATTTGATATGACCGAAAATCATGTGGATTGAATTGCATTCATCATCCTTTGGTGATTTTTGGTTCCAGGAGAGGCTGGATCAACCCTGTGAAATTACTCCTTGTGTTAACACTCACTAATCCTGAATTGAGAACAAACATGAATGCTCGTGTTTGGTTCCTTTAAGCCTGAGGTCGTTGTTAAATGACAAACTGTATCATGGAATATTGAGAAAACTAATATTGATTCTTCTCCCTGAATGTTGATGTATGAATTTAGGATGATCTGAATTTAGAATGGATTTTATTTCATTTCATTTTTTTTCCTGCTAAATATATCGTCATTACTGCCCTGAGCGAGGCCAGTAGCAGAACGCTCCCATCCCATATTTATATACAGTCAAATAAATCTGGACCGGTGACCTCACCACGCACAATTTATTATGCAGCTGTCACCAGGAGCCATCTGCACAGGTTTAGGATGGCAGGGCAACTTGTCGGACCTTTTCAACTAGGAGTATCTGTAATATGAACTTTCTTCCCTTCTGCTTGTTCTATGAGATCTGTCTCCTGAGATGCTTCTTTTGCCTCGGTTGCAGTAAACCAGCTGCCTGCTATACTGGCCTATTTAAAGGACGCCTGTTTATCGTGGGTGCTGTTTGCTGCTAGCATACTAACCAGCCAGGGGGCTGGGTGTCTGTTTGCTCAGAGGCTGGACAGACCTGTTCCTTTCCCCTGGGCGAGTTCAGCATTAGAAGGACCGAGGCCAGCCAGGATGCAGCACAACCTGTCCTAGGACCCACTGGCTGTGTGTGCAGGTCTGGATTTTCTGAAAGATTTTTAAAAAGACAAGATGATACAGCTTGAAGAAGCAAGCGGGACACTTCACTAGGACTCAGTTTCCTTCTCTTCGGAGTTGAATGTCGCAAGAACATATTTTTTGGGCTCCGAGAATGAAGGTGGAGTGGAATTGCAATGCAGACTTAGGCAGGGCAAAGCCCTAAGACACTTAAAACAGCTTTATTTTACTCACAGACTCTATCTGAGGTTTCTCTTAATCAAACATTCCAACCTGTCTTCGGGGAGTGCTACTTTATAAAGTGTTTGCCTTAATGCTCATCCATTTGGATAGTTTCCGATAGAGCAGGAGAATGTTCTCAATAAGTGTGATCATGTAGGCAGTATTGTTTCTGAAAAGGAATTTAATAGCAACCGCTAAGCTCTCAATTAGAACCAAGTTATAAGGATTTGCCACTAATCTAAAACGGAGGCCAAGCTCATCAGTAAAAACCAGCCTGGTGTTTGTGGATCTATCATTCTGTGTATTGAAGAATGTGCTTCCATCTCGGATTTAGATATTGGAAATGCCACATGATTAGATTAAGACAATCATTTTTATATCTAGCTCTGTGATTGTTTTCTGTCTGCCAAATCCTCAGAAGTGCTGAACTCCACACGGAACTGACAAATGGGGTTTCTGATTGATTGAAATGTACAGGACGTTGCCAGAGGGCCGCATAGTTAAAATAAAATATACATACAGGGTACAAGAGAAGGCCACTATCAGCCACTGTTAAGTTAAGCAGGACTTGTCATATGGAATCTCAAAATCGGAGCTTCATTGAATCATGTAATAATCTGCTGCTAAGTGTAGAGTTTAAAAGCTTCTCCCTAGTCTGTTCCTGAGTTCTGCAAAACCATCGTAGTAAAGTTTCCAGAAAAAAAACAGAGCTATTCTTCTGTGTGAGCACCTGATTCTGCCCTACAAGCATTCTCCTTTGTTGGAAGCTGGTGATTTAATTAGTACTGCTTTAAGTCAAGGTGAGTCTTTTTTTTTTAACCTGAAACAGGACTTTACCTGAAACAGTTGCTGCCCGATCTTTCAGCGAAGCCAGCTCTAGCTCTTTGCTTCTCAGAACTTTGCAAACCTGTCAGTGGCTCCCATATGACTCCACTGTGCTCTTTAAATGAAATTATGAGACATTATCAGATCTGAGCTGCTATTTTGCTGCAGTGAGATAATTTCTGGAGGCAAGACACCTGGCTGGCCTCGAGTGGTGATTAATTTTATGTGTTTAGGGTGCAATCATCACTCAGAAAAAAGGTTGAGGGTTGGGATGATAGATGATGGGCAGGAAGGAGATGGCCCGTGGAACTGTTCTACATCACCAGTTCCTTTGATCGCTGGCAGAAGTTCAGAGATAACTTCGTTGCATCTGCCCAGAATAAGTAAATACCATCGACTTTGCAAAGTTCTACTTAAAAAAGAGTTTGAGGACCACGACATCTGAACAGCTGGCACTAAGAAAGGTTTCTGGTGGCTTTTCATGTGCATCTTCAAAAATAACATATGTCAATCTCTATTTTCCATGTTAAGCACGCTTGCTTAGATGTGGGCCTGGTGAATGCTGTGGTAGACTGCCTGAAACCCCCCTTAGGACTGGTATACTTATTCCCCTCTCCCCAGGTCCCACTCCCCATCCTTCTCTGAAGTGATGGCTCCCAAAAGTTCACAGCTGCATCCCTCCCTAGGTATGAAGGAGCTACCACACTCAAGGTTCCATTTCCTTTCTGGTAGCTCATTTCCAAAGACTGGTCAGGATCAGGACACAAAAGCTCAGCCTCTTTGTCTCAATCTGGGACAACTCTGAAAGGTTATCTGTTGCAACTGCAACATTTGATGCCATGGGGGACATAGGTACTGGAATACTAGCCAGCTCCCCCGTGCATTCCACAGTCCCCAACAGGTGTTGTTTCTGAGACCACGCTCTGCATGCAAATCTTCATCTAAGAGTCTATTTCCAGAAAACTCAACCTAAGGCAGTGTTCACCTATGTGAGAAAGCCTATATGGTTATAGGATAGTGGCAGATAAATGTTTGTCCCCAAAACTGATACCCATGCCAAAAAAAAAAATTCCAGGCAGGGTGACAGATGCACAATGGTGCATATGTAATATATATCAGTTTCTGCAGCTTTGATGACAAACTGCTCTCTGGTTGAAGCTTGCTTCCATCGCAGGGCATTACTGAACAAGTACTAATCAGGAAAATGATGTATAGAATTAAAGTAAACACTCCAAAAGCATTTTTGTTCAATCAAAGAGATTTAAGGGAAGGGATGCTTATACCAACCAGAGGAGAAAAAGAATACCCCTTTTTTACTTCAATTAGCAAACAATAATTTTGATAATTGGAAGCAAATGTTTCTTCTTTTATCATATGAATTCCACAGTTCTTTGCCCAATGCTGTCCCCTGCAGGGTAGAAAAAAATCAGATCAGAAGAATCTGAAACATCCACAGACCAAGAATCCCTGAGATTACAGCCTTCGGAGAGAAAAGGTTATGTCCCAGGGGCTAAGGTTTCCTATCTATGCCCTCTCCCAGGAAGTTGCCACTATTTTCTGGAACATTATTTCCAGGACATCATGCAAAGCATACTTTCTGGAAGTCGTTTCTGAAGCACCCAAAGCCACGTCATGTGAGACATGGTTCAAAGTGAGAGTACATAGAGACAGTTTGCTTCTTCCAGGTGAAGGACTGATGATGTTTCTGAGAAATCACAGCAAAACAGCCAACCTGAGCTGGATGTCTGCAAAGCAAATGTTCTCTCAGCTGGAAGAGGATGTTCCTTTGTTAAGAGCTAAGTAACAAAAGACTTGAGGAAATGCTCTGAGCTTAGTAAGGGCAGAAAACCAGTAACTGAGTGATCATTCCAGAAGCAGCTGCTTTCTGAGATGATAGGCCAGACTGTAGATATGCTAATAGGAGACTTGAAAAATGACTAAGTCTCACTGTGGGTTTTCCAAGGATCGAAACTGCAGCCAGGGCAATGCCCTCCTCCCAGGAAAGACTACTGGGAGCAAAGGTGGTTCTAGGAAAACGCACTCCTGCTCTGACTTTGTTTTGTCACCATTGACTTCCCAGGAGCCCAAGAAGCACTTCTCAGGGAGGACGGTGGCATCCACCTCTGTTTCCACAGGATGCAGACTTGACTTTATGAGTTTTTCTGTGTCCTGGATGCAAAACCCAAGCCCTCAACCCCCTGTCTCTTCCTGTCTTCATCCTCATCCTTCTCTCGGCATCCTGCCAATTTCAGCTGCCTGCCTGCCTTGTTTTTATACCCTCAGATGATGACGATGATGACGATGACGCTTTAGTTAAAATGGCTCACTTAATTCTTGCAACAATCTCACAAGTTGAGTATTATTATTCTCCTATTTTACAGATGAGAAAACTGAGACTCTGAGAGGTTAAATCACTTGACTAACATCACGCAGTCAGGAAGGGTGCAATCAGGCTGAGTGTTTCAGCTTACTGGAAGCAGACAGCTCACAGACCCCCTTTCCCACCTGCATAGTGAAGGGATGGACAGGAGAGTGGTATGTTGACCAGGTACCACCTATGAACAATGTTAACCCCTTAGAAGCCAGAAAACCAAAAGGTAGGCAGGTACTAATATTGGATCTATCCTATTCTATCTTGGATCCTTGTTTGTGGTTTGGCAGGGTGGAAATGGCCTATGAGACCCATTCAACATTTACACAGAATCTACTCTCTCAGTTATAGCCCCAGACTTAGAGGCACTCACCACGTGGTTGGGAGAGGGGAGTCTGTGGTCTTGGGGATCTTGCCTCCTTCCACAGCCCCTGCTACTCTGAGGGGTCACTGAGCTGGCTGAAGCCCAGCTCCCTCTGAGAAGCCAGTCAGTTGTGGAGCGCACATCTGGCAGCTGCCCTACATTTTCCACTGATGGAGACGTTGAGCACCCATCTGTTTCATCTCTAATGTCTCATCTTCAGTCATTTTCTCAGTCCCCCATTTCTGAAGTTATCCACATAAAGCCTCATTTTTATGCTCAAAGCAGATCCCAAGCCTCTAACTTGCACTCTTCTCCGGTCCATTTTAGGGCCCAGGAGCTGGCCCTTGTTTCTGGCAGAGAGATTGTTTCACCACCTCACAAGAGGATAGGCAACTCTGGGCTGGGGACCCAGGTAGTGAGGTGGGAAATCACATTTCCGCTGGTCCTAGGCTCTCTCGATGAATATTTCCTCTTGGCACCAGTGTCATGCCAATTTTGTATGTTAGGTGTTAGAAGAACCACAGGGATGCCATGCGCAGTGGCTCATGCCTATAATCCCAGCACTTTGGAATGCTGAGGCAGGAGGATCACTTGAGCCCAGAAGTTTGAGGCTGCAGTGAGCTATGATCATGCCACTGCACTGAGGCCTGGGGGATAGAGCAAGATTTTGTCTCTAAAAATTGAAAAAGAAAAGAAGCACAAGGAACTAAAGGCCAACTGTCTGGAAGACACATAAATATGAAAACACAGGACGCTGATGGAATTGCGGGGAGAACAGAGTTGGAAGGCCTCTCTGATCACACATAAGGCCCATCAGGGCAATTAAAGGCTTAACCTTAGGCCAAGGCAGAATGGGTGCTGGAGAAATACAGTTCTGGCACTGGAGTCTTTGTTTGTTTATTTGTCTATTTATTCACTCAAGAACAATTTACTAAGCTCCTTCCACATATCCGGCCCTGTATCAGATGTAATCCCTGCCCTCATGGAATATATAGTCCAATGAGGGAGAAAGATGTTAAGAAAATAATCAGATAAGTAAATGGAAGCCCTGAGGTCCTCACCCTTACCCCTCTGGCCACCTAAGCTCTCTGGTACCTCCCTTTCCCTGCCCAGAGAGGGTGGGTTTTCTCTGTGGGTACCAGAAACCTCAAGTAGGAAACCCCTACCTTACTTCAGTTCCTTTTGTAAGCAGAGTACCTCTGTTCCTGAGTGTGGGGAAAGAAAATCATCATGCACATCAGAGTTGTCACAACAAATAGAGTTTCCGATCTGCTAACAAGGAATGGAAACTCTTCTCTTCCCATAGGAGCCATCAGGTCTTATAAACATCATCCTACAAGCATGGACGGCCTGTGGAGCTCACAGATTTCAGAAGGAAGGCCAAGAGCCTTCTTCAAAACAGATATAACATACTGCTTTGCACAAGTTTTATTTTTACTATGATAATAAACTATCATGTTAATTGCAATGTCCCATGAACTCCACCCATAATCATTAAGAAGTTTCTGGAGTTAGATTGATGTTGGAAACATTGATCTCCATCACCGCAAGCTTTCCATCTCCCATCTGTTAGATGCTTTGACCTTTCCTTAACATCATTAACAGATAAAAAGTTAATCTACTGAAAAAAGATGCATGACCTTTCAGAAGAGAATGAGTATCACTGTAGAGCCTCCCATCATTGAGAAATTTTATGTTCAGGAGGCAGACATTATGTGAATCTGAGCAGGATAATTATGGGGAATAATATGGCACCACCAAAAAGGTCTACACCTTATCTCAAGTAACTGAGGATTAGGCAAAATGAACTTGGAAGAAAAGGATTCAGCACCTTGTCAGGCCATCACTCACATTCACGACCAATCAGCTTCATCTCTGAACACAGATGTTGGCCTGAAACCTGGTGTTTGCTCGTAGAAAACTGTTGACTAACACAGCAATCCTTAACTAGGATTCAATGGCCCAGAGTTCTCTCCATTCATTTATTTACTTATTTGACAATTATTTATTAAGTACCTGGTATACACCATGGCATGCGAAACACCTATCTAGGTGCTGGGGATACAACAATGGAAAAAGAAAGTCAAAAGTTTGTGCCCTTAAGGAACTCATCTAAGATATTCTAGTTGAGAAGATAGAAAATAAATAAGATACAATAAACATAAAAAATAGGTAAGCAAAATACGTGTAAATAAAATAGTGATAAGTCCTAAGGAAAAGGTATGTAGCAGAACAGAAGGGCAGGAAATATCTGAGTATTGTGAGGTTGAAATCTTAAAAGGAGAGTTGGGGCAAAAAAACAGGGGGAATTGAAATATTTTTTCTGTTTTTTTCTTCAAAGAGAGGCAGAAAAAGACAAGCTTCTGGCCAGGGCAGCCTATGGCCAATGCATAAAAGCCAACCTCTCCTCTGCTTTATGGCTGGAAGCCTTTACAATACAAATTTGTGTTTGGGATGAAGCAGCTACAAAGTAAAACAAGATCATGGAAATAATCTTTCTTTAGCAAGTGAGTCAAGCAAATTGAATCATAAATTGCAGAGGGATTTGTGACAAGAGTTGAGCAAGGAGAATCGCAAGTAGCCTGTATATATATATGTGTGTGTATATATATATATTTTTTTTTAAATATGTTTTTTGTTTGTTCATTTGCTTTTTGAGATGGAGTTTCGCTCTTGTTGCCCAGGCTAGAGTGCAGTGGTACGATCTTGGCTCCCTGCAACCTCTGCCTCCTGGGTTCAAGCAATTCTCTTGCCTCAGCCTCCCAAGTAGCTGGGATTACAGGCATGTGCCACCACACCCAGCTAATTTTTGTATTTGGTAGAGACAGGGTTTAGCCATGTTGGTCAGGCTGGTCTCGAACTCCTGACACCAGATGATCCACCCATCTTGGCCTCCCAAAATGTTGGGATTACAGGCATGAGCTACTGTGCTGGCCTAAATATGTTTTAAAACCAATAGAATTTCAGCATCCTGTACTCATACTAAGCTAGAAAAGTTTCATAAAATTAGGGAGGCGATGGTCAACTGCCTGTTCACCCTCATCCTCATTCATCCTATCCTTCCCCTGCTCTATGGCACGGGCTGACCTGTGTCAAGCTTTATCAGGTCATTTCCAGTAATGTCTGGCCAACGGAAGGCACTGAAATTAAAGAGCAAGAGGAAGAAAGAAGCCAGAGAATCATCTCTCTCCTTTTTTCTTTGTTCCAGTTGGTGGCTCTGGCAGATGATACACCTCCAACCTGGCTCAAATTCCTCTAGGGCAGTCTTTTCTTCCCTGCTCCCAGCTCCAGCTGAGCAGCTCCCACCATGGTTCCAGTTTCTGCTGGGTAGCCCCTCCTTGCTGCCTCCAGCTCCCGCTTCGTGGCCCCAGCTCTTGGGTTTGAATATCACTTACTACTCCAAGAGTGGTAGCAACTTCTTGCTCATGCTAATATCTAGATTGTTCCTCTTGCTCCAACACATGTGGTTCACTATATTAAATTCCCCTAATTGAATGACCTGATATGGGTTCTGTTTCCCCAACTAGCTCCTGATGTGAATGTAGACTGGTTTCAATGGCTCCATGCTGAGCAGTAAGAGACCCAGCTAGAAAGTCTCAGTCTCCTTATAAAACAGCAAAAACCACATGAAGCTATTACAGGCCATTCCTACGAACTCATGCTCTATAAGACCTAGTTCCTCTGCACCCCACTTAACCCTATCAACATTCATCACTGAAGACCCATCTTTGCTTGCTGACAACTGGACACGCAATAGGCTGTCTGGCCTCGTTCTCTAAAAACAATCCATCCCTTGACTCTTTGGTCCCAAACACCTGGGCCAGTGCCATTGGTTCATGGGGCTATGTTTCAGGGCGTTCCTTTTCAAGCACACACCTGGAGACCGCGGGTTCCATTATCATCAAACTCCCCTTCCTCTCTTCCTTGAATCTCACCAACTTCCTCATCAGCATGTCCTGGAGCTTCCAGAGATTCGAGGTGGATGTGTAGTGACATAAGGGCTAAAAGTGGCCACATGTGGCTTTCTGGATACTGGATCTAGCTCGTCCTTATTTCTGACTGTCTCCTGAGGATAAAGATGAGCTGAGGAATAAACACCTTTTTTTCAGCACAAGAAAAGCTCAGATTTCTCCACTACAGCCTATCTCAAGTCCTAGTCTGAGAATCAGTGAAATTTAAGTTCACTAAACATGTTAAAAGGAAAGATTCCTGGGCCCTAAACAGACCTACTGAAGCAAACCCCTCTGGGATTGTGGCCCAAGAGTTCAGATCTTAAACCACCCTACTCGTCACCCCTCCCAGGTGTTCTTGTGTATACAAAAGGTTGAGAATCTGTGTGCGCTAGTGTTTCAAAGTTCCCCGCAAGGCCCGTGAACATCTAATTCCTTTGCATTCCTCATTATCCTTCTAATCCCTCTAAAAAATGCTTCCCTTACCACACAGGGAAATCATTTTTCTATGTGACCTTGCCCCACTGGTTATAGTCGCTTGGTCTACAAGTGGACACCTGACCCCAAGCTAGACCTATCGGAGACATTGCTTGGGATATGCCTATTGGAAGCGTGCAAGGTAAGCTAACTGTCTCAGTGATGGAATGAGAGGCCCGGACCTGTAAGTGGCCATTTTTCCACCAAGTGTAGAAGGAGGCACAAAGAGAAAGAAAATGGGCCCACCACGCAGAAGCCAAGACAAGGGATAGCATGAGAAATTTCCCAGGGCCCACATGTATTTCTCTTCCTCCTGTGGTTTGGTTGTTCCATCAACTTGGGCTTCACCAATTTCTTTGGAAGCTGGGAGCCAGTGAAGCCCTCCTTTCATCTGCTCCCCTTTGAATGGAGAGGAAATGGCAACAAACAAACTTCATGCCATTTTCCACAGGTACAAATAGGTGATCTCAAATGCTTATTTCCCCCATTATTTCTCACCTCTTCAAATCAGAGCTGGAAGAAAACTCAGAAATCATCTATTCCAGAGGTCACCACACAATGCTCCACAAAGCTCTGAGCATCCCTGAAGATTCTTAGAAATGAACAAGATCTCAAGTGCTGGGATCTCAGCCCCCATCTCCAAGCTGTTCTTTCAATCTGCTTAGATATTGGGTTTCCCACTACAATTCCATTCTCCAAAAAAAAAAAAAGTGTGGAGGAAGATTCTCCTTCACGAACAAAAATAACAATGCTGACCTACTCATTCTCCCATCATATAGATGGGGAAAACTGATGGACAATCACTTGTTCAAGGTCAAATTCTAAGACAAAAAACCTGATGGAGACCCACTATACCTCCTGGACTTGGTCAACAGAAAACTTTTTCTTTCATGTTACTTTGAAAGTAATGAATTAAAAAAAATAATAAACATCAGCATGAATGTCATCTGGGAACCTGTTATCTGGAAGAGCACTTTTTTTTTTAACTAGGATGATCATTCCACCACACCAAACTGCTGTCACTCTGTGAACCCAATGATGATTTGTTTTGTGCACAATAGAGATTTGTTGAATCCCCAGTAGAGATTTGTTGAATTTATTGGATCAGAGAATGGAAGTCTCCCTTTTCAAACAACTTTTACTCCATGAGTTAAAACACAATCTTCTATCTACCCCTCCAAAAACAAAACAAAACTACAGCTAAGGTGAGGGGGAAGAATTGATGAGAGAAGGCTGATTTCAAGTTCCAGTTGCCATTCCAAGGGCAAGGTTGGCTGCCTTCAGTGCCAATCTTGAGAGGGAGGGCAGGTGTGAAAATCAAACACAGGATTTCAGAACTGTAAACTGTTTATCTTTTTGCCGAGAAAACCCATTCATTGCCCAAGCAGCTGCTCAGTCCCACGGTTCCTTCCTTCCTAACAGGCGTCATACAATTATAGTCTTTTCTTGGTGGCAGCGTGAGTCCTGTCTGGGTGGTAGGGATTAGGCTGGGCTGTGTGGCAATGGCCCAGGAGTAGAGGCCAACCAGGGTGGGGTGCGTGCCTGCTGCTATTAATTGTTAGTGAATGAACACTTGAATTTTACCCACCATCTGGTTTATGTGCTTGATAACCACCTCCTGGGCTGGAATGGAGCTTGTAGGGCAAAGTGTGGTTGTGTGCTGGGAGGGAAGGGTTGGGGGATTTTCCTGCTGCAGTTGTAACTGGTGTCATTGCAATCCCAAAGGAATCACCCAGGAATTTGCCAATGTTGGGTGCTGGAAAGGAAAGCAGAGCAGGGACTGTGTTCATATGAGGTCCCTAGGGCCCTGACCTCTGCAGAAGAGCAGCACAGAGCAATTGTATGGTGTGAAGGCGAAGGATGGACCAGGAGTCACAGGCCTGGCTTGGAATCCTGGCTCCACCACTCACTTATTCTGACTGTGGGCAAGTTGTTTCCCACCTCTGGGCTCTGAGCTCTCATCTGTAAAATGGGACAATAGTTGTACTGACCTTCTAGACTGCTTGTGAGGATTGAATGAGAACATTCACAGAGGGTTCTTAGCAGTGTTCTGAGCACATGGGTAATTCCCAATCGATGAAAGCCATTGTTGGTATAATCATAATTATGATGCAGGTTTGGGCTATGGAGTAGCTGCCTACATGTCAAGGGCTGAGCAGACTTCCCAGAGCCTTCAACACATCCTTCTATTTCATCACCCCATCTGTTAAAGCAGTTCTATTCTCTTGACACTCTTACTAGGTAAGGACAAATGATCTCCAGATGGGATAGCATATATGGCTTGCTCTACCACTTCCTACCTAACTTGGGCATGTCTCTCTGCCTCTCTGAAGCCCCATTTTGTCACCATAAAACAGGGACAGTAATCCCTACCTTTCCGGGATCTTGTGAACATCACTCAAGACAGTGAATATAAATTGACATATGGTGTCAGGCATGTATAAAGCACCCAATACATAGCTACTGTGATGACCATGGTAACAAACATTACCAATGACCATGAATATTTGGCAGATGCAATTTTTGTCTGAAAGGTCTTGGGCATGAAAGCCTGCCTGGACAAGTTAATAATAAACAGATCTCTAAACTCTAACAAGACAGGTTACACTGGCTCTTCCTGTTCAAAATCTCATTCTAGCCTCTCAAAAATCTTCCCAATCAGGGAAGACTATTAATAGTTACTCCCATTTTACAGATGAGACAATTGAGATTCATTAAGCGTTTTGTTGTGGAATCCCACAGTCTGGCAAGGTCAGGCTCTTGAGCTGTCTAAATTCTTGAAGCCAAGTGGTCCTCCTGCTACCCCAGTGGGTCTCCACCAGGGGTGATTTTTGTCCCCCCAGAGGACATCTGGCAATGCTTATTGTTAGGTTGTCACACTGAGGCATCAGCATCGGAAAGGGTAGAGGCCAGGGATGATGCTAAACCTTCTGCAATGCACAGGACAGCCCCACAACAATCATTATCCATCTTTAAGTGTCCATAGTGTTGGTGAGAAACCCTGAACTACTCTGTAGCTGTTTCCAGTTGAAGTGTCCTGATCAATAGAGGTCAGAGGGCAATGGAAAGGAGAAAGGAGCCAGTGAAGGCGGTGAAGAGGGGAAGCTCTGATACATATTTCACCCTCCTGACGTGGGCTCAGAGACTGACCAGCTCTGGTCCAAGCAGTGTTTTTTGGAAAGTGTGTTAGCTGTTGCAATAGTCATTAGTTCTTCTCATCAGAAATTCTCAATTCTTGTTAGCACATGGTAAGGCCGCCATTCCCTGACCCCACAAAGTTAGGAGTGGCTGGAGGATGTGTTTTGGCCAATGGAATGTCAGCAAAGGTAGTAGCTGTTGCTTCAGGCAGATGCTTTAAGAGGCAGAGAATGACTCACCATGTTTCCACTTCTCTGCCTTGGAAAACAGAGAGAGAGAGAACATTATCTTCATTCTGGGATCCTGAGTGATGATGTCGCAGAGCTGGGACTCCAGAATGCCTCTGATGACATGAAGTGTGAACCAGAAACAAACTTTCATTGTTTCAAGCCACTCATATCTTCCTTGTTGTCCAAGCATAGCAGCAGGAAGTCTGGCCTATCCTGAAAAATACTCTTGCCAACCTTTGAAAATAGGGAGGTTTCATATAAAAACCTTGACTTCCCAATTATCTTGGTAAATGAGAAATTCTAGAAAAACTCTGGGTTTTTAGTCCACATGGCAATATTAGGGACACTTGATCTCCAGTTTGTCACGGTGGCCACATGGACCACTTCACGCATCTATATTATTTGCTTGGCTATTGGGATATCTGGGTTTGAGATCCCTGATGATGATCTTGTCACGAGTCAGCTTTGCCAAATTCAGGAGCTACAAAGGTGTTTCACCTATGGAGCCTATTTCAGATGAGGGCAGGAAACCCAAGCCTTCCCCTTTTCTGGGGTGGGAGAATAGGATCAGGTGAAGAGAACTGGAGGAGAACTTGCCTCTTGGAATGATTGTGCCTAGTTTATACAGGAAAGAAAAGATTGCACCTTATATTTTTCACAAATAGGGAAAAGTTTCCTACTTTATTTGCGAACAATTCTTCACACCGTTCATTCATTCATTCCACTCACCCATTAATTTATCTATTCAGCTGGGCATGATGGCTCATGCCTGTAATCTCAGCACTTTGGGAGGCTGAAGTGGGTAAATCACTTGAGGCCAGGAGTTCGAGAACAGCCTGGCCAACACGGTGAAACCTTGCCTCTACTAAAAATACAAAAATTAGCTGGACTTGGTGGCATATGCCTGTAATTCTGGCTACTCCAGAGGCTGAGGCAGGAGAATCGCTGGAACCCAAGAGGCAGAGGCTGCAGTGAGCTGAGATCACACCATTACACTTCAGCCTGGGTGACAGAGGAAGAAAAAAAAATTATCTATTCACTAATTCATTACTTATATATTCATTCATCCATTTATTTGTGCATCTCATTAATTCATTTACATATTCACTTATTAACACCTTCATTTACTCATTTAAGGATATTTACTAAGAGCCTACCACGTGCACAGTCTCCCCAGCACATGTACGGTATACCTACTTGAAGCTGCAATCTGCCTGCTTAAGAAGGCGTGGTAGATCATCTTCAAGGACAGCTGCAAACAGTTTCTCTCATTTCTGTGTGTACATGCTGCTTTTCCTAACGACAAGTGAAGTCTGTTTTCTTTCCTCTTGAATGGCCTTGTGACTTGCTTTGACCAATGGAAAGCAGCAGAAGTGATGTTGTGCCAATCTGAACCTCAGCTTTAAGTAGACCAGCGTCTTCCATTTTTCCTCTCTTCAAACCTCCAGCTCCCTATGAACTGCCTTAGATGACACCATGTGGAATAGAGATGAGCTATCCAGCTAACTCCACCGTGACTGCTGAATCATGAGTGAATAAATGGTGGTGGTGCTTGTTTTAAGTGACTCTGTTTTGGAATGGTTTGTTACATAACAAAAGATAACTGAGATAGTGTGAATTTGACTAAGAAGATCCCCAGGAAGAGTGTTAAAAGTGCCAATTGGCTTCTTATAACTGTTTATAATAATGTATGGGGAAAGAGAGCTGATGAAGGAACTAACAAGTTTTCAAGAATTTAAATAAAATACAGCAGGCCCAGAAGAGTTTCTCCAGCTGAAAAACAAATTTGCAAAATAAGGAATGGCTCCAGAGTACAAATAATATCAAGGCATAGTCATAAGATTCTTGTTAAGAACTCAGAAAGAGTTAAAGCTGTTTAAACCTAGTAAACCCTCTCAAAACTAAACATTGCAGAATTCAAAATTGTAAGAACATTGACCTAAAGCAAGTCTCAGAAAAAAATAAGGGCATAGCTTTGGGAACATAAAAAAAATACCATTAAGATTCATAGAAAACCCATGAAATTTTTAAGCAAATTATATCGGTGAAAGTAGCACATGCTTGGATCAAAAGGGACATGAAACATTCAAAGTAAAAAGTGGTCTCTGGGTCCCTAACTTTTCACAAGCAGTAAGCATGCTGAGAGAGGTACTTAACTGCAAATGTGAGCCAATTCTTATAAAGAAGGAAGGACCTCAGAGGACACAGCTAAAAGCTGAGAAGAAAATACAACTAGAGATCCTGTTTTAGGGAAAAGTACTGGGTCATGATCAAATAATATTCCATGCTCCCAGAGGATGGAGCTTGGAAGCATGTGCCCAGCTGGTTTTCAGAATTGCTATGGACCAGTGAGCGCTGTGTGCTTTGTATTTTTCTCTTCTTTGAAAGGAAATATCTATTGCAGTTACTCTGTCAATGTTTACCATTGTATGTTGGGTGTAGAGGTGCAGAAAACTTTTACTTTACAGCTCTCTAAGGAACTTCTCTGAAGGAATTTCATCTGCATCTGGCCCTGATTTATCTGACTATATCTTGTACCTCTAACTGATACTATACTGGTATGTGACCTGTATATGAAGAATGTATTTTGCATGCTGGAGAGATGTGATTGTTGTGACCACAAGGAGGGCACTGGTAGATGGGTTTGAAGATAGTTGCAAAAATCCTTCTTACCCTCAATGTCTTTTGTAATGTGAGTTAGCTACTGCTCCCGGGAAGAGATGAGCCCTTTTCCCCTTCCCTTGAATCTGGAAAGCCCTGTTACTTCCTGTGACCATTGCCATATGGCAGAAGTGATGTTGTTTAACTTCTGAGGTTAGGTCTAACCTTACACCCTGTGTTTCTCCTTCTGGAACACTCTTGCCACCAAGAAAGGAAGCTCAGTCTAGATTATTGAATGCTAGGAGACCACATGGAGAGAGAAGTCATATGGGGGAAAACCAAGGTGCCCTGTGTAACAGCTAGCACCAAGGTCGTAAGAATAAAGCAACCTGGGATCTCCAGCCCAGAATAGCCACCTCAACCAACTCCATGTGCAGTAGAGACGAGCTATCCCTGCTAAATTAAGACATCACCAAATTGCTAGCCTAGAAAATCACAAGTAATAAAAGATCATTGCTTTTAAACCCCAAAGTTTTGGGGTGGTTTGTTACACAGCAATAGATAACTAAAACAGGGGGTTCGTTAGGCACTTTCTTGGCTTAAAGTGATGAAATTGCTTTCAGTTCACTCCAAAGCAGAGCTGTCAGAAACGACATCTCATAGCACCACACCTCATCAGCTGCCTCACTTCCCGACAGGTCTTGAATCAGCTCCCAACATGTGTGCTGGGAAGCTCACCAGGGAGCCGGATGCCACTACTGAGAACCCTTCCTTTGCCAAGTTGACATCTTATTTCTTTCACTTTCAAGGAAAAATGAGGAGTGGAGAACGAGAAAGGAGGAAATGACACTGGTGCTCTCCCAATTCCAAATTCTGAGGCGAATTTGTTTATCGTGTTAATTTTTCTTTTCAACTACCACTTACTAACCAACAGGCATGTGCCAGACACATGAAATATACATCCATCATGGAAGGTTCTCTTGGAATTCCCATTTTGCAGATGCCAAAATGGAGACTTCTATAAATAATACATGACTTAGTTGCACTCAACTAGGAAGTGGAGACCCTGGGGCGGTGACTCAGGGTTTTTAGCTTCAGAAGTATATTGTTAACCTCTGTGCCTCTCTTCAGGTTGCATACCTTGTGCTTCTCCTGGTCACAGTAAACTCTGATAACAGAAATAGAGAGCCAAATAACAACAGCAAGGTGTGGCTTGGGATAGTCATGAATCTGGGCAGAGGCGAGGTATAGCATAGGCATCATGACAGCAGGAAGAAAGAAGAGTGCTTTTAAATAGAGAGGGAAGAGCAAGAATTATTGGAGACAATTCATGCCTGTCACTGTGCAAGGAAGTAGGTGTATTTGTTCTGTTTTATAGATGAGAAGTCTGAGGCTTGAAGAAGCTTACTACTCACCCATGGTTGGCTCTCTGCCAATGAATGGCAGAGCAGAAGCTCAAATCCAGGTGTTTCCAGTACCAAAATCCATCCCTTTTCCATAAGTTGAGCTGGTTATCAGAGAAATAATATCACGGGATACCACTTCCATGACTAAATGAAGTTGAGTATCCGTATTCATGGGCAAAGACATTTTTTCTTTGTCCCTTTTCTTATGTGCTTGGCCCTTAAAGCTCTAAGGAGCTACCTCTGGCCCACTAGCATTTTGAATCAATAAAGTTGGTGTGGACATGTAAAGCAGCTCAAAAACAGTGGAAGTTGTACAATCTTACATAATCAAATTACCTGGAGGAGTGTGTGAGACAGGATGTCCTGTCATCTTTTTTGTCTATTTCAATCTTCCCTGACAATCACTTTATTTATTCACTCGTCGCGACAATATGTATTAAACACAAATGTCATTTCAGTGCTATTGTAGTCATTCGAGATATGTTGAGAAACAACACAAAATTCCTACCCTCATGAAATCACCATTCTAGAGGAGGAAAGAGAGCATATGTAGTTTTCTTTTAAATATATCTTTTTCCTCAAACTAGAAAGAAACCCAAGATTGTATGGAGAAGTAGGAAATAGCAAACTCCCCATCAGCCTCTATTCTCTATTTATAAAATTTGAAACAAATTAATCTGGGATGAATCTCTATGGGTAATGATTTTTACCCGCTGCCCCCCGACCAGGAGGTAAGGGGTGGCTAAGGAGTATTTGGAGCTCCCTAAGAAGCCCTCTGCACCCACCCTCACTCCCTAGCTGACCACAGGAAGTCTCACTCAGAGCTTCCCCGTACAGCCGAGCTCCTAAGTGTCTCTTAAAAATGAGCCAGAAAAGCTCTGAGACATACTTTTCCCCTTACTGATAGCAATTAATGTGCCACAAGTCATTGCCAAAATAAGTTGTTTATTTTAAAGCAACTCAAATGGGCTATTTCATCTTCTAGGCCCATTCATTAAGATGTTGATTCACCCTTTGCAAAAGCAATTGAAGCCCTATTTAGGAGAATGACTACTGGCCCAACTTTAGCTTCATTCCCTGGACTTTGAGGTTATTGACTGCTTCGTCATTCAGAGAAGGGCAAGAGGGCGATTTATTTTGATATTTAATTCAAAGGCAGGGAGTGGGGTGGGGAGGGTAATAAAATCACCAGTTAGAATTGGTATCATTGGCAAGAGTTTTTAAGGTCATTGAAGTGTCATCAACCCTCACAGATACAATTCCAAAAAAAAGAAGTAGTAGTTATAAAAGGGAAAATACCAATTGTTGTCTTGTCAAACAAAAAACTAACCATTGTGTTTTGCATGAACACTCAGTGGCTTCCACCAATTTTGCAAAGCATATTTCCCTTTGGGCGGGGATTGTCAAATCTTCCCTGTTTTTACATCCTTCCATTGACATACTGGGGGCCCCAAGGGAGGAGAAATCCACCCAGATATTTGTAGCTCTAAAAGTTCATTTGCGTCATTTGCGTCCAAGATGGGTCATTATTCTAGGCTCAAACCACATCCTGCAAAATGAAAACAACAAGGAGACCTTTGACCAAAAACTGGGGAGGAGGTGAGAGAAGGAACCAGGAGCTGGAAAACTGTGAAGGTGTTAAAAGACACAGCCAATGTTTCGGGAGTTTTGAGAAACAAACTCTCCCTGCAGTATAATGTAATTACAACCTTTTCTTGGCTAAGTGTAGTACCCTAGAGATTACTATAAGTAACTTATAATAGAATTTTTATTAGCAGTAGTAATTTTTATGATAATTAGAGTAATCTGCAGCCCATAAAAATCAGAAGATATATAGTTATATCTTTTGTACAGGAAAAGTGTTTCTCCCAAGTAGGAAAACACCGTTAATGGTCAATGCAGCTTTATGGCCAGTGTTGGCTTTTATGTTCAGCTGTTTGGTGTCCCTTCTCTTATTAACACTCTTCATTATGTTGGCAGTAAACATTAAATGACAAATTCAAACTGTGTTCAATGGGATCAAAAGACGACAGAAGCATCTTCAAACGCCTGTTGGCCCAGTGTCCTTCCCCAAATCACTTTCTCTCTCTGTCCAGAGGTTTCTCAAAGGCAATGTCATTTGGTAGCAAGTCTCCCATCCCAATCTCAGTTCTGTGAGCATTTGTGTTTTGGGTCCAACCCAGAACTATTATAGAATGATCCAATTAGGCCATAACTTCAAGAGAACTAGTGGAGGTATCTGGGTCTGCCCAGAGGATGTTTGAGAAAGACCTGAAAAGCATGCTCCTGTTACACTGATGTCACTGCACTAGTAAATGAATGTCATACTAGTAAGCAGATGTCATGCTAGCTGCCATAACAAACAAACCTTCACATTTCAATGGGTTATTTTTACTTACCTGTTAATCAAGTGTGGGTGAACCTGATCAGAGAGTATCTTTCTTCTTAGGGATGATTTAGAGACCAAAGAGACCCTTCTGTCTTATAATTCCACCATCCCTGGGGGCTTCATAGTAATCTGATCATTTGTCAAATGCAGGAAGAGAGGAGAAAGAGGGCACCCTTATATTTAAAACTCTTATCCCAGAGTAATGTGTTCAATTGGTAAGAATTAGTCACATGGCCACGATCAGTTAGTAGCAAGGGGGCCTAAGTCCTGGGCGTGGCAACTGCCCTACTTCAATAATATCACACCATGGAAGAGAGAGCAAGAATGTTACTGGGAAGCTAGCCCATCCCTACCCCACTGCACAAGACACAGTCTTTATTTATAGCCTGCATGGAAAGATGTATGAGAATGCCAAGCTCTTCACAGACACATAACAAAAATGATTATAAACTTAGAGCACAAAATTCTAAGGTCAGACCATCTGTGTTTAAAGCCAGCCTTCCCCTCTTATTATCGGTACAGTATTGTTCAGGTTATTTCAGTTCTCTGAGCCTCAGCTTACTGAGCTGTAATATGAGAATAAAAACACTCAGTATGAATTGAATACATAGGATATACAATACACTGTCCTAAGTGCCATATAAAAGTTATTTATTTTAATCCTCACTGCAACTCTATAAGGTAGGTGAAACTATTATCCAAGTTATACAAATGGGAAGCTGAGGCACAGAGAGGCTGTGTTTGTTGCATGTGGTCACAGAGGTTATAGTGGAATCAGAATTCAATCTTAGACTTCTTAGGCAGTAGCTACATGGCATCCCATAATGCTGTTGTGAAGATTAGATGAGATGATAAATAAAAAAAAAGGTCTTGACAATGAGTGAGCAATTAATATACTTGCCTAATTATTTATGTCACCAAATATCTCCCCTACCAGGTTGTTACAATGCCTGAAATATACACAGAATCGTTTTGGGTTAAGGTAGCTTTTTTCAAAGCCTGTTCTGCCTAAGCATATTCTCAAAGGATACTTCTCAAAAAGAGGGCTCTATGGTCAAATAAGTGTGAGAATGTACAATATTCTGTCTTGGAGATTCATAGGTATATTAGCCTATCAAAGGCTCTGGTGAGTCCTACAATAAAGAAACCTATTTAACGTGGTTTAACCCGGCAGTTCTCAAACTTATCTGCTTTTGCAACATGTCTCAGAGTTAAAGCAAGAAAAATCTTGGTTGGTTAATTGACCAGAAGTCAACTAATTACAATTTTCAATTAACCAGAAACATGTCCCTTTACAACTCATTGTAGAGCAAAAAAGATAAATGGCAAGCTAATAGCTGATAACAGTAAGTTTAAAACAGCGGCAACAAATGGGAAAATATTTCCTACAAGAATGACAAAGATATTATCCCTAATGAATAAACAGTCCCTAAACATCAATGTAAAATACTGAGTCATAGAAAATACAGGCAAAGGATAAGAACAGATTAGGTATAGAAAAATGCAGTGGCTAACAAGCATAACAAGTCTTACGAGTAATCAAAGAAATGTAAACGCAAACGAAAAGACTCTGTGTTTTACATGGCAAGTGAATAAAATGAAAACCTTTCACATTGGTCAGGTTTGCAAACATAAAAATATTTATGATCGTCGGGCGCAGTGGCTCACACCTGTAGTCCCAGAACTTTGGGAGGCTAAGGAGGGTGGATCACGAGTTCAGGAGTTCGAGACAAGCCTGACCAACATGGTGAAACCCTGTCTCTACTAAAAATACAAAAAAAATTAGCCAGGCATGGTGGCAAGCACCTGTAATCCCAGCTACTCAGGAGGCTGAGGCAGGAGCATTGCTTGAAACCAGGAGGTGGAGGTTGCAGTGAGCCGAGATCGCACCATTGCACTCCAGCCTGGGTGACAGAGTGAGATTCCATCTTAAAAAGAAAAAAAAAGGAAAAAAAATTATGCATATTGAGGTGGTTGTGTGATTTCAAAGCGTCCTTAAAAAATTAGAGAAGCAAATAAAGGTTTATGTGCAAATATATCTATTGCAGTGCTACTTACAATATCGAAGGAGAAAAAGGTTAGCCCAATTGTTAAAAAGAAAAATGCTGGGAGTACCATGGTTAATCATAGTGAAACATTATGAAGAGTCTAAAATGATATTTTCAAAGCAGTATTAATAACAAAGAGAAATTCTCATTGTACAGTCAATAACAAGACAAACTATAGGATATAAAGCTATATTTACAATATTAACTCAATTATGTATATATACCAATGATACCAAAGGAGAGGAAAGGGAAGAAGATGAACAAAGGAAATGCAACCAAAAATGTTACTCGTGGCTGTTCTAGGTTGTAAAATGAGAGGTTATTTTGTTTCGTAATTTTTGCTTTTCTATATTTTCCAGCATTTCTGCAATGACTATGAATGATTTCTGTAATCAGAAAAAATAAAGTTAAAAAAACAAACAGCCACAAAAATTAGGATCAAAAAAAGTCAAAGAAGACATTTTTTTGATCACTGCTGATTCAGGGTGGCCTCCTCTTCCCTTCACACACTCCAGCCTGCGTCTTGAAAACTGATGTTTATTCAGAATGGCAATCCAGAAGCCCTGAGAGATCCTCAGTCACTGAGAAAATATTCTACTGAAGCAGGAACGTGCAACACCACATCTTGCAAAGATTTTCATCAATAAGACTTGAAACCAAAAGACTTCTTGGTCACCCCTCATTTAACCAAAATATCATGTTAACAAAAATGGAACATGAACAGAGAATTCTGATCAAGTGAGTTTCTACTGTATAAGTGGTTGTTTAATTATCTTCTGCTCTGGCTGACTCATAACTCTGCCTTAAAAAAAAAAATAGCATGGAAAACTAAGACCCAATTACACAACTCTGTTCTGGTACATCCTCCTCCATGCTCTTCTGTGGCAAAGGCAATTTTGTGTTCACCACATTTTTTTTTCCTCCCAGGCACATAGACTACATTTCCCAGTTTTCCTGCAGTAGGGGCAGCCACGTGACGAGTGCTGGCCAAAGGAGGGTGATCAGAAGCAATGCACACCACTTCCAGGCCTGGCTTATAAACCCTCCCAGTGCTACCAGTTCTTTCCTCTTTTAGTTCTTCCACCTGCTGGATATATGCAGAGAATTCAGTATAGGACTCCAAAGACCTAAGGGGGAGCCATTAGAAGGAAGAAGCCTGAATCTCTGAATGACAGCATGGACATGGAGCAGAGTGAATATACTCACACATACACACACACACATATACAGAGAGAGAGACAGGGAGGGAGAACACAAAAGTCCTTTGGGGACTATGTCTTGAATGAGAAATAAATAATTATGGTGTTATATCCCTGAAGTTAGGGGTGGGGGTTGTTTGTTAGCTTAGCAGTTAGCTTATCCTAACCAATATATCACCTTACTACAGACCCAGTCTGTAGTGTGCATTATTCTTTGTAAGATGATGGCAGAGAGATATTTTAGATTAAGCAGAAGATTTAGAGACAATCAGGTTTCGATTTAAACTCCAGTTTCACCACTTCCTAGCTCTAGGATCTTGAGCAACTTATCTCTATCTCCATCTTTCTAAAGCTCAGTTACTTTTCCTGAATATGGAGTATAAAAACAATAACCATCCCATGGTGTTGCCACACCATTTAGATTAATTTATATATTATGATTAAGTGCTCAGCACAGTGCCTGACAAGGGTGTATAGTCAACGAGTGGGGGCTTGTCTTTCTTATATGAGCAAGATCCATCACAGCAACTGCTTTTCTCAAAGAAAAATTAAACTTCACAATCCAAAAGCAAAGGGGATAGGTCCCTGAAGTCAACCTTTCAGAAACTATTTCTTCATCTAGACACTGCCTACAATTCCCCAATCCCTAGAACTATGCTCATCATTTCATTCACACATCTTAAACTGAAATGTGTTTCAAAAGCCAAAAGTAGGCACATCAAATAGAAGAAGTGTTATCCAAGGACCCTAAATGACCTTTGCGGTGTTTGAGTGTGGCTGATGCCAGTCCTGTATCCGCAGAGTGAAAATCATCGGGGATTAAGGTTGCAAAACAAAAAGGCTTTATTCATTTATTCAGTCAAAAACATGTATAGCTCATGAACAGGCCACCAGGTATCATGGTGGGTTCTGGGATTGCAGCAGTGGCAGGAGCTCATGGTCCAGAGGTCAAGATGCAGAGGTAAAGAGACAAGTAAGACAATAGTGAGACAACAAGTGAAACAACAGTGAGACTAAGGTCTATACCTCACTTGGTTAGTCATTTAGCAATTACAGAGCCTGGTAATGTGCCAGGCTCTCTTCCAGGTACTGAGGGTTCATCAGCAACCAACACAGGAAAAAAAATCCCTGCACTTATGAGGTTCACATTCCAGATAATGTGCAAATAATTTGGCAAATAAATAACTAAAATTGGTTTCATGGAATGGGGGATTGTCATTTTAGGTTATTCGGAGAGGGGGGTGACATGTAAGCAGAAGCCTGAAGGAGGTTGAGGAAGGTGCCATGTTGCTTCCCAAGGGAAGACCATGCCAAGCAGAGGGAACAGGCAGGACCAAAGCATCACCGAGGATGCCCCATTGGTAAGCTCAAAGAGCAAACAGCAAGAAGGCCAGTGTGGCCAGAGGGGAGTGAGCACCCCGACAGTGGTTATTCAGTATTGCCCATCACGGTGCACTTGGCAGTGCCCCTAGGATGTGTCTGCTTCTCTTCTCCAACAACTGTGCAACAGCCTCCAACGAGAGGACACAGGCATGGAAAGGCAGGAGATAGAGAGTGCGATAAGAGTGGATATGAAATAGCGGAAAGACAAGCATTCTCATGTTTGCTACCATGATGACATGTGCTATCTTTCCTTTCTTATCCAGTGATAAGGAGATTGCAGCCCTGAAGGTCAGCGGTGGGGAGGGATCGAAGCTCTTGCAATGTAAGTCGTTGCTCATGGGACCTGGCAGGATAAAACAAAGAGAGACCACCACTTGATGATGCGAATGAGTGAGTGTTAAGGGGACCCAGGGGAGGGGAAATTCCCAACAGCAACCCCCGGAGGATTTTCCCACCTTTAACACCACCCCTCCAATGACACACATCCTAGGAGAGAGGGCAGGCTAGGAATTCGTTGGTTGTTTCTATTCTACTTCAAAGCCAACAAGCTTCTAGGGAGTGTAATCTGGTCTTTTCCATTATTTCACTGTTTCATAGATCCTCACGTCCTAGGCAGGAGTCCAGCCTCAGCTGAGGAGCAGCTTTATTCCAGACAAGCACAGTAGGCCCCTCGGGAGTCTGGAAGCTTCGAATCCCAGGCTCCTTCACTTCACACACCCAGTTTTTCATACAAATTTCTCACTGTTCAAAGATGATCAAGTATGAGCTTTTAAATAAGATTTTTTTTTAACACATTGACTTTATTCATTTTTTGAGTAGGTAAAACATATCTTTATTATGCAAAAACCCAAAAGTCATCCAGTAAAATCTCCCTGCTACGCTGTTCCCCAGCCACCCAATCCCCTTGATGGACCCAATCAATGTCTTCAGTTTCATGTGTGTATCCTTGGTCCAAAAGGGATTGTATTGCTATAGTTCCATTTCTTCTCCCAACTCTTTCTTCCAAAGGACCACACTTTGCCTTTTATGCTTAACTTGAAATCATTAGAGTCTCTTCATTCTTCTTTTATGGCTGCATAGTATTCCATTGTGTAGGTGAACCATGATTTATTTAACCAGCCCCCCACTGATGAGTGTTTGGATTTGTGCCAGTGTTCTGCCAGTACACACAATGCAGTGATGAATAGCACTGTGTGCATAGCATTGTGTCCAGGTTTGAATATATCTGGAAGATGGCTTCCTGGAAGTGGAATTTCTTTGTAAAAAAAAGTATGCTCCCTTGTGATTTTTACAGGTGCTGTCAATATGCCTTCTTAGAGGTTGTTCTTGTTACCCTCTCACCAATGATGTATTAGAGTGCCCCTTTCTCTACACACCCTCACCCATACATTTTTCAAACTTTTTCATCCTTGTAAATCTAATTGGAGAGAAACGGAATTTATTTAGTTTGTTTTTTTAATTATTTGGTTTATTCAATGATGAGGGAGATTTTCTCCTTGGAGTAGATTAGGGCCCTGCAGATCCACACTCTGCCATTTGCCGCTAAGCTCAGGACGTGGGAGGCTGATGTCTGTGGATGATTGCATTGCTAGTGCTCCATGTCTCTGGCTTCTAGTTGGGCTTGGCCTGTGGGAGGGATGAAGAGGAAAGCAGAGGCAGGGAGGAGGAGAGACATCGCTCTAGCCTCCCTGTGTTCTGCCCAGTGCTGTAGTCAAGGAATGCCGGGCTCTGCCCATGGGCACAGAACCTCCATGGAGCCCCCTCTTCAATGGCCAACACTCTCAACAGGCTCCACAGCATACTGTCTGTCCTTGTCCCTTTAGGCTCAGGCGTGGTAGCACCTTCCTACCAGTGCCTCTGCATCCCTTGGTGGAGCCTTTAGCCCCGTTCTCACCTCACTACATCATGTCATCACCAAACTCTTCAAATAAGCCCTTTGAATGTGCCATCTGTTTCCTGTGAAGACTCTGATGGATACAAAAATCTTTCCAAAAAATTTAATATGGCAATCTTTGGGGGAGTTTGGTGCCAGGAATCAACTTAAAAATCGCACATCTAAGAAGAAAAAAACCCAAGGAGAAAAGGAGCCTACAGAACTTTCCAATTGTTTTCCTGAAATCAAAGGCCATGTTCCTTTCCATTGGCCACCTGCTCTCCCAGTAGAAGTGCCAGTCTGAATTTTTCTTCTAGGGGGAGTATAAACTATTCATGTTTTCTCACCACCTCTACTTTTCCTATTAAGTCAGTATATCTCTGCCCAGCACCAGGTACCATGACCATTCAACAGGAGCCCCACCCTTATCCTCCATCCCACCATACTTGGGAGTGATGTGTGTCCATGTCAGGTCATGTTAACTACTGCCACCTACATCAAAAACCTCCAATGGCTCTGGGCTTGTTAAAATCGAGTTTGAACTCTAACCAACAAGATCATGTGCAGGATAATGCCACAGTCACTTACTGAACATCTATTATGTACTGGGATCTAAGGAAACAAAGATAGGTAAGGAACTTTTCTTCGTTTGAGGTGTGTAGAGTCTGGGGATATGTGGGAGACAATAAGGTGATAACTCATGTGAGCATCCATAAATTGAAAGTGAATAGAAACGTAAAAAAAAAAACAACTTTATCTCATGGGCATAGAGAATAGAATGATTAATAGATACCAGAGACTGGGAAGGTGGGTGGGCAATGAAGAGAAGTTGATTAATGAGTACAAATACATACTTAGCTAGAAGAAGTAAGTTCCAATGGTTGATAGAAGACTCAGGTGACTATACTTAGCAGCAATATTTTGTATATTTTAAAGTAACAGGAAGAGAGGACTCGAAATGATACCAACACATAGAAATGATAAATGCTCATGGTGGTAGATACCCCAAATACGTTGTAATGATACCTTCATCATCACACAGTCTATGCTTATAATAAACACTCACATGCACCCCAAATGTATGTATTATGTATCAATAAAAGAAAAAAAAGCTCAATGGACCTATGCAAGGTACAGATAATTAGTGACTCTGAATTAGAGAATCCCATAAATAGAACCAAAAAATATTCAAAAATATAATAGCATAGAATTTCCTTATAACAAAGAAAGAACTAAATCTGTAGGTCACAAAGGGACACTATAGTCTAGGAAATATTGATAGAGAATGATGGACACTGAGATATTTCCTGATCAAATTCTTAGACTTCAAGTGGCAAGAAATATTTCTTCAGGCCCCTGGGGAACCACATCAGGGCATTGGCGATACAGAAGTCATTCCAAGGAGGATCGTTTGCAGCCAGAAGGTGACTGGGGAATGTCTACAGAGTTTTGAGAAAAAGAATGTGTGACCCAAGCAAATTCTACCTAGGTAAGTTGTCATGCAAGTATAAAAGCAATAGCAACATGTTTTCAAACATAAAACATATTATGAAATATAGCACCGCTGTTCTTTTTGAAAATTAAAAATACAAAACCTGATGATGAAATGTAGCCAATTAAGAAGAAAATGGTAAAGAATTAGTACAATATTCAATACCAACAAACAGTGGAACCATGTCTGTGGAGTTCTCAAGAAGAGGAAGAATTTTATACCCAGCCAAGTGGTATTTCAATTATAAAAGCCAGAGTCAACCTCAAGCATGCATGCACTTAAGGCAAACTACCAATAATCCTGTCTTGATAAAGACAGTGTGCATCCTCTTATAGCTTATAGTACTTCCTTTATAGCCCTCCTGGATTCAATCCTTATATATAGAAATTTTCAGATCTTATAGCCCCTCTTTCAAGGACTCTTGTCTTGCCCAGGACAAATGTGGAACCCTTTTCTCCCAATGTGGGAGTTCCTCTTTCTTGGAGTCTCCCATGGGTACCAATATTCCTAATGAGCTTTTCTTTCTGCACAACAGAGCATGTCTCCACACTGCTATGAAGCACTTGAAGTGGGCTTAGCTAAACCAGAGAACTAAATTTCCACCCTGAGACTCAGTAGAAGATAAACAGTGACCCTAGCCCCAGCAGCCCTTAGAGAAGATACACTCTCATTTGCAGCATCCCTGCATCCCTGCCCAGACATTGCTGCTGCTACAGGGCCCATGGGAGCCCCGGAGTTTCACTGTGACACTGATATAAGGTTTTATTGCTTTTTCCAGCTTTTGGGGTTCTCCATGTGTCAGGAATACATGTCAGAGCAGCCAGTGCACAAGCTTGGGGACTTTCGTGCCACATCCCATCACAGGAGGTCCTATAGGAGTATGGAGCCCAACAGATGCATAGTCTACGGACTTACCTGCTTTCTCCCTCCCTTTCTCCTCAATGGGATAAACCGCCTCCGAGTTGCAGTGTTGACCGGCTTTCTTCCTAGCTCCCAGTCAGAAAGTTTTCCTGTCCTTAGCAGGCTTGGGAAAGAGGAAGCAATCAGAGACATTGGTGGGTATCATTCATTTGTTTATTTGAGTCTTAAGCTCAAAAAGCCAGATCCAATCTTCAGAAGCTTATCTTTATGGTTTCTATTTTATTGAATCTCATTTTACTAATTCCTCGTGATTCCACATTCACTATTAGCCATAATGGGTTCTTTATTGGTTTACCCCTAACAATATGTTAATTGATAGCTCTTATGGCTTTAAAACCCAAGCCTTCCAACACTGAGAAGCCCAAACAATCAAGCCATTACTAATAAGGCTCGAATATGGGAAGAATTTGTGAGATTCTCAACTTGGCAGGGAAGAGGGGTGTGCACCTCAGGCAGCCATGCTCCCACACAAAGCCCCTCGGCTTGTTGACAAAGGCACGTTGCTCAAGCCACTGGTGCTAGGTGGGGAAGGCAGAAGGGCAACCCCTGCCCAAAGCTCACAGCTGCCTTGAAAAGCCCCTTCCTGACAGGTAATGCTGCAGGGACTCCCAGAATCAGCTTGCTGCCGGCACCCTGAAGACGCACAACGCCAGGGCAACACCATGTTCCGCTATTTGTAAACCAAGCAGGAGCCTAGAAAACATCCCGCGCACAAGGAAAACATTGATTTGAAGAGGTTTGGAGTGGGCTCGAGCCTCCACAAGCACGGAAGGGCCTTCTTTAACTGACACAATAAATTAGTTCAAAGCCGATGACAGCCCGGAAGATTACCCACCGCCCCACAAAGGAAGGAACGCTCTGGTCCCCTTCGCAAAAACATAGATAAAAAATTGTGTTCTTCTCCTCTAATGAGGCAAGCTCAGATATAAGTCAATAGAGCAATTCATTAACAAATCTAATGAAATCCCCCGGGTTGCCAACGAGATGGCAATGAAAATCTCCTTGGGCGGAGAGTCCATATGTTGAGGGTCAGCTTGCTGAGTGGTTTCTTCTGGTCTATTCACTGCCCACATATGGCAGTTAAGGTCACTGTTATCAGACACTTTCTCTGTACACAAAACAGAATTTCCATATGGCTCATGGAAATGGCCCGGCCAGCTCCTGGGCAGCTTCCCACGGCTCTCTCTTTGTGCGGCGCTGGTTAGAAGTGTAAAAAAGGGTATGAGGGGTTACCTCGGCACTCAATCGCTCTCCCTGCATTGTGCGTCAGTCCAATTTAGGGAAAATCTGCATCAGTTTTTCCCCTGTCTTTCAGACACAAACGCTCATGTCAGTCTATTAGAACGTGATGGAAGTACTGATCGCAGCCTCCGCATTTAAATCCTTTTGAAACCGCAGTGACCTGCTGAAGAGGGTTCTGAGGGGAAGGGACCGTCTCCAGGCTCTTTCAAATCCACATAAATAAAGGCCTTTCCTGGCTTAAAGTGGCCCCTCAGATTGAGCCCCACAGAGCCCCTCAAAAAAGCCCAACACGATTGTCATGGATATTACATGACAGTAACAAGAACAGGCCAGGAAAGACAAGGCTTCTCGCCACACAAAACTGGACGGGGCTTTCTTCATGATTTGGGCCTCAGATTGTTGACAGCCCAGTAAATAGGCTGTTTAACCCTTTGAAAGTGAATAAAGAGGGTGTAGACAAGTGCTTTCTGATGGAGTTTGTGCCTGTAATGGGCGAGAGGGTACACACACTCAACTCGGGGGTGGGAGGAGGACGGGGGAGGCTGCATTCTTACACCCCCACGGTCAGAAGCCGCCATAGAATTTCTTATGAAATTGACGGAATCAGCCAAAGGGTCAGATCAGATGTGGTCGTGCAGGGGACAGGGACTTTTGGGACAATGGCAGCGAGGCCTTTAATAGTCAGCCTCCTGGGGCCCCCATGGCTTGTCAACGTCTGGTGCTCGGGAAAATTTGGAGAGAGGTCTCAGAGGCCCTTGTTCCCCCATACCTTCATGATTTCACTTCCCGTCCTCCTGATTCAAGGGTGGTAACGATAACATCAGTAATAATAAAAGCTGACATGCAGAATTCTGACTGCAACAGACACCTGGCTAAGACTCGTGTGGACCTTATCTCAGCTATCATAACCACGCTGTAAGGTTGAAATGATTGACCCCATTTTACTGATGAAGAAACTGAGGCACAGCGTGGTTAAGTCCCTTGCAAGTGATTCACAACCAGTGATTGGTGATATGGGGCTTCAAGCCAACTTACTTCCTCCCCTCTGCTACCTTGTGTCCAGGCCTGGTCTTCCCATTGTCTCGAAATGGAAAAGTCCCTGTTCAATTGTAGCATTGTTTCAATAAATCCAAGAATGTGGTTCTCTCTCTCTCTCTCTCTCTCTCTCTCTCTATCTATCTATCTATCTCAATCTGACTCTAGGTGAAAATATTTTTCTCTTGACATAAGAAGCCAAAATAAACAAGGGAATGAAAACTGCCTCCCAGAAATGTAAAATTATGCATATTGCCTTCAATTTCATAAGCTGTTTAGGTTACCATTGAAATGACTCCCCCGTGACCCACCAGCTGTGGCGTTTCCATAAATCCAGCTACTACTGTTTCTAACCTCTGACTGTACTTTAACGGGGAAGGGCCCTTTTAATTCATTTAACCCGTTTTCATTGTCTTTGCAGGAACAGAAGCTTTCTCTGGCCGGCTGTGCAGGCAGGGGAAGCTGATGGCAGAGCCATGCCGCCGTTCACCAAGGCCTCTCATGAAAATGCATGCCTGGCTTTGGCACCCCTCGGTAATTGTAATACTTCTTCCTTACTGTTTATGTCAGAGAGTCATTACTGGGAGAGGCTGACACATCTGACGTGTGCGGCATCGACACACATTAGGTGGTCCTTAGATAATTTTTAAAGAAAGTTTAGTCAGTGTAGCAGGAGCCCAGCCCCGTTCTAAGCAGCAAAAGTAAAAGGAAACCTGCCTTGTCACGTCAGTTCCTTGCACATTATAATGAACCCCATTTTTATGGGTTCCTTTCGCCCCACTTTAGGACTGCAAGGCTCTTGGGGTCCAGGGCCAAGTGAAAAACCATGTATGCACTCTCCCTCTTGTGCCTGGAGGGTGGTTTTTCTGTTGTTAGCTATAAGACCTCCAGCATGACACTGGACCATAGACTTATAGTATCTCCTTTCACATTCATATCAAACTTAGGAAGCACGTTTTGTTATTATTTAATAGAGAGAAAAGTCTGAAGCCCAGAGAGGTTAAGCAACTTAACCAGGATTAAACAGTTCACGGGTCCAAATTCAAACTGTGATATGCCTTCCATCATGCCACCTTGCTTAGTCCAGAGCCCGGCACAGACAGAAATCAGCATGTACTTAGTCACATTTCGGTGGGAGGCTAAGGTTCAAGTTCACAGATATTCTGGCATTGGTCTTACCCCATTCAGTGGACTTGGACTCACTGGTCCTTCTCTTCCTCACATCTTTTCATCTCTGTTGCCCCTACAGTTGCTTCTGACAGCTTGGGCTTTCATTTAAAGCAAGATCAATCTATGTTAAGAAATATCTCATAATTGCTTGTGTTTTACTACGGAGAAATAAACGAGCATTTTCCATCTCTGACTGCAAGAGGAAGCAAATCAATGACTGGCAAAGGAAAAGGAGCATTTTTTTAATAACCCACACTTTAGATACGTGATCTCTAAGTTATTACAAATTATAAGGTTAAGACCTCTTAGAGGAATCCTAGCTGCTTAAAAATTTAAAACTCCAGGGTAAAGGAGCAAAGTACTAATGAGCTTCAGGCTACTAAATAGCAGATCGAGGGGAGAACCTGTTTCATGTGAGAGCCTGTGGCTGCATACCAGCCAGTCTGTGAGATGTTGTGGAAGAACCACACTGGGGGGAGGCAGCAGGTGTTGGGGGGGGATGCAAGGAGAGATGAAAAAGGCAGCGTTGGTGGCTTAGAACACTCTGGATGAGACTGGCTGGTTCTCTGATTGAGAACTGTCAAACGTGAGATTTCTCCGAATGTTTCATTATGTCAACGCGGCATTAGGTTTCCCTAGCACATCCCTTCTGCCTCTGAAGAGAAAAAAGAAAGCATTTTATGAACTGCGGTGCCTTCACACCAGGGTTGGAGTGTGTGTGTGTGTGCTTGTGTGTGCGTGTGTGTGTATGTGTGTGTGTAAACCTTTCATGAGGAATTGGGATTAAAATCTCTAAGAAAATATAGCAGGCAGAAGCGACATGCAGTATTTATTTTCCCAATGGAAATGTAAACAGTGGCTGGAGAAGATGAAAATATTTAGAGAACAAACTGACCCGACCCAATTAAATGCTCCAAGAAATGCCTGCCGCACAAAGAAGAGTGAGAGCTGGTGGGCTTCACTGCATCCGTAATGGCTTGTCTCACTCATGCCTGAGTGCCCCTAGAACCCCTCTGGTAAATGTCCCTTCAGCCCATCACCAAAGTGTACCATCTGAGGGACCCCAGGGCTCCCAGGGACCAGTACGGACCTCATGAAGTTCAGACTCGAGTTAGGAGGTCTTACTGGAATGTCAGATGACAATTCTCAGGTTATTTCTGTTTCCTGACTTTTGCAGGCTGGAACCACTTTCTCGTGGGTCCAATCTTTCATTCTTAGCTTCGCTCTCATACCCGGGATTGGGGAACAGCTCACAGTGACGCCCTCACTTAGTTTCCCTCTGTGATGGTCAATGTCCCAAATGGGGCTGACAAGACATCCCCTAACGACTTCATTTTAATGAATGATGCTAAAACGAGCTGTTTGAAGGGAGCTCCTGTTTGCTTAACACACACCTCCCGCTACCCGGCCAGCTTGGGTCTGAATTCTGCATTGAAAATTAAATTATGCTTGGGATAATATTGTCTGGAGCTCACAGTTGCTGACATGGATATTGACAAAGACTTAGCTAGTATTTCAATAAGGAAACAAAACACAGGAAAAGGCGCCAGAGTTTCCAGGAGGATCATTAAGAAGCCGCCTTGGAGGCCAGAGGCTGGCAGTGAATGCATCACAGTTCGTCATACAACTTAAACTTCTTTTGACATCTAGTTATGTCGAAATGTGACTATCACCTAGGGGTTGGAGCTCCTGAGAGGGAAAAGTTCACTGACAGGCGCAGTGCACAAGCAGCTCTTAAATGAGAATCAAGAGAAAGTAGCATCCGGGTTTCTTGACAGTCTGCAGCTGCTGCCTGCCCCGTCTAACTAAGGCAGGCCTGTTCTGGCGAGGAGTTCTATTAGCATCTGCACACTTCTGTCTCATTACCACACATCTGCCCACCTTTATTCTGGTGACGCTGCCTCTCATCTGACAGCTCAGGCATTGTCAGGGACTGGATATTAGGGAGCAGGGTACAGCGGGCGCACCATCTCTGCTTTTATTTTCTAAAGAGTGGTGTACAGTTTGACAGTACCCTGCCGCGGAGGTAAAGGAGATAATTAACATATTGGGCAGTTCCTAAACAAAGCTAAGATGCGGATTCCGGATGAAACCGCCACGGTGTGAGCCGGGTTGTTTGTGGGACTGGGAGATCAAAAGCTGTTGTAGACCTCAGCTCTTTGCCCAGTCCCACGGCAGACGGCCTTGTACCAAAAAATGAGCTTCACTTCTCAACATTTCAACATTTTTTTAAAAGGCAGACTTTGATTTGAAAAACGTAACCATCAATATGTTGGCTTTGGGATTTTTCTGCAGAAACGTAGCATCCCAGCCCTTTCTGAGGCTCCCAAAGGCACTCCATGGTAATAGAGGAGAGAATGAAGACCCAGCTTGCCCTCAATTTCCTCCTATCATTAAAACAATAGGTGAGTGCGGCTCTATTTACGCAAAGCATCAGTCTCCCGTTGCTACCTTGAAACCAGAAATCTAGCAACACATCTGCCCCAAGAGCTTGTGGGGGTAATTCTGAACCTGCCAGAATGTCAGATAGGAGAGTTTGGGAGTTCTTTGCTCACTTCCAGGGGCCTAAAGAACTGCATCTCACCCTTGCCTGCTGGGCTCTGCTCTGGAGAAGAGGAAGGCCCCTCTGTGTTCAAATATAAGCCTGGATTCTGAAAGGGCTTTGAGAATTCCTGAGTTGAGTTCTAGATGAAGACTGAGGTCCCTGGCTCGGATATGACACAGGATACAACTGTGATCCCTCTGAAGGGAGGGAAACCCAGCCCCTTGCTTCCCAGGATCCTTCTTTACCTTCTAACACAGAGGAAACAATAGAATTTGGCAGAGAGGATAAAAGATGCTCACTGGGACTCAAACCCTAAGGGACCCCAAAGAGAACCTAAAATGGCATCCCCGATGAGCCCCCACCAGGTTGCGAAGCTGGTGTGTGCAGCTGCATTTAGAGCCATTTAGGAAACTCCTGGCTTCCCTCCCAGCACTCCATGGCTTTCATCCCTCTGATATTTCTTTGTTCTCCTGCTCGCTGAGGGTTTGTATGGGTTAATGGAAAAATTACTGCTATTTTGCAACAATGCAATCAAAGTCAGTTCAGCAAACCCTGATAAAGTGAGAATAGCTTATTCACATGGAGCTGGCAGGTCTGAACTCACAATTGCAAAGTTTGAATACAAAATAAGATATTCCCCTTTTAAAAAAAAAAAAAAAAGACAGAATCCGTTGTCATTCATGCTAAAAAGGCATTACAGACTGTCGACACTGTACAGAAAAATAGGAGATGTTGACCTTTTTATTATAGACTTTTCTCTACTGTTGCCCTTCTTTCAACTGCACACTGCTCCCCCCAGATCCCCCGCCCCTCTCTGCACTCACACACACTCTCTTCAGCTGTATGTTATCTCAAATAATTACCCTCGCTTCTGGCTGTCCCTGGTGACTTCTGCTGCTAAAAAAGCTACTCATTGTCAGAGACTGAAGAGGGATTTCAAACCTGCTTCTTGTGGCCGGGCAACGGCTCTTAATTAACCACTCAGGTATTGTGGAAGCTCCCAGCCCAGCTCACTTCCATATGGCTGGGACATGTCCACAGTGATAATCATGGAAGGAAATATTGTATCAAAAAAGAGCTCACACAACCGAAAGCTTGTGCAAATTATTTTTAATGATTCTTCTCTGGTGAGTCGGCTTATTTGTTATTTCAAGCAGAGAGAGGAATGCATTTGTCCTTGACCTAGATCCCTCCAGCTCACGCCCCTGGTGCCCCCCCAACCCCAAACGTGATCCGGGGGACTGTCATAAAGAGTATGCCCCAGGTAGTGAAGCCCCTCCAGACTCCCTAGAAAGCTTTCCTAACTATGATTTTCATAAGCTTTTGTTTCAATTGGGCGCCTCACTCTTAAACACACACACGTGCACACACACAGATTTGACCAAATTTCCAGCAAGCAAGTGATTTTAAATAACTCAAGGAGTGCGCTGTTTGGCAGTGCCTCACATCTTCATGCTTCTGTATTTCTTACTTTAAATAATTGGAAAGGGGGTGGAGGGGAGGTGGTGAAGTTTATAAATCTAATTAAAAATGAAGTTGCATTTACATTTTTAAACCCACCCACCTGCCAGCATACTGTGTCACTAGACATTATGTACGATTTTACTTTGCGACAGAAACCATTACATTTAAAAATTCATTACAGCAAGGTTAGTTAGACACATGATGGATGCAGCTTTAATCCTGCCATATATTATTACGGTTAAAATGTAAATGATGAAAAATATTTTGTGCTTATCAGCATTTATGTGGAAATGTGTTTTACAGTGATATATGGTGTTATATTTCTATTATTGTGATGAAAAGAAAGCAATACAAAAAGATGAAGTGTTTATTAAAACATGGTTACTTGTGATAACATATTCCTGTTGTACATGACTTTAAACATATTCACTGAGGGCATTTGTCCAAAACAACTGTGAAATGTGTTTGCTGTGAGAATCAGGCTAAGTCTTCTTTTTTTCTGATTACCGCTCTTTTTAATAGGCTAATATTAATTCAAAATCATGTTGAATGCTGAGAAGTTGGCAGCCCTGTTTCCTTTCTGACATGGTTAAAAATGTGTGTGTGTGTGTGTGTGTGTGTGTGTGTGTGTGTGTGTGTGTGTAGAAACACAGTATGTGGCTATGAACAGAAGCCTTGCGTGTTTGTTTTGTACAATGATCAAGAGGAAAGAAGGCCACCCAATTGAATGATATTTCCAAAGTGATGTCATCAAGGACACCATAAAATCCTATTAGAGTTGTAATTAACATAATGGAAAAGTAGTATCAAACTTGACTTTCCAATCAGGTGAGTAGAAAAATAATGAAAAGACCAGGTTAAGTACATTCATGGTTCCACCAGGGCACAGGAATATTTTAGATACACCCATGGAAGAACTGATGTGCCAGCCACACTGCAAACCTCAGAGACTGTGCCTTATGGGGAGGTGACCTCCTAATTCTTCTTCTGCCAACTTCACTCACAATGTGGTTCCTGCCTCCCCCACTCCCCTCTCCTTTTTTTTTTTTTTTTTTTTGCCAGCCCAGAACAATAGTACATCTAACTACAAAATGAAATAGAATGCAAGAAGAAAAATAAACCCTCATCAGCAACCAAAAGAAAAAAAAGAGGAAAAGAAAATTACTAACCCTATTTATTGAAAAGAAGCAAAACACAAAAGGCCTTTCTGCATTCTCTGCTGTAGCTCTCATCATTTAGGATGAGGTGCTTAGTATCTCCCCCAACTGTCCTTTCCCCTGTAACCTTTAGAATCACAGTGTTGTAATCATGTTTATCCAGGTACCCAAGAAGCATCTCTGTTAAGGTGGGTCTCTGTTACCTGATTCACCGTATCAGTTATAACTCTTTCTCCAGCCTCCAGTTGATGACAGATCTTGTAATAGATTTGGAATTGACCAGACTTGAAAGTCAGTTCCACCTTCCCCGCTTTTTCCTTCGTTGTCCCAAGTGTCTCCTGGGGTGGGAGCAACACAGACTTAATGCAAATTTTCATCGAATTCTCCACTCCAACCCCCACCCCCAAGCACCCCCGCCAGCTTCTTTTTCTTCTTCTAACATCTGCTTGTAGGAGGATGTTGTTGTGTACATTAGCGCATTAAAGTTGAGCACCCTTCAGGGCTACCTTTGGCACAGGAAACAAGGAAACCGGGAGCCAACGATAATACAGGCCTCGGCATTTCCTATCTCAGCACTCTCCCCAGCTCTGCCTCTCGGCGGCCTGGAGTTGTTATCCTTAGGAAGTCCAAGGTGGTGAAGAGGGAAAGCTTATCTGGCTCCCATCCTAGTTATAAAGCATGCGGCTCCTCCCTGTACACCTTGGGAACATTGTCACAGAGGGGTCACATCCGCTCAGAGTTGAGCCAGTGACCGAATGCGGGCCTGTGACCTACACTGTCCTTCCCTCCCTTTGTTTGTGGCATAAAATCAACTCAGCTGATTCCGCCAAAGCACGGGTGCCAGGATTTGTGAGCATTCAGAGCCTCGGCACGTTCTCCAAGGCGTAGTCTTTTTTCTGGCCTTTCTTTTCCTCTTTATTTGTTTTAATTCTTATTTTAAAGAATCACACACACAAACATTCTCAAGAAAATGGGCTCTTAAAAAATAGCTCACCCAAACCACACCCCTTCAGTCCATTTTCCTGGGTAAAGAATTTCCCAAAGCCAGGATCCAAGGAGCTGTGGACCAATTGACCCGAGGTTGCCCTATTAAATGTATTTATTTCTTGGAGCTGAAGAATATTTGCTGAAAGCTGGATTATCACTTGGTAGACCACCAGCAGCTGTTGAAAACCAGGGCATAAAAGCTTGTTTATGTCTTTAATGGCCCACTTAATGATGGAGCAAGTATGTTATTCATAATAAAATGCCAAGGAATAATCTTAATACCCCAATGCATGGTGCTAGTGAATTAAGAAACATCTGCTATGTCATAAAAGAACATTTTATTTGGGGTCTACATTAAAAACATGATTCCATGGAGTTCCACTGATTTATATTGTATACAACAAATTATGATGTCTTGAAGTAATTATACTTTACAATTAAACCTACAAGGGCCACTCTTGGAAAAGCAAAAAAACTCTGTGCAGTGTTCATCATTCTAGATCATTTAAGCTCATACGGTGGCCTTGCCATAATCTATTTCACCAAAGCAATGTTTCAGAATCTCTCTTGGCATCCGTACCTCTCTAGGAAGACATCCAAGCTGCACGGTGTTCCTGAAATTACCACTGCAGAATAAAATGGCTATTTGGATTCACAAGGAAAATTGTAAAAATAATTCTTTTCAGTCTCTTGACTGTGACTCGAGAGCTTATGTTAATGTTACTTGAGCGAAGAAGATTCAGAATTTGGGCTTAGTTGGGGATGAAGAAGATGACCTCACCCTCAAAGGCTTAATTTGTGTGTTGGGGTCGGGGGAGTGTTCCCCCCAGAAAGAGAGATCTGGGGAGACTGGGACAGAGAAGTCCTAGAAGTGTTCCTGGATGGGAGTAGGTGCTGAAGGGACCGGGTGTGGCCAGCTCAATCTCAGCCTCCCTCCCCTCTACTCCAGATGGCGTCCGTCTCTGACACACCCGCTATCACACCAGGAAGCCATGTGTCACCACCTCCATGCCCAACACCCCTCAAGAGTGCAGGGACGTGTCTATTGCTTCCTGGAGCTGGATGCTTAGAAAGGTCCTCTTGCTCCACAAGAGAAAAGACAAGTTATTTTAAAAGCTGGCTGCAGGGCAAGCTGGTTGTTCAAGGGCAGGGCTCTTGACCCTGTGCTTTGGGGAATGATGGGGAGAATGAAAAGAATACCTGTCCCCAACTCTACTCCCAGGGATTCCAATTTCATTGGCCTGAGGTACTCCCTCACAACACCAACTCGCACTGGTATTTTTTTTAAAAGCTCCTAGATGATTCTCATGTGCAGCCACTGTCAAAAACCACTGCTTTGAAGAGACTGGATTTTTTTTCTTTAAGATAGGTGACACTTTTGCAGGGCAAACATTTTGACAAGCCTTTTTGATTGTAAAAAGTAAGGCTGCCTGCTGTTGGAATATCTGATAGTGAGGTCCCTATGAAAAACTGTATGGTGTTTCCTTAAAAAAAAAAATTAAAAATAGAATTAGCACACGATCCAGCAATTCGACTTCTAGATATATACCCCAAAGAACTGAAAGCAGAGTCCTAAAGGGATGTTTATACGCCTGTGTTCATAGCAGTATGGTTCACAACAGTCGAGAGGTGGAAGCCACCCCGTGATCCTCAACGGATGAAAGGACAAAACGTGGTACCAACACGTAGCAGAATACTACTCTGCCTTGAAAATGAAGGAAATTCCCATGCATGCTACAACATGAATGAAACTTGATGTGAAGCTAAGTGAAATCAGCCAGTCACAAAAAGAAATATTGTATGATTCCACTTACATGTAGGGTGATCAAATTCATTGACAGAAAGTGTAATGGCGGCTGCCAGGAGGTGGTGTGATTGAGTTTGAATGTCTGTTCCTGCCAAATGTCATATTGAACTGTAATCCACAGAGATGGAGGTGGGGCCTGGTGGGAGGCTTTTGGGTCATGGGAGCAGATCCCTCATGGCCTGAGGCTGTTCATGTGATAGTCGTGATAGTGAGTTTTCTCGAGATCTGGTTAAATGTGTACCTCCACCCAACTCCCCAACCCCGCCCACAACGCTCTCTCTTGCTCCTACTATCGCCATGTGATGGCCTGCTCCCAATTTGCTTCTGCCATGAGCGAGAGCTTCCTGAGGACTCCATGGAAGCAGATAAGTGCTGGTGCCACGCTTGTACAGCCTGCAGAAACATGAACCAATTAAATCTCTTTTCTTTATAAATTAACAAGTTTTGGATATTTCTTTCTTTAAAAAAAAAAAAAAAACTTATTTTTTTGAGACAGAGTCTCTCTCTGTCACCCAGGCTGGACTGCAGTAGTGCCATCTTGGCTCACTGCAACCTCTGCCTCCCAGGTAGGTTCAAGTGATTCTCCTGCCTCAGACTCCTGAGTAGCTGGGACTACAGGCACCCACCAACAAGCCTGGCTGATTTTTTTCTTTTTTTTTTTGTATTTCTAGTAGAGACAGGTTTCCCCATGTTGACCAGGCTGGTCTTGAACTCCTGACCTCGGGTGATCCGCCCGCCTGGGCTTCCCAGAGTGCTGGAATTATCAGTGTGAGCCACTGCACACGGCCTCAGGTATTTCTTTATAGCAGTGCAAGAATGGGGGCAGGGAAAGGGAATGGAGTTATTGTTTAATGGGGACAGAATTTCAGTTTGGAAGATGAATGGAGTCTGGAGATGGATGGTGGTGGTGGTTGCAGAACAGTATCAACGTACTTATCAATTGTACCTTGCTTATGGTACACTTAAATGGATTAAGATGGTAAATTTAATATTATGTGTGTTTACCACAATTTTAATTTTTTTTTTTTTTTTTAATTTTGAAAGTGAAGGTATCTGGGCTGCTCTAGTGAGGACCCAGTGAGAAAAAGAGAGAGGCTGTGACTCTGTGTTACAGAGTAATGTGAATTTGGGAGTTTCTTGCTGGCACTGGTGACCTGAGAGAGGGTTTGGAATTCGGTCTGGGAGGAGAGGCCCTGCCCCCATTATTCTGATACTTTCAGTAGGGTCTATGTCTCACAGGCACATCGGTTTGGAGGATGGCAAGAAGGTGCTGAGTGGGATGGGGACATCATGGCAGATGCCCAGTCATGCTCCAGCATGGCACAGGCCTTTGGAGTGAAAGGAGCTAGATCCGGTCCTCGGGAGGGAAATGACAGGTGTGGAGGGAGCAGGAATTTAGGACCCCAGGAGGAACTCAACCAGGGAGGAGTTTTCTGTGTGCCAAAGACTACCCTATGAATGTCTAGAAAGATGTTCAATTACAGTGCAATGTCTACATTCTAATTGAAGATGATCACTTTCTTCTTTGTGATGGGACGTCTTTCCACCACCTCTGTACCCTCAGACCTTGGCAAGAGGGGCCCCAGTCCTAGCTGCTGTGTGCTAGAGAAACCCACCAGAGTCCCTCTTTGCCTAGGGCCCCTTCCCATAGGCAAGGAGATTGCAGTGTCCACTTGAGCCAGCAACCTCTTTTTCTAGATTTTTCTTCTCTGTAAATACTATCTGGAGGATAGTAAGTATTTTCGGCTCTGCCAACACATCCATCTCTGTCACAAATGCTCCAGTCTGTTGTAGTAGCACAAATGCAGCTAGAGATGATATATTACTATGTAAATGAATATGCATAGTTGGATTCCAATAACTCTTTTTTTATAAACACTGAAAGTTGAATTTCACATCATTTTTATGTGTCACAAAATATTATGCTTCTATGATTATTTCCAATCATTTAACAATGTAAAAACCATCTGAGGTTGGCAGGTCATACAAAAACAGATGGTGGGCTGGGTTTGCCCATCGTCCATAGTTTATCTGTCACTGGTCTAGCCCATACCCAGGACCCTGGAATTTCCTGGCCACATTGCCCCAAGCCCATTTCTAGGGGTTGCTTTCCAAGGGTTAACTGTGCCCTATGTCTGACGGCAGCCAGGAGGTGGCTGTGTGTAGGGAGTGTGGGCAGAGACTGATGTGAAGGTCTACACCTGTCAGCCAGAGGCCCCTCCCAGTGTGCAAGGAACTGGGGGGTAGAGGGAAGGAGAGTGGGTTACAGGCCTAACTCTGAGGAGTCTATGAATTCTAAATTCAAGGAAAACTTTTAAGTCCTTAGACTTCTGATAAGTGGGCCTTCATGGGTGTTCCAGGGTATACAATTGTTAAGAGTGGCCCTGCCCTCATTTTCAGTAGGGTCTGCATCTTACAGCAGACAGTTTATGGCCCTTTGAGACTGGCAGGAAGGTGCTGAGCCAGGTGCGGTGGGGACACCGTGGCCGATGGAGCTCCAGTGTGGTGCAGGACATCAGAGTGAGAGAAGACAGGCCCTGATCTAAGGAATCTTCAGACTTCTTGCCAAGAGGCTGTTCCTTCTTTAGTGGGTGGGTGCATAAGCCTTTTTATATAGATATTAAAGAAAATGGAACCCATGAAGAATTTGGTTACACTCAAGGTCACACAAGGATTCCCTGGTTATCGGCATGCCTCAGTCTGAGGTCTCTCTGTCTGCAGCTGGGACAAGCTTCAAGTCTGGTGTTGACAAAATCAGAAGCATGACTCCCCTGCCCTGGCACTACCATCGATCTTTCTCTGGGTTGGTTCCATCCTTTTCTGCCTAGGTCATCTTTTAATTCTTTAAGTGTAATTAAAACCTCCATCCAACTGCCAGCCTTTGACCAGAGGGAAGCTGGCAACCAAGAAGGAAGATATTTCCTTCCCTAAAATTGCTCCAAGGTCAGGTCCTAACTGTCTGGAGTGAAGTCTGTGTGGACCAGAAACACCCTTTCCCTCGATGGGGACAATAAAAGCCCCTCATAGAAGCTGGTTCCAGTTTTATTTCTCCTGCCTAAAAAAAAAAAAAAGTGAATAGTTGTGAAACATTTCACAAATGAGAAAGTGATAAACTGATGAAAATATGTTTATTATATATATACATTTAATGAGACCTCGCACCATCTGAGGATTTGTCTGTTAGAAAACATTTCCTAGAGGAATAGGCAGGAGCATGCGAATAAATACTGCCGGGTCCCGCTCAGTCATCCTGCTACCAGGGCCAGCCTGAACAGCAGAGCCCAAGATGCAAAGGAACGCAGCAGGCCACTGGAAAGACAACCTTAACACATGCCCATAGAGAATCGTCCACTTTCCAGCTATGCTGCGGGCATCTGATGGCTTTAATGACCACAAAAGCAAACCAACTGATCTTCACTCCACTCCTGCAGAATCCAACGTACCCCAGTCCTGCAGAATCCAGTGCACACCTCCAGCCTGCACTCCATGCTACTGTGACCATGTTCTTAGTTTTCAAAATACCTACTTAAAATTCTTCCTATTTCCTTCAATAGCTTATTCATTCAATTATCCATGTGTTCAACATATCAGATGATCTGTTGGGTTTTTTTCCTGCAACCTTCCTCCTGGAGACTTCTGCCCTCCTACTCCAACCTGGACTGGTTGTCTGTTAGGGCTTTCATGTACTAGATTTGTTTCTGTGTTTGAATTACATCCTTGGTGAATTACACCCTCTAGTCACTTCCTGGGAAGGGGCCCATTGGAGATAAATTTTCTCTCTGTAAGATTCTACCCCAACCCTTGATAGTTTGGCTGGATATAGAATTCTAGGTTGAAAACTCATTTTCATTCAGTATGTTAAAGATTGTATTTCCTCTCTCCTAGTTTGGCTAACAATCATATTTCATTCTTCTTTCTAGACTTTCACATGTGGCATAATTTCTTATTTTCTCTAATAAAGTTTCAAGGGCCTTTATCTTCAGTCTTCTGAAATACTATGCTGTTTGCCTAAGGTGGGCCTTTTCATTGTGCTGAATTCTGACTGGGTTCTTTCAACTTACATGGGAAAATTCTTGCTCTTTAGTCCTAAAAATTTTTCTACTGTTATTTCCTTGATAATTTTTACTCTTTTACTTTGTGTCCTCTGTTTTTTCTTTCTAGAATGCCCAATAGTCAGAAGTCAGACTTCTCTGTTACAGCTTGCAATTTTTAAATATTTTCTTTCCATCTTTCAGTCTTTTTATTTCATTAACTAAGCGATCAATTCAACTGTACCTTCTAATCCTTAAAATGCATTTGTTATTTCTGCAACTCTACTTTGAATTTATAGAGCTTTTAATTGTTTGTTCTTTATGAACCTTAAAAGTGATGGCATCATGCTCTTGTTTTATAGATGCAATACATGTTTGCCTCTCTGAAAATATTAATTACAATATTGTGACATTTTCTTCTATCCCTTGTGTTAACTTGGATACCTCAGAATTTCTTTACTTCCGATTTCATGTTTAATCTCTGCCTTTCTTGTTGAGGATTTAATATATGTGAATCCTTTGCAGTCAGTTTTTATTTAAGAATGCAACATTTTATCTAAGAATGCAACATTTAGGCGGTGCATGGTGGCTCATGGGTGTAATCCCAGCACTTTGGGAGGTCGAGGTGAGTGAATCACCTGAAGTCAGGAGTTCGAGACCAGCCTAGCCAACATAGCAAAACCCCATCTCTACTAAAAATACAAAAATTAGCTAGGCATGGTGGCAGGTGCCTGTAATCCCCGCTACTCGAAGACTGAGACAGGAGAACCCAGTGAACTCCAGCGATCACGCCAGTAAACTCCAGCAGGGGAGACAGAGTGAGACTCCACATCAAAATAAATAAATAAATACAACATTAAAAAAATAATAATTGACCAGAGGTTCCATGTACCTGAGAAAGCTTGTTGACTGGTGGGTAATTAGATGGCAAACCAGCCTTTTAGTGTGTTCCTGCATATTTTCTCTGGTTCCAGTTTCTCCAGAAAGGAATTCTCAAGTCCTCCACCTCTGATTTATGGGTTAGAAGCCTGATGATGCATTCTGGGCAAGCAAAATGCTCTAAGCCATCTTAGTGTACATGTACCTAGGCTTTCAGATATTCTACCTTTTTTTATTTTTTATTTTTTTTTTATTTTGTTTGCAGCTTATCACCCTGACTCTGCCAACTTGGCCACCTCTTCTCTACTAGCTTTCCATTTTAATATATTATTGGTTAAGCTCCACAGATGGCTTCCAGTTTCAGCAGCGATGAAGACTGTATTTTGGTTTCTCATTCTTCTGAACATTTGGAAGTGATTCCCAAGAAGAGAAGGGGAAAGAAAAACACTCTCGTGTCTTAATTCTGGAAAGTCCTATGCTGTGGTTTAATTAATATTTGTCTTTATATTTCATTCATTCTTTTCACTTAACTAAATTTATTCAAAAAGGAATTTTGATATCACAGTGGCAAGTGGAAAATCAAAAAGAAAGTATGAAAATACAGAACAAATAAAATAATATGAATGCTAGCCAGCTGTTGCTGCTTGCCTATGGTTCTGGGTTTGGGATCTGCTCTTTGTTAAAGAGACAGTCTTGCAATTGTTAGAAAGATCTTGCTAATGGAAAGACCTATAAACACCAAATTGTTATATTTTCCCTTTGTTCAACAGACTAGAAAAGTAACTGAAAATGTGAATAACTAACCCAGTGCGTAATAACTCCAGGTTATTTAGCCCTCTGTTCCTCCCTCTACACCTCTGCATAGCTAGCTTCTTGTCACTGTTTAGGTTTTGGCTCAAATTTCTTCTCTGAGAGGCCTCCCTGACCACATCCACGAATGTAGCTCCCAGTCATAGCCCACCACTGTGTCTTCATTCATTCGTTAGCACTCGTATTGCCATTCAAATGACCCTGTTTGTTTACTTATTCATGTCTGTTTCACACCCCTGCTAGAATGTAAGTTTCAAGACCGTAGGGACTTTGCTCCCAAGCACCCAAATACTCCACAACTAAAACAAAGATTGTTGCAAATAGATGCTCAATAAATAGATCTAAGAATAATTACTTTCAGTCTTTTACACATTCCCAGCCCTCCGGGAAAACTACTTTCCCTCTGTCTCTCTAGTTTTGTCTCCTCCTCTCTCATTCTCCCCCCTTTGCCATAAGGTTTCAACCACTGGACTCACTCCCATGTGAGACAGAGTAAAACAAGTCTCAAATGGTGGTTGAAACCATGTTGAAATGTATTGACAGCCCTCACGCCATCTCGCAACATCTCTTGTGAGGGCCGCCTTCTCATAATGGCAGGTGCTGGTCAATTAGGTAGAAATACTCTCCTCTGTAAAAAGTAAGAAAAAAGTGATTTAAAGGCCCAAAGGTATTTTTGGCTGCTGTAAGCATAATCAATTTCATCACATTACAAAATGGACAAAAAATGAATGCCATTAAGAGTCAAGTTTTCATGCCGCCAAAACAAAAAATCCATTCAGAAAAAACAGCAAACTTATGGTATGTTTTAGTTTTCCTTCATAGTTTTCATTTTATTTAAATAAAGGACTTAACATTGAAAAGTAGAGATTACATTAAATTTTAGATATTCAATTATTCTTCTAAAATGAAATGATCTAACTTTGTCGGGATAGCATTCCCAGATGGAAATTGTTATGGGAGCTGAGTAGTGTCCACTCCTTGAGATACCACATGGGATCTCGCATTTGCTCGGTCCTCTCCTGGCCTGCAACACTTATTTATGCTGGCCTTTGTAAGACGGAACCATTTCAGAGAAGGTGTTAAGTACTAAGTCTTACTCCTCTCCATATCCCCTACAAGACTGAGTTCAGTAGCAGGCATAGAGTAGTTGCTCAATAAATAATTATAGAACAATTGGATAAAGTTCCCTGCATTTTCCCACTCTGTCACAATCTATTGACTCTCATATATTGTACTTTTATGAAAATTTCAAATTTCTCAGCATGAGGGATTCCCCTTAATCAATGAGGTATCTCCCTAAATTTGTTTACAAAAAATGAAAATCTTTTTTTAAAAGAGAAAGGCTTTAACAATTACTCTGTTTCTAGAAGCAGCCTGGCAAATACTTTGATACAGAAGAAGTTTTCTTCCACAGCAGTAAGTACTTTATTTCCTTTCTTATAAATAAATAAATATAAAAATTTTCTTAATAGGTAAGTATGCCCACTCATGATCAAATCATAAGATTACTCTGCATCTCGTGGCCAGAGGCTCTCCCAAACAAAGGTGTGGGCCAATGATGGCATTTCCATGGTGACTACAGGAGCGTCTAGGCTCTGTGTATGCTCCATGCAAGCCAACTCCTCTCTACATAAATAAATAGAAGGTCATACAGGTTTGAAGAGGTGGAATAACTGCAGATGATTATTTAAAAAATATTAGCCAGGGATCAAGTGGGCTATCATCCTCTTCCAATAGAATAAGTCTCAGCTATTGAGATGATGTACAAGTCTAGTTAAGGTAATTTTAAAGAAAAATGACTTGGCAAACATCAGGAAATGTCAGAATGTTCTCTTTATTTCTACTGTTGAGACTGAGTCTTGCTCTGTAACCCAGACTGGAGGGCACTAGTGCAATCTCGGCTCACTACAACCTCCACCTCCCAAGTAGCTGGGATTACAGGCACACGCCACCACACTTGGCTAATTTTTGTATTTTTAGTAGAGATGGAGTTTTGAACTCCTGATTTCAGGTGATCCTCCTGCCTTGACTTTCCAAAGTGCTAGGATTACAGGCGTGAACCACCGTGCCCTGACCCAGAATGTTCTCTTTAATGATACATCTTTTCTCATGAAGGTGAATTTGTTCACCGTTCTTCTGAAGATTGAGCTGGAATCCAGGAGGTTTGTCTCCACTTTGCAACTGTGGTACATGGAATAAGGCACAACGGTTAAAAACTAATAAGAGCCAATGAAATGTTGCAAGTGATTGGCTTTTATATATAAAAACAGAGCCAATTCAAAGAGATCAATAGAACAGCCTCACTCTCACTCATTTGCCTGTTTGAGTGAAAGAGAAGAGGATGTGGTTATGATATACCAGAATTACACATAATCCAAGGCCCAGATTATCTTTGCCAAAAAATGTACTGATTATTTCCAGTGTACTATTATTCATCCTATTCTGTTCCATCACTATAGAGATTAGCTTCTTTGACAAATTTTTTAACATTAGTCAAAACCTGGATTCCTGACATTCACGTATGTCCCAACAGAAAACAAAATGTTAAAAACCACTGCTCTTTTTCATAATGGCAGAGCATTTGTCAGTTTTCTTTCTTTCTTTTTTTTTTAACATTATGCATTATGTTATTATGTCCCTTATGGAAGAATCTCTGCAATAAATTCCTCCAATAATTTAATGCCAGGAAAAATGCTCCTCTCCAGACAAACGTATGCCTCCTTTTGATCAGATCATAGGAGATGATCTACGAAGTTCATCTTCTTGGTCTTTTTAATCCATCTGCCAGCAAGCTTGAAGTTTCAGATCTAACATCTTTGCACAGCTGAGTATAGTGAAATGCCCCTCTAGTGAATGAATCATGATGAGTACAAGCCAGATTTGAGAATCCCATTCTCCTTTCTTGGCGACTGCTGTAGGGCTGAACATGTGACCCAGTTATGGTGAATGAGTCATAAAGAGAAGGCTGCTGAACAGCCTGAAAATAGATTTCCTCCTTGAGGGATGAGCAAGGAGAAAATCAGCCCCATTCCCTGCTCCCAAGCCTTCTTTCTCTTGGATGAGGTTTTTGTGCGGCTGCTAGTGCTGGAACTGTGGCAGCCATCTTGAAACTATAATAGGAAGCCAAGACACTTCAGGGAAGCCAACCCTGGAATTCAGGAACTGCCAAACACCCCCAGGAAAACTCTGGGCTTCTTGCTATAGAGGACAACCAATATCCTACACTTTTAAGCTGTTTATATTCTACTTCTGGTAGTCAAAAATATGTTAACCATTAGTTACTTTGAATAATGTACATCAAAACACTTTGAAGGGCTGTGGCTCATGCCTGTAATCCCAGCTATTTGGGAGGCCAACGCAGGCAGTTCACCTGAGGTTAGGGGTTGGAGACCAGCCTGACCAACATGACGAAACCCTGTCTCTACTAAAAATACAAAAATTAGCTGGGCGTGGTGGCGAATGCCTTTAATCCCAGCTACATGGGAGGCTGAGGCAGGAGGATCACTTAAAACTGGGAGACAGAGGTTGCAGTGAGCTGAGATGGTGCCACTGCACTCTAGCCTGGGCAACAGAATGAAACTTCGTCTCAAAAAACAACAGTAAAACACTTTGAAAATTTATAAAAGGATGGTAATTACAGTGGTCCCCCTTTATCCCTGGTTTTTCTTTCCATAGTTTCAGTTATCTTTGGTGAACTGTGGTTGAAGATTATTACCATATTTTGCAAAAGAAAGAAAGACCACATTCACATAACTTTTATTACAGTATATTGGTGTTTGGGGGGGGTATTTTTTATTTTGGGGGATAGGGTCTCACTCTTCTCCAAAGCTGGAGTGCAGCAACATGATCTCAGCTTACTGCAGCCTCGACCTCCTGGGCTCAAATGATCCTTCCACCTCAGCCTCCTGAGAAGCTGAATCCACAGTCATGTGCCACCACACTTGCTAATTTAAAAATTTTTTTAGAGACAGAGTGTTGCCATGTTGCCCAGCCTGGTCTCAAACTCTAGACCTTAAGTGATCCTCCCACTTTGGCCTCCCAAGCAAGTGTGATCCATCATGCCTAGCCCAGTATATTGTTATAATTGTTCTATTTTATTATTAGTTATTGTTGTTGATCTCTTATGTATCTAATTTATAAATTAAATTTTATCAAAAGTAGCATGTATAAGAAAAAGCATAGTGTATATGGGCTTCAGTCATCTCTCACTCAGGTTTCATGCATCCACTGGGGGGGTCTTAGGATGAATCCCTTGTGGATAAGGGGAGACTGTTAGGTTTATTCCCAGGATATCTATTTCTCCTTTTGTCCCAAATCTTCTTGACTCCTAGCTTTTAATCTCTGTTTTTCCTATGCTAGTTATTTATTTATTTACTTATTGAGACAGAATTTCACTGTTGTTGCTCAGGCTGGAGTGCAGTGACGTGATCTTGGCTTACTACAACCTCCACTTTCCGGGTTCAAGCAATTCTCCTGCCTCAGTCTCCCAAGTAGCTGGGAATACAGGCACCCACCACCACACCCAGCTAATCTTATATTTTTAGTAGATGAGGTTTCACCATATTGGCAAACTCCTGACCTCAGGTGATCCGCCCACCTTGGCCTCCCAAAGTGCTGGGATTACAGACGTGAGCCACTGCGCCCAGCTTCCTATGTTGTTTTAAGTAATTTTATTGAAAAGCAGCTCTATTAAGTGTTGTGGTGGTGATGGTGGTGGTGGTTGTTGCTATATAGCAGGTATTATTCATTGGCTATTTACTACACTTGGTATTGTGCTAAGTGTTTTATGTACACGATCTCATTTAGTCAACACAAGAACCCTATAGGGACACACTATAATCATCCTCATTTGTAGATGAAAAACACTGAAGCTTAGAAAGGTGAGAGAAATTGCCCAAGTTCACACAACCAGCAAGTGGCAAAGCTGAAACACAGAGTTTAGTCTCAATGACACCAGAGGCTCTACGTTCAACTGAATTCTCAAATCCCACTCATTTAGGAGATGTAAATAACAAATCAATCAGTCAATCAATATCAATAAGAAATATATTTATTAGGCACTAAGTCTTCTTGATTGTTGTTTTTTTTTTTTTTTTTTTGAAATAGGGTCTCACTCCATCTCCTGTGCTAGAGTGCAGCAGCACAATCATGGCCCATGGCAGCCTCAGCCTCTCAGAGTTAAAGTGATCCTTCCATCGCCTCCTGGGTAGCTGCAACTATAGGCACATAGCACCATGCTCAGCTAATTTGTAGAGACGAGGTCTCATCATGTTGCCCAGACTGGGACACCAAGTCTTTTTAAGATCCCTAAACAAAGCAGGATTTATCCACTGATTTTAAGAAGGCTCAGCCTGTTCAAATTTCTACTGTTACCATATCAGACGCTAACAATTCTTACCATTGTGCTTCTACTGTTGAAACTTGGCTACCTATTGAGAAGATCAGGTAGAACCTATGAGATAGGAAGGGAGAAATCGTGACATTTTCAATGGGAGAATGAAAACAAAGAAGAAGAAGAAGGTAGCTCAAGTTCACCATTTCCACATAAGCCCCAAATGATACAACACAAATCTCAGAACTGGTTAAGGTCACCTGGCAGTGAATAAAATGATAGCTCCACTGACATCATAATAACTATTCTTTGGCATAGCTGATGAACCCGCCTGGTATACATGGCTTTTAAGAACATATCAATTAGCTCAGTTACTACTGACTTGACAGGAAACCCTTATCATAAGCAGGATGACATGGTATATTCAAGAAGGTGCTGAGAGAGAAGTTTTTCCATCAGCCTCATCTGAATCAGAAATACTTCCCCAAAGAAATGCTTACTTTTCAGCACGTCAGCCTCCATCTCAACAGACAAAGAGGCGAAAGCTGGAGTCATATTGAGTGGGTCTGAAATTGTCTACTGTGCTAAGATCATGTCCTCCTCTCAAGGGGTGCTGTCATTCAGTTTATCATCGACTTTCCTCAAGAAGAATTGCCAGCCATGGAGAAATAGGAAGATAGAGACTGGGGGAAGTTGAGAATCAGAAGCTCTAAGCAAAGACAATGGGTAAGATCTAGTCCCTTGCCTCTAGAGCTAATGTCAGGGCAGCCCTTGGAGCCTGAGCCAGTGGCAAATGCATGGTCAAGTACCCAAAGGGCTGAAAGGCAAAAAGGACACCAGTGGCCTCTTCAGATGGTACTAAGGAAACTACGTACAAGGGCTCATGCTGACAACGTCACCTAGGCTTCAGAGACTACAAGAGAGAAAAGCAGGATGCACACTGGGGAGAAGATTCTGGAACAGCTCTTGTCCCGGGCAATAGTCCTGGCATGAGGATGGTCTCCTAAAATGATCTGGTACAATCCAGAGTGTGGGTAAAACTTTGCACTGGTGACTGGGAAAGCAACAAGGTTCTGTATTCCTCATAGGAAAACATCCTTAAGTGAGTCCAAAAATATATATTTCATGTGTTTCTTATTATTGAGGGTTCAACCAAACCTCCAGCCATCATGATTTTGTGAGAAGGCCTTTCTAGGGTGAAAGTCACTTCCCCAGCCTGGACTCCCACCGAACCTTTTGCACAGTGCCTACCCCAATCCTTCCAGTTCTTGTCACCTCCAAGAACCAAAAGACAAGACTTTGGCCAAGCCACCTTCCACCCCAGGTTGGCCATTGACTGCCCTGGTCGTGAGTGTCATGGGTACCATGGGCGACCAGGACCAAGAGTGTTCCAAGTCGCTTCTGTTATCCTCTGCTTAGGTCAAGCAGAGGAACTCTTGTGAGTAATTCATAAAGTGCCTATACTCAAAGGTATTGCACAATCTCATTACCATTAATTTTTGCATATTTAACTACAGTTTTTAATTAGATGGTATTTTATTATTCATGCACATAATTTGAGTCCAAATCAGACTGCTGTCTTGGAAGAAAGAAAAAAAAAGTGAGGGGGGTGGATTCTTCTCAATCGAAAGTTGGTGTTGCTGTTCCTTCTTCACTGGCGATCGTGGCGGCCTTTAAGTCTATAATGGTTCTCTTTTAATTTTGCTAATAGCTATCATGTTATGTACCTTTATAAATTTGTTAAATCCAGAGTGCTGGGAGTTGTCTCTGTATGCGGTAACTGTAAATAGTTTGTTCTGTTTGGTTTGCACATACAAACTGTTTGCTCAGGCTCCTTGATGTATTATTAAAATGGGTAATGGGCCCCTGGGAAACCATCTAGTTATATGCCTTCATTTGCAGAATAAACCATGCGTTGTTTTCATCTTTACTCATGATTGTTAATGGCACTGATGATGAGATGGGTGGATTTTTTTTCTCCACTGCCTTTATCAGCACTGTTTTATTATGCAGGCAAAATGGCCAGGCTGCTGATTTTGTCTAAGGTTTTCAATTAGTCATTTGACTGAACACATCTGTGCTGGCATCCACCCAGAGCTGGACTGCAGCTATTACCGGTTTACACCTGCCGAACCATGGCCGTAAACGCAGGTGGGAATAAACCTAAATTGGCCTTTTAGATATGGTTGAAAAGTTGTAATGTTGCAGTGTTTTATAGCAGTGTCAGGAAGGTGTGAACTTTTCCATCTTAAGGCCTAAGAACCTGCCACGATATTTCACTCCACTCAAATGACTCACTTATAGGTTGGTTATTAATATCTGTTTACCATTTTGCAGCCCTGAAGTCTTAATCAGCTGACGTTAAGTAGATAAGATTATATTTGTACTGCAGCAGGGAATGGTCGAGGTTTAATTGTGTCGGTAAACACAGCACAGTGGCTGCCTTGGAATCTCTGCAGATGTCTCAGAATTATTCAGAAACAATTTGGAACGTGACTGCTACATCTTTCACTGAAATGAAAATTGCTTCGTGACAGGGCAGAAGCCTTGGTGCTGGAACTGGAGGTGCAGTATTACCTTAATACCCCAAAGAATCTGTCACTTATCCCAGAGGAAGAAGACTGGGCAAATTTCTGCAAGATGAACCACGATCTGCTCCATGCTAGGTGCTAGTGTTTTCTGAGAGAGATTGTTCACTGCTAAATATCAAGAAATCCCCCTTGCTGGTCCTCAGGAGCCCCAAAAGGCAGGCTGCAGAGAGCAGTATCCAGGTCACTGAGAAAGAACAAACATTTGGATAATGGAATTCAGGGATGTTTTTGGAAGCAGCAAGATTTCTGTTGGATCCAAAGGATTCACTAGGGACTGGAATAAAAACACTTCTCTCACTGTGGGAAATCCCAGACAACATTTCATACTCTCAGGATGACAAAAGATATTGGTATTTCAGCCACCATGGAGGTGTTTGCCCCCGACAGCATCTCTGCCCACAAGGTATTAAGCCTTTGTTAGTTTTACCATGGTCATGTGAATATCTATGGCCACCATATTCACCCTTCATAAACATCGGTCCCTCCGTGATGAACCCTTAAAATTTCATTTTTGTAGACAGACTCCCCATGTCACCTTTTTTAGATGCCACCACTGATTATTTTCTTCCTGAATTTGTAAGGATCAAATCTTTGCATCGGTTCGTAACAGCCTAGTTCCTTTCTCTGAACTTTATTCTCTGTCATTGTTTGCTTGTTGTTACTTTTTCAATTAGTATCTGAGATGCATCCAAGCCAAAGCTAATCATCATCATCATCATCGTCACCTTCAACCTCATCTCATCTCACATTTATTGAGACTATCTAGCAACACTAAGCAATGAACACCATGAAAGATATACCATTCTAGGAGATTTGCTTGCACTAATACCTTTAAACTTTATAACAATAGTTATGGTAACTATAAGCAAGATACTATTATTGTCAATCCCAATTTGCAGATGAGGAAACTAAGGCACAAAGAGGCCTAGAAAATTGCCCATGATCAGACTATGAGTAAAAGAAGGAGCCAAGATTCAAGGCAGGCAATAGGAGTCAGAACTCATATTTCTAGCTGTTAGTCTCTTAGAGTTTCTCAAGCCAGGGGTTTGGCATAGCAAGCTGAGATCTGGCTACAAGAGTTCCATGAATTGAAACCTTCTTTTAAACCTTGTCTCTTTATTGCTGGATATTTAGGTTGTTTCCAGTGTTTTCAATAAATATGATTTTACTCATCTCTGTGGGTACATGCAGACATATTTAAAAGTGGTTTTGCACAATCACAGGGCACGCACACTTGAAATTTTACTAGATATTGCCAAATTACCCTCCAAGATCATTGAACAAATTTATCTGGCATATGGGAATCACTCTTTCCCCACATCTTTGACAATATTTTGATACCATCAAATTATTTAAGCTTTACCAATCCAAACGTACTTTTAAAAGTTAAGACTTTTAGCTGTTTGTAAAATTAAACCCGTGAACCTGCCATTGGGAAGTTAAGCCTTTCTCTCAGCCCCACATTCTCACTCTCACCTCAGCACCCAAGAAAATAAAGATGCCCTATGTCCTTTAACATATAAGTCAAGAGCTGGGTATGTTGGTTCATGCCTATAATCCTAGCACTTTGGGAGGCTGGAGGATTGCTTGAGCCCAGGAGCTCAAGACGAGTCTGAGCAGCATAGTAAGACCCTGTATCTACAATTAAAAAAAAAAAAAATTAAATGGGCATGGTGGCACATACTGTGATCCCACCTACTTGGGAAGCTGAGGCAAAAGAATTGCTTGAGCCCAGGAATCGATGTCACAGTGACCTATAATTTATTGTACCACTGCACTCCAGCCTGGGTGACACAGCAAGACCCTGTGTCTTAGTTAAAAAAAGAAAAAAGTCCAAACAATGATTCTTTTCTCTTTTGGTTGTATCAATCCACTTCCAAAATAACTCTTTTTACAACAGCATTTTGCAGCTTCAAAATTGCAGCAATGGCACGTTGAATTGGGAAGTAGTATAATAGTTAAGTGTGAAGGCTCTGAAGTTAGACTGCCTGAGTTCAAAATCAGGCTCACCTTTTTAGCTGCGAGGCCTTGGTAAGTAATCCTTACTATATCTCAATTTCCTCACCTGTAAAATGGGAATACTCATATAAAACCAATCTCATAAAGTTGTTGCAAAGACTAATGATTAAACTGAGTAGGCACAACACTTGGAAAAGTGCCTGGCTCATAATAAGTGTCTTGTAAGTTTTGTTCACTGTAAACTTTACAACAACTGGACCTATACTAGTGAATGTGTTTCTGCCTCTTGCTTTAGATTTTTTGCAAAAGCACATTTTAAAGATTGTAGTATTTGAAATAGCAAGAACCATTACAGTCGTTGAGCCCAATCTTTCTCAACAACCATGAGTGACTTGGGTGCAAGGGTCATTCCAATCCCCACTGCCTACTTAGTGCCTGATACACAGCAAGTGCTCAGTAAATGATAGCCAGATAGAGGGACAAACATACATGTCATGCATGGCTCATTGGCCTCAACAGGCAAACTTTGCAGTCCCCAGGCTCAACTCACGGGATCAGAATCACTTGAGTGAAGCCCTGGAATCTGCATTTTTGAATACTTTCCCTGGTCATTTTTGACCTTAGGTGTGAGACTATAGATAATTCTGGCTCTAGAGAAAATTATTTCTAGTACTTGGCATGGTTCCTTACACATAGTATTCAATAAATATTGTTGGTTGAATCAATTAATCATCTCAGGTAGTAGTCATATGATTTTCACACTCACAGGGTCCCAAGAGATGGAGGCTCATCAGACCCTTTCAGCCACAGTTCACGTAGCCACAGCCTACGTTCTGATGCCACACTGGGCTCCCAAGAGAAGGAGGCAGAAGTTCCTGTGGATGTTGTCACTTCTATTGCTCCTCCAGGGAGCCTCAGGGCACCTGCTATGACCCTGGAACCTGCTTTCACCCTGAAAATACCTGGGACCTCCAAAGTTCACAGATACCATACTAGGCTAGAGGGAAAATAGTCTACAGTCCAAGGTCAGGCTCACCTCAGCAGCCACTCTATCACTCTATGTGGCCTAATCAGACCTCTTAAGCTCGCAGACTATGGCTCAGGATCCAGTGGCTCCTCCTGCCTTTCTGAAGTCGCATCTGTGACCATCACTTTCTCCCTGGACTGCAGAGCTCCTGGTCCCTGGCTTGATTTTCACCATTGCCTTTAATCCTGCTCTCCCCAGTGTCACATCCCACCTGCACTCACTGCCACCTCCCTCCAGACCCTGCCTTAGCTGGAGAATATTGAGCTCCCAAGAACTGAGTGCCGGTGTAGTTCATTCTAATGAAAGCACTCAATAAATATTTGGAGATGGAAGGTAGGGTCGCTAAGCTAGACTCATGTTTTTAATCACAGTTTTGCTTTATATTTTCATTTTTATTGATTTGTTGATTTTTTTAGAGATGGGGTTTCTCTCTCTGGTCTAGACTGGAGTGCAGTGGTGCCATCATCACTCATTGCAGCCTTGAACTCCTGGGCTCAAGCAATCCTCCCTCCTCAGCCTCTTGAGCAGCTAGGATTACAGGTGTGTGCCATTACACCCAGCTAATTTTTAAATTTATCTTTACTTTTATAGAAATGCGGGAGTGTCACTATGTGCTGGTCTCAAACTCCTGGCCTCAAGGAACCCTCCGGCCTTAACCTCCCAAAGTGCTGGGACTACAGGTGTGAGCCGCCACTCCTGGCTGGTTTTGTTTTATAAACATTATTTCCACTGGTGGAAAAAGCAGTCATCTCTTGAAGTTGTTTTTAAAGTATTGAGGATTTCTGGACTGTGTTCAAATTAATATCAAATGGATGTCTGCCATGAGAGCTGATGTTTCAGGAGCGCTTTCTGGTAAAGCAGTGAGCTTTGTGTGCATATCAACTAACTGTAGCTTCACGACAGCCCCACAGGCTGATACTAATTAACACCGTATCCATTCTACAGATGAGGAAACTTAGCCAGAGAATGATGAAATAAGTTGCCTTAGGTTCAAATAGCTCATAGAGGCAGAGCCTAGATTTGAACCTGGGACATCAGCATCACGCACTACAGTCACGGAAGGCACTGATGATTGGCTCACTCACACTTTTCATTCCCTCCTTTACCAGGTAAATGTGCCTCAATCAGCAGAGACAGAAACAGGGATGTCCTTGCTGGAAGGGATGTCAGACTGGTTAGATTGGCCAGGGTTGAAAAATTCCCCCTCCAGTCCCCACACTGCTGGCTGATGACGGCAGGAGATACTGCGGAGAGGTACACAGGCTTGATCTGCGCCCCAGCTCCCCACAAGGCCTCCAAACCAAGATGGTCACCAGCTCCACTCAGGCCCCAAATTGGCTGCGCACACCCTCCGTGTGGTAGTGGGAATGTACATGTACATCCCCAGCAGATGAAAGCTGGGGCCCAACAAAGGGAAAATGAAATTTCCCTTGAGCTATTTGCCCTGGCTGACTAACCCGAACCTTCCTTCTCAGGATGAAGAACAGCTCTGATGTTCTGATGTTGAAAGCATCAAAGGCTGATCCCCTCAGCTGAGCAGTGACACACAGTCGCTTGGCAGTCAGGCCTCTGGAGCTCCCCACCCCCCTCCACCATCCAAAGCCCGGACCCTCTGAATCGACCCTGTGTTATTAGCCAGTATTCCACTCGCTAGACAGTGGCTACCTGGGCTATTCCTTAGCTTGTATTTATCCCTCCTCCTCCTCCCCTATCTACGAAGCTACCCTCTGACCCCTGCACCTCTGACAGAGACACAGACTTGTCCTTTCCTAAGCCCCTGTCCACATCAGCTGCAAAGTTGAAAGCCTGTGAAAGGGGAGCCTCGAGAAATATACATCACATCCATTTCCAGAGGGCTGGAACACATGGTTTCCAGAAAATATTTTTTTCAGCAGCTTCATTTCTTTTTTTTATTGCAAAAATGATCTGTGTTCACCACTGACATTTCAACAATTCAGAAGGATATAAAGGAGAAAGTAGAGATTGCTACAGAGCCATTCACAGAGAGATTCCATCAGTTAATATTCTGCTGGTGAATGTATGACACTCTGCCTAGCTTGGAACCCACTGTCAATATGGCCCCATCACCTACTCTCCCCTCTCCAGGGGGATCGTGGCTACCTTTCCCACTTAGAGACTTCTTAAAGCATCTCTCTGAATTAAACATAAATTCTGAACCTCTTCCAAATGCTTTCCTTAAAACACAAGAGCTGCACACGGGTGACAGTACAGTCTTTGATTCAAACTCTGCTTTTAAGCTAAATTGAACACTAAAAACATGGCTGGGAACCAACTTCGGACAGCCACAAGCAGCTTTGGGAGATAAGAACCTCTCTTTGCGATTTGGATAAAGCAAAAGCATGATCTCTCTGCCTCCTTTGTTTTTAGAAATTAATAGAGCTTTTCCAACACATCGCCCCACCCCACCCCCCACCACTAATAGTGAACAGTCAAATCACGGCTTTTATTCCCAGCTCACTACGTCAAGTAAATAGAAGCTTACAGGATAGACCAGGGAACGATAAGCAATTCTCACTGCAGCGAATTCTTAATATATAAATTCATCCAGCAGCAGTTTAGTATCTACTGGCAAAACCAGAAACAATGGGCCTGGCTCTGACGAGGTCAACCATCAAGGTTATCTATATTCAATTACTGGTATCTACAAACTTGCATAGCTGTCAGCTGGTCAGGGCCCAAATGAAAACTCACCATGCACTCAGAAAGCAAATATAGTTTCCGAGGAGAGCCTCAAATTAGCTCTGTGAATGACTTCGCTTCAAACGCACACACAAGCCATCAGCCTTTGGGGACGTTTCTGCCAGCAGTGCTTCAATGTCTAAATTTGGGCATCATCTTATAAATCTCTGTTCCTGAAGTAGGAAAGGACTGGACTTGCTCCTTAACCCTCAGCAACGATAAATTATATCACTTAACAATAGATAAACTTAAGACACTTTTCCTGTACTGCGGCCCTATTGTGAGGTAACTGCTAATCTCTGGAATCTCCCCTCTCTGGTCGGCCCCACTAAAGACCTGTCGGTGGTGAAGAGACACAATAATTTGTTTTCTAACTCCTCCTCCGGAACCATATATCATGTGTGGAAACAAAGCTTCCCAACAACAGATATGTATCTGTTTCCTTTATCTGAGTCGCCCTTCCCATCAGGGGCGACTCAGAGAGGACATGTTTTCAGTGTGACACTTCCCTGCCCCAGAAAGGGGGAACATTTCCTTCCCAGGCCCCGCTGGAAGTGGGGTAAAGGTTTGGGTCTCCAGGAGGAGAGACGGCAGGACTCCCAGAAGGGAGGGCTTTCTGTTCATTCCCACATCCCTCCATGGCTTAAATCACACCCCCATTCTTCCTGGTAGGTACCTTTCAACCCAGGACCTTTTGGGGGGCCCCATGGAGATTTACTGACTGCGTAAGTTAGGGTTAATCAATGCCGAGGTGATTTCTAAATTAGCTTGGGGAGGCCATAAATTGTAGGCCTGCTAAGAACTAGATGTCTTTGATTTTCTCCTTGGGCTGGAAAGCTGAATTGTTACTCTCCATTCATTTCCTGCTTCGTCCAGTATCTGTCAACTCCATGATCCTGGTAATAATCCCCTTGCCAGGACCCCCTCCTGATTCTCTCTCTTGAGGCTGGTATGCCAGCCATGGGCTCACATAGTCTATTTGGGCCACAAAATGAAGGACTGTACATTCATCGATGCAATCTGTTTAGTCAGACCAGGCTTCAGGACAGAGGTAAAACCAAGAGTATCTTCATAACAAACTGTTTGACATGAGTTCATATGCAGAGGGAAAGGCACATGGAGCAAGGTCAGTCCTAACTTTCAACCAGGCCAGGACATGCCCCCACCTCCAATCTGGGCCCCTGGGTCCAGGCAGACAGAGCCACCATATATCCAGCTGTGCAGGTTTCGCACTGCATACAAGGCCATACTTAAGGGGTGCCATTCACATCATAGCTTTTGTAGATTTCTATATTTATTATGACAACTTTCTGGACAATAACAATAATGTGTTTTAACAAAATCAGCTGAGCACAGTGGCTCAAACCTGTAATCTCAGGACTTTGGGAGGCCGAGGCAGGCGGATCACTTGAGGTCAGGAGTTTGAGACCAGCCTGGCCAACATGGTGAAACCTTTTCTCTACTAAAAATAAAATAAAATAAAAAATTAGCCAGGTGTGGTGGTGAGTACCTGTGGTCCCAGCTACTCAGGGAGCTGAGGCAGGAGAATTGCTTGAACCCAGGAGGCAGAGGCGGAAGTTGTGAGCAAAGATCGTACCACTGAACTCCAACCTGTGAGAGCATGAAAAATTTTCTCTTACAACCTGATGCTAAGAGCTTGTCCAAAAAACAACATGTTTCACTCCAGGTCTCAGGGGTCAGTGGGGAAGGAGGAAATGGCTGAGGCCAAGGTAAGGAGGACGCCTTTTGGCACACATGGCGGTGACAGACTACGGGAAGACATTTCCTGTTCTTGTCTTAGGATTCTGGCATATGTTTTCTTAAAGCGTTGGAAGTGCTAAGAGAGCTTAAATGATGTACTTCACAAGTGGCAGACTCAACCTCCCAGCTAGAACTCCATGTTGGGGATTCTCTGACATCCGGTAAGCAATTCCCAGCAAGGGCGAACAATTCTGATGCCTTCTACTCCTCCTGCCTGGGAAGTCCCAAGTCCTGTGACCACCAGGCACTTTCTTCCCCTTTGAATTTCCTTGGAAACCCCCAGAGCCTACCACCGCATTTCTGCTGGGGTTGGGAATATGTATGATTGTGGCAAAGAAGTCAGACCTGGAATCTGAATAGTGGGACGACGTCAGACTCTAATTACTGGAGCATTAGTTCTTTACTTGGTGATTGCTAAACTAATGATAGTTCATTGGCAAAATTAATCCATAGGAGAACAGGAAAACGTAAAGAAGAAAATTGCCTGTAATCCCACCTTGCCCCTACCAGAGATTAACATGCTGTTGAATTGGTCTATGTTCCTCCACACTGTTTCTGTGGTATTTGTCTATAGATGCCTCTGTTCACTGATGCATTTACCCATCCAAGCAGGGAAGACAATGTTCATACCATATTGCTGATTTTATAACTTCATTTTCCATTTAATAACATACTGCAAACAATTTTCTTATCAATAAATATATTTTTACCTTAGTTTCTAAAATACCTGAAAAGTGTTTAGTTACATGGATGAACAGAAATGCATTTAACCAATTCCTAGTTTGATGGGCGTTTAGATTATTTTCCTTTTTCTTTTTCTTTTTTTTTTTTTTTTTTTTTTTGGTTATTATATACAATGCTGTGCCAAAATTCTTTGTATGCATGTCTTTGAGCATTTGTCATTTGTGGAGTTAACTTTTAATAGGAAAAAATAAAGTCTGCCTTCAGACCTGATGTATGTAAAAGCCTCATTTATATACACACATAAACACACATACACACGACTATTTAATCGAAGCACATGTATTAAGCCCCCTACCGGGTCCTAGGCACTGTGATGAGGGCATGCTGCCAGGGTAGACATGAATCTTGCCTCCAATAACTCACCATCTAGTGGGAATAATGGTGTTTCTGATGAATGAAAGGTTTTTACAAACAATTTAGCCACAGAACCAAAGAATCTAGAGAAAATAAAGCGGGAAGACAGAAGAGAATGAGGAAAGATCAAAGCCCATAAATTCCCTTGAGATAGAAAAGGGGCACCAGGAACAAAAAAGCTAAGGATTCATAATACTTCATCAAAGACATAGCACAATGCCTTTTATTTACTGAACATCTGCTGTGTGCTACTTTACAGCTTTGACTCATTTGAAACTCACCGCCACCCTCTAAGTCAGGTGGTAATTAACCAATAAGGGCTCCAGGACAGACCAGTAGCTCAAACTCATGACTGTCAAGTCAGAAAGCCTACTTCTTCCTCACTGGTTGCAGGGTGGTGGTGGTGTGAATGCCGCTGGCATTAGTGGTGATGGTGGTGATGATGGTGATAATGGTGGTGGCAATGGTGGTGGTTGCAGATGTGGTGATACCAGCAGTGCTAGTGGAAGCAGTGGTGTAGTATTGGTAATGGTGGTGGAGGTGGCGGTTAATGATATTTATGTTGATGTTGGCAGCATTGGTAAGGGTTGGTGGCAGTGATGGCCATGGTGATGGTAGTGGCAACACTGGTATTGTAGCAGTGGTGATGGTGGTGACACGATTCTCGATAGCCGTAGGGGTCATGTGAATGCTGCTGGAGCTGCGGGTGTTGGTAATGGTGGTCACAGTGATAATGGTGATGGCGGTGGTGGCCGTAATGAGAATATAGAAGAGAGTGGGGTAAGGAGTGAATAAAATGCAAGGTTTAGCCCTACCAGAAGGCATATCAGGAAATTGTTGGAAAACACGGGCAATTTGGACCATGGAAGCCACTAAGACTCTTCCAGCATAAGCTGAAATTCTAAATAATGATTAGGACCAGGGCAAAGTCAGAGGAAAGCCTGAGAAAATCACGCTGACTCTGGGGCTCTTGCCGACAACATCTCTGTTGATTGCTCTCTCTCCACCCTAAAGAAGAGCCACCTCACCTTCTGCCCCACCCAATAAAACGGCTCGGTAAATATAATTACTTGCACCATCTAATCAATAGCAGATTGCTCCTGGCCCTTGCTTGTTCAATATCAGTGTCTGGGATCACAGAATCTTGATACTCCCCTCAAGATGTCAATTTCTGCTTAATGTTAGATAAACCACATCTATCAACTCCATCCATTAATGAGATTTTATTGTATCATTAATAATACACATCTTAAAAAATATGTTTTCGACTAATATAACATGAAATATGAGGTTGAAAATATTCCACACTTCCCAGTCATATAACTCCCAATTGCCAATTGAACAACTCTAATCAATGTTGTATTAAGCAATCTCAGAAAGTGATTATGGAATTTGAGAGACAACCAACGGGTAGGTAAAGAGAAACTATTTTTCCATTGATTTTTCTGAGAGAGAGAGAATTAAAAAGCAGTCTCCATCCATATTAAGAGGCCTGTTAGCGGAACTTAACTTGTAGCATTTATCACCTCCAAAATAGGTTACTTCTTTGCCCTGAGTTTGGGTCACATGTTCCCAAGGAGCACTGGGCTCTGAGGTCTTTTCCACTCTCTTAACATGTGAAAACCAGAGCTCGGAAACACCGTGCTCATTAGAAACACATTGCCAATAGCATGTGGCCAGGACGCCTGCTGCTGGGGTTCATCTGTACACACAATAAACACTGGGTGAGCAGCCTGATGCTGAGAGGAGCTTTCTCCATGTCAAATCCCAGGACAGAAAACCTTGGGGATGTCAAACCGCATCACAAAACAAAAACAGCTGCAAGAAAACACAGATGACAAAGAGAGGTGTGCTCCAGTAATTAACAGGCCCAAGTGTTCTTGATCTGGAATGCCACATTTTAAAGAATTACCCACTGTTTGTTCAGCCTATAAAGAAGTTGGCTCCATAGCCTTCATTTTCTTGTTAGAGATACTCTTTCATTTTGGATCAAGCCGACGGTTAGTTCCCTCTGTGAGAGTTTGTGCCTCCTAAACGAACAGAAGAATCTGCATGAGCAAGAGGTTGTCTGTAAATATTTCGTTAGTAATTCGCCCTAACTTTCTACTACTCATTTCACCACTTATTTCTTTAGTAACATAATAAACAGCAAGTTTTTTCAGCAGAGGAAAGCTGTAACTTGGGATGCCACTCATACAGAAAGAGAAGGAGCATCTCTTCTGAGCTGGCATGAAGGTGTTTGGGTTCTCACTGGTGGATCCCTGGTACCCTGGCCGGCCACGCCTGTGTGTTCTGCTGCTTGGAGCTGGGTGTTCAGCCCCGTGAATGCTTGCATGCATGTAAAGGTCTAGGGGAGTGTACGCATACACTTATACACACCAAAGACTCCTGGATCCTTAAGTTAAACCTGCACCACTTTATACACAGTCGTGTGATATGGTTTGGCTGTGTGTCCCCACCCAAATCTCATCTTGAATTGTAATCCACACATGTCAAGGGAGGAACCTGGGCAGAGGTGACTGGATCATGGGAGTGGTTTCCCCATGCTGCTCTCCTGATAGTGAGTAAGTTCTCAGGAGATCTGATGGTTTTATAAGTGGCAGTTTCCTCTTTCTCACTCTCTCCTGCTGCCATGTATGATGTGCCTTCTTCCCCTTCTGCCATAAGTTTCCTGAGGCCTCCCCAGCCATGCGGAACTTTAAGTCAACTAAACCTCCTTTCTTTATAAACTACCAGTCTCAGGTATTTCTTTACAGCAATATGAGAACAGTCTAATACACGTGGATGGACACATTTCGGTCTCAAGGACTGTGACACTGGGCGTGGCACATGACTGTGTCTTCCATTGTTCCTCTATTCAGTCTCAGAGAGAAACAGTGGTTATTTCTATCCAGAAACATCAAAGAAATCAACAAGCTACTCAACTTCACCAAACAGGCCTCTCTTTATGTGGGCAAAGCCTGGATCTATCCTCATTCTTTCTCATTCTTTCTCTCTCTCTCTTTCTCCCTCCCTCTCTTTCACCTCCCCTCTCTTTCTCTCAAAAACAAAATTAATGAAAAAATACTTTATCCTTACCTCCTCATTGGTTTTCTCTCAAATTTCATAGTCACTGTCTGAGATTGCTTAATATAACATTGATTTGAGTCTAAAGGCCTATCTAATTTTGAATTCCTTTGATTCAAGAACTTTCTTTTCTTTATTTCTTTCCTTTTTTTCCTGACACATAAGTATTCCATTAAAACAAATTTCCCAAACAAAGGATGGGGCCACCCTCTACCTCCTTCTCCTGAGTGTCTGTGGCCTCCTTAATTATGTTTCAAAATCTTTTTCTCTGATATCATTAGACCCTAGAAATAACATTGGCAGCCTGGCAGATACAGCTTCAAACAAGAGCCCTTCTTCCAAAGCCATGGCAGAAGGTGAATAGCTTGTGTAAGCTGGTACCTTAGTCAAACAAGGGGAAGATGCAAGATCATGCATTTGTGTTTATATTTGCATGAAGGAACTGTTTAGGGTATGTGATAATTGGGCAGGAAACTGGAATCAGGCTTCTCACTTAATACTTTATATTGTTGAGTTATTGAGCTATGTGAATATGGTATCATTTCAAAAACTTAAAAGACAATAAGTTTAGGACAAAAAATAAGAGACCATTGACTTGAACTGTTCAACTGGCCTTTGGGAGTGGTATGACAGTGATGTACAGAATATTTTTCATCAAAAACTGGCTAAATTTTTTTAAATGGGTCAATGTATTTGGCATGGTCTGCTGAACTCACCAATTAGCTAGGGGACTCTTCTGCTTCCCGGTGACAGTTGACTTGGAGCTCTACAGAGACAGCCTGAGAGAAACCCTAACGCAGGGTCACCTAGAACAACATGTTTCCAAGTATGGAGGCCACTGGGAGGGGGAAGGGTGTGAGCTGAGGAGCCCATAGTAGAAATAGCATGCAGGGATGAAAATTTGGGAAACTGAGGCAAGGCACCTAGAGAGAGGTTTTCAAGTGGTGTCCATTTTCTTCTTACCCTCAAGTATGACAAACTATTTTGAGAAGCTGGTTTTAATAATGAATACTCCTCCAACAAAAAGTCAAAGGTGGTCGTTTCCACCCTGCGGGGCAGCGTAGGCCACTGTCTCAGGTCTCCAGGAGGGGTGCTTGCCAAGGGCATAATTTAGCTGAAATTAAGGATCTATCTGAACTCCAGCTGCAGACCAAGCAGCCATTAAAGGCAGCCGTTCCCTCTGCTCTTTCATTTTCCTTATTTTTGTCCGCCCTCATCCAAAACACCGCCCTCTATTCTGTTTTTCTTCATGAATCCTTTGTGGACAAGAGAACAGTTTACCGAAGGCACACAACAAGAATTTTTCTTTCTTTCTTTCTTTCTTTCTTTCTTTCTTTCTTTCTTTCTTTCTCTTTCTTCTTTCTTACTTTCTTCCATCTTAAAGCAAAATTTCAAAAACACGTCTCTGTTTAGAAGCAGCAAGATGATTGATTCACGTTATTTTTGATGGCTGCTGCACACACCTGTGCGAGGAAGAAGGAGGTGGAGAAAGTAAAAACAAAACAGTGGACTCATCAGCCGGGGCCGGTATTTATGTGTAAGTGATACAAAGACTAAGCTGGGTAATTCAATAGTAAAATGGGCCGGTTTCACGGCTGCTGCCATTAAGAAAATAACACTAATACAAGACACATGTGGGTGCTGGCCAGGACGTGTCCCCAGAGCTCCCGGGCAGTCCAAGCTGGGAATCAAGACTGAGAGCTCACCCCTAGCTCACAACCCTTGCTGTGATCCCAGGTCAGAACCTGGTAATGTAATTTTCTGCCAAAGTGGGGGAATCCATGTGTTCCCAATAACCCATAAGGAGGTTTTGTTTTGATCCATTAGATCGTGGAATCATTGACCTTTAAAGTTTGAGATCTTTAGGTTATGCCTGGCCCTTTTTCAGAGGAGTAGCTCAGAGAGGTTAAGTGACTTACCCAAGTCACACAGCAAAGCCACAGCAGCGTCAAGACCAGCGCCTTGATATTAATAGCTATGTTGCAGTCACTGTTACCAAAGAAATAAAACAAACCACACAACACCTCTACTTATGCACCATGCTTGGTTTGGGTACCACTCTAATTCTGAGAGACTGTTATGAGAATGTGTTCTCTAACATCAAAGCACTACATGAATGAACCAAAAACTTATTTAAAAACAATGACAAATATTATTTGGGATTCCTCAACGTGTGATTGCTGCTTCCTTTTTGAAGCCATTTCTCTTAATTTAGCTCATGTTTTGGGTCTCAGCTTGAAGGTCACCAGTCAGGAGACTGTCTCTACTGACCCAAGCCAAAGTTACCTTCTCCCACCACTTTCTAGTCCCATCCTGTCGCCTTCCTTGTTTCCTTCCCAGTCTGAAATTATCGTAGTTGTTCATCTGTGTACTTATTTACTACCTTTTTCCCTTTCTGGAACGTGAGATCTGTGAGGACAGGGATCCTTGACCTTGATCATTTTGTTCAATTCCCAGTCCCAGGCACGTAGTAGGTGCTCAGTGTATATATAGATATATAAAGATGAATATATATAGATACACATATATGTATACATATATATTGCACGTATGAATGAATTCCACTGTGGATTCAACTTCTCCTTCCCTAAAACCTCCACGCTTTGTCTTTTACACATCTTACGGTACTAGCATGCTGCCTGACACACTTACCCCATCCCACCCCATCTAGCCCCTTCTACTAGACTGAAAGGCCCGTGAAAGCAGTTGTGTTTGCACCTGCAGCAGTGCTTAGAATCATGCCCTGCCCATGTTGGTTCTAAAATTCAGTTGAGGCAGGAACATAGATACATAGATCAAGAGGTTTTGGAGCTTCTCCGTAAAATGCAAGTCAACTCGCCCTTTCCAAGCCACTGGGCTAAAGGAAGGCGTGCATTTAAACACAGAGTTTCCATCACAACTAATTCATGTTTTGGTCTCTCCCTTTCTTCTGGACTTGAAGCTAGGCACAGCCAAAATATGGTGTTAAACAAAGATATCTTGGACCAAATTCTTGTTTGTGTCTCCTCAACAGCTACTTCCAGCTGGCTTTGTTTAAACGATCATGGGATAAAATTTCATCACAATCACCAGTGAACGTGACGAAAGACTGCTTCATCTTTCCTCTCCAGGGCTGGTGTTCAGAAGTCCCCGAGCCCAAAAAGGGACATAAGACATTGAGGGAGGGAGTCATCACCCCAGTGGAGAGCCCCACCCTCAGGCAGCCAGGTTACAATGTGGGACCAAAACTGCCCATGTAGAGGTGGGAGCAGTGTCATTGGAATCAGATGGATCTGAGTTCTAATCACAGCTCTTTTATGCATGGGCTGCTTGACTTTGGGCCACGGGACATCCGTTTTCCCATCTGGAAAACGGGTATAATACATGTCTTACATGGCTGATCAGAAGCATGACTGTTTGTAGAATGCTCGGAATAGAGTAGCCACTTAACAAAAGGTGGTTCCTGCTGCTCTTACCAGTGCTGTTTATCTACTACTGTTCCTTTGTGTTTAAAATCCAAACCCGTTTCTGTGCCTCCCACCCCCAAGCAGTCCCACCTGAGGTCCTTAGCACTCACTGTTACTTCCACTTGGGTTGCTGGCCCCACTTTCCCTGCCTCCCACCATGGTGTGGCTGGTTCTTATTTCATCATTGGGCTATCACCTTACATGTCATTTCTCAAAGAGGCCTGCTCCAGTGACCTCATCCAAAGGAGCTACACTCTAAGCCCTTTCTACCACGTTATTCCACTCCGCATCCTCCATGACTCCTCATCCTCTGACACTGTCCCATTCAACATTGATTCTCTTCCCCTTGTGCGCCTGTAGCCTATGAGCTTCCTAAGAACCAGGACCTTCCTTGCTTTTCTCACTGCTGTATCTCAAGCACCTGCCACATAGTAAGTGCACCATAGAGACGTGTTGAATGCAGGCATACGTAACAAATACACCTACATGAAAACAGTCCCCCGAAAAGGCTGGTAAGAACCGAGAATAGGACCACCTACATAATTGGAGAGCCTGATACAAAATGAAAATGCAAGGCCCCTTCTTCAAAAGTATTCTAAATTTCAAGATGGTGACAGCCAAGTGTTGAACCAAGAACAGGATCCTTCTGGCAACTGCACAGCTCTCCCTCTCATGAAGCCAGCCCCACCCAGAACACGGTGGTAGACAGCTAGAGGAGTTATTTTCAGATGGGCAGAGCCTGGGGAATCACACCTTTTAGCCCACCCAAGCGGACACTGTTCAGGCCCCACTTTCTCCTGCACCTCTTCCTCCTCTTCACCCACCTTCTAGACACTCCAGAAAACTGGTTCCAAGTGGGTCCCATTTCTACTCCCAAACCCCTTGGTGGGACTCCTCCCATCTCCAGGCCCCCTTGGGAGGCATGACTTCTGACTATAAACATATTATGAAGACCTTTCAGAAGGGTAATGAGCAAGAAAACCCTCACACCAGAGGACAACAGCTTTGAAACCACTGGGATGGGCCGGGCGTGGTGGCTCACGCCTGTAATCCCTGCACTTTGGGAGGCCGAGGTGGGCGGATCACGAGGTCAGTAGTTTGAGACCATCCTGACCAACATAGTGAAACCCCGTCTCTACTAAAAATACAAAACTTAGCCAGGTGTGGTGGCACATGCCTGTAATCCCAGCTACTTGGGAGGCTGAGGCAGGAGAATTGCTTGAACCCGGGAGGCAGAGGTTGCAGTGAGCTGAGACCATGCCATTGCATTCCAGCCTGGGTGAGAGAGTGAGACTCTGTCTCCAAAGGAAAAAAAAGAAAAGAAAGAAACCACTGGGTTGGCAGGGGAGGCGGCGGGGAGCCCAGGAACAGGGCAGCCACAGACACACAGGTCACACACTGCAAACGGCCCTTCTGAGGGATGAGCAGGGACGGAAATCCAGCCAGTGCTGCAGTTACCAAGCAGGGTACCTATTCCAAGGAAGCACCTGCCAGGGAAAAGGGCACCACCGTCCGCCTGAGAAGCTATGTGCCTGCCTGGAGGGGGGCATCATTTTCTAATTTGCACAAAAGCATGGTATAGCTTAGACAAAGGAAGCTTTCCAAGCATCTGAGAGAACTTAAGAGTATAACCAAAAGCAAAAAGGAAAGGAAAGAAAACAATGCAAAAACGAAACACTCTTCCACTTCTTCTAATTAGACTGGTCTGCTCACTGCCCAGAGGCAAGTGGAGACGCAAACAGGGAGGTCGTCGGCGAAATCCACATACGGTGGCTATCAGTACGTGACGTGCAACTGGAAATGGAGTGGCTCATTTCCCCCGCTGGCCCCCAGGACACCACACATATTCCTTCAAATCTTGGCAGAAGGCCCGGTGGTGGCAATTTTCTGGGATCTATTTGGAGGTGGAGTTGGGAGCCAGAAAGAGTGAGAGAACATTGGTACAGATTGAGACAGAAACAGGGCTTTCTGGACGGCTTATAGGGTGGGAGCCAGTACCCAGGTTTCACTGGCGCTGCTTTTGTGTGGCTTTGAAGGATTCTTTGAGCTCTGGAGCACTTGCTGGGAGGGATCTGTCCTCTTCTCTCTCTGGGACCCTCCAGGACCACTAGCGAAAAGGAGCAAGTCCTCTCTCTGTTCCCCTTGGAAATCTTGCATGGTGACTCTGTGGACAATGGTAGCTGGTGCCCAATGGCAACTTCCCAGGAACGGGCAGGATTCCAGCATCCAAAGGTCACATCTGACTTCTAACAGAGGCTCTAGGGACTCTTACCCGATGTTCTTGATAAAGCATTACATCCACCCTTTTGAGGGGGACAGGAGAAAGGGTCAACATGGAGGTGTGATGCCTGAATCCCTCTTCAAGAAAACTGGCCACCTCTATTACTCCATTTTCATACTGCTATGAAGAAATGCCCAAGACTAGGTAATTTATAAAAAAAAAAAAAAAAAAAAAAAAAAAAGAGGGTCAATGAACTCCCAGTTCCACATGGCTGGGGAGGCCTTGCAATCATGGCAAAAGGCAAAGGAGAAGCAAAGGCACATCTTACATAGCGGCAGGCAAGAGAGCATGTGCAGAGGAAATGCCCTTTATAAAACCATCGGATCTTGTGAGACTTGCTCACTATTGATTTAATTATCTCCCACCAGATTCCTCCGGTGACGTGGAGGGATTATGGGAGTTACCATGCAAGATGAGATTTGGGTGGGGACACAGCCAAACCATATCACCACCCTTTCTTTTACTGCCTTTGAAAAGTCCCTGGTTTTGAGATGGGACTTTTACCCAGATCGCCAGAACTGGGAAAGAAGCAATGTGGATTTTTGTATTTGATTTCAGTTTGAAGTACCCAGTTCCTCCAGTTTACAGTGGAATAGAGGGATGATGTGGATACTGGGGGGTTCTCTGGTGTTTATGTGCTTTGCATCCATGGTATTAATGAATTCTCACAGCAGCACTATCCAGTGCTTTACAGAAACTGAGGCCGAGAAAGAAACATTTACTGTGTCAACTCTCCCCTGGGCAACACAATAGGTTGCTCATCTCTTATGTTAAACAACCCTGTGAGATGGCTGTTATTATTCATTTCCATTTTACAGATGAGGAAACCAGAGTTCTGAGCAATCAAGGAACAGACTCAAGGTTTTAAAAACCAGAAAGTGGTATTCCTGGGATTCAAACTCAAGAACCAGATTCTTTCAATTTTTGCTCTCTCAAGGTGAGGACACCATACAGTGTATGTTCTGAGCTAATCCATGGAGGCCGAAATTCCATGTGAAAGGACAGGGACCCTTTTCCCACTCTGGATGAAGATGTAAGTGAATATGAAGGGTTTTTTTTGTTTTGCTTTTTTGTTTTGTTTTGTTTTGTTTGAGACGGAGTCTCACTCTGTCGCCAGGCTGGAGTGCAGTGGCCTGATCTTGGCTCACTGCAACCTCCACCTCCTGGGTTCAAGTGATTCTCCTGACAGCCTCCTGAGTAGCTGTCTACAGGCCTGCACCATCACACCCAGCTAATTTTTGTATTTTTAGTAGAGACAGGGTTTCGTCATGTTGGCCAGTATGGTCTCGATCTCCTGATCCTGTGATCCACCTGCCTCAGCCTCCCAAAGTGCTGAGATTACAAGCATGAGCCACCTCACCCAGCTGACAGGAAGTTCTTTGTTAGCATGTTTCAAAAGTCAAGTGGTGAAACTTCCCAGCCACCATCTGGGTGGGAAGAGCCTTGCCCTCCCACGCCATCCATGGCAACCGGAACTAAGCAAAGCCAACAAGTCAATGGCAAACACATCCTTAAATCCCTCCCAACCCACATATGCCCTGAACCATGTGATCTGCAACTGCCAAGGACCTCGCCTTGGATAGAAACCAGCCCAGCATCATGATCCAGGCCTCAGAGGCTAAACCCCTGGGTAGGGAAAAAAAATCCTGCCCTTTACAAGTTCGTTCCTTTCTCAATTTTATTAACCAGAAGGCTGAGAGCTGACTGTGGGTTTGCAATACCAGTTACCAGCTGGTGGAATCAGAGAGCAAAGCCCTTTCTCTTGGAACCAGCCTGAAGGCCATGCCAAGCCACCAGATGGGCAGTAAAATTTTTTAAACAGCTGCTGTCTATGGCTATGCCACTACTGGAGATGTAAGTTGATTTTATAGGGATCATAGGCAAACAGAGCCCTTCAGACTGAAAATCAGAATTACCATGTTACAAAAGCTGGCTCATCTTCCCAGCATCTTAGGATGGTAGCTGCTTCCTGGAGTTTAGCTTGGGGAACCCTAGACTCTTTTATACTCTGGGGCCAGAATGAGGAACTGTTACCAGTAAGAAAGAATTGCACAGCAATGACAGCATGCGTGGATTGAACATTTGCCATGTGTTTAGCAGGTGTTATCTCATTTCATCCTCATGACAACTGCGTAAGTAGGTAATATTTGATCCATTCGATAGATGGGTATTTTGAGGCTTCGAGGTGTTAAGGATTCACCCAGAATTACACAGCTGGAAATTGGTAGAGAGGGAATTTGAATCAAGATCTTCCTAACAATAAAACCTAGGTCTTTACCTTTGGAGATATTTCTCTACTCATAGTGTTCCATCTATGGAGCAATATCTATCCTCGAAACAAACGATCATAAAAGAAACGAGTAACTTCAGTAGTAAAAAGGGTCTACAGCTCAGTGCTCAGTAACACATGGCTACACAGCCTCCTGGGTCTTCTGACTCCACATTCCATGTGCTGCCTCAGTTTCCCCAGCTATAAAATGAGGATGGCAAGATTATCCCTTCATTGGGTTGTGTTGAGAAGTGACAAGATAATAAGTGCAAAATGCTTCATGAAGCTTGACCTATAGTTAAGAATCCAATAAATGTTGGCTTTTCCTATTATTTGTCTTATTACAATTGTCTATGAAAGGATATAGGGCATCCCTTTGTTCTGTTCCCTTAAGACCATTTCAGTGCATGGATCATGTCTGTACTGGCAAGAAAAACGTCTGAGAGTCCTGCCTCACTTTGTATTTAGGAGCCAAACTAGTCCCCTCTTTCTTCCACCATATTGGTAGAAAGTTTGTAACATTCAAACCAGACCCTGTTTAACCTTTTGCCCAACATAGCTTTACCTACTTCAAACCCCTTTGGCTCTCTGAGGCCTGGCTTCCTTCAGGCTCAGGCTGTAAATGTTTGACTTTGATTTGAGATACATGACAATAAATTAGGGGACATTTATCAAAGCTGCTTTTTGCATAAATTACTGCATTATACAAATACACTTAGCAGGATCCTGCTTCTTTGATGTTGGGAGCAAAGATTTATGTGCGATGGAGTTTTTATTTATCTGCCCTATTCACCTCTACAAGAGCTGGACATATTCCTCAATTAGTTCCATACTTCTCGAAATGACATGTGTCTCTTGCAACTTGAGTAGAGGGAACAAAGACACTTAAACGCCATCCGAGTGGCCTTTTTAAGAGAAGAGAAGCTTTATCTGACTGAGAGTGTCTCTGAACTCTTTCTTCTGAGAACAGATTGAAAGACATTCAAATCTGTTGCTCTGGAATTCTCCCCCGCCATTAAAAAAAAAAAGGAAGAAGCCATTTACTCTTTAACATTATTTTTTATTATTCTTATCATCATGATTCTTATCATCACGATTAAGGGAGCCACAAAAATGTAAGTATTTCCAAATTCAAGTTGGAATTAAGCAATACAGGAATCTCCTTGTCGTGGCCTTCTGGTTTCTGACCCACTGCATGTATTTAATGGAGTAAAGGTCTGTGTGACCTGGGGAATGGGCCAAGATTTTAGATTCATTAGTCATTAGACTTTTTTTCATTCATTCATTGAATTACCTTCCCCCGCGACCCCCAGAAAGAAGAAAATTTTGGAAAGGAAAATTACCAATTCCTGTCGTGGTTATTTCACAAACGATGATGCAGTTGTCAGAACACAGGGCTTGAAATAGAGAGATATAGTCCAAGTCATGGCCCGGATGTGCAGCAGTGTGAACGGAGTGGGACAGCCCCTTCTGAGTAGCTCCTGGCCATTTTCAGAAGAGGGCCCCAGTGTGGCTCCTAGTGGAATTGTAGGAATACCATATGGGTAACCCTCTGCCCCTCACACAGCAGCCACCACTGTGAAGAAAGGGAAGATGAGACTGAGACCCGGGGCGAGAAAACTTCGTGAGTGTCACCTCCTGCAGGCAAGAGGAAGTCTCCTAGGCTCCTCGCTACAGTGCAAGCAGACAGGCTGATAGGCAAGGACCCACACCAGCAGCCAGCAATGGGAAGCACTGTCCCCACACGGACAGCTGTGACTCATGCCCAAGGCAGCCCCCTTTGGGGCTACAAATCAGGGGAAAAGCCGTTCTCTACCTTAGCAGCAAAACGACACCTCTGTCCTTCCCTCAATCCCCTGGGGAACATTCCTCCCCTTACCTCGTTTACCACTTGCCTCACTTGCAGCCCAGCATCTTATCCTTATTCTCAGTGGAGTCATCCATAGTCCTTGAAGCCCCTAAGATGTGCAGACAAAGCAGAGAACACAAGTTTCAAAAGGCCCAACTTAGGGAAGGATTTAGCTAAGTGAAGATGAGAAGAAATGGCCCTTCAAAATGGAGAGAGAGCCGGATAGAGGAAGCAGAGTTATTTAGGAATAATTATGCTGTATAATAATGTTTACATTTATTGAGCACCTGTTCTAGCTATGCACTAATGTAATGTGTCATCTAACTCTCCCACAACCTACGGGGTAGAGACTTGTTGGCTCTGTCTTACAGATGAGCAAACTGAGGTTCCAAGAGATTACGAAGCTTTCCCTACGTCACTCAACTTGTAAACTGCAGAGCTGGGATACAAACCCAGTCTAACTGCAGATATTCCTACTGGTGGAAAGCCAGCAAGGCTAGAGTGGCTTTATGGGCACTGGGATCAGCAGCAGTACACGTTGGTTACTAGTCAGCTGCACGAACACACGGCATAGAAGGACACCCACAGAGGCATAATTCCAATTCTGCTTTCTGCAGGATCATGGCACCTGGTGGGAGAAATGACAGCAAAAGGCAGAGTTTGGGTTTCTAATTAGGAAGGACTTGAACACCCTACTAAAGAATTTGTGAAAGTTCATGAGCAACAGTGGCCATGCAAGAGGGGCCCAAGACATTCCGGCCACACCTGTCTGCAGGCAGCACTTGAATGTTCTTCCCCGGCCAGGCGCGGTGGCTCACGCCTGTAATCCCAGCACTTTGGGAGGCCAAGGCGGGTGGATCACGAGGTCAAGAGATCGAGACCATCCTGGTCAACATGGCGAAAGCCCTTCTCTACTAAAAATACAAAAAAAATTAGCTGGGCACGGTGGCGCATGCCTGTAATCCCAGCTACTCAGGAGGCTGAGGTAGGAGAATTGGCTGAACCCAGGAGGCGGAGGTTGCAGTGAGCCGAGATCGCGCCATTGCACTCCAGCCTGGGTAACAAGAGCGAAACTCCATCTCCAAAAAAAAAAGAATGTTCTTCCCCAACAAAGAGTCTGCTTATGCAGTGCCCTTGCGCTGACCATGCCATGCAAAATAATAAAAACAGAAAAGTCCTTCCTATGTGTCAAAGTTGGCTATTCCCCTTATGCCGGGGGCTCTACACCACCCTATGTCCAACCACGAGGCCTCCACCTCAAGGGTATTCAGCTGAAGGTCTCTGCTAACGCTTCCAGACACTGGACAGAAACACCCTCCCATCCCAGTCCACCATAGAATTGGTGAAGAGAGTGGAGGCCAGAGAGTTCACAATAATTTCTTGTGTATTTTGGTGGAAATGCACAAGAAATGTATTTCAAACTCTAGACTTTGTAGAATTCTACTCTTCTCAACAATAGCTATCTGACCTTGGGCAATTTTCCTACCTTTCTACATCTAGAAAACGCGGATTACACTACATTTCTTATAAAGCTCTTGTAAAGATTTACAAAAGCTCTTTTGCTCAAGGCAAAGGGAATCTTGCACAGTGTCTGACACATACTAGGTGCTCAGGTTAAGCTAACTTCGTCCTTCCCAAGTCTATTCCAATTGTCAAGTCTCATTCTTTGATGATGACACATTTTTAAGTAAATTTTTTTTTTTAATTTGCAGTTATCATGAAGATAATGAGGCAGGAGAATAGGGTCTGGAGGTAGGGAATCTAATGCTGACTTCCAAGAACTAACTATGCCTAAGTAACAAAAGGGCTAGAGGTAACTGATTGGGCCACCACTTCACTTACATGAGGCAAACACCCAGTGGCCAATGGGAAGCCTTGAGGGGGTATCTGGACCCGAGAAGATTCTGTATCTGGGGCCCTTGAGCTTCTGCTCAGCCCCCTCCCATGCTGTGGAGTGTACTTTCACTTTCAACAAATCTCTGTGGTCATTGCTTCATTCTTTCCTTTCTTTGCTGTGCATTTTGTCCAATTCTTTGTTCAAAACGCCAAGAACCTGGACAACTTGTAGTCCAGACCCTCTGCCATTAACCATGGTATAGAGAATTCCTGCATATTCCATACCGAGTTTCCCTATTATTAACATTTTGACATTAATATGGTACACATGCCACAATTAATGAACCAATAGTAATACATTATTATTAACTAAAGTTTATACTGTATTCAGATTCTCTCAGTTTTCCCTAATGCCCTTTTTCTGCTCCAAGATCCCACCCAGGACTCCATGTGACATTTAGTTCTCATATCTCTTTCGGCTTCTCAGAGCTGTGACTATTTCTCAGGCTTTCCTTGTTTTTCATGACCTTGGCAGTTTTGAAGAAGACCAGTCATGTTTTTGCAGAATGTCCCTCAATAGGAAATTTGTCTGATATTTTTCTCATGGTTAGAGTGGGATGATGTGTTTTGGGGAGGAAGATGACAGAGATAAAGTGTCGTTTCCATCACATCATATCAAGGGTCCACACTGCCAACATGACTTAGCAAGGCTGATGTTGTCCTTGAAAGTACCATCATGAAGTGATTTCTTTCTTTTCTCCCTTTTCATACAGTGCTCTTTGGAAGAAAGTTACTATGTGCAGCCCACACTGAAGGAGTAGAGAATTAAACGCAACTTCTTTAAGTGCAGAATATCTATCTGCACAGAAGATTGATTTATTCTTCCCCATTTATTTATTTACTCAACCATTTATTTACATCAGCATGAACTTGGGGATATTTATTTTATTCTTTAGGTCATAACCCAATGCTACTTTATTTTGTTGCCCAAATTGCGCTAGCTCTGGCCATTGGGAGCTCTTTCTTGTGCCCCTCTGACATAGTCCCATCATTGTGGATTTGGTCTAATGGCTTGATCTGGGTTGTGGTTTTGTCTTGCTTTTATCACTTTCTTACTTTCTAGCAATATAAGATGCTTCCAACTTACAAATTTGCTGCCCCAGACCTAGAGTCCTAGAATCAGCCATTTCTCTAAAGCCTGATTCCATTTATTGGAGAATGGTATTACAAACCAAGATCAGAAAGCTAAACAAGGACATCACAACTAGATATGTGTGTCAGTACTTCTAAGCCCTTTCAGCTGGCAGCAGAACAAGACATAGGTTTATATACTAACGTATGAATACACACATATGTATAAAAATGTCTACATGTAAATATGTATCCATGTCAAGCTAAATATGAGTCCACTGTGATGTCTCCAACTCTAAATCGTTACTATATGGCTTTATTTTAACCTCAGACCCTTGTCTGTAACCAACCACTCCAACCATGAAAACCTTGGCTCCCACCCTCTGCCACCATATACTTAGTAGTTCAGCTCCAATGCACATGTATAGTAATTTCCAAATTGCTAACCTCTCCCATCGTAGGAAATAACTGTATCAACCAGAGTACAGTGCTTACGTACGTTTCCTTTGTCTTCAGTCTTAGACTCCACTCACTTTCAGTGTTACTTAAGCCAGCATTTTATTCTCCCATCTACTTCAGTGAGGTTGGTTTGTACATTTGTAATACAGTTAGGTTTCTTTGTCACATTCGGCATTCCATCTTGGGATTCCCCAACCTCTTAAATTATTATTTTTAAATTTGTATATATTAAGGTTTATTCTTTGCACTGTGAAGGTTCTGTGGGTTTTGACAAATGCATAATATCATATTCATCATTACAATGCCATACAGAATAGTTTCCTTCACCTTAAAAATCTACTGTGCCTCATCTCATCAGTCCTCCCTGTACCTCACTATGAATCCCTGGCAACCACCCAATCTTTTTACTGTCTCCATTGTTTTTACCTTTTCCAGAATGTCATATAGTTGAAATCACAGAATATGTAGCTTTTTCAGATTGGCTTCTTTCATTTCACCTTGTCTTTTTGAAGTTGATAATTCATTTATTTTTATTGTTGAAAACAATAAAACTGTGCTATGAACATACTACAATTAATTTATTCATTCACATATTGAAACACATATTGGTTGCTTTCAGTTTTGGATAATTATGAATAAAGCTACTATAAACATTCACATGGAGGTGTTTGTGTAGCTGTGTCTTCAAATCAGTTGGGTAAATACCCTGAGATTGAATTGCTGAATCATATACTCAGACTTGGTTCAGTTTCATAAGAAACTACCAAGCCAGGCACATTGACTTATGCCTGTAATCCCAGTACTTTTGGAGGCCAAGGCAGGAGGATTGCTTGAGGCCAGGAGTTCAAAACCAGGCTGGGCAACAAACAGAGATCCTATCTCTATAAAAAAATCAAAAAAGTTAGCAGCAGGCTTGATGGTTAGCCACACACATGTGGTCCCAGCTAACTAAGGCTGAGGCAGGGGGATGGCTTGAGCCCAGGAGGTCAAGACTACTGTGAGCCATGTTTGTATCACTGCACTCCTACCTGGGTGACAGAGCGAGACACTGCCTCACAGAAAAAGAAAAGAAAAAGAAAAAAAAAAAACCACAAAAATGTTTTCCAAAGTGATTTCACCATTTGCATTCCAACCAGCAACGCATAAAAGTTCCTGTTGCTGCACAACCAGCAGCTGGTATCGTCAATTTTTGGATTTTAGTCCTTCTCATAGATGTGTAGTGATGTCTCATTATTATTTTAATTTGCCATTCCTTAATGACAAATGATGCTGAGTATTTTTTTCTTATGCCTATTGCCATCTGCGTCTCCTTTTTTAGTAAGATATTTGTTCAAACCGTTTGCCCATTTTTAAATTGAGTCATTATGTTTTCTCACCGTTCAATTTTAAGAGTTCTTTGCATAATTTTAAAAAATTATTTTTTCTTATCTTTGTCATACTTTCTGGGCCAGCTCCATTCATGTTGTTCCTAACTCCCTGCATCTGTATTATTCTGAGTTTAGAATATATGAAATGTTTCATGTCCCCAACCTTGCATACCAAAGCTCAGAGAATCAAAAAGGAGCAGCTCCCCAGCTATGATCACCACTTAGCTGCCTAAGAGTCCTGGCTGAGCCTGTAAAAGGTCAAACAGACTGAGCTCACCCCTTTTGGACATCCCCAAGGCCCCCAGTAAGCTTCAGAAATTGCCCATGAACCTCATGAGACCATGTGTCAGGTGGAGCTCCCCTCATCCTCATCCTCATCCCAGAGCTGACTCAGCAACAATTTCCAAGCAACACACCCAAAGGCTGTAATGTTTTAAGCTGCAAGTGTCCTTAAAGAGCATTTAGCTCATTTCACAAATGAATAAACTGAGGCTCAGCTCATAGATGTTACTAGGTGTTGCACCAGAAAAAGGCATACTGATTTTTATGTATTTAGGATTAATCACAATTAAACTCTTCAATTCCTCGCTATTCGAAATGCAAAAATATCACATCGGAGCATATTAGAAATGCAAACTCTTAGCCCCCAGTTCATATTTATTGAATCAAAACTTGCATTTTAATGAGTCCCCTCTCCACAGTTGATTTGAATGTTCACTGAAGTTTAGGAACTTTGTCTTGAGTCAGTGGTTTCTCAAATCATTATTGAGCATCTACTACAAGTTTGTCCAACCTGTAGCCTGTTGGCTGCATGCAGCCAGAGATGGCTTTGAATGTGGCCCAACAAAAATTTATAAACTTTCTTAAAACATTGTGAGATTTTCTTTTGTGATTTTTTTTTTAGCTCAACAGCTATCATTAGCGTTAGTGTATTTTATATGTGGCCCAAGACAATTCTTCTACCAATGTGGCCCAGGGAGGCCAAAAGATTGGACATCCCCGATCTACTACATGGCAGGCATTGTGACAAGCATTAGAGATTCATCACAAGGCAGATAATCACACCTGATCTCATGGAGTTAGTCTTGAGTGGACACTGACATCCTCGAATTACTTCTCAAGTAACTGGTTCATTGGCTACATTTCTGATTTATACCATAGAGAAAGAATGTATTTGAGACTCAGAGACCTGGAGGATGCATGGATAGGCTAAGGCTAGGCTAAAGACAGCATGGAGGATGAATCCGTGTGCATGGCGAATCATGAAGAAAAGAGAGTGTAACCGCAAAGATTCCCAAGCATTTTTGATCCTTGGCGTCCTGCAGAGCATTGCATAGCACTGATGTTCTGCAGAACAACACCCTTTAAAAAGCACTGCCCTGGAAGTTACGTGACCCTCCCAAGACCTAAAAGGATGGTGGAGTGGGAGCCCAAATCCAGCTCTTCTGTTTCCTAAAACTAAGACCTTTTCATCACACCATGCAACCCTGTTTCAGTCACTAGGAGGACCCCAGAATGACAGACTGAGGCCCTGGGCATCAGGCTGGCTGCCAGCCAGGCTGGACACACATGCGAGTTATTTTCATGGGGCAGCAAATTCTGGAAAATATGTGGTTTAGAAGCAACATAATTATCATCCTCTAAAATTAGGCTCATAGTCTAAACAACCCCGAGTCTTCCTTCTGCAAGAAAACAAACAATCGCAGGCAGGAAGCCTGCAGTGATGCATGTCATGTTGGCCAACAGGCCTGCTAGCTTCCCCGCTGAGCTGAAAAGGCAAACAGCATGCAAAAATGTAAATATTATATTATTTTTCAAATACCACCTTTTCCATTCTCACCCCAGCTGGCTCTGTCTGTCCACCTCGGCACCCTCTGGAGATCCCACTCCACCCCTTCAAGCTTTGGCCGAGAAAGACGTAGATGCAGTTTTTCAGAAGCCATTATCTAAACTGCTGATGTAATAAGGCTCTGGTATATGAAATTCACTTAATAACTCACGCATAGTTATTTATTGTGAACCTGGGTGCATTCTCCTTGATTCCATTTCCCAGCGAAATATAAGTGCAGCTTTCATCATGAGCGCCTGAATTTATGGCAAACAGACCAAGTGACATTAAGAAAGCCGCACAATCCCTTCATTCAGTCTTTAATAAGGAAGCCAAGGAAAAATTATCCTAGCTGGTTTGCGGGTGACAGCACAAGAACTTTCTGGAGTCAGAAAGTTAGCACTGCGCCTCCTTGTCAGCCCATTAAAAAGCAAAGCTGGCATGGCATGATATTAGAACCATGTGTGAGAAGGAATTTCTCCTCTGGTAAGACATTCCGAATACTGTCTCCGAGCCAAAGACTTTGGTGTTAGACTAATTTAAGCAGCATGTTGAAATCAGCGCTTAGGACTTTGATCATACGGAGATCGTTTGTTACAAATTGAACTAACCCAGTCTCTTTTTCTGGCGGATCAGAACTTTGGATTTGTTGAATTAAATGCCTCATTTAGTGCCGTTTGCACATGAAAAGGAATGCTACACTCAAGAATCTGATAGTGAATTTTTCACCTAACCAACAGGTCTACTTTTTTATTACTTTTAAACCTAATCCATACTCAGTCCACACTGTTCCTAATAACCCCGGGGCTGTTCAGAGTGAAGTTTTAAATCAACTCCCATGTTCTTGGGGGCTGGTGGGGGGCGTTGAGGGGCAGTGGCAGGGCAGCAGGGGTTTCTGAACCATCCTTGAATTATCAAACCATATAATAACATATTGAAAACCAGTATCAAAATAACAGAAAAAAAAAAAGAAAAAGAAATTAGTCCTCATTGTTATTTACTGTCTAAATAACCCAATTTTCCTTTCATGACAACCATGGGCTAAAATAGCAAAATGATTTTGCAGACCTATGATTTTTGTGCCGTTGCCTGTCTGGTCCCGTTGAAACTATGAGGGAAGAGGGTTAAAAGGGCACAAAATAGACCATTTCCACATATGGCTGCACTTTCTTTTCATTTTTGAAGTTATAATATCTTTAACTGTAGATAATGATATTATAAACTGTCATTTAGTGCATTTTAAGTATATTACATACATGAAACAAAGATCTAGAAGGAGCTGCAGCTGAGATGTTAACAAAAACATTGTGACTCAAATCCGCCGAGCAGGAGACAGGTATTGAGTTTGCTGAGAATGTCCCAGAGCAGATAATCACAAACACAAATTGAGACCGGATTCCTGCGTGTAAATTGTGATTCCAGCCAAGACTGGGCAATGATGATTTAATAGTAATTAACTGTTAATTATTAACACTCAGGGGTCAACAAACTACTACTTTTGGGTAACGTTTTACTTTTGTATTATTTGTTTCATCTGTAACTTTTTTTCCCCATAATTTACTTACTTTTCCCATAATTTACTTTCTGGTGGTGGTGGTGGTGGGAGATGCAGAGTGAGAACCATCTCTGCTTCAACTGTTAAAAACTCTGACATCTTCTCAACTAGAGTTAAAAAAGAAAACACCTATGTTTAGGAAGAGGATTCTTTCTTAAGCCCTGTGTGCAGTTTAATCATAAATATTCACCTGCAGGCTTAAAACAATCCTCTTGAATGAGGATTGCCTTCATATAAAAGAAAAATAATTATTAGTGTTTTAAAATGTTACTGTTATTGCATGCAGAAAAATCAACAGATGATCCCTTAGTTTTATTGGCATGAAGATGAGGTTGATTTTCTCCCCTACTTTGGTGAAAGAAAATGGTTACAAAACAGATAACGATAATAAATGTTTTATTGGTGAAAAAAGAAAGATCAAATCTTTAATGAAATCAGGATGGGCTCAGAGATGAACTCCATCTGAACTCGCCAGGATTCATGGAACTTCAATTAAAACAATTTCAGAAGGACAGCTGACAGTGAGGCGCTTGAAAGTGTAATTAAAATTGAGCAACATTTTAGCACCAGGTTTTCTAGTAGGATCCTGAAATGTGCAGTGGCCCAGGGGAGGAGGGCAGAGCTGGTGATGGTGTCTGTGAGGAGGGGTAGAGATTATCTGCACATAGGTAAGAAATCCTACAGATGCTATTCACAATCCCCAGGCACCAGCTAACAATATTTATTTTTTAATCTACTGTTTTCACCTCCTTCCATATGAACGTAGGAAACTGGCTTCTTGGCTTGTAAACTGGCATTTTTAATCTGAAAAGATTCTTTAAAAATAAGAAACTAACAACATTTTGTAAAGTCATGCACAAGAACTCTATTTAGAAGATCATGAAGACTGTATAATATGACCGTTTAAAGTGTGGACTCTAGAGCCAGCATACCTGGGTTCCAATCTTGCTTTTCCATGTGCTAGTGGTGTGACTTTGGGCAAGTTATTTAATCTCTTTGAGCCTTGTTTTCCCAACTGTGAGTTGAGACAGTGATGGCACCTTGTTCTTACAGTTGCCAAGAGTCTTTAACAAGATGTTCTGGGCAAAGCGCTTAAGGCAGTGGCCTGGCACCTAGTTTGCACCCAATAACTGTGGGCAAATATTGTTATTTATTAGGGCTGAGAATGAGGAAAGTTAACTCCAGGAGTTCAGCCTCTCCTTTTAAAAGGCAAAGCCCTCTTCCAGATGTGAGAGCAGCATAGTGCAGACAAAATGGAAGTTCTTATGTGGTGAAATCTGGGGCCCCTTAGTCAAGGCTGGGAAGCTTTCCACCAGGAACATCTTGGCTTCAGGCATGAGGGCTCATGCTCACCTCCTAAAGAAACTGGGCCAGGCAGATGTGCAGCAGAGGCTGGGGAACTTAGAGAGACTCTGTTCTGGGCTTCTTCAGTCAAAAAAAAAAAAAGAGGCAAGAGAAAGGCAGAGAGGAATAAGGAGGAAGGAAGGAAGAAAGGAAAGAAAGGGGGAGAAGAGAGGGAAGGAAGGAAGTGATAGGGAAGAGAGGAAGAGAGGTAGAGAAGTGCTGGGTAGAGAAGGGTACAGTCCCTGGCTAGAGCTTCACCCCTGGGCCTGGGCCCACGGACCTAGGTGAGGACAGGCATGTCTGTTTTCCTGTCTAAATGTTGCATTTCCCAAGACCACCCTGGCCTGCCATGCCCCCATCGTATGCCTATAAAACCTCCAAGACCCTAACAGGCAGAGATACAAGCGGCTGGACGTGGAGAGGACGTCGAGAGGAGCACTCCTGTGGAAAAGCACACCGACAGACGCTGGCAGGCCATCGACTGGAGGAAGGACTCAGAGTTTGGACAGGGCGGTTGGAGGAGAGCACAAGTCGCCGAGCAGCCCGACTCCAGGGGAAACCCATCTCCCTTCTGGCTCCTCCATCTGCTGAGAGCTACTTCCACTCAATAAAACCTTGCGCTTGTTCTCCAAGCTACATGTAACCTGATTCTTCCAGTACACCGAGGCAAGGAACCCCAGGTTACAGAAAAACCCCTGTTCTTGTGATAAGGCAGGGGTCTAACTGAGCTGAGTAATATAAGCTGCCTATAGACAGCTAAACTAAAAGAGCGCCCTGTAACACACACAGCCCTGTTGACTGCTGGGGCTTCAGCTGTCAACATTCACCCCTAGACACTGCCGTGGGGTCAGAGCCCCACAGCCTGCCCATCTGCATGGTTCCCTAGAGGTTTGGGCACCAAAGAAGGGAGCCACACCCACATCACACACCCTGCAAGGACAAGGGAACTTTCCTATGGAAGGAAGGGAGGGAGGGGCCATCTTTAGTCCACGACATTCTAATCCATCTCTGCTCCATTGCTTTGGGTCCCGTGACAGTCGTATCTCTGCCACAAACCTTCCTCTGACTTCGGTTAGCATGAGTGGGCTTCTGTTCCTTGGCCACCAAAAGAGCTCTGTCCACCACTCTGAGCAGTCCTATAAAGTGTGAGGGAGGAGTTTTCCACAACATGATCAAGGCAAAGAACCCATGTTCACAGACACCCAGCTCCACAGAATGGGAAGCAGTGTCTGCACACAGCACCCCCAGGATTCCTGAGAATCACCTAGAACAAATCAACAGTGGCCAAACCCAACAGCCAGCACCTGGCCTTTCTCTCTGCCCAGGTTCTGACTTACAATGGATCTAGACAGAGACTGTCTGGGTACCATCCACCTCCTGGAGAAATTGTCTCTCTGACCCCCTGCAAGTAAGTGTTGGTGGCTGACTCAACAGTTTCCCAAACTTTTAAGTGCACCTTAAGTAGGAGTTCCATATTGGCTTTTGAAAACTAGCTCATGATCTTAAGTGAATGCATCCCAATCTGTGAATAAGAGAAAAAATAATTACATATCCTATGGACTGCCTCCTGTTATTTTTGAAAATATAGCTGTAGCAGCAGAATTACCTTCCAAATTATATTGGGTCCAGGTTATTAAAGTGGCTTTCAGTTCCCTGAGCACATGGCAACAGACAGCCAGGCAGGGGAGCTGAAACACTGGGATTCTTTCCTTTTTATTTATTTTAACTTATTGCAGATAAGCCACATGCAGATAACTGAGAATTGACTGTTTCCATTTCCAATTAATCTATTTTCTCTGGTGTCTGGTATTTACTCCTAGACTTCCCCTGGTTTACAGTACAAGCCAACACTCTTTTAATACTCTAAATCCATTAGACACTTTTCTTTTCCCTTGTGAACAAAGGAGAAATGTTTTCGTGCAACTTTATGGAAGCCATCAATCTCCCTGAGAGGTTTGCCACGCTCAACAGAATCTGCATTATAACTTATGCAAAACAGAGGACGGCAGGCATGGGGGGAAATCCCAGTTTCTTTGAGCAGTAGCAATGCATTAAAGAAAACATGCATTTCTGCTGAAATTCATATTGGTAAATGGATTTCCCATCTGAAACATTGTTTTTCACTAAGAGAAGCTTTTAATCCCCTTAAGTTCCTTTCTAATCTGCCTTGGAAGTGCTTGTCTCAGGAATATAACAGTGGTGATATAACAGATTTAATTTATTAGAACGAGACAGCAGCCAGCCAGCAGAGTACACAGAGTGCGTGCCCGCCGGCAGAGTGGGGCCGTCATTTCTGGGTGGAAGAAACTTGTCCAGTCTCCTCCTGAATACAGCCCCGCGGCGCTGCCACATCACCCAAGTTCAGATCACAGCTCCCTGGGCTCTCTCTGGAGCAAACATCCTGGCTACATGATGTTGAGGGTAAGTCCTTTATTCTCTAAAGGCCAGAAGAGAGCTGAGGAAGGCAGGTCCTCAAATGACCGTCACTGTTCCCTGCCTGCTCCCACTGTGTAATCCTCTGGAGTATAGATGGCAGGGTGGCAGTTGAGACCAGTCAGCCTGCGGGGGCCATTGCCCCAAAGCTTGATGCGAGAATCTCCTGGTCTGATGGGCCACTTTGGGTAGCAAATGGCCCCAGTAGGCCAAGAGTTGAAGGAGAGGAGACGCAAACACTACCCTTTCCATACCACATCCTGCTCCCAACCCAGATGCAGAAGGAAACGATACAAAAGCCAATAAGCCCTATTCAATCCAAATCTACTTGATTTAAAGAGGCAGCAAGAAATTGAGTCTTTTTTTTCTTTTGGAGGTGGAGTCTCCCTCTGTCACCCAGGCTGGAGTGCAGTGGTGCAATCTCATCTCGTTGCAACCTCCACCTCCTGGATTGAAGCGATTCTCCTGCTTCAACCTCCTGAGTAGCTGGGATTACAGGTGTGCACCACCACACTTGGCTAATTTTTGTATTTTTAATAGACAGGATTTCACCATGTTGACTAGGCTGGTCTCAAACTCCTGACCTCAGGTGATCCACCCGCCTCGGCCTCCCAAAGTGCTGGGATTACAGACATGAACCACCACACTCTGCCAAGAAATTAATTCGTGTGACTTATCCTGCTTCATTCTGTTATTCAACTTGTTCAGCATCTTGGCTGAGCTGGAACAGCTCTGATCATGCGGTAGCTGAGCCTGTGTGGCTGGTGGGTGTCCACACCAGCACGATGGCCCCCAGCGTGTCCACACACAACTCCTTTTCCTCTTCCTCTGAACAGAAATCTGCTCATTTACCTATTCAATCCCTGTATGTTGATGTTCTCACAAGCCAGCCTTTGACTTATGAGAATAACTCTTCCAGCCCCAGGGAGGAGCACGTGACTTCAGCACAGGATCTTGGTGTCACTTTCTAAGTTGGTGCCTCTGCTGTCACACACAATATCTACTTTAGAGGCTAGGAACGTGGCCTCTGAAACCAGAAAGGGCTGGGTTGGAATCCCATCCCCAGGACTTAGGTAGCAGGAGACATTGGCTAAGCAAGTCAACCTCACTGGGCTGCTATTTTGTCATCTATAAAATGGGAACAGGACTGTTTACAACCAGTTAGGAATAAATGACGTGATTTTGTAAAATTCTCAGCAGAGTGCCCAGACATAGTAAGTGCTGATTAATTATAGCTATTACTACATACATAGATTGACCAATGGGCACATTTATCCCTCTGTTCATTCATTAATTCCCCAAATGTTTATTGAACACCTATGATGGGCCAGGGGCATTAGACACATTTTTTTGTTTTGTTTCAGATGGAGTCTTTCTGTGTCACCCAGGCTGGAGTGCAGTGGTACAATCTCGGCCCACTGCAACCTCCACCTCCTGGGTTCAAGCAATTCTCCTGCCTCAGCCTCTCAAGTAGCTGGGACTATTTTTTTTAAATATATTTTTTATAGAAATGGGGTTTTTCCATGTTGGCCAGGCTGGTCTCAACTCCTGGGCTCTCACTTTGGGAGGACAAATGTGGGAAGATCCCTTGAGACCAGGAGTTTGAGACCAGTCTGGGAAATATAATGAGACTCCCATCTCTACAAAAAATAGTTGTAATAAGTTAGCCGGGCATGATACTATGTGCCTGTGGTCCCAGCTACTTGAGAGACTGGGGTGGGAGGATCCCTTGAGCCCAGGAGTTTAAGATTGCAGTTAGCTACGATTTTGCCACTGTACTCCAGCCTGGGTGACAGATTGAGACCCTGTCTCAAAAATAATAATCATCATCATCATCACCATTCTTGATGGAATGCACTTTTGCATTCTTTCTTCAGTTTGAATTTTATATCCCCCCAAAAAACACACACAGTAGATATTTAAAGCAGTTATCATCACCCCACTTTACAGAGGAGTGAACCAATGCAGTAAGACTAGGAAGCACGTGGCAATGCTGAAGGCAGCAGGGGCGTGGGGTCTGAGACAAGCCTCCACCCAGACTTTTCCTGGAGTAAGATTTCCCAGAAAATGAGGATCCTGAATCCGGACAACGTAGAACACAGTAACACAAAACTCACGTGTACATGACCCCCACGGCCTCAGGACATACCCCATCCTGTGGCAAGTGTGTACTTAGGTAGGAAACCATATCCCATACTCAGTGGGAGCCGGAGGTCAGCTGTCTTGAGATGCTGAGAAGGAGGCCAGGAAAGAAAAAGAGGCTCTGGAACTTGATGCTTATTAAAAGCACTTGCTCATAAGCTGTGTTCAGGCCCACATGGTGCCCAAAGCCTGGAACCTTGGCCACAGCAGGGGTCAGTGCCCTGTCCTGACAGGCATGAGCTGGGGAGTCTGGGCTGAAGATGGATGGAGACACGAAACATGCCCGTGACAGCAGTAATCCACACAACCCAGAGGAGCAGGCTGGTATTTTGGCCACTTCTCCAACACTTTTTATGGGGGGAAGGGATTTTCATCATTTCAGACATAAATAATTCCAGGAGCAGTGTCAAGATCAGACACATCAAAATTAACCACTCCCGGCAATACAAAGCCTCCTACTACTGGGCTAGATTTATTTCTCGGTTGCAGAGCTGCCTAAGGCAGGGCTCCAATGGGCATCGAAACTTGCCTGGTGCTTCTATGCTGGGTCCCTGGTGAAGTTCCTGTCCTGCTCAGCAAGATGCTCGTCTCATGCCTTCTCCTCTCTCCTCAGATTTTGTGTCACTTCCTCTCCCCTCACCCTGGGCTGATACCCCTGCCTCATTCTTTATGGAGGGACTGGAAGTGATCAGATTCACATTCTCTCATTTGCCATAAACTTGCCCACACCTGTGCCCCACTCTTCTTCATCTTTTTGGATATAGTGAAAGACATGTTCTTCCTCCCACCAGGGGCTACCCTCCACTTGTATCTGGAACCTTCTCCTCTTCTACAAATCTCCACCCTTCTAGTTACACACTCACGTCAACAACACCCTCCATCCTGGATCCTTCTCACCAGCAATCATACATACTTCAGTATCTCTCATCTCAAGAAACCAAACCAAAACAAAACAAAACAAAATCCCCTGATCCCTCATCTTTCCCCAATTAAGTCCTGTTTTGTTAATTCCCATCTTGGCAAAATATCTCACAAATGTCTCCAAGCCCTGTCTCTATTTCTTCAACCAAGTCCAACTTGGCTTCCTCACTGTGCCAAGGAAACTGTTCTCATCAAGCATATTAATGAGCTCCATTTCCTCAGGTGCAAGGGGATCTGAGGGATCTTTCTTCTCTGTGTTCTCAGGGGACCCCTTGTTCCCTCTTGAGGCACCTCTTCTCCTTCTTTCTGCTTTCCTACCCTCTCCTCTCTCTGGCTTCTGCTTCTCAGTCTCTCATTGACCATCCTTGCCCCCACCTTCTAGATGTTGGGGTGCCCCTATTTTTAATCCACAGCCCTCATCTCACTCTTGGTTCATTTTCTCTTTAGGTGAGTTCCTTCATTCTCATGTAAATACCATCTATGTACTGCTGACTTTCAAATTATAGCCCCAGCCCAGATAGATCCTTAGAGCTCCAACTTGTATATCTGGATGTCTTCTTGACATCTCCAGTTGGACGTCTAACAGGCCTCTCAACTTGACATTTCCATGACTAGGCGGTTCACAGAACAAGAAATACAGCAGGCTTTTTCGACATGCTGAAGGTGTTCAACCTCACTGAGTGAATAAAATGCAAATGAAAACAAAAGTGAGATATTTTTCACCAATCAGTGTGGCCAAGAGAGATCAAAACATTTAAAAACACACTGCTGATAAGTATTAGAGCTAGAAGGTGCCTTTGTAAATTAGTAGGGAATGTAAATATGTAAAATCCTTTTGTAGGGCAAATTGTTAATGCCTATTAAAACGAAAACCACACATCCCTTCTGACCCAGCAATTCTGCTTCTAAGAATTTCTCATATATATCTATATATAGATACATATCTCCAATTAATGTTTAATGTAATTATTTCCATTAGTATTTGTCTGATATGTATGAATCATATATATGATGTGATGTGTGATATATATATGATATATATAGTGTCACATATCTGCAAATCAATGCTGAAATCATTCAGAAACCATCTAATACCAGCAATAGATGGATGGCATAGCGAAAATGCACTTTCACAGAGGAATACCATTTAACTGTTAAAAGAATGGAAGAAATCTTTACAAGCTAGCACAGGAAAATTTCCAGGGTATAATGTTAAATGAAAGAAGGGTGCAGAAAGTGGTATCAATACGCTATCACTGGTTTCTAAATGAAGGATAATAGAGGTGGAGGTACTGACACCTAAGTGCTTATGTAAATAAAAAATAGTACTGGAAGGAGACACATAAAATTTGTGAAGGGGAGGGCAGTAAGACTAGGAGACAGTATCCCAGGGAATTAGGATGCTTTCCATGTATACTGTTTTGTGCTGTTTGATTTAAAAAAAAAAAAAAGCCATTTCTTACATTTTAAATGTTAAAATAAAGTTATTTTTTATATACTGGTTCCTTCTCACCTTTCAGTGCTCAGCTGAAATGCAAAGTCTTCAGCACGGCCTTCCTAGATAACTCTATGTCAGGCTCCCTTGTTTTTCCTCTCCCCCTGCAGAGTAGCTCCCCTTTTAAGCTATTATTTTAAAAGACACTCTCACTGTCACCCAGGCTGGAGTGCAGTGGCATGATCTCAGCTCCCTGCAGTCTCTGCCTTCCAGGTTCAAGCGATTCTCGTGCCTCAGCCTCCAGATTAGCTGGATTACAGGCACCTGCCACTACACCGGCTAATTTTTTTTTTTTAGTAGAGGAGGAGTTTCACCATGTTGGCCAAGCTGGTCTCGAACTCCTGACTGCAGGCGATCCACCCACCTCACCTTCCCAAAGTGCTGGGATTACATGTGTGAGCCACTGAGGCCAGCCTTAAGCTATTTTAAACATTGGAATTTCAAGGAAGATTTTATTCAAATAAGATTTCTTCTCAAAGAGGCTTTCCTGTGTACTCCATTCACAGTAATGCACTCCCCACAGTCATTCTCTGACCCTTTCTCTTGCTTCTTTCTTTTTGATGCATTTATCACCACCTGACATACTATATAGTTTTCCATTTGCTTATCGTTGGCTTTCCCCCATGAGAATGTAGGTTTCAAAAGAGCAGGAATCCTGCCCATCTCGTTCACAGCTCTGTCCCCTGTGGCTAGAATAGTGCTTGGCAAACTACAGATGCTCATTCAATATTTGTGGAATGAATGAGTAGGTTCTCCTGCTAAGGAAAATAAATAAATCAAAAGACATTTTAAACACCACAGATCTAGAAAAGAAAATATCTAAAGCCACAAGTTTAGTGCTGGGTCTAAAATTCAAGGTTGGGACCAGGCATAGTGGCTCACGACTGTAATCTCTGTACTTTAGGTGGCTGAAGTGGGGGGCATTGCTTAAGGCCAGGTGTTCGAGATTAGCCTGGCCAAAACATGGTGAAATCCCATCTCTACTAAACATACAAAAATTAGCTGGGCATGGTGGCCCATGCCTGTAGTCCCACCTACTCAGGTGGCTGAAGCATGAGAATCGCTTGAACCCAGGAGACAGAGGTTACAGTGAATCAAGATTGCGCCACTGCACTCTAGCCTGGGAGACAGAGTTAGACTCTGTCTCAAGAAAAAATAAATACACAAAATAAAAATGCTTGGTTGAGTCACATCAGCACCACTCTGTGATTTGTGTTGATGTCAGTTATTTTTGTTTTTGTTTATTTGTTTTTGACAGGATTTTGCTCTATTGTCCAGCATGCACCACAGTCCCCAGCCACTTTTTGTATTTTATGTCGAGACAGGGTTTCACCATGTTGCCCAGGCTATTCTTGAACTCCTGGGCTCAGGCAAACCTCTCGCCTCAGCCTCCAAAATGCTGGGATTACAGGCATGAGCCACCATACCAGGTCCAATGTCAATTTGCTAAGTAGAGGGCCCCGGGTAGTACTGCACAGCACCAAGTGGCAAAGGGAGGATGAAGAAGACAGGAGTAGGGGAAAAGCAGGAAAAGCCCAGAAGCATGGAGCAGCAGAAGAAATAACACTGCAGTCTACAGAGGCAGACAGGAGGGTCCTTAGCAGGTTCCCCAGAGGAAGTGCTTTTCCTGGGCAGCATCGCCCGTTTTCAGGAGAGTCGGGCCGGAAAGAGAAAAGGAACCAGGAAAAACAAAGAGAGGCCCCTGGCCTTCGTGTCATCTTGGGGGAGCTGAGTCCCAGCTTCTGATGGATGACACACAAGGTGTCAGAGCAGATAACTGCCGAGGGAGGGAGGGAATGAATCATTAAGTTACTTAAAACCCCAGCACTCTGGCTAAAGGCAGGAAAGCAATGAGTCAGCAAGGCGCTGGGAATCAGCGATTTCAGTGCAAGGGCTGGAGGAAGGGAGCGGTCTGGGGAGTGTGTACCAAGGACCCCAACATGCAGGTGCCCCACTCCAGACCTGCCCGCCCCAGCACCCAGCTCCCCCCAAAGAAAAAGCCCTCTGCCCCTCTTTGCCAGGGAAGGTTTGAGGGCAACACAGTGGCTAGAGCCTCCCACAGACATCAGAGAACTGTGTTCTCAACCCCGAAGCTCCTGCGCCAGCATCAATCCTGCAGGGCCTCCTGGAACCTCAGGAACCCTCATGTTTTCTAAATTGTACTTTTATGCTCAGCAAGCCCTCAGGCTACCTGGTTAAAAGTTTACATTAAAAAATCCTTCATAATTGGTTTGTTTGAATGGTGCCCTCTGCAGAGTCATCAAGGCAGGCCATGTTCATTAGCAGCAGTTCACATAAAATCCAGGCAGTAAAACGTCAATCATTCCAGAGCTTCAAAAACTTCTCTGGGCTTCCCTGAGCCCAACCAAATGCCAACAGGAATAAATCCAGGGGAGATGAGCTGGGTGTAACACCGTCTAAGCTGTTTCTCCACCTTGGCATTACTGCCATTTGGTGCTAGATAATTCTTGAGTGTATGGAGGGAGCTGGAGGTGGTCCTGCGCACTGTAAGATATCCAAGCATCATCCCTGGCCTCTCCCCACGAATGCTAGTAGCACCCTCCTACACCAAAACCCAAACATTGCCAAGTGTCCCCTGCAGGAAAAAAAAAAAAAATCACCTTGTGCTGAGGACCATGCTTCTAAGCATCTATCCCCTTGGACAGCTACAATTTGGGAGAGAAGAATTATCAAATAAGACATTTTCTGCATGTCTACTCTCTGCCAGACCCTCTGCTAAACATTGCACATGGTCACTAATAAGGGGTCTGGGTGTGGTGGCTGGTGCCTATTGTCCTAGCTGCTTGTGAGTCTGAGCCAGGAGGACCACTTGAGCCCAGGAGTTTGAGGCTGCAGTGAGTTATGATTGAAACACTGCACTCTCTGGTTGTCAGAATGAGACTTTGTCTCTAAAAAAGGTGCAGGGGGGAGTATATGTGGCCCCCAGCCTTGAAAAAGGAGGACCAAACAGTTAGTTTATCCTCAGTGGCCCAGTTTCAAGTGCTAGGTTTTCCGAGAGGTGGCAAGAGCAGGGTGAGGTCAAGTTGTTTCATTAGGGAGAGAACGGGTGGGTGAGCACTTGGAAACTCCTCCAAGAGAAGGCAATACTTGTTTTTAGCTCCTCATGTAAATGGACGTCGCCAGCCTTGAAAAGAGCACAATGGGTGTACAGCAGTGAATCATCTAAGTTAATTATAGAGATCATTGCGGAGCCGTGCAAAGCCCGGCTGAGCTTAGCTTGCAACAGCAGGCAGCAGCAACAGCCACCGATGATGATGTTCACATTAATAATTGGCAGTGACACAGCCACAAAGCACTCCCTGCTCCAGGCCTATGCCAGGAAAAATAGAGAGGCAGTCAAGAAAAACACAGTAGCATTTATCACACCCTCTAGTGAAAGGAAGCCACCATTTTACCCCACTGTGGTCTGGGAGAGACTGACTAGTGGGCCCAGTGGGGCATTACTGAGACTGGTAGCTGGATTTGTGGCTCAGACAGGGGGTGGGGAAATGGAGGCACAGGTATATGTAGTTTTATTGCATTAACTGTTCATTCAAGCAACAACAAAATGATCCCAAGAAATTGTTACTGACCAAGGCAAGTTCCCCCAGAGAGTCTGGTGAATAAATTTCTATAGGCAGCAGGTATGCAAGGCTGTTAGAGCAGCCAGGGTTGTCAGTGTACAATGGGGCAGGAGAATTTGGTTGCCTGGGAGTAATTTCAAGCAGACAGGCCTGGGAATGAGTGGACAGCCAAAAAGGGATGTCAGCTTAGAAGCACAGTTTCCAAATGCCACAGTCGTTCTAGGTGGTACAGAGATGGTTTGGGGTGGCTTAAGGATGAATCTTTCCTAGCCCTGAATACCGTGATTCATGGGATCGATCCATCTGATAAGGACAAGGACAGAGTCTTAGTTTGGTGCTAGGAGATCTTTAATATCACTTCAAAATGTGGTCATCACCTCCCTTTTTTGGCAAAGAAAGAATAGACTTTAGGCTCAAGTCTTGGGCAAACAAGAATATCTGACCAGAATTTAATGACCTTAGTTTTTATTTTTCTTCTGTGAGTCAAGTTTATCAAGGTAAATTTTACATACAATAAAATTCACCCTTTTTATCATATGGTTCTATGAGCTTTCCCATAGTTATGATAAAGAAGATTTCCACCATCAAAATACCTCCTCCATGCTCCTTGATGTCAATTCTCCTCTCCTCTCCAGCCCTGGGCACCCAATAATCTGTTTTCTGTCCCTATAGTTTTGGGTTTTCCAGAACTCCATAAAAATAGAGTCATACAATATGTACTCTTTTTTTTGGTATCTTGTACTTATCTTGAGCTTAGATTTATGAAGTAGCAACTGGTTTTTAATTTAAGATACAGTAGTTCCTCTTTATCCATGAGGAATATGTTCCAAGATCCCCGATGGACACCTGAAACCATGGATAGTACCAAACCTATGTTTTTTTCCCTATATATACATCTATGATAAAGTTTAAATCATAAATTAGACACAGTGAGAAATTAACAATAATAATCAATAATAAAACAACATTTGTAAGAATGTACTGTAATAAAGGTTATGTGAATGTGGTCTCTCTCTCTCAAAATATCTTCTTGTACTGAACTCGCCTATTTTTGGACCGTGGTTGACTGTGAGTAACTGGAACCTTGGAAAGCAAAACCACAGATAAGAGGGGAAAGACTGTCATTCTATAAAGTTTTCTTTTTAAATAAATCAACAATTTCAAAGAGGGGTCTGATTTATAGACATATAAATTGCATAGGTATTCTGCAGACATGGCAGAAAATCAGAAAGAGTGGATGGGAATTGTCAAGAACTTGAAAGGATCTGAAATTTCATCCTACTTACAAGTTAAGTTCACTTGCCAGTTTCACAGGTGCTGGCAGAAGACACAAGACTTTGGGATCAGAGACAAAGAATTTGATTACTTATGGCTCAGCAAGTAGTGTGTATGAGCATATTTGCAAAAGTTCCTGTTGTTCTGAAACCCACAGGAATTATGCAGATGGCCAGATGGATTCCTGCACACATAAGGGGTTGCCTCATGGAAGAGAAACCCATAGCTTAGGGAACCAGAATCTTTTATAATGGACAATAAGTATGCCTGCTCTTTGTTTTGAAGGCAGACACCATCTCCATCTTCCAAAGCTGTTTGGAAGTGCAACATCCTCGCAGAGATAACAAAAGCCAGTTTATACTGCCCTTGCAAGATGCAGAAACGGGAGAGGCCCATAGAGAATAATCTCCCAAAAGAAATGACTGAAATCTGGGCCATGCTGGCTTAGATCACAGAAAAAGAAAACCTAGGCAGTCAAATTTGGTGGGTGCCAAAGGAAGGACATCAGAGCCTGGCAGGCTTGAACACTGTATTTCTCTCCAGAATTCTCTCTCTGGAGAGGTGAGAAGCCTCAGATTAATTGAGATCTGATTCTACTCCTATTTCTCCCCACAGTATACTCTCCAAAGTAACCTTCCCATTAGAATTAGTCCTCCCACAAGTAAATGGAGTACACTGCTTTGCCCATGTGACCATACCACATTGTTGGATAGCCGTATTTCTGATGGTCATTTAGCTTATACACATTAGGGTTTATACATCAGACTCCATGCTGGTTAATGTGCATCTATTTCATTCTCCCTTGGCCCAAAAATTGAGCTCCTAATCCTAAAAGGTTGAGAATCAGATCCCTAAATTCAACATGGTGAATTACATAACGAATAGTGTCCAGCATTTATTATATGTTCTGAGCTCTTGCTATTTATAATCTAATTTAATTCTCCACCTAGCCATATACTTGGTAGGCACATCTGTGAGTCCCACTTTATAGGTGAGGAAAGTAAAGCACAGAGGGAGAAAATTACTCAACCACGGGCTCACAGGTGTGTGAGCAGAGCTGGAATTCGAACCTGGTCTGGCTGAAGCCAGAGTCAGTCATCTAACCATGGGTCAATACTGCCTCTCCGGGGATGTACCACCTGAGGAGGCCTGGTTGGTAAGGCAAACAGACAGGCTTCCCCTTGTACACCTAGACTATGCCTGATGTGCTGAGAACCATGGGTTGGAGGAAAGACAATGCAACTCTTTACTTCATAAAAGAGTGGTTCATTTGAGGTTCGTCAACCTCAGCTATAATAACTAAGTTTCCAGCATAAACATTGACCTTCAAGAGGGAACTGAGAGCCATTCATTGTTAGTAAAAATGTCCACATTCCCCAGTGGTGAGCCAGCATGCAGGGCCCCTCTGTCACCTGGCTCTCTGGAGGCCTCTCTGTGCTCACTTTACCCTCCCATGCTGCAGAGACCCAAAGACATACCCAACAGCTCTCCTGCTCTCCTTGGTTTTGGTGAAGCACCGGCTTCAGTCTGTAATGAGAAGTTTTGTGTGTCTCCACCAAGCCCCATCACCCCAGTGATGCCTTCCCCTCAAGGCAGTGATGTTCATGGCCTGAGAATGAATAGCCACAAATAGAAAGTTGTCACTCAGGGTCACTGTCCTTTCTGGAGCATCTGCCCCTCCAGGGAGACCTCTAGCCCCCTGGGATTTTTCCTTGGGCTCCTAAACTAGTTCTCATTGACACAGTAACCAAATTCTCCACCATGCCAAGGACTCCTTCCCATGTACAGGAGCTTTGATGTGTAAACCAAGGCATTCCCTATCCCTTAGCAACAGATGATACACCCAGGGTCTATAGAGGCAGCAATCACTTTTCCCTATTTAAACACACACTTTCCCATCTAATACATTCCAAATACTTCACACATTTAAACCATTCCCTCCACACATGCTTCAAGCTGCAATTCAGTATTTGACTAAAATCAGGATTTGGGAGTCAGCAGTGATGGCTCAGGTGTGGCTCGGCTCTCATCTAGCTGCATGACCTTACTTTCTTTAATTTTTTTTTAGACCTTTCTTTCATATGGAATGCCTCAATGCCTTCATAGGGATAATTAAAGCCCCTGCTCCACAGAGTCATTGCAAAGATTACACGAAACAACACAACGAAAGCATTTAGAAAAGTATCTGGTATATAGTAAGCACTTCATTTAACCGTACTTCATGTATTTAAAATTATATTCTCTAAAATAAAGCATCATTAATTCAATCAACTATTCTTGACTATCAAAGCTATTAAAAAGCATTATGCATCAAACAGTTGCTTTCAAAGATTTTGTTTGCAACTACGAAGCTTTCTAATGACCTCTTAAAACCATCGCCTGGTGATAGAGTTTCCAGCCAGGAGTCCAAAAGCCCTGCAGGAGGTTTTCAAGTGTTTCTCACCTATACAGGGAAGCCTCTAGTGTATATACATGAATCTTCACTGTGAGCTTCACCAAATAATTTTATTTTATAGCACTTGGCATTCTGTAAAAGTGTATTTGGTATCTATACTATTTATATAGTGTCCACCACTGTACATATTTTATGTCTATCCTCAAAATTGACTGCTCAGGACTATTTTTAATAATTCGCAATGATAATTTTAATTATACACAATTTTTGGCTTTTGTGCTGGCTTTTAGAACCTAACACAACTGAAGATGAAATTCTGCTATGTCTCATTTTATCTTCCCGACAGCCCTGCTGTGTGACCGTCATTGTCCCAGTTTACAGTGGAGGACATTTAGTCTGAGGGAGATCCACTATCTAGTTCAATGTCACACTGCTAGTCAGTTGCAGAAGTGGGATGCAAGCCTATGCTCTTTGGGGTGCCCCACCCGCCTCTCACAGCAATAACTTACTACTCTGTAGCCCGTTCTAAGCCATAAGTGAGTCTCACGAGCATTAAGACATCTGAAGTACCTATCAGCCCTTTAAACAGATATTATTAAGCCTTTTTTAGAAATAAGAAATTGAGGCTGGGCATGGAGGCTCATGCCTATAATCTCAGCATTTTGGGAGGCTGAGGCAGATGAGTCACCTGAGGTCAGGAGTTCAAAACCAATCTGGCCAACATGGCAAAACCCCGTCTCTACTAAAAATGCAAATATTAGCTGGGTGCAGTGGTGCACACCTGTAATCCCAGCTACCTGGGAGACACGAGAATCACTTGAATCCAGGAGGCAGAGGTTGCAGTGAGTCAAGATCATGCCACTGCACTCCAGCCTGGGTGACAGAGTGAGACCCTGCGAAAGAAAGAAAGAGAGATAAGAAGGTGGGGAAGGAAGGAAAGAAAGAAAGAAAAGAAAAGAAATTGGGACATGATCGGAGTTGATCCCTCGACATGGTTAACTTCCGCCTTTATATTACTTTTTCCAGGGTATCCATGACTCTGTTTTACCCAACCTCTTAGGGTTACCTTTTAGGTCCTTTACTGCCTCCTCCCTCACATGCTTATCCCCACATGTGAGGACACTGAGGGTCACTATTATAAATGACAACAGATGCCAGGCAGGTAATGTCAATGAGCCACATGGGTTGGGAGTGAGGCATTAGAGAATGATGGGAACTTCGACAAGCTGAGATCACAGGTTCCTGCTAACAGAACCAGCCACAGCTCAGCTCCCACCTCGGAATACCACGTGGGAAGGTAGCTGTTAACTTTTCCACAAAATTCAGAAATCCATCATGTTATGACATTTTCCTATTTTAATCAATTGGTGACTAACTCCAATGGGTCCATCGGCTCTACAAGAACAGCCTCTCCATCTGGTTTCCGGTATTATTGACTTCTAGCTATGTCTCTCTTCATGAATGTGCTGGGGTCCTACACGTGAATATCCTGCCAATTCCCAAAATGCTGCCGTTTCTCTAAAATTGTTTTCAAATGGGAGGCTTGCCATTTTTCCTCTAAACCAGTGACTCTCTCATATGTCTCTGTTTCTTTCATTACCCTTCTGGTACCCATGAACCCAAACCCTATGACACAGGTGTGCATTGGAATCCTCTGTGAGCTATTTTAGAAATGGGAATTGTCAGACCCAACTTCAGACCTAGTAAAGAAGACTTTTCAAGAGTGGAACCTAGGAAGCTCCTCAAAGCCGCCCATGATCTATCTCTATTACTCCATATGCCAGGCTCACATCAATGCTCAGAGGATGTATTTCAAATGCTCTCCTCATTAATTCAACTGTCACTGGCCTGTTCCTGTCCAATCCAGCCCTCTCACCATTGTCTGTTTAGCATCTCTGAAATACAGTTTTGCATGTTACACACACATTCCTAAAGCTTCAGTGGATGTCCATTGCCCATAAGAAGCATCTAAAACTTTAACCTGACATTCTACTGGCAGCTTCCCAATCTTTCCTAGCACCTGCTCTTCGTATTCCTGATCCCTCCCAGAACCCTGCATTGTCTGTCCCACTCATTTGCCAGCTAGCTAAGGCTGTCTTGGATTGATATAAACATTATTAATATAAGCCCACCTCCTTTCTCTTTGACCCACTTCCTCATTTATTTGATTAATTCGTTTGTCTTTATTGGGCATGCATTTTGTGCAAAGCCACCCACAACTGGATTACAAGCTCTAATGTGTTAAGAGCATAGTGCTCTTCCCAGACTGAGAGCTTTAGGAGCCAAATGTTAGCTGAGAATGACTTATTGAGAAGGAGTAGGAAATGACTTACACTGTAGAGAGAAAGAACTGAGCAATGAACTGAAAGTAGGATGTGTCAAAGGCAAATTCTAGGGCTGTATGAAGGAAGGTTGGCCAGAGAGGAAAGGGAGGAGAGATAGGCTGAGGCCACTCTGAAGGTCGTATTGCAGAGTGTGGTATCTGTAGTGGGTGATGTGTTTTAGTTAGGACTCTGAGTTGAAAGAAATTCACAAATTCAGCTCAAGCTGACTTAAGTAAAAAAAAGAGTGTATGTGTTCATGTAAATATACTCAGGTATGGCCGGATCCAGGTACTCAAGGGCACCAGCAGCCACAATCTTGCCTTTTCTCTTTCACGCCGCTGTTCTCCTCTGTCTAAGCCATGTCAAACAGGCTTTCCCTCATGGTGACATTCTGGCCTCCAACCTTCAAGCTGGCATTCTCACCTCCAATAACCTCCATGGAAAGAGTGTATCTCTTTCCTAATTATTCCCACAGAGCACTCTGGGATTGAATCTCTTTGAACCACCATCGAACTATGCATCTATCTCTAAAACAGTGACTGTGGCCAACGGATTAAATACTCTGATTTGCCAGCCCTGGGTCATGGCCCACCCCTTAACCAATCACAGGCTGGATAGGGACTACCCCTGAACCAATCAGAATAGGCAGGAGCCTTGAATACTCCGATTGGCTAGTCCTGGGTCATATGCACAGAACTGGACGTGGGAACTGTAGAGCCAGCCCTCCCTATTCACATGGACTGTGTATGTGAGAGGGAAAGGAGGAGGCAGGATCCCATGCATGTAAACCAGCAGATATCCCTCACAGCCAGGGAAAGACGATTCTGGAACAGTGCTGACATGCTGAGGACAGAATTAAGGAAGACTCATTGCACAGCCATCTCTGTGCCTCCAGATTCTCTAAAGAAAAGCCACCTTGAGCATCCGCCTCCCATCCCAGCAGACCCTGTCAACTCTGGCCCACTCCCCTGGTTCACGCAAAGTGGTCCACACACTCTGTGCACCAAGGGAACACTGGGTGCTGAAACTGCCCCGAGCCACCACAGGTGAATGCTCTGACACCCCCGGTGAAAGCCCGCCCACGTCCCGGGGCACCCACACACCCACAGCAACCAGGAGTCCTGCTTCTACGGCTGACCCCTGTCCCTTTCCTCCAGCCCCACAGCCTTTGCAGCACAGCCTAATCTCTGGAACAGGTGGGAGGCCTGAGCCCCAGCTCTCAGCTTTCACGGCCTGGAGCACAGCAAGGGGAAACTCATTACATGGGTTTAACGGGGTTTAAAGGGCGTTAAAGAGTCCTGTGGGCCAAATTAAGAGGCCTCAACTTACAAGCTGAGTTATGAAGAGATCTAAGGCATGTTTAGGCACAGAGCAGGAACCCAAAACTTGGGTCTAGTGCAGTTGCAATGAGAAAAATGTGCACTCCAGGGAATTACTCAACAGAGAAGAAATAACAGGTGTTGGAGGCTGGGGCTGGCCTAGGGGCTGGCCTGGGGCCTGGGGGATGGAGAATGCCTGAATGCTTCACTTTCCTTTCCTCCTCCGAAAGTGTCACACACAAAAAAACCCAGGTACCATTATTCATCAAGAGTTAAATAAATGAAGGTATGCCTTCAAGCTGGAAGACTTCATGACTATTGAAAAGAATGAGAAACGTCTGTAAGAATTGGCACGGAATGTTCTCTAAAAGGTATTATTAGGTTGAAAAATAAACAAGATATGAAACAGTGTATATAGCAGGCTACTGTTTTTTATACACACACACACACACACACACACCCCATTTAGATTGAACCATATGAAATTCCCATTTTTGTAAATCAAAAATGGCTATATATGTATCATTTCCATGTTGGCATATGGAAACCATCTTTGGCATTTTACACAAGACACTGATAACCGGTGTCTCCTCTGTAGACACCTTCTATGACTAAGGGGTCAAGAGTAGGAAAGAGTTACTCTTTGCTGCATAGCCTTTTGTACTGCTAGAATCCTTTAAGTCTTATGCCAAGTTTACACTTAGGGAAAAAAATGTATTCAGGGATACACTGAGTGCTTCCATGATGCAAAGTGTTTATATGGACTTCATCATCCCACACAGTCCTCACAGCTGTCCTATGAGGAAAGCACGATCAACAGTCCCATTTTACAGCCAAGAAACTGGGAAGAGATGGTTAGAGACTCGCTTATGTGGATGTGTGGAATGCATAGTCAGGTATGTGTGACTAAAGGCCAAGTCCTTGACTGTAAGGAATGTCACGTTTCCTCTGGCATGGATGATCAACTCCGACCGGACTCTCCTGGGTTTTTCCCTGGTCCTCCTCCTAGAAACGGCCACTTTGAAACAACAGCCAACAAAGGGCCCCTCTCTCTTGCTCAGCAGTCGCTGTACCTTTGGAAGGAGGGTTTAGTGAAAAGCCCATGCCTTCCTGTGATGGAGGCTCAGTCCTCCGAGCATCAAGTGTCTACCCAGTAGGTCAAGGGAGTGCAGATCTGTGGTCTCCGGAGGCTGCAAAGGCTCCAGATGTACCCCTCAAGCGACCATTCTCTTCACAGGTCAGGCCCCAAACGTATCTTCAGACAACTGTCACCTGCTCCTTCTGTGGAGAAGCCATAGGGCTGTTGATCACAAGAATGGTCACGCTGCTAATCCCCGCAGACTTCCAATAAGAATTATAGGAGCGTACTGTGTGCAGGAACTGTCATCAATGCACAAGCACCACCTCTTTTCAGCCTCATTATGGGCCCCTGACATAGATACTATTTATAATCCCATTTCACACATGAAGACACAGGCACAGAGAGGCTGAGTAACGCCCATGGAAGCAGAGCCATGCTGCAAGCCTGGGAAGCCCCACACTGTTAAGCACCCTATAGCACTCTCTGCCCAGGCCATTGCTTCGGAACAGGCCACATCTCACCAAGTGAGTACAGATTGATTTGGGGTCAAGGTGTAGGTTCAGGAATCAGTCCCGACTATTATGTGTAAAATGGGGATAATGACAAAGAGAAGACAGACCAAGGAGTCAAATCCTAATCTCTGCCTGGTTCCAGAATCACCAGCTTCCCAGCACACCCAGTTCCTCTCAAGAAAGGTAGCAGCTGGTGAGGAGAGTGGCCCTGGAGCCTTCTGGTGGTTACACGGCTCTGTTTCCCTCTGGGTTTTATGGAAGCTTAGGCGAATATTTCCAAAGCTTTGAAGCCAAAAGGCAGTTCCAAGGGATCAATGCGTCTCTGCCCTCAGACCCATCTTCTTTGGTCCTGGAGCCCATAGGAGGGTAGGAACTGCTGCCAAAACCTCTGTAGAAAGCAGCCTTGTTTCTACAAATACGCTTGAACCCCTGTAGAATAAAGCAATGTCCTTTAATTCCATTTGCTCATCCCAAGGTTACTGGATGGAGCAGGTGTGTCTGTGCACCAGCCTATCAGACAAGTCCTATCCAGAAAAGTAGCTTGCGAGATTATCTAAACTATTTACTTAAGGTGCCAGTAAAGCAAGACGCTACCCTTCTACTACTGAAAATAATTAAGATTTTGCTAGTTAATTTTTTTTTTAATGAGAGTAGCTATCATAGAAAAATTGGAATTTTGTCGGATATATTTAATGCTCATTTTATACATGACAGGGAAGAAGCAAAGAACAGGAACTCTTGTTAGTACCTAGGGCTTCAGTATTAGGATCATATCAGCTGCTGCAACAAACAAGCCTCTAAATGTGTGAGGGTGCAAATACAATAGAAAATTTCTTACTAGAAACGTCCAAAATGACTGTTCCTGGTTAATGTGCAGCTCTCCTCCAAACAGTGACTCCAGGACCTAGATTTCTTGTATGGTGTGCTCTGCTGTATTTAATGTGTGGCCATTCATTGGCCTTAGCCCTTAGAAGGCAGAACCACGGAAGACTCCAAGTGGGGGATGTGTGTGGGCTGGGCTGGAAGTGGTGTATGTCTGCTCAAATTCCACTGGCTAAAAGTCAGTCACATGGCACAGCCAATTACAAAGGAGACTGGGAAATCCGGTCTTGGCAGAGGACAAGGATTTGGTAAAAGCTGGCCAGTGTCTGAAACAACTTCCAAGGGTCTTGATCTGACCCTAAAAGAGAAGCTGGTTTATCCTAACTCTAGGCTAAAGAGGAATAGGAAGAGGGTCTCCAATCTCCCACAGAGTAGCTCCTCAATGAAGAATGAAGCTATTTTAAATAAAACTACCTTAGCCAAGTGCAGTGGCTCATGCCTGCCATCCCAGTAACTCAGGAGGCTGAGGCAGAAGGATTGCATTAGGCCAAGAATTTGAGACCAGCCTGGGTAACATAGCAAGACCTCATCTCCAAAAGAATAATTTTTATTCATTTAAAAAATTCGTTGGGCATGGTGGCACGCAGCTGTAGTCCAAACTACTCAAAAGGCTGAGGCAGGAGGATCACTTGAGCCCAGAAAGTCGAGGCTGCAGTGAGCTGTGATTGTACCACTGCACTCCAGCCTGGGCAGCAGAAAGACCTTGTCTCTAAAAAAATACATACGTAAATAAATAAATAAATAAATAAAACTGCTTTAAATGTAAGATATGTCATAAAAGAATTATCAAAATGTAAACTTATGTTCAGTAGAAAGGGACTTTCTACTTCAAAATCCATTCATTTAATATTCTCTTGGCACCTACTATGAGCCAGTCCTTCAGCTGTTCCTCAGGAATACAATGTTAAACTCACAGTTTTATGAAGGCAAGAGATATTAATCAAATAATCACACAGAGGTGCAATCCTCAGGCTTGGCTTGTGTTCCTCCAGAAGCTGTTCTAGAGATGAGGATTTAAGCGAAGGTAGCCAGGTGCAGTGGTTTATGCCTGTAATCCCAGCACTTTGGGAGGCCGCGGTGGGCGAATCATTTGAGGTCAGGAGTTTGAGACCAGCCTGACCAACATAGTTAAACCCTGCTTCTACTAAAAATACAAAAAAGTTAGCCAGGCATCGTGGCACATGCCTGTAGGCAGGACAATCGCTTGAACCCAGGAGGCAGAGGTTGCAGTGAGTCAAGATCCCGCCACTACACTCTAGCCTGTATGACAGAGTGAGACTCCGTCTCAAAAAAAAAAAAAAGAAAAAGAAAAGAAAGAAAATGAAGCTGTTATTAGGAAAAGAATCCCAGGATGACTGCTGGGGGTAGGGACGTGCAGTCAGGAAGGAAAGGGGGCAGCTAAAACATGCATTTTCAAGGAGGTCACATGGGCTCAACCACAGCAGAGAACTCTGGGGACCAGCATAGGACACCCACCTCAGATTTTTCCCACCAGATAGATAAGGGAATGGTGATATTGAAACTTCAACTGTCATTGATTGTGAATTTCCCAGCATTTCTAGGGAGTTCATTTCCTGGCATTTCTGGTCTATTGCAAAAATGGGCAGAGCTGACTCCCACGGCAAAAGAAAGCCCTCAAGCAAAAGCATGCAGATACTGGCAGGTGAAAGTTGAGCTACCAGTTCACGCTGACACAGTAAGGGCTGAGGGCTTCTGTGCAGAGTACTGACAGCACCTGCCACATCACCCAGGTGCCAAGAATAAGAAACACAGGGAGAAGGAAAAGGAGAATAAGGTGATCAGGCACAGATGAAAGGGGTGTGAGTTCTAGAACCAGATTGCCCGGCTTTAAATCATGGGTCCTCCAACCGCCAGCCATGTGGCCTTGGGCAAGTCGACCACCTTCTGCCTCAGTTTCCTCATCTGTAAAAGTGGCGTAAGATAACACCTGCCTTGTAGGGTGTCTGGGAAGATTGAGTGGGACAATCTGTTTGAGGGGCTCACAAGAGTGCTGGCATGCCCCGGCCAGTGCCCCCCAAAGCCAGTGCCTGATATTGGTTCTCCTCTCTGTCTCTCACGAGCAGGTGGCTTCCCCTAGAAGTCAGTTGTCACACCACCGCAAATCAGGTGGCACTTTCCATCTGTCCTCTGGAAACCAAACTTCCCATGACCCAGGGTCTGGCAGAATCCTCGACCTGGCCGCCCTCTGTGCTCAACTGATCCCTTGGACACTCGAGAGCTCATTTGTACGTGATGGCATTTACGTCTCCGTTTGTTGGATTCCAGTTTCAGGCCAGTTCTGAGCACCCAGCCGTAGGGAGAACAATGCCCTCTCTGTTCCCCTCAGCCATTCATGTCGACTTTTGTTTCAGCCTAAAATAACACCAAGCTAGAGGGTATTTTCTTAACACTGCCAAACCCTGTGGAAAATGTGGCGGGTTGTGGCTGCTTGAGGTCCCCGGCTGATAATGATGTTGTGATGTATAGGTGAACTCCTGCTCCTTCAGGGCTGGGGTGACCCTGGGATTAGAGCTGTGCTTATCTCCCAAGACATCTTGGAGCGTCTGGGATTCCATTTCACAACAGAGGCCCTGGGGGCTGAAGTTATGTTATGTGCTTATGAACAAAGTGGACTATTCCTAGGTAGGGCTGGAGTGGATTATGGCTGATCACTGGGTCTAAACCAAGGACATCTGAGAATGTTGAAGAAAGGAAAGGGATTCCACAAACCCAAACAAACATGGACTTCAAGCGAAGGCTCGGGCACTAAACATTTTAAAAGGCCAGCCTGAGTGAACACGGGTCCCATGAAGAGTGGGTTCCCAGAGTCAAAAGCCTCTTCAAAGTCTCTCACCAACCTGCCGGGAACAGCTCTCAGCACAACCCCTTCACAGCTCCATAAATCACATGCCAGCAGCTTTATGCCAAAAGGTGCTATTTAAAAAAATTAAAAATTGACTTGTCTAAAAAGCCTTAAAAAAAAGTCCACCACTTTCTTTATTAAAGTTCACAGAAAATAAATATCATATTTCTTTCAGCCTGAATTTTCTCTCCAACTATAATCATAGAAACTAGAGATGGAGAGGAAAAAAACGGAGGTTGGGGAAAGGACCCTATCGGGTAACTTTTTCCATCATTTGTGCAGGGAAATTTGTTGCCGAAGTCTTTGCAAATTGTCTTTCCCATCTTTCCTCAAGAAATCAAACTGAAACCTGAAAATTGATTGTTGAGAGCAATCCAAATTCTAGAAATTTCTAAAAATGTTGCAGAAAAAAAAAATTTAAGCAAAGCCTCCCTTTAATTACAGACAAGCTTTCCCCTTCTATTTAGTTCAGCCCAGTCGTGAAATAGAATTGAACTTCCTCTCTGATTCATTCTTCAAAACCTCAATGTCGATTTTATCAGAAACAGATCTGACACTCTCATGGCGCTGCCTGGGTCAGCCTCCGTCCCGGATCGGCGTCTTCATTAAAGCTCTCTCTGTTTGGTTTGCTTAAGGAGAAATCATAACAGATCGAGTTCGATTTCTTCTTTGTTCGTGAAAAAAAAAAAAATGCACTGACCTTTCCCTTGCCTTATTAGGGTAACTGGAGGCAACAAAAGTCACAAAACACAATATTTTCCTAAGAGGGCCTCAAACCTTCAGCAGAAACTCCCAGCAATGAAACCTCCCTGTTTTCTGGATTGCACTGGCCTGGCCACTGTGATGCGTGGGAGAGATGCTGGCTAACCCCAAATTTTGTCCCTTGCTGTTGGAAGACACTCAGGTAGCTACAGAAATCCTGAGAGCTGATGAAAAACAATGTAAGTCCCTTTCCCTCACCCCATGGACCTTGGCATCGATGCCTCCTTTTCTCACTAACCTTAACTAAGCCACTTAAAAAGAAAGCAGAGGGGAGAATGGGAGAAATCTTTATAGATCGCCGTCAAAACCTGACCACAAATGGTTCCAATTTGCTGCAGTGATTAAATCTATGTGAGTTTAAGGGTTTTCACTCGGGTCATTTGCTACTTTGGCATTTTGCTGCATGCCTTGCTAAGAAAACGCACTTCTGAGTCACCAGCGAGCATGAAGAAGGAAGAAGGTTACTAAACAAACTCCAAGCGGAGCTTAAATGGATATAGAAAATAAAGACTCTGAATTCTAAATATGGATCGCAGAGGAGTGTAGAGGGGATTAGAGCTGCCTTTGTGCCCGGTGGGGCAGCCCGGAGCTGGCTTGCCTTTTCAGAGCCGGCAGCCCGGGATCAAAGTAACAGCCACCAGTTTGTCAATATGCTAAGCTGGGTGTTTACACAAAAGTGTCAGCGTGCGCTTTCCACCACAAAGGGGCTCATACATTCGAAGATTAATTACTTCCAAAACAGAGATTGTGGGTAAATACGGACTTCTCAGGAGCCCAGCCTCCTCAGGGGTATTCGTTTGGCCCCAGGCTGGGATGTACTGCCGAAGACAGAGAGTTAGGGGCCAGCACTGAGAAGTAGACCAAGGCGCATCTTGATCACAGGGCTTTTCTTCTGAGCACATGTGGTTTCTTGGTATTTTGCCCTCTCTGAAATACACAGTCTGGACTCCAGGTGATCAACAGCCCCATGTGTGACACTTCTCTTCTCTTCACCTCCCTCTGTCTGTCTCTCTCTCTCCCATATTTCCACTGTGGGATGAATTTTCTGAGTTATCTCCTTCCTTGTCCTTTCTTCCTCTGCCAGCACCATGTCATGACATGGTCCCCCATGAGTATAGGGAAAATTGGTGGACTGCAGAGTCCATGGTGAGAGGATCATGAGACTTGAAGTCATTTAACTTCAGAACTGTGTCCTCTTCTGTAGAATGGGGACAAGAAACATGCTTGCCCCATCTACCATAGAGCCCTATTAGAAAATTTAAAGGACAGGGATGGCATTATAATTGAAAGTGATAGGATAAGGTTGATGATGACAGACTTCTATGCCAGTGTTCTGATGGGACTTTATTTTATCAGACATTTTTGTCAGACATTAAAAACTTGCCTAGATATATAGACTGCTAACACATACTAACACACACACAACCACAACATACACCACCTCTTCATATCCAAAACCAAGCCAGGGCCCAAGACCCAGAGTATGACCCGCAGAGTGTGGTGCTCAGACCAAGTACAATAAAGTCACTGGGAACCTTGTTCTAAAGGCAGGATGCCAAGCCCATCCCCAACTTTGAACCAAATTTCTAAGTTTAGATGTTTGGATCTGGGAGCTCCTGCCCTGGAGGTGAGAGAATCTGCATTTCTCAAAGCTTCCCAGGTAGAAAACACAAACTTATAGTCAGCTCTGGGTTCTGTAAGTGGGCGGTTTTCTATTGGTTAATTCATTTGCTAAAAGGAAACATGTCACAGCAGGGGGTAGAGTGCCAGCAGCAGATTCTGTGGTGTGGCCAATAATAGTCAACCCTCAGGGATTGCCCAGGGTTCTAAGAGCTCCTGGCACTGGGAAGAACTTACATACCATGATTTTTAAAGAAAATATGGGGAGAGTGCAAAATAAAGCTTTTCCCCAACCGTCCCACCTGGCATCCCCACAGGTTTTCTCTTCTGGTCAACAAATGTGGACATTTGAGTGTAGACATTTGGCCTAAATCTTCCCTGGGAAACCTAAAGTCTCACAAGAAAACCTACAAGGTCAAAAGATCAAGGAAAGGAAGAATATGTTCTTACCAGTCTCATTCTGGTGTCTCAAACAAAGGTCACTCGCTGGTTCACCATTCACTCATCATTCAATAAATATTTACTGAAGAGATACTGTGTGCCCAGCACTGCTCAAGGCACAGAAGATACGCAGGTGACTATAGATGTCCTTGAGAGCTGTTTCCTGTGAAGAACAAACCTGATGAGGTTCCTTCCTTCGAGGCGCTTACAGTGGGGTAGAATGGCATGTAACAACCTGGTAGTGACATCTTTCTTCTCTCCATCTCGCTCTCTCTTTCTTCTGTACTCTTATCATCATTGGAAAAATTTTCTGGGTCACTCCCTTTTCACTCCTTCCTCCCTCTGCCACCAGGTAATAGGAGACAATAATGTCAAGTAAGAAAGAACCACAAAGGGTGCCAGGATAGACTGTGAGTGCCTGGGGACAGCCTTCTCAGGAGTGGGAGTCAGAAGACGCCATTCTGAGGAATGGCAGGCAAAGAACCAGGACAAGTGTTCTAAGCAGGATGAATGGCCAGGGCAAAGGCTTGTAGGTGGAAAAGCAGGCTGTAAGTGTGGCCGTCGGGCAGTTAAGCAGGGAGCCACAGAGGAGGGCAGCTTCAGAGAGTTGAGTGGAACAGATTGTGCCTTGCCAAGTAGGCCTGGCCAGGTAGGAGTTTGGCCTGCATTTCAAGTACAAGGATAACTCATTACAGGGTTCCAGATGGGGAAAGATGGAATCAGACTGCATTTCAGGACATCCCTCCAGTTGCTGGGCAGAGAGCAGTGCCCGTTACACCTGCCCAAGCCACACTGGTCTTCTTGCTTTTTCCCAAATCCCCCAGACATGTTCCTGCTTGAAGACTCTTCACCCACTCTCCTCCTCCAGGAAGGCTCTTTTCCCAGAAAGCCACATGACATGTCCTCACCTCCTTCAGGTCTCACCTCCAATGTCCCTTCTTATAACAGAGACCATCCTTGGCAACACTCTAAAAAGCCAGGCACAGGGCTCCGTGTCCCTCTAGGCTACTTCATTCATCTGTATGTGGCACTTAGATATTGTATACAAGATACATAGGTTTGTTGTGTTTTTCTCCTCCAGTCAAATGTAAGACCACTGGTACACAGTGAGTGCTCAACAGATACAGTCGATAGTCTCAATAGATACAGGGCTCTCTGTATACATGGGTTCTACATTTATGGATTCGCCCAACCGGTATCAAAAATATTCAAAAAAGCTATCTGTACTGAACATGTATAGACTTTTTCTTGTCATTACTCCCTAAAGAGTATAGTATAGAAGCTATTTACATAGGATTTACATTGTATTAGGCATTATAAGTGATCTGAAGGTGATTTAAAGTACACAGGAGGCTGTGCATAGGTTATATGCAAATGCCATGCCATTTTATATCAGTGACCTAAGCGTCTGCTGATTTTGGTATCCGCAGAGGTCCTGGAACCAATCCCCCACAGATATCAAAGGATAACTGTATTTATGGAATGAATTGAGTGATAAAATGGACTTGGGCTGGTCCCTTAATCTCTCAGAACCCAAGTTTCCAGTGGTGTCAAACAGGTTTCATAGTACCCCCTCCAAAGGTGATTCACATCCACCCACTGATTCACTTGTGTATTAATTTATTCATCCATCAATATTTAAGAAGCACTTAGTGAGCATCTTCCATATGTCAGGCACTGTACTGGAATTAAATGAGAGGATGCATCAGAGAAGCTAAGTAATTGTCAGTGTGTTAGAGTTGATAGATAATGGGTTAAAGGAACCAACGTGGCACCTACTATGTACTGCTAGCATCTCCTAGGCAGGTGGCTCAAGAAAGACAGCCAGCAGCATCACTCACGCGGCCAAGGGTGACTTTCATCCCAGGGCCAGGCGATGATGTCACTGTCTCCCGACTGTGCTGCTCTCCCCGCAGGCCCTGTACCCCATATCCATTCTCTTCCCTGTTTTGCTGGACTCTGTGTCCTATCAAGCTGGTCCCATGGATGGTACACTCAAACCTCCATGGGCCCTTCCCAGTTGGCCAGTGGGATCCCCTGACAAAAGATAGGGAAGAGGACAGGACAAGCTGTCCCTCTCTCTTCTTGCTTCAGGCTGGGTTTTCAGGCAGTGGCCATGTTCCTCCAAGGCTCCAGCTCCTGGTGCCAGTGCTGCTCCATGGTCTCCACCCTCATGGAGCCCTGATGCCCCACTTCCTCCCATACCCCTTCAGACCTGGAGGTAGTCACAACACCCTGCTACTTTCTGGGGTTCTTTTCATCCCCTGATCATGCCCTTAATATCTCCCAAAGCAGGTTCTTCATTGAAGACCTCTGGACCATCTGAGTTGGAATCTATTTCCTATAGCAACTCTGATCAGTGGACCAACCACATCAAATAACAGCTTAGAAAATGGTCATGAATATTAAAGACATAATTTATATAGGTCCATATGGATATACACCAACACATAGGTGTGTTATTTTATATCTACTCCCTGCCTCTCCCTCCTAGCTCCTAGTATTTGGAAACACCACAGGGCTGAACTTGTGACACCCCCTCACCCATAGTACCCCTTCTCAGCCCTGCCCCACTTCTCCCCCCACCGACACTGCAGCCCCCATGCGCCTGCAAAGTGCATGACTGACATCAGTTCATTAAGAACACCTATGCACAGTGCCCTACAGAGCTCTCTGGAAGGGACGCCAGCCACTAGCCTTTATTGCCTTATCTCATCCACCCACAGCAACACCTGTACTTACACCTCAGGACCAAACTGCTCAGTTTCCTTTCAGTTTATAGACTGTAACTTGTCCTTAGGCCTAGGAAGGCGGCCAGAGCAGGTAGGATAGAAACCAGACTTGCGAAATGAACTGGCACCTCCGGGGGAGTGCTGGGGTGTGTTTGTTCTCTAGAATTTATTCATTTAACATTTGTTACAGGTCAAGAGTCGGCTGAGCCCAGCACCAGGCTCTCTGGGGACCCAGAGGTGAACTGGCCAGAGACAGACTGAGGCTTTGAGGAGCTCTGTTGTGGAAAGAAAGAGAGATGTGTGAATACAAACCAGTTTGCTGAGCCCACATTTTTGGCAGGAAGAGGAATTGCTTGAAGGGGAACAGAAGGTTCCCTTCACTCCAGGATGGGCAAGAGCCCCAGGTGAAATTCTGCAGAATCAGACAGGCCCTGGGATGGTATCAGAGGACCATCACCATCCAGCCAGGAGATATGAGTCACCCATTGGCTGCTAATTGCAGGGCATTATTCCTAAGGGGGCCCAGGAGAGCACTGAGTGCTAGCACCGCAGAGAATGCTATTAGCATGGTTAATTACAGGACGATTGGTAAGACGACTAATGGAAATAAGACATGTTGTTCAACAAGAAAAAGGGTTTGTAGGGCCTCACTGCTATCCGGAGAGCTGGTTCAAGGTTGCGCCACACCTCCCCCTCGCTTTATCTCCCATCTCAATCATGTCCACCATTGCAAAACAGAGAAGGTATTATCACTCTCATCTGCCCATGGCATCCGAGATATGACTGAACAAATCAGTTTGCTGAGTACAGCTCGGTGCTTGGAAGCTCACTTCTGGGTACAGGGTGCCCAGTAGCAGGGCAGAGCCTGAATGCCTCACCCGGGCAGTGATGGGGAGAGCCGATAAGAGGGTTGGTTCCTGTAATCACAGTATGTTCAGAAACTCCCTGGTGGTCATAGATGTGGAGAAAATTCTCACCCTTCCATGTTGCTTGGGGCAATGTCTCAGGTCATAGCTAGGGAGGAAAACTTTGAAAAAAAATTTACAATGTGAGAGAGGCATAGTGAAAGCTCACCTCACCTAAGACATGAGGGGCTAAAAGCTATGTCAAGAGAAGAGGGAGGTGTGAATGTTGGGCAGAAGAAGCAAACACATCAGCCTAAACAATGGCTCTCTTCTAGACCCTCCTGGCCTCTGTAATTTAATTATTGGTGCAGGAGAAAGTTAAAATAGAATAAAGAGGTACATTCAGGTAGGTTTCATAAAGCTGCTTGCTTTGTGAGCCAAGGGGCAGACGGAGAGAAGGAAAAATGATTTTGACTCAATAATTGGAGGTTAAGAGTAAATACGGTCAGTGCAAACAACTCAGCTTTTAAAGAGGGCATTTCACCATTCCCTGGGCACCCAGGGAAGGAAGCTGGAAAGAGGAAAATAGAATGAACATAAATTGCTGAAGGCACCTTTCCTTTCTTCATGCCTTCTTTAGGATTTCCTAGCCTGGCACCAAGAGGATTATAGAGAGAGTGGCTGACCCCTCCTGTTTCGCAAAGACAATAACTTGTTTGCAAATTTTATGTCCCTTGTACCTATGTGCACTTGTCTGACTTTGTAAGAGTTCACGGCCTTCCCACTAAGATTTAGAAAAGATTCATCTTTAAGAGGTGCAAAAATCAGTGATATAGAACCAGGGAAAAATAGCCATTTTGGTCCGTGGGGGCTAGAACTGCATTGTTATCAGTTGCCACTGAATTTCATGTAACACAGAGCCTGGCTCAGAGAAGGTACACGATAAATGTAGGGGTGGAAACAAACATGCAAGCCGACGAGAGGCACCACACTGGTGTGGCATCAGCCAACATTTCTTGGGCAGCTTTTGTAGGCCAAGGATTCCATGAATTAATCCATTCCACTCTCCCTGCGACATTGCAAAGTAGGCAAAGTCATGCCCATTCTACAGATGAGGAAACCGGCCTATATTGAGTCTAAATGACTTGCTCTGCCACCAGCTCATTAAGAACAGCAGGATTTGACTCACGGCACCTGTGCAGAAGGCTGTAATTATCCACAGCTGAGAGCAGAGGACGGGACTGAGTCATTCTTTAGAGGAGGCCTCACAAGTCCAGGCCTTTAAAATCTCAGGCCCAGATGCTCAGCCTGACAGGTGGCAGGCCACAGACCAAGGCTTGGAGGACAGGCCCATTCCTTCTTCATGTGACCTGCTGCTTTCAAGAGGACAAAATAATTTCTCAAACCTCACTCTAACGTGGGCTGAAGCTAAGAGGATTGGAATGTGCCCCAGGGTTTCCCAAAGAGCTGCCCAGCTCTCCCAAAAGATGACCTGAGGTGAGCATGACCCAACAAACATTTCTGCTACCGCTCACAAAAACCACAAAACAGGCTGGTGCTGAGGGTTATGCCCTCCTGGGCGCAGGAGGCGGCTCCAGAGCTGGGCCTTGAACTTGCTCCTTGCTGACTTCATGGAGAACCCCTCAGGAGCAAGTAAGGCAAGGTGCTGGATGACAGTGAGGAGTGAATCACATGACTTTTCTCTCTTCCCACTCTCCTGTCCAATGCATGCACACCAAATCCCCACAGTGACTCGAGGTGGCAGCCAGGTATAAATTATCTATGGAGCCGATGGAGCTAAGTCACGTGCATCAAGAGGCTGGTGGCCGTGCTCGCTTCGGCAGCACATATACTAAAATTGGAACGATACAGAGAAGATTAGCATGGCCCCTGCGCAAGGATGACATGCTGCAAATTCGTGAAGCATTCCAAAAAAAAAAAAAAAAGAGGCTGGTGGCCTTGCTGGTCCCACCATCTGGGGAAAAGAAGTTGTCGCAGCTCCAGAATTGGACTGGTCACATACATCACACCTCCTGGGTTCAGCAGTGCCTAAGTGGGTGCCGGCAGTTTGCAGAAAGAACCAGATGGTACACAGAGGAGCTTAAAAAACTTTGATATGTCTATATTATTTGTGATTTATTAATATGACTTAAGAAAAAAAATTCAGCCTAACCCATATCTGACTCATTACTTGAGAGGCAGCCTGTTTCAGGGTCTGGTGCCAGACACACTATGGGTTTGAATCAGTAAGACTTTGAGCAGGTGATTTGTAACCGCTCTGTGCCTCAGTTTCCCTATGTGTTAAATGGGAAGAAATAACATAAAATAGCACCGCCTCAAAGGAGTCGATATTGACCAGAGTAATATATTTGATTACCTACAGCAGTGCCTGGCATATTATAAATGTTCTCTGAGTGATACGTGTGATTATTACAGATATTATTGCTTTTAAAAATGCTAAATTTATGTTGGAAAAGTGGTTCAAATATATATATATATGTATGTTGTATGAACATGTGTATTCACATGTGTTGGGGGAGTGTGTGTGTGTATAAAATGTAGGCTGGTGCAGTGGTTCACACCTGTAATCCCATGATCACTTGAGCCCAGGAGTTTGAAACCAGCCTGGGCAACATAGCAAAACTCCATCTCTTCAGAAAAATTTAGCTGGGTGTGGTGATTCGTGCCTGTGGTCCCAGCTACTCAGGAGGCTGAAGTGGGAGAACCGCTTGAGCCCCAGATGTGGAGGTTGTGGTGAGCCGAGATCACACCACTGTACTCCAGCCTGGGCAACAGAGCCAGACTCTGTCTCAAAAAAATAAAATAAAACAAAATAAGATGTGAAGGCCTGTGCAGAAGCCGAAGGATATGGGAGGCCTGGACAGGTAATATCGAAAGGACTGTAATTTGGGAAACACTGAACCATCAGATAACTGGTTTTGTCAGTCTGCCTCCCTGCTTGCTGTGCCCACAATCCCAGCGTGATTCTCCTTCAGCTGCACGTCCCCACGTGATACCTTAGCCAGACTCTCCAGGTGGCCTCCCTGCCAATCCTCGCGCCTCGAGGCTTGCAGGGGCTGGGGAGGAGGATGTCCATTGTTCTCCAGCGAGCTCCCCATGTTATCTCAGCTCCATCTTGGCCCATCTTATCTCTCCTGCCTCCTACTAAAAACCTAGAGGAAGCTGATTGATGAGCATGGCCTGACTCATCAGACGTTGAACGGCAAGAGTTGCGTGGAAACTTCACCCCTTCCCACTCTCTGCCCACACCTCTGGCCCTGAAAAAGGAATTTGAAGTGCCCAGATCCTGTGGGATACTAGGCCAGTGCCTAGCATAGCCTTGCAGGTAGTCATGGAGACTCTGTGGGCCCATAAAGCTGCTGGCCAGCCCTGCCCTGATGAATCTAGTTTGTCTTCCTTCAGTGCCAGGTCACAGTCTGAAACAGGTGACCCCAGCAGCACTCCACATACCCTTTGTAGAAATACAAGGGACACTCTATGACTGCCTCCAGGGTCTCCTGCTTGAATGAACTTTGAAGGGATCCTGTTTTGCATGTCAGTACCAAACGTCCTTGGAGGGGAACCAAGATTAACTTGCCTTATCTTGAATTCTGCCTCACAGTCAACTGGGTTATGGCAAAGTTCCACTGCCGGCCCAGAAATTCAAACCATCCCAGGGCACCTTCACCCCCCGACACATCTTTCTGAGGCAAGGGCAAATAACCTCGTGGTACCCCAGCCCTGAAGCAGGCAGGGGATGCCCAGCATTCTCGGGTTCTGTGCTATCTGACAAACATGGCCCAGCCCTTCCTCACCCACCCAGACTGAGACCCCTGAACGCTAAGCTCCCTTGGGAAAAGGAGAGATGGGAGACTTTTAGGGAGCCCAGGGAAGCATCCTGTATCCTTGAAAACAGTTGAAAAACTAACAAGGGCTGGACACGGTGGCTCACACCTGTAATCCCAGCACTTTGGGAGGACAAGGCGGGTGGATTACTTGAGGTCAGGAGTTTGAGACCAGCCTGGCCAACATGGTGAAATATCGTCTCTACTAAAAATAAAAATAAATAAAATAGCTGGGCATGGTGTTGGGCACCTGTAATCCCAGCTACTGGGGAGGCTGAGAAACAAGAATCATTTGAACCTGGGAGACGGAGGTTGCAATGAGCTGAGATAGCACCACTACACTCCAGCCTGGGCGACAGAGGGAGACTTCATCCTAAAATACAAACAAACAAACAGACAAGGCGCTAAGCCAGAGCAGAGCCCCTTGCTTAAGGTAGGTGAGGTCTCAGCTAAAGTGGTCAACACTGTGGAACTGGCATAGGAATAATAAAAAAAAAAAAAAAGATCAAGTGAACAAAAAAGAGGCTGCTAAACAAGATGCATTTACATGTGGAACACTGAGTATGATACCGGTGGCTATTAAATGATTGTGAAAAACACTGTCTCTTTAATAAATAACACTGGGGAAACTGATTCATCATTTGTTGGGAGGAATAAAATTAAATTATTACCTACACTATACACACACACACAGACACACACAAATAAATTCCAGGTGGATTCAATAGCTAATGGTTTTTTAAATTATATAAATGTTGTATTTAGTGAAAGCAGTCAGTTACTAAAGGACAAATACTAAATAAATTCCACTTATGTGCGTTACCTAACGTAGTCAAATTCAGAAGACAGAAAGTGGCATGATGTCTGCCAGGACCTGGGGGAAGTGGGGACAGAGTTAGTTTGGTAAGATGAAAAGTGCTCTGCATTCGATTGTTACACATTGTATATATGCATCAAAACATCATCACATTGTACCCCATAAATATTTGCAATTATTATGTGTCAGAAATATGTTTTTTGAAAAAGCATTTCAGAGATGGATGGTGGTGATTGTTGCATAACAATGTGAAGGTCCTTAATGGCATTGAACTATACATTCCAGACATGGTGGCTCATGCCTGTAATCCCAGCACTTTGGGAGGCCAAGGCAGGCAGATCACAAGATCAGGAGTTCGAGACCAGCCTGGCCAACATGGTGAAACCCCGTCTCTAATAAAAATACAAGAATTAGCCAGACATGGTGGCACACACCTGTAATCCCAGCTACTCGGGAGGCTGAGGCAGGAGAACTGCTTGAGTTGGAGGTTGCAGTGAGCCGAGATCGCACCACTGCACTCTAGCCTGGGCGACAGAGAAAGACTCCATCTTTAAATAAATAAATAAAGATTAAGATGGTAAATTTTGCATTATATGTATTTTGCCACAATTTAAAAAATAATTTCTCAAAGTCATATTTTTAAAAATTTTATGAGCATCAGAGAATAATATGAGATCTTACTTTTTTATAATCTTTCTGTTGTCTTAAGCAACACATGAAATACAGAATCCATAAAAGACAAGATTGACGGAGTTAAAGTCACAATTGCATTAAGATTGACAAAGATTGCTAAAGCGTTTTTTGATGACAGTTAAGAGAACAGGAGAATAAAAACAGACCCCCTGCTAGGGGTGGTGGAACTCCAGTCCAGGGCTCTCCAAACCTTGGCCATTCCTTTAAAACTGCCTTGATAAGCTTTACCTCTTCATTCAATACCTACTTTATTGTTTACCTATTTTTCCTTTAACTTATTATTGTAATTAACTTAATTGGAGTGTACTTTACATAAAATAAAAGGCACCCATGTTAAGTGCACAATTTCATGAGTTTTGACAAACCTATATACCCTCGTAATTACTACCAGCCAGAGAGGTCTTTGCCATCATCCCCAAAAAGCACTTCCTGGCTCCTTTACCTCACCCCTCTCTCATCATCCCAGGGTCCAGCAAACTATTGTCGCTACATTTTGCCTTTTCTAAGGTGGTTATAAAAATGGAATCATGGAGTGTGCAGACTTTTTTTCCCGATTTCTCTCACTCACCATATACTTTTATTTTTTTAGACTGAGTCTCCCTCTGTTGCTCAGGCTGGAGTGCAGTGGTGCGATCTCAGCTCACTGCAACACCCACCTCCCAGGTTCTGCCTCAGCCTCCTCAGTAGCTGGGATTACAAGTGTGCACCACCACACCCAGCTAATTTCTGTATTTTTAGTAGTAATTCAGTAGAGAAATACAGAAATACCATGTTGGTCAGGCTGGTCTAGAACTCCTGACCTTATGATCCACCCGCCTCGGCCTCCCAAAGTTAACATATACTTTTGAAATTCATCCATGTTGTGGTAAGCCTTCATATTTTGATCTTTCCTATTACTGGATAGCTCTCCATTGTGTGAGTATGCCATGATTTCTTTATCTGGCCACCTGTTAATGGATATTTAAGGGGTTTTCAGTGTGGGGAATTCAAAACAATAAAATTATTATTTATAAATAATATCACTATGAAGATTTGCATGTGTCTTTTTGTAGACATTTGGTCACCTCTATTGGGTAAATACCTAGGAGCAGAACAAATACCAAGCGTAACTGTTGTTGTTATAATAATACTGTAAGTGCTAGTACAGAGGGTGCTCCGTGGACAAAGGAAGTTGTGAGTCATTCTGTCAACAAATGGCCATTGTCAAATAGCCACTGTAGGCCTGACACTGTCTTAGGCTCTGCATCCCTAGTGGTGGAAAAGGAAAGACAGGCCTGCTCCTTCCCTTCATGAAGTTTATACTCAGAGAGAGACAGAAAAAAAAAGGCATGGAAACAATAGATCCCCTAATTTCAGTTCCCAGGAAGAGCTACAAGAATGACAAACAAGAATCATATGATACGAAGAAATGGTGAATATGTGGTTAATCAGCAAGGGTCTCCCTGAAGATCCGTAAAGTCGAGACCTAAACGATAATGAAGGATCAAAAGAGGCCTTGAAAAGACAGGGGGCACGGGGAGGAGGGTGAAGTGAGTTGAGCTTTCCAAGCTAAAGGAACAGCATGTGCAAAGGCCCTGGGTTCCTGGGTTTGGGGAGCAGAATAGGCCAGAATTGAGAGGATAAGGGAAGACCTGATCATGCAGAGCCTGAAAAATTCTCCGAGAAGTTTGTATTTTATTCTGGTTGGAACAGAAATCTTTTTCTTAAAGCCAGGGAGGGGTGTGATTGGATTTGAGTTTCAGAAAGATCACTCTGTCTGCTGTCAGAAGACAAACCACATTTGGAGATGAACCCAATTTGGAGGCTGACGCAGGAATCCAAGCAAGGGATGTTTGCGGCTTAGACTTGGCTGGACACAGTGCAGATGGTGAGACGAGGTCCTATGCAGGACATATTTTGAAGATGGAGGCGACAGACATGCTGATGGATTAGATGCAGAGTGTGAAGGAATGAAGGAGTCAAGATGGGCCTTAGATTTCTGGCCCAGGAAGTGGTGAACAATGTTGCCACTTCTTAAGGTAGCTAAGATTGCAGAGGTGCAGTACACTTGGAGCGCGTGAAGTTTGAGGTGTCTATTAGACAATCGCAGAGTAAAAGGACGGTAGTGTCTGCAGCTCTGGGGAACTTTCTAGACTGCAAATTAAATTTTCAGATTAAAATGTAATGTGTTCTTTAACTATGGTAGCAGATGATATCAACCAGGGAGAGAGAATAGTTTGAGAAGAGAGGTCAAGTTCTTCAACATAGTGGCCCTGTAGAGAAATAACATTGAAAAATGCTGCACACCACTTTCCCCTGCTGGAGATTTCCAATGCATATCAGTATACTAAATGCTTCTGATAAGTCCTACAGTTAGTAAAGAAGCCTGCTTAAGTCTGTTTCACTTAGGATTTCAGTGTATTTGATTATAGAAATCTTTTTACATCTAAAAACGATTAACATGCCATGGAGCACCAAGCAGCTCAAGAACTCAAGCGGGGTCTTCAAGAATGAATGGAATCAGTATGTCTAGGAGAGCACGTAGAACATGGTCAGCAGACTTCTGCAGGGGGCCAAATAGTATATATTTCAGACTTTGCCGGCCATTGGTCTCTGTTGCAACAGTTCAACTCTGCCATTGTGGCAGCCAGGGACAATATGTAAATAAAACAGCATAGCTGAGTTCCAATAAGTCTGCGTTTCCAAAAAGCCACAGTGCGTTGACGTCATCCTCTGATTTAGGATAAAAAGATCCAAAGAAGGCCAAAGGCAGAGAAAGGTGCAACCCAGAGAAGAGAAAAGGGCAGAGTGGGAGAATAAGCAGCAAGTGTTGGAGAGGTGTGGGGAGCTGGTCTGGCTGGAGGTGGCCACTTCTCTCCTGCGTGTGTCATCTCAACAGCCTAGGAGGGAGGAGGGAAGCTTCCAGTAGCTTGTACAGATGGAGAGGCAGAGACTCAGAGCTGAAGCAACTTACCTAGCTGGGACCCCAGCACACGTTACCTGACTATGAGCATAGCATTGTCTCTGCCACGTGCAAGACAATCTACTCACATGGGAGAGGGGTACGAAGACCAAAGGGGTCCTGCAGCCAGAATCTGCGTTCTCCACAGAACTCTTTGTCCAGAGTTCCACCCTCTGTCCCTCAGAGTTCCACCCTCCGTCCCTCGCCCAGACTAGGAATTGGATGAACCGGCTGTCCTAGTCCACACCAGTCGGTCAGCCTGTGCTCTCCCTCCCTCCATGCCCCATTAGATGAAAGGGAAAACGGCCCCATCAAACAGAGCAGATATGTGAATTAACAAATGCCAGTGCCTCCGGTGCCCACAATAGCAAAAAGAGATCCAAGAAAACACTGATATTTATTTATCTTCTGTTTTCTTTCAGATCTAGCAATGTGACAATAACACGTGTCACTGTCAGCCCAGGCCCTGCTGGCAACACCTTGAAAACTACGCAGAGGTTTAGAAAATAAACAGCAGTCTCTCTGATTCCAGTGATAAAATACCAGTGTAAGGAGGGCCTCCTGAGATCCATAATCTGGAATTGTCAGGGGATAAGAATTGTCTGTCTTTTTGATAAAAGATGTCAGCTACCCTTCTGGGTTTTAAACAGAGAGAAATACTTCTGATTATGAGACTGGCTGTGTATCATGAAGTCTGTTGAAAGAATTCGTGTGTGCAATAAATGTGCTTGCCTTGCCCATCAATGTCCTTAAAATTTCCTTATCAGAAGGAAATTCAACCAAATCAGAGGCACGAAAAGTACACAACTCTAGAGTGGCTTGTGTTTCTCTGAGAGCTTGCTTCGTGAAGGCTGTAGTTTCCTGATTACCATTCAGCTCAAAAAGCCTTCAAAGACCACTCCAGAATTGGCAATTATTATTTTTTTAAGGCTTAGGACTAATTAGCCTCATGAAAGATTGTTTCGTTGCTTGCGGTCTGCGGTTGTTGTATGGCTTGTTTTGCCTTGAAAAATGCTGCAATTGCTTTATTCTTTCTCAATTGAAATTCAACAGGGGAAAAAATAGCCCAATTAGGAATCATCAGCAGACTGCCACACACATCATAAGCCCCAAATAAATAAATATTTATTGAATGAGTGAATGAGTGACTGAATATTAAACAGCCTCACAGATTAGGGCAGACTAAGGATCCAAAATAAGAATTTAAACAGCCATCAATACCTGTTGATTAAGGCAAGCTAGGGAACTTAGTCTTATCAATACTGGTCAGACTTTCAATTGACCTTCAGAATATTGCAAAAGGTCAGTTGTTCAATCAACAAACATTCATGGAGTGTTCACTCTCCTCCAGTCTGCTTGCTTGGTGCCAGGGGTGCGGCAGGGAGCAAAATGCCACAGTCCCTGACCACCTGCAGCTTCTACTCTAGTCAGGGAAGGCAGACAAAACACAAGAACACAAACTAAAGAAAGAATTTAGGTTTGGCCGAGCGCGGTGGCTCACTCCTGTAATCCCAACACTTTGGGAGGCCGAGGTGGGTGGATCACGAGATCAAGAGATCAAGACCACCCTGGCCAACATGGTGAAACCCCATCTGTACTAAAAAAAAACACAAAAATTAGCTGGGCGTGGTGGTGTGGGCCTGTAGTCCCAGCTACTCAGGAGGTTGAGGCAGGAGAATCACTTGAACCCAGGAGGTGGAGATTGCAGTGAGCCGAGATTGCGCCACTGCACTCCAGCCTGGCACCTGGCAACAGAACAAGACTCTGTCTCAAAAAAAATAAAGAAAGAAAGAAAGAATTTAGCTTTAACACAATACTGCAATTGAGGTTGACAGGAGTTAACCTACTCTGGTTAGGGAAGTCTGTGAGGCCATTCTGAGGAGGTGTCAGTCTGAGCCCTGAAGTATGAGAATGCTTCCAGGCTCCATGGCTCTTGCCTATAATCCTGGAACTTTGAGAGGCAGAGGTGGGAATCTTGCTTGAGTCCAGAAGTTCAAGACCAGCCTGGGCAACATAGAGAGACCCTGTCTCTACAAAAAAAAATTGTAAAAATTAGCTGGACACGGTGGCACATGCCGGTAGTCCCAGATACTCAAGAGGCTGAGGCAGAAGGATCACTTGAGTCCAGGAGTTGGAGGCTGCAGTGAGCTATGATCGTGCCACTGCACCAAAAAAAAAAAAAGTAAATATAAATAAATAAATAGATAAATTATGTCTTTAAAAAAGAGAACACATCAGCCATGTGAGATTGTAGGTGTTTGTGACACAGGAAAGAAATGATGCTCAGAATGGATTTGTTTCCTGTGGCTACTGGAAACTACCAGAAACTTCGTAGCTTAGAAATAACAGAAATTTCTTCTCTTACAGTTTGGTAAGCAAGAAATCTAAAATTAGTATCCCCAGATTGAAATTACGATGTCTTCAGGACCACACTCCCTTGGGAGGCTGTAGGGGAGAATCCCTCCCTTGCTCCTCCAGCTCTGGTGGTTGCCAGAGTTCCTTGGCTTGTGACAGCATCCCTCCTGTCTCTGCCTCTGTCTCTACCTCCCATCTCCTCTGTGTATGTGTCCTCTTCTGAACCCTCCCCAGAAGCACCTCGAATGTCTATCACTTCTGCCAACTGCCTGATTGAGACAATCTAGGGGTTTTTTCCCTCACATACCTTAAAATTCTTCTTGTTTCTATCCATCCTTCAATTCCAAAGCCACTGCCACATTTTTTCAACCAGCCCCATCACAGGGACGTCTCACTTCCTTTAAGCAGCTGAAAATCTCATCAGTTAATGTTTGTCGTACAGTCAAGTGGCTATCCAGCAGGCCAGGGGCCATGTCATTCGATGCTATGGGGTGTATTCCTTCTTTGCACCAATTTCTTTTTTATCCTAACCATTTTGTTTGGCAATATACCTGCAACGTACTCTGTTGTTCATTATTGTATTTGCTAAAACAAATAATGCTTGCTATACTTTTATCTTTTCTGGCTAGCCCTGGGGTCATAAGGATAAACTTCTGTGACTGCAGGACAGCAAAACCCGGCCCAAAGACTACAGAATGTGGTGCTGGTGACCGCACACTAAATGCTCCCCATGCTAACTTTGGTGCCCAAAAGTCGAGGCCTTCCCCACATTGCGTGGCCCATTCACTCTTTCTGCACTTGGGTCTTCTCCTAGGCTCCGTGCCAGATTGTAACACCCAGAGTCTTCACCCTCTTGAGTTTCTGTGCTGGAAACATCAGCCCTTGCTTGAAATTCTGCCATGAAGAAGGGAGGTTGGGCCACTGTGGTCTTTGCCAAACACAAATGGGTAGGTCACCGCCCTCCCCGTGTTTCTACTCTCCACCCCACCCCCACTTGCATAAAATCATTTAATGCTTTCCCATTGCTTTTGTGATAACATCCATCACTTTATATGGTGTGGGCATCACCAACATGGCCCAGCCTAGTATGGCCCCAGCTGACCTCTGCAGACCCACCCATGACTCTGTCCCCCAGCCACCCCTCATGTCTTCATGCCTCTTTGGTCCCTCGTCTCTGCGATGCTCTCTTCTGCCCCTGGGCCTTTGCACTCGCGGCTCCCTCTGCCAGGAACCTTCTCTTCCTGTCGCTCCCTTGTCTGGTGAGCTCTTCTGCTTCAGGTCTCGGCCCCAGCATTTCCTTCCAGGGGAAGTCTTTTCTGACTTTGCTGACCAGGGATTTTTGCCCTACAGGCTCTCAAAGCACTGAGTTGCTCTCCTCTCCTGTTTTCATCACAGATAAACACATTTTGCCCTTGTTGACATGGTGCTGTAACTGCCTCCCTCTCGCCTGGATCATTCACTCCTGAGGGTCTGCATCTGTTCTAGCCACTGCCGTGTCCCAGTGCATTGCAGAGTGCCTGCTCCACACCTGCTGAGTGAGTGGATGAATGAGTGAGTAAAACACCTGCTAAAGTCCTAGATCACCAGTGAAAATGATGAGCTCAGGCCAGGCGCGGTGGCTCACGGCCCGAGCTCATCATTTTCACTGGTCAGGCCAGCTATCATAAAATAACATGCAAGCTGGAGGGAATGGAATCAACCTCTTTGGTGTGTCCAAAGGTTGTTTCAGACATGACAAGGCTCAGGGGTCCCCTGGGAGTGCCTGTAATCCCAGCACTTTGGGAGGCTGAGGCAGGTGGATCATTTGAGGCCAGGAATTCAAGACAAGCCTGGCCAATATGGTGAAACCCCATCTCTACTAAAAATGCAGATTAGCCAGGCATGGTGGCGGTGCCTATAATCCCAGCTACTTGGGAGGCCGAGGCAACAGAATCACTGGAAGCCAGGAGGCGGAGGTTGCAGTGAGCCGAGATTGTGCCACTGCATTCCAGCCTAGATGACAGAGTGAGACCCTGGAAAGAAAGAAAAAGAAAGAAAGAAAGAGAGAGAGAGGGAGGGAGGGAGGGAGGAAGGGGAGAAGGAGGAAGGAAGGAAGGGAAGGAGGGAGGGAGGAAGGAGAGAGAGAAAGAAGAAAGAAAGAGAGAAAGAAAAAGAGGAAAGAAGGAAGGAAGGAAAAGAAAAGAAAATCATGATCTCCCAGAGCACAGCCTTTCTCTACTCTAAAAGATGATCAATCACCTTTCTTTCCTAGCTCTGTTTCTAGGGGAAATTGGGCCCCACCTCCACTTCAAATGAGTCTTTTACAACTCACACATGTGCCCCTGACTGGGCAGGCCTAGGCCTGTCATTCTGCAAGAGAAGTATGTGACTTATTCCATCCTATATTACCCAGGAAGACAAGTCCACAGCTTGTGACCAAGGAACCAGCTCCACCATACCCCGGGGACACCCGGTTCCCTGGAGCTGGGTCTATAGTCCCCATGAAGAATCACAATTCCGTGTGTTCCCATTGCCTTCATGCTCCCAGCTGGGTTCCTTGTCTTCCAGGCCAGCTTCTAGCCCCATACACTCCCTGACAAGAATGAGTCGTCCCGCCATGCTCGCCAAGGGGCAGAAGCCAAAGCCTCCCAGCTTCCTCTAGCAGAGCTGCGCAGGAGCACCCGCACCTGGGGAAGGACAGAGCTCCCGGCTCATCCCTGTCTCTCTGAAAGCAGATTCCTTCAGGTGTCAAGTAGGATAAGCCTCCTTCCCAGAGTACTGGGTGCAGCCTGATGCCAGCCCACAGGACCATCTCCCCAAGTGAAAGAGAAGGGATTGACTTTGTGCACAGGACAGTTCCTGTTGCAGAGGGACACAGGACTTCCCTGTCTTCACCCACATCCACAGTTCTCAGGATGTGGACTCCAGACTCTGGCTAGGTGGGTCCCCAGGCCATGGTGTGACCTTCAGTATTGATTTAACCCCATATGCTTTAGTTTGTTCATCTGGAAAATGGGCTTTAAAAAAAAAAAACATAAAAGTTCCTATCTCCTAGGTTGATGATAAGATTAAATGAGTTGATACAGACAAGTACCTCAAACGGGGCCACACGCATAGCATGAGTGCTGCAAGTGTAGCTGTTGCTATTACTGGTGGCACTGACATGCTGTAAATACCATCTCCCCTTAAGCATCAGAATGGTCAAGGCATAAGGCGAAGGGATTAATCTAATTTTCTGGGTTGGGCCGGATGAAGGGGCAATCCCTGTATATATCACTTTTTAAATAATGCACTATCGTAAAATAACATGCAAACTGGAGGGAATGGAATCGACCTCTTTGGTGTGTCCAAAGGATGTTTCAGACCCGACAGGGCTCAGGGGTCCCCTGGGAGTCCCTGATGCAGGCAGCACCATGTGTGGTCACCATTGCAGACCCTAGAACCAGGCTCACCTGAGTTCAAATCCTGTTGCTGCCTTTTTCTGGCAGCCCTGCACACTTCATGATCCCTTCTCTGTTCTCATCTGGAAAATGGGAATAATACTATGGCTACTATGAGGACTTAATAAGATACAATAGACTTAAAAGCCTTCTGCCTATGTCTCAGCACAGAGTTAAGTACTCAATAAATGATTGCTTCTGTTTTTTAGGATTGGACAGAATTCAACCCTGCAAGGCGCAGGGGCTACCCTCCCTGGATCCTCAGTGACTGATGATGTGCAAGATGCACTGGTTCCTACAGGGTTTTTAACTAAAACCCTGATGTCCTCTTATTTTTCTGCTACTTGTCTTCGTCTTGAAAACGAAGAACTAGCAAATACTGGGTGACGGGCGTCAGCTTGCTGCCTGGGTTCTGCCTTAACAGGAGTTGACAGTATTAGAGCAAATCAACACTACACGCTTTGGACAAAACAGCAGCCCTGCTTGCTACTGTAAAAGGCGTTTGTCATGTTGTTTGCAGTAGGGGGGTAGTTTCCCCTCTGCTTCTGGACTTACACCTAATTCCGACCGGAGTGGGTACCAGCTGCCTGCCCCAGACTGGCCCAGCAGCCATCTATCTAGATGAGAAGCAATTTCATAAACTCAAACGGGGCACGTTTCCTACACAATTTATTTAGCTTAACAAGTTAATCAGAGTGCACGAGCCCAATTTGTCACTGTGCTGTTTTCTTTCGCCGGCTGTTCTAATTGTATAAATATGCCCAGAGGTTTGATGAAACTTCTAACACATCAAACAATAAATGGCCCACTTACAGAGTGTGCTGTGGCTACTTTGAAGCAAGGCATTTCTCCCTCCAGAGCTGGCAGTTCCTGCCCATCTAACAGCCTGGCACAATTTGGTTACCGGTCTTTTGTTTGTTTTTTGTTTTTTTTTTTTGAGACAGGTCTTTGTCTGTCACCCACGCTGGAGTGCAGTGGTGCAATCCACAGCCTCAAGCTCCTGGGCTCCAGAGATCCTCCCACCTCTGCCTCCCAAGTAACTGGGACTACAGTTGTGCACCTCATGCCTGGCTTTTATAAATTTTTTTTACAGACAAGGTCTCACTATGTTGCCTAGGCTGGTCTCAAACTCCCAGGCTCAAGTGATCCTCCTACCCTGATCTCCCAAAGTGCTAGGATTACAGGCATGAGCCATTTCTCCCAGCCTGGTCCTTTGGATTTACTCCAAGCACCCAGATCCTGAACGGCAGCGAACAGGGACAGCGGGCAAGGTAAGAGGATGCCGCAAAATGCAGCTGTGTCTGACTCCGGGTCTCATTCCAGAAAACACCATATCACACCCTCTGCCAGGTCTTCTCTCTCTTTGGGATTAGGCAGAAGGGCAAATGACCAGATTTGGGGGCTCAAGAGCCTGCTTTCTCTGAGATGCAGGCCTCTTCTGTCAAATTCGCATCTGAACTGCTTTCAGCGCCTGATTTATGAAGAGGCAGGCAGTGAGGCTGTTTGGCTGGTCCCTGGAAACCGATCATAAATCTGAGGCGTGTATCACAGGTGGTAGACTTCTCTGAGCTGACGGCCGAGAGAAGTGTAGGAAACCGAGACGAATATGTCTGCATTGAGTCCTGGAAGTGGGCATCTCCAGGATTTCCTTTTTATTCATTTTTAATTCCCTCCTCTTGGTTTAAACCTTCTGTCTCCTCTGTGTTCATGTGAACATTTCAACCTATAAATTTCATTTTAATAAAGGAGGTGTCCAGCGAGGAGATAAAACATTTTTTAAGACAGAAAACTTCTGCCCCCACCCTGCCCCCATCTTTCACACATTTTGTCTCTAGTAGCAGATGTTTCCTCTGCCTTATCGGTGTGCTGAAAAAAAAAAAAAAAAAAAAAAAACGCAATGTGCCGGGCTTTCAAATTTTCCGCCACGGAAACAAAAGGCAACGGAGAAGAGGGAGGCCTTGCTTAACCCGGAGCCAGGATGGGCGCAGGGGAAATGGAAAAAGGCCAGTTCCCTGGGAGCAGAGTTGGCAGAGTCAGTGCCACAGATGCCTCTTTCCCTGGCTCAGTGCTGAAAAGCAGTCAAGTAGCAAATGCTCCACCCTCCCTTCCAGTGACTGCGGATACAGCCCTGATGTCGCCTTCCTAATGATTTCGGGGCTCCAGCTTCAGGTTGTGTTGGGATCCTGCACACAGGCCCAGTAGACAGTTGCCTTCCCAGCCTTCTCTCTGCTCCTCTGCTGTGCTTGCTGGGAATTTCCATGTTCCCATGATGTAATGTGCATGCTTCCTCATCCACGGCTCAGGATCCTGAGCCATCGCCCTTTTTACCACGTCCAGGAAGTCAGTGACCAAGTCCTCTGCACCGCCCTGCCGCACTAGCTCAGGTGTAACCCAACCCTCAAAGCACTTTATTTAGGATTTTAACTGGAATGTGCACAGTGGGCCCTCTTGTGATGCACCCAGGTGTGTGAACCTGTCATTAATCACGCAGGCCTCAAGTGGCTCCCAGGAGGCCATCGCCACATGCCAGCCACTACATGGTCCTCTTGCCAAAACCCCCTAAATGGGTCCCCACAGTGTCCCCTCTTACCTGGCAGGTACCACCACCTTAGTTCATACCTTCACCTCTCTCATTAGGCTCCAGCATGGGCAAATATTTTATTTTAATATTATAGTTAGATGTTTATTTTAATGGGTAATAGAAAATAAGTTGGGGTGGGGCATGATGGCTCACACCTGCAATCCCAGCACTTTGGGAGGCTGAGATGGATAGATCACTTGAGCCCAGGTGTCCGACACCAGCCTGGGCAATGTAGGGAGGCCTTATCACTACAAAAAAAAAAAAAAATGTTTTTAATTAGTTTAGTGTCATGGTGCCTGCCTGTGGTCCCAGTTACTCGGGAGGCTGAGGTGGGTGGGAGGATTGCTTGAGCCCAGGAGGTCGAGGCTGCAGTGGACTGAGATTGTGTCAATGCACCCCAGCCTGGGTAACAGAGTAAGATTCTGTCTCTAAAAAAAGGAAGAAAATAAGTTGCTTTTTCATTTGATAGTAATAATATAAAGCTATCTTTTCAGTAAATGTACTTAAATATAGAAGTAAATTCACTGGACCAGGCATGGTGGCTCACTCCTGTAATCCCAGCACTTTGGGAGGCAGAGGTGGGCAGATCCCCTGAGGTCAGGAGTTCAAGACCCACCTGGCCAACATGGCAAAACCCCGTATCTACTAAAAATACAAAAATTAACCAGGCATGATAGCGCATGTGTGTAGTCCCAGCTACTAGGGAAGCTAAGGCAGGAGAATTGCTCGCACCCAGTGGGTGGAGGTTGCAGTGAGCCAACATCATGCCACTGCACTCCAGCCTGGGTGACAGAGTGAGACTCCAACTCAGAAAAAAAAAAAAAGAAGAAGAAATTAATTAACATTTTGAAAAGTTAAGGCAACTTGCAGCATACCAATAGCGCAAACCAGAGGCCGCGTGATATGCTGGTTGAGAACTCAAGCCTGAGTCTGAAGCCCAGCTCTGTAATTTGCTAGCTGTGTGACCTTGGGCAAGTTTCTTAACCTCTCTCTGTTCCTCCTAGGGTTGCAGTGAGGTTTAGGTGAATGGCTGCTGGACTGAGCAGGGTGAGTGTCGCACAGTGTTGCTGCCTCACCACCGGGGAACTCCAGACTATTGCACCTGGCTTCTCCGTGCCTCCTGGAGGGATGGTTCTAAATGCTGACCCTGATCTTGTCATTTCTCTGCTGAAAACTCACTCCAGGATGAAATCCGAACCTCTCACAATAGCCCCCAGGGGCTTCTGTGATGTGTCTCCAGTCGATTTCTACAACTTCTTCCTCCGCCATTTGTCATTTGTACTCAGTGATGCTGCAAGGCCAGCCTCATGACTGCCCCCAGATGCACCCCGTTCATTCCGGGTCCTATGCAGCCCACATGCTGCACCCCCTGAGTCCTGCCTCTCCCTCATCTTGTCCATTGATGGGCAAACTTCTCCTCTTGTGTCCAGGCTTGTTCAAATACCGGTTCCCCAAGAGACCTTTCTTAATACTTCCTCCATGGACGGAGTTAGGCCCTGAAACAGCAGAAATGTGCTACACATGCCTCCATTTAAAATCACAAAGCTGAAACTACTTAAAATTCAAGGTTATTTTGTTAAATTATGAACAAAATGATGACAGGCCAAGCATGGTGGTTCATGCCTATAATCCCAACACTTTGGGAGGCCGAGGCAGGTGAATCACTTGAGGTCAGGAGTTCAAGATCAGCCTGGCCAACATGGTGAAATCTCATCTCTAAAACAAAACAAAACAAAAAACAACAACAATAATTAGCCAGGTGTGGTAGTACACACTTATAATCCCAGCTACTTGGGAGGCTGAGGCAGGAGGGTTGCTTGAACCTAGAAGGCAGAGGTTGCAGTGAGCCAAGATCATGGCACTGCACTCCAGCCTGGGTGACAGAGCAAGACTATATCTCACAATTAAATAAATAAATAAGTTATAAACAAAATATCATGTTAATAGTGAAAAAGTGTTTGATTTAGATTTTAACTTGATAAACGAATAGAGAATTACTTCAAAATATCTGATTTTTAAGAACATTTAAGTTACCATCACAACTATGTGCTAATTTGAAGAACTAACATGGAATAATTCCTGGCCTCCATTTATAATTCCTATAAAATTATATGATAAATCAGTATGACAGTTTGATATTTGGGTTTGGTAGCAGGATTACTTAGAATGGTCATTTTGTGAACCTATCAGAGTTTCATTCATTTTCTCAAGAAACTCTCAAAACCTTGATATTCAACCCACCCTCTTGTCATGCAGTTACTGTGTCATTATCCCTGATGATTTTCCTCCTTTTCATTTGCAACCACTCTACCGTGGCCAGGTCTTCTTTGAATGCTGGATTTGAGAACTATCCCAGGTAATCCTGCAACATCACTTTCACCCACTTCATGAAACTGCATCTTTGGCAAGACTGGTGATTTCAGTTTGCAATTGATTTGAATTGTCTTACTCAGGTGTGTTGAGATGTTTAGAACATGTGACAATCACAAAGGGGCTGAAGACAGAGACTTCTTCAGATCTTGGAGGGGTGTTCTGAGGACATTTGCTTCTCCCACAACCTGAGACTTCAGGGACTCCAAGACTGAATCCCCAGCAAGAACCTCTGTCTCTCTTACCACCCCTACCACTGACTGATGTATAATTGAACATGTGTCTCTTCAGCATGCACCCAAAATGTGACTTCAGCTCCTTGTATTCCTCTTTCTACATCCATCCCCCACCTCTCTCTTCTCCAAGCTCATGCCTCCACCACCACCCCGACACACACAGACAACTACACACACCCTTCCCGCCTTCCTCCCATTTTCATTTTCAAACACTGGATGTTGAGAGAGGTGATTCTAACTGATACCATCAGGCAGGATCGGCAAATACATTTTAATTATCTCGTTAAACCTTATCAGTTAATATAGCTGCCCGGAGCTATCTATGGGACAAGAGTCTATACCAAGTCATGCTTCCATGGGAAAGGCCAAAATTGTGGTTGATTTGTGTCTGCCCAGAACCCAAGAGGAGAGTAGCAAAGAATGTGGATGGGATCCCAGTCTTGCTCTAGGGTGGATTTTAGACTCATGGATCCTCTCGGGGACCCTTCATGTCAAGTCCCATTTCTCAACCTGTTTAGTCGTCTAGAAACCAACCCTGGAAACACTTCCGCATTCCAGGACTTAGCACAGAGCCCTGATGAAGGAGCAGCATGGGCTGCTATCCAGGAATCTCATGTTGCAGATGGGATTGAGAGCAGGGTTGCAACATTTTTTTCTCTGTCAGAAATACCCACCACCCCAAGATATCCACCTCTCTAGTCCCAAAGAAGAATGTGAACCACATTTTCTACTGAACCCAAAGAGGTCACAGCACCCCTGAAGCCTCCAGAAATACCAGAAATGGGTCATCAAGGGACAAGATATTGCTGTTTCAACCATCATCTAGCCATTCATTCATTTATTTATTTAATGAATGAGACCACCAGTCTCTGCCCATGATACAGAGGGACAAAGTCAGCCAGGTTCACCTTGGGGCAGAGCTGGACACATCAAATGAACCTCTTAGAAGGAGCCATATCTCAGTCAGATAATCACTTTTATAATATCAATTTTATTTTTTAATTTTAAATTTTTGTTATAGAGAATGTGGACAAATACACAAGTTGACAGAAAATAGCACACCTCCACATATCCTTCCTTTAATTCCATAAATAAATTCACTTTTCATTTCATAAATAGCACAATAATACATTCTTTTGTAAACATCATTTTCAGTTGATATAAAGCTCAATATCCTCTCAACTACGTTCTCCCCAGTCTCATACCCTATCCCAGAGATAACTGCTATTATTTGGAGGGTTCCCTTCCTGGCCTTTGCTATAGATTTTTATGAATCTATATACTTTTAGAAATACATTATATTGGATTTGTTCTACAGTTTTGGTGGTATGTTGTATGTTGTTGCTTTTATATAGTTTATTTCATACTGGATCTTTCTGTGTATTGATTATTTTCACCAAACAGTATGTCTTAGAGAGTTTTCCAAGTCTGCGCACTGAGTTCTATCCCTTACTCATCACTGAGAGTTCATGCTGACCACAGGGGACTGGCAACATGAAGTCAACCTGGAGGAGGTGATGGCTACCACAGCACTGTGCATTTTTTAACTTTGGAGAAAAGGTTAGGTTGCTTCCAATTGCTGGCTAAACAATGCTGCCATGAACATCTTTGTGCAAAGTGTCCTCGGTTCATGTACAAGGACTTTCCTGGGGGTAGATACTGATACCTAGAGGTAGAATTGCTGGGTCAAGTGGCACCCCAATGCACATTATTAATTTTTATAAACACTGCCAAATGTTCTCAACCATGTCATAGTTCCACTGGAAAAAAAAGTCCATTTTCCACATTACACAATGTTGAAATGATTAAACTTCAAAATTATTTGTAATCTTACGGGTGAACACAAGTATGCAATTTTTTTAACATTTAAGTTCAGGAGTACACTTGCAGAATGTGCAGCTTTGTTACGTAGGTAAACATGTGTCATGGGGGTTGATTGTACGGATTATTTCATCACCCAGGTTTTCCACCTAGGATCCACTAGTTGTTTTTCCTGCTTCTCTCCCTCCTCCCACCCTCCATTTCCTAATTGTAATTTTTATTTTAATTTGCATTTCCCTGATAACTGGTGAGTCTTATTTTTTCTCTCTTTCTTTCTGTTGGCCATTTTTATTTTCTTATGTTATTCAATGAAGAGAGGGTAATTTAAGGTAAAAACACACCCCCAGTGGTGGTCACCACTTTCTCAAAATTCATCTCATGCCTCCTGTCCCCCCTGGTCACCATAAACCCTAGAAGATGCTGAGGGGTCCCCCTGGTTGTGCCTTACCACCTCTGTGGTTGGGGGTTACAATAGGGATAAGGGCAGAAGCTCTGCCTTCCAGGACCTGAGGTGATTTCAGGAAAATTAAGCTTTTTCCATTTTTAACCAGGGAAGTCTTATTCAGGGAGAAATTGGGGTTGCTGGGACAAGGGGCTGGGACCATCCTGGGAAGAGCAAATTGAGAGGTCATGGCACCAATGTGTGAGTTCCTACCCCTGGCACCTCGCCCCCTGTCCAAGGCCCTGTGCTGAGCCCTTGGGCGGGCTGACAGCTTACCCCATCAGAGCCTGGTTTCAGAACTGGCACAGCCCCAGGAGAGGTCACAGCTGTGAAAGAAGCTAATGTTACAGGTAATTTTGGCCATTAAGCCTCATGTCCAATTAAACAGATGTGTATCATGTTACTTGGGAGGCCCAGCAATCTGGGGTAGGTCCTGAGCAGAATTCAGCCCAGACAACTTCCAGTTCCAAACCTAGCCCTTCCAGGGTCTTTTCGTCCAAAAATGCCTTTCCCAATCCCTGCCTGAGAGTTGCAGCAAGAAACACTTGACCAGGGGACTCCCTGACCCACTTCCCTATGGACCTAAACAGAGCTTGGCACAGCATCTACGGTGAACTGTTATCTCCTTGGCATCTTTACAATGACCCTTCCCATTCTACAGATGAGGAAATTGAGTCCAAGAGCTAAAGAATCTTACTAAGGCCACATAACTCATAAAATAACTCAAACCCAGAGATTCTGATTTAAGGTTTACAGCTCTCTCTTATTTGGTTTTATTTGGTTTGGGGTTTTTTGCTTTACTTATATATCGCCTGTACCATTATTTACTTCATTTTTTCCTTTAAATCGTATGTTTAAATCTATATGTTTAAAAACATACAGACCTTACTCTAGCAGGAATACTTAGGCAGTTTGATGTGTAAAGTCTCTATGTTTGCCTGTATGCCTACATATGGAATAAAAGAGAAACTTTATCTTGTGTACCCCTCAGAAGTCACCCTTTGGCAAACCTCCAGGATATCACATTTGTACCTCACCTTGGAAATCCCGCCTGAGACCAGGTGGCTTCCTTGGGGTTGGGGGGAGTCTTGCCTCTCCATCTCTGGCCAGGCTTCTGGTTGGGGGCTGGAGTTCGAGGGAAGCATAAGCTTTGGGGTCAGCTAGACCTGAATTCAAATCCTGGCCTTGCCACTTACCAGCTTTCTGAACTGGGCCCAACCTTTTTGGGCCTCTGAGCTTCAGCTTCTGTGTGTATAAAATGGTGCCATTAAGAGCACCCACCTTGCAGGGTTCTTGGCATAACTAAATTCATGACAAGCTCAGCGCTGGGCAGCTCGCATGGAGTTCTGTGGCCGCTGGGATGGGGAGGAAGCAGGGTGGTGCCTAGTTCCAGCCTGCAAGAGGTCAGGGCAGGTTTCAAGTGCCTGATGTTCTTCTAGGACTGATGGTCACGCCTCTGGGCTGATTGACTCTCCAGATTCAGAATGCAGTGTCTTTGGGCCTTGGGCTCAATCCTCTTCTTGGCTGAACTTTTTATCAATCCAAGCTGATAAAAGGTAATGACCCCAGATCAGTGGGTTGGTCCCCCACCCGACACTACTCCCCCAACCTCAGAGCAGCACGAGGCACTGCCCTCCCTAGAGACCCCCCTAAACAATCCAGGGCACATCTATCTGCTTTTGTAGTGGGCTCCATCTAGGGTCCCCAGGAAGCTGATATTTCCATATATACTTGGGAGTAGGGAAGACAGAGCCACATTGTAACGCTGTTTGTGGGCCTTAAGCACTTTCATCCTTGTGAGCCTCTTCCTCCAATAAAAAAAAATTAAAACGTATTTTACAACTCTGTTGGTATAAAGACAAATAGAAACACAGTATCCGGGCTGGATTTATTATTATATCTTTATTATTCTTTTAGTCTTTTTTCTTCTAATTTTATTTATCTATATGTATTTTTTGAGACAGAGTCTCACTCTGTTGCCAGGCCGGAGTGCAATGGCACGATCTTGGCTCACTGCAACCACCGTGCCTCCCAGGTTCAAGCAATTCTCCTGCCTCAGCCTCCTGAGTAGCTGGGATTACAGGCACGTGCCACCACGCACAGCTAATTTTTGTATTTTTAGTAGAGATGGGGTTTTACCATATTGGTCAGGCTGGTCTAGAACTCCTGACCTCATGATCCGGCCCCCTTGGCCTCCCAAAGGGCTGGGATTACAGGCATGAGCCACCAAGCCCAGTCTTTTCTTCTAATTTTAAAAGAAATTAACATTAAGACATTTTCCTGGGCCCCTAGATGCACCATAAGCCTAGACCCTGTACCCACCATGCCTGAAGGACGAGCCATTTCAGGGTATAGAGGATCAGCCTGGCTGTGCCCAGGGCCTGAGCCCGTAGGAGAAAATGTCTTTGGAGAAGAGGCTCCCAAACTGGCTCTCAGGTACTCCAGGATAAGCCTGAGTTTCCAAAACAGCCTGGAATGGATGTTCATCACCTACATGGTGGAACCAGATCAGAGACTGGAGCAAACTCCCCAGGCTGTGGCCTAGGGCACAGACACCAGATTCCTGAAACAGCTTGAATGTCAAGGATGGCAGGAGAAACTCATGCAAGATGAGGTTGTCAGAGCAACACTCCAGCCCTGGGAATAAACTCCCCACCCAAAGCCAGCACAATCCTTATCAGACCTCCAAATTCTCCCCAAAAATCATATACCAAATACAACTTCACATGAGGCTCAGCCTTCAGCTTGCACCAGTTCTGTGCAGAGGACATCATCGTTGAGCCAGAGCTCTTGCTTCAAAATGACAAATCCAACCCAACTTGCTTACCATTAGAGGGGGAATTTATCCCAAGGCTCTAGAGTGTCTCAGAGAAGCCAAAGACAAGAAAACACTGCTCTTCTGGGAGAGACCGGAGCCTGCAACCTGCGAGAGAGCCTCTGAGAGTAGCTCTCTCTCTCTTCCTCTTTCCTGCATGTTTCTGCACATTTCATTCTTCACATATGTCCTGCAAGTTAGCTTCCTCTGCAGTCTGGTCCATGTGGCAAAGTGCGGCTCCCAAGTCTGTGAGTTATCATAGATACTGCCCTGTAGTAGATACTGCCATGGGCACCCATAGTCACTGCCATGCTGTCTATTTGACTTGAATTCCTCATCTCCAAGAGAGAGGCGATCAGCCCAACTTGGGTCAGGGATCCTGCCAGGGAGACAGGAACACCCAAGGCCAACAGCACTCCTCAGTGCCCTTGCTCTATGGATTGAAGGGCAGTTTCCATAGAAAATTGCAGTGGGGCATCATGGTGAGCTGGGGGGCCACCGCGATAGGTATCTTTCCAACTGTTTAGTCCATCGGAAGCAGGAGTGGAAGTTGAGTGGGTGGCAAAAACATATCCAGTTTGCCAGTTGATGCTAACCATGGGAGGCTTGTTGGTGAGCAGAGCATTGGGCACAGCTGCCATCATTCATGTCACTAACAGTCCCTCAAGCAGAGTGTGATATTTACCCAACAGCTTCCCCTAGGGTCTCTGTCACAAGCACACAACCAGGACTGGCCCACACACAGCTCTGGGGCTTCAGGGTTCCCGGTTTGTGCCTGGACTCAACACACTTTCCAAGCTGAGGACGCTGGCTTCCAACACCCCTTCTCCACTGAACCCCACACGGGAGGCAGCAGGAGGAAAGCAAGTCAGGATTGAGTGGGCCCCAGATCCAAGCAGGGATGGCGATTCCCATTCCATAGCTGAGTGCTGGGCAGTGGCAGAGCCCTCAAGCCAAGAAAAGTTGCAGCCAACATACCAGCATCCCAGACGCTGAGCAGATGACGCTGCATCTCTGCCATCTCTCCCGAGGAGCCTGCCAAGTCCCCAGACCTGGCCAGTGCTGACATTTAAGCGAAGTGTGTGTCAACCATATTAAACAATACACCAAGCTGTGGGTTATTAAGTGCAGGGTAAATTGACCACAGCAATTAAACTGAGATTAGGGAGTGATAAAACCAGGGTCCCAAGCTGCAAAGAAGGTTGTAACATATGGAGGCCTGACTATTACAAAGTGCAAAACCACAGCAGAAACTTGGTGGCGTGGCCCTCAAAGGAAACTCGCTGAGGCCCCCATCCCACCCCCAAGTCCCCACCTTTCCTTGACTTTTCTTCTTTTGACAATCTGGCATTCTCAAGAAGGTATGACTCACACTCGGCATCTAGGAATTTCTGGAGACTGCCAGGCAGGGCCACGGGGATGTGTCCTCAAAGAAAGGCTTGATTCTCGTGGCTGGATGCTGCCTGCCCCTCCCTTCCCAGTTTAGATATTCACAGACCTGGGTGGGATGCTGAGAGTTTCAGGGGCAGGGAAAGAAGCCATTCTTGGCTTCCCAGTGCCAGGCACCCTGTTGATACCAGGCAGCCTCAAAGCAACATCTGGAGGCCCCAAAGGAGAGGCCATCCAGGAAGATCCCACGGAGGGATCCAGCCCCATCCAACCTAGCCACCCAGAGCCTAAAGGCAGAGCAGAGACATCCCAGCACTGGGGATACCCGTTACATATTTTGAAATGAGCACATGCTGCCCTTGAATCATTGGCTAGAGCCCTCTGGGTACCTATGCCATGGTCTTGCCAATTGTCCATTGGCCCACACTCAGGCCTTTGGCCAGCCCCAGATGTTCAGATGCTACTTGGAGTGTGGGGGCTGGTGTTCAGAAGAGGCTCTTCCTGTAGGTCTGGGTCTTATCCGTAAGTCCCACAGAAGCTGCCTTTCCTTCCCAAAGATGCCCCATGCCAGGGGCTGGCTTTGCTCTAGAGTTCATTGTCCCAGGAGCGTCAAGGTTCAGAGCTCCGTGGTTGACAAACTGCAGTTCGAAAGTCTGATCCTGCTTCTTGCTTGCCCTATGGCCTTAGGCAAATGAGTTGCTATTCCTCAGCCTCAGTTTCCTCATCTACAAAATGGCCCGATGACAAAGTCGAGCCCTTTGAGTAAGTGTGTACACATACGTATTTATAACTGGGGAAGACATTCTATGGTAGTGATTGCCACTGTTATTGTTATTCTTCCAGGGGAAACTGGCATTGAATTTTGCTTCCACTTGACCATTAGACTTTCTTTTTCTTTTCCTTTTTTTTTTGAGATGAAGTCTCACTCTTGTTGCCCAAGCTGGAGTGCATTGTGTGATCTCGGTTCACCACAACTTCTGCCTCCCGGGTTCAACCAATTCTCATGCCTCAGCCTCCCGTGTAGCTGGGATCACAGGCATGCACCACCATGACCAGCTAGTTTTGTATTTTTAGTAGAGACAGGGTTTCTCCATGTTGATCAGACTGGTCTCGAACTCCCAACCTCAGGTGATCCATCCGCCTCAGCCTCCAAAGTGCTGGGATTACAGGCATGAGCCACCGCACTCGGCCTAGGGTGAGTTTCTATACCGGGCTCTCATATAACATTTTGTCCAGTGATTCCTTCCATGGGCAGTGGTCTGCTTTGTAAACAGATCTGTTGATCATCCTCCTGCTCTACCTCATGGTGGGGAGGAGAGTTGGGGCTGACCCTGCAGGCTGTCTGTGGATCTTAGACTCCCACAAAGGCTGGCTTCTAAGTGGAATTAGCTGATAAGAGGCCTCGGTGGGTATCTGCAGGGTGAAAGAAGGGAAAAGTCAGGGTATTTCTCCCAGTGTTCTCTCTGCCTCGGGTGGTTTTCAGAAGAAACTGAATCCCATCTGTGGCTCAGGCTCCTTCCAGAGAGCCAGGCATGCCTGCAGCCCCCACCAGCTGATTCTGATCCATGGAGTTCAGAGACACAACCTCACCCCTTTCTCCCTCCAACTTGCAGGGTTGGTAGTGGTAGCTGCATCCAGCTGCTACTGATCTCCAAGTGACTTCACTGTCCCCTGCTTGTCATCTCAGCTCTTCTCTCTCTGTAAGCGATCCCTGTGTTAATTTCCCTCTGTTGAAATTACTTGAAGCCTTCATGTGTTCCTGCCTGCTGCACTCCCTCTCCAAAGCACCTTTCTTGTATTTATACAAGCTGAGGTTCTGGAGAATTTCTTCGCATTATTATTATTTTATTTTATTTTAATTTATTTTATTTTATTTTTTGAGACAAGGTATTGCTGTGTCACCCAGGTCGGAGTGCAGTGATGCAATCACAGCTCACTGCAGCATTGAACTCCTGGGTTCAAGCAATCCTCCCACCTCAGCCTCCCAAGTAGCTAGGACTATGCATCATCACATATGGCTAATTTTCAATATCTTTTTAGAGATGGGTGTCTCACCATCATGTTAGCCGGGCCTGTCTTGAACTCCTGGTCTCAAGTGATCCTCCCATCTTGGCCTCCTAAAGCGCTGGGTTTACAGGCATGAGCCGCTGTGCCTGGCCAGCATTTAACTTTTCATAGATGCTATGCAAACGCACACACTAGATGGTAAGCTCTGCTCAGTGAGCACCCAGGGCAGTTTTGTTAATCCTTGCATTCCCAAGCCCGGATGGGTGCAGACATGAAGTATTCATCCTATAAGTATGCATGGAAAGAATAAACCAGTGAAATGAAGAGATAGCCCATTGGGAGGCAGCCTCCTCTTAGAGGGAGGAGGTTCCATGATCATGGTGGAGTCGACTGCAGAAACAACTATATGCCTCTGTCTCTACATCAGCTGTTTCTTCATTAGTACCAATAACACTGATGGTGTTTAGAGGATTGATCAGAGAAGCAGAATCCATCAGTGTTTCCAGAAAGGCTGAAATTGCCCCCAGGATCAAGTCAGATGTGCCTACTGTTAGGTAAGCTTCGTGAATTAATGGACTGCCCTTTTTTGGCCTCAGTCCTAATTGAACGTTCTACCCTACTCTAATTTTGTTTCCCCCTTCCTTTGCTCTTCAAGGTAAGAAGGGTGAGAGAGGAGAGATAGGAGGACCATCTTGTTTTATTTAACTTCTTGTAAATTGCCCAGAGTCCTTTCCGGTTGGAGGCAGAGCTGAACAAATGAATGCAATAATCATGTAACCCAGAGATGCTGTGGGCTGGGGACATGGTTTCACCCAATGCATTGGACCTATTTGCAAATGGGCCTCTGAGGTTAAGGCCCCACTGACCACAGTTTTAGAGCATTTTTTGGTTCTGAGTGATCAAGAAGAATGAGGAATCTCTGCCCAAAAGTGAAGAGGCTCCAAATTGTAAATGTCTTGGCTGAACTGTAAGGAGGTATGAGACATGTATTTGGTGTCTCTGGGAAGTTAGGAGAGACAGTCCTCAAGCTGCCTTCTGGCTTCCCAGCTGCCCTATCCCCACCACACCGAGCTAATTTAGATAGGCTCCAGGCTCAACCTCTACCATAAACCATGAAGTATCCGCCCCTTGATCTTCCCAGCAGGGCCCTGCCCTCAGCTAACCAGCACTCTGTAAATCTCCAGGTAAACTAATTCATACTAAAATGTGAATGGTCCTACCTGGGTTTAATGTGTTTGCATGGGAATATGAAAAGTACCTTTATCCAGGTCCCTTGGGAAGGATTCTAGACACAAACAATGAGGCTCTAATCTGGGAGATTCTTGGAGGAAAGACTTCCGACTGGTGGTCATTGATGTACCTGTCGAGTCGCCCCTTCTTGGTTACAGATCAGCCTCCGTGGAGCCTTGAGCAACCTGCATTCTCTTGCCTGAGACCCTGGTTTTACACCCCATGCTTGAGTGAGTTGAATGAAATGGCCTCTTAGGTTTCTTTATCTCAAAAGTTGATTCCTTATATCCAAATTTCTTTGCTCAACATTTAAACCTCTCCATCATGTGACCTTTAACCCATCATTACCATCCGTCAGTCACCTATGGAAACCAGACAGACCCCATCAGCAATGCCAACAGTAACAATAACAATAAATCACTCGTGTTTCTTGAGCACTTATTATGTGCCAGGCTTTATTTTAAACACTTTTGCCATTTGATCCTCACAACTCTAATAATATCCTTACCATTTTATAGACAAGAAAACAAAGGCTCAAGGTACTTGCTCACACAGAAAGGAAAGGCTGGGGTGGGGCTAGCTCCCAAAGCTGGGTTGTCCATGCCTTAAACCACATCATGCTGGGACACGCCACAGGTACCCCTCCCATTGTATGATGTGAAAACTAGGCTCAGAGAGGTTAAGAAACTTGGTCAAGGTCATGCAAGCAGTACGTGGCTTCTGAAGCACTTCCCTTGGGCTCCACCCTGTTCCCACTGGATCCAAAGACCCCAGAGCTGCCTTACAAGTCTCTCTCTCTCTCCTACCTTTTGCCCTTAGCCCAAGACCCACATCATGTGGCTAGAAAACCCCCAGAAGGCCAGTGCAAGAAGGAGAGAAGGAATCTGGGAGATTCAGCAAAGGTAACAAGTTATTTCTCTTCCACAAAAATAAAAATCAAGGGAGCCAAAGTCTTTTAATCTAACCCAGAAAATAAACTTCCTTTCTTCTGGGCTAAGGCAGGAGATGCCAAGTTCCACCTCAGGGCTTTAAAAAACAAAACTAAACCAAACACTACTAAGCCTTAAACCCCACTATGAGTCCGTTTATAATAAAAACATCGACTTCCCTTCTCCCCTGGTGGGGCAAATTGCTGTGGTTAAAGAAGCTGTTTTCATATTCAGCTAATTACCCCCTTAAAAGATGGCTGATGATCTCACTTCCTGCCCTTGGCTTGGCCTGAGAGTTCCCCAACTTGGCTCCTGGGGGCTAAATGCAGGCAGAGAACTGGGCACTTGGGGAGCAGGGTTTGGTGATGAGAAAGGACAGTGATGGAAGCCCTCAGAACTCTCACCTCTCAGAGCCCGGAGCAAGAGCCCTGGAGTCAGAAAACCTATCTTTCACACCTGCCTCTGCTAGCTTCTGGCTACATGAGTGATTTTATCTTCCTGGGGCTCGGTTTCCTCATCTGTAGAATGGGGATGCCAATGCCATGAGAAACTGAGTGGAATGCAAAGGGTCTGGCTCAATAAATGCTAATGATTCATCTCTTTTCTGTCCTACTTTTCCTTTCCCTCCTAGACCACCCACATTGAAGAGCCCAACTAGGCACTCGCTATTTCCAGCATGTTCTTCCTCAGCAATAGTCCTAATATCATAACAAGCATGTAGCAAGCACTACCTGCCAGAATATATATTTAATGGTTTATAGCTATTATCTCTTGAATCCTAAGAACAACCCTACGAGACAAGTCCTATTATTTTATCCATTTTACGGAAGAAACAACTGAAGCTCAGAAATGTTACTAAACTAGGAAGCACTGGGTCAAAACTACAATTCAGTCATTAGATTCCGAAGCCCATCAGTCCCATATGGGGGCTTCCATTGAAGTCAGAAGAGTTTAACTCATCTCATCTCCCTGAAGGGTGACAGGCTGGGGCCTTGCAGAGAAAAACCAAGGCTTCCTTATCCCAAGTTTCTGGACTGATGATGAATATAAGAACACAGGCAGAGGCTGCATTCTCCACTGAAGTGCCAGTTGGGTTGGAGAGAGAGGGCACTGTGGCCCAGCTGAGATATAATTTGGTCTCACTGATAAGGGTGTATATTCCTGCGGTTTTCCACAAGCTCCATTTAGAGGGAGAAAGAGGGAAGCGTGAGGAGGAGGCTTTTCCTTTATAAGTTCCCAAAAATTATTCGTTAGAGTTACAGTTATGGGGGAATCCAGCAAGAGAGAGCTAGAAAAAATATGGCGGTCTGGAGCTTCCTTCAGGGAAGGCCTCTCTGAAGAGGTAACATGGTAGGTGACACCCAAAGGCAGAGAGATAATTAGTAATGGGAAAGTAGAGATGTACATTCCAGGAAGGAGGAAGAACACAAACAAAATCCCCTAGGATCACAAGAGCTCAATGTTTTGAAAGGAACTGATGAAGACTGTGTGGCCAGAGATGGCTGAATAAGAAAGAGAGGGCAGCCCAGCTCACCCAGGATGCTGGGAGGCAGGAAAGGAGGTTGGATTTTATGCTAAGTGGAATAAAAAAGATGTCAAATTTTGGACAGCGCACTAGTATGATCTTAGACATGGTATAATCTTTGTTAAGACAATATTCACATTATTTTGACTTATGTAAATATTTTCTAATGAGGAACACTAAGCACATGCTATGGCTTAGTTTATGACATTTTTATTTACTTAGTCTTCTAAATGCAATACTAAATATTCCTTCTTTCCTGCACCGTACTTCTCGCCAACCCCAGCAGCCTCTCAATACAGGTTTTCATTCTCGAACATGTATTTGTCTTGAATATTGCCCTCCTGAAGTCTCCATCCTTGCAATCCAGGCCAAGTTGCACGTTCTACAGCCCTGCTACAAAGCTGTGTTCCTGGGCCTTCTCTTTGCCTCTCTCTGGTTTCCTAGATTCCTTATCTTCCAATGTTTTAGTTTACATTGTTATAGAATGAATGTATGTCTCTCCCCAAAATTCATATGTTAAAGTCATAACCTTCAATGTAACTGTATTTGAAAACAGAGCCTCTAAGGCGACAAAGATTACATTACGTCATAAGGGTGTGGGCCCTAATCTGATAGGGCTGGTGATCCTAAAAGGAAGAAATAGCAAGTCATGGTCCCTTCACTAGGTGAGGATACACCAAGAAGGTGGCTATCTGCAAACCAGAAAGACAGCCCTCACCAGAAACCAACCCTGCCAGCCCTTGATCCAGAACTTCTATCCTCCAGAATTGTGACAGGCTAAATTTATGTTGTTCAAGCCACCTAGTGTATAATTTTTGTTATGGAAGCCCAAGACGACTAATACAACCCCCATTCTGCTAAAATAAATCTTTGAGTGGCTTCCTGGGAGTTCATTTTATCTTTTAACTTTTCATTCCTGTAAAAAACTTGAATAAAAAATTGATGGTTATAGTATTCTAAGATTAGAAAAAATTTTTCTCAGGGTTTTCTCAGGGTTCTTCATTGTTTTTTCACTTCCACTGTTGCAGTTGAGACGTCTCATGTAATTCTTATTCCCAGTTTTCAAGTATGACATGTTTTCCTCTCAGAAATCTTTAAAGATCTTCTCTTTATCTTTGATGTTCTAAAATTTCACCATTATGAACCTAGTGTCAATCTTTTTTCATTCATTGCATGGAAAAACCAGTGAGTGCTTAACTTGAAGACTTCCGGGCAGTTTTCTTGTACTTTTTCTTTGATAATTTCTTTGTCTGTATTTTCTGTTTGCATTCTTGCTAAGCTTCCTGATAGTAAGATAAAGAACACATGGATCTGACCTCTATATTTAAAATCTCTTTTCCTCCTAACAGTCATAATTTTGTTCTTTTTTTAACTTGATCTTTTGAAAGATTTCTCAAATACATCTTTCAACTTCTCTATTAATTTATTTTTACTTAAGTTATATTTCAGTTCCCAAAAATTTCTTCTTGTTATATATTTGTTGACTTTTATAGTCTTTTTTTCATAACTATACTACTTATCTTATACATAAGATACTATACATATCTTTATAACTCTAAAGATACATCGTTTTTTTAATCATCTGGATCCTATGTTGTCTTTATTTCCTGCCTTCACTTTTTTGTGGACACTTTTTTGTGTCTCTTTTTTTCATGTTGAAAACTTCTCAAATGTCTCAATATTCTTGACTATCTGTTTATATTTAAGAGAGAGGTGCCAAGAAGCAAATGGGAAGTTCTTTGTGTTTTGATCATTGGTCAGAGGTCATATTTTGTTTTGGGGTGCCCCCATAAGTCAATATCTAGTCATCTTGGGGAGCCCCAATAAGTCAACATCTAGTCATCATTCCTTGGAGGACATCCCTATTCTCCAAAAACCAAATATCTTCTGATCTCCAGAAGGGTAAGAGCAAGGCAAAAATGGAGGGATAGTCAGAGAGCAGGCAGCTGGAATTTAAGCAACAAGAGAGAGGATCAACAACTGAACACTCTGAATGCGATATCTTAGTCCATCTGGGCTGCTGTAACAAAATATCTTAGAATGAGGGGCTTAAACAACATTTATTTCTCACAGTTCTGGAGACTGGGAAGTCCAAGTTCAAGGCACCAGTAGATTCAGTGTCTGGTGAAGGCCTACTTACCAGATGGCTGTCTTTTTGCTATGTCTTCACATGGCAGAAGGATGGGGAGCACTCTGGGGCCTCTTTTAGAAGGGCATGAATCCCATTCACCCCCCAAAACTCCCTCTTCCAAATGCCTTCACATTGGGATTAAGATTTCAATATATAGAATTTGGAGAGACACAAACATTTAGTCTGTGGCAGATGTGTTATTGTGATCTTCTGGGGAGTCATTGGAAACAGGGAGAAGGAAAAAAAGTGGATAGGCAGAGAGGATGCATCTTACTGATGCCTTTGTTAAAAGACATTCTTGCCTGAAAACGTCAGCACTTTAATGTACACATTCTGTGTTTCAATTTCCATCTCAGATGGCATCTAGCAGGTTGTTAGATTTCTGCTACATTCTCCCCTTGAAACTTTTCATAGAAGTATGAATACTGGAAGTAAATATTAATAAATGTTTGGGTATTATTTCTTTACCTTTTCATCTTTAAAAAGGGCCAGTTTTGATATTTAAACTCCATAGTTCATTGCTTTCCATTTTAGGCTTTTACATTATACAAGCAAAAGATGCTCCTTGTATATAACCTAGACCAGGAGCCAGCAATCTTTTCCTGTAGCAAATATTTCAGGTTTTGTGGGCCATATGACCTCTGTTGCACCTACTCAATTCTGTTGGTGTAGTATAAAAGTAGCCATAAATGAATAGGCCTGGCTGTGTTTCAATAAAACTTTATTTATAAAAACAAATGGAAGTCCAAATTTGGCTCGCAAGCCATACTTTGCCAACCATTAATCTGGAGAATATAGACTAATAAAATGAAGAAAACAAAATTACCTGGAATCCTACCATCCAAAGATAACTAATGTTAATATGTGGGTGTGTTTCTTTCCCGCCTTTTATCTCTGTATATATACTTTATTTCCAAAACAGAACCATTATCTATATACAATTTTAGCCTGTCTTCCCCACTTAATGTTGTAAACAGTATTTATGCTACTGAGTAGTCTTAAATAACATTATTTTTAATATCTGTGAAATATTTCATTACATAGATGTAAAAGTGAGCATTAAATTTTTTTTATATCTTTCACAGCATTATGAAAACAATTTCCACAAAGGCTATACCAATATTTAATCCTACCAGCAGACTATGAAAATATCTCTTTTCTACAAACGATTTTTTAAAAAGAAAAGTTCACCAATTATCATGAATTCTAAACTCATAAGTAATACCCTGCATTAATGTAATCTATTCTCTCTTTCTTGGACATTGCATCAAGTAAACTCCAAAACATGTCCCAGGCATGGGGCCTTCAACTTAGCCTTTCCCCAAAATGTACTCTCTGAACACTCATTGCAGGAGGTGAGCTGAGTAAAGAGGATTCTGTGGTCAAATAAATAAATGTAGGCGATGGATAAGTACTGTCATCCCCTTCTTCGAGAGTTCCAGAGCTCACTACCAAGTTAAAAGCATTAAAAATACTTGCATCCCATTTAGAACCATTGGGCTCTTTAACCCAGAATTTGCCAAACCAAATTCTTTCTTCAAGTAATGCCTATTGGAGATTCAACCAACTAGTTCTTCAGAACAAGTTTGGAGAATCTGGTCTAATGTGTGGCCAAAGAGCATCATCTTATCATTGTACACTGTAGTGTTCCCATCCAATAATCCTTCTACTAGCAAGGCAAACATAACAGACTTTTTAAAAAAGGAATTAAAATTATTAGCAAATAATATAATAATTTTATATGAGAACAAGCTTTAAAAATGAAGACCCACTTTGGAAGGCCCAGGGGGGTGTTGATCACTTGAGGTCAGGAGTTCGAGACCAGCCTGACCAACATGGAGAAACACCATCTCTACCAAAAACACAAAATTAGCCAGACGTGGTGGCACATGCCTGTAATCACAGCTACCCTGAAGGCTGAGGCAGGAGAATCACTTGAACCCAGGGGGCAGAGGTTGCAATGAGCTGAGATGGTGCCACTGCACTCCAGCCTGGGCAACAAGAGCGAAGCTTCATCCCCTCACAAAAACGAAAAGAAAATGAAGACCAGGCACTCTGGAAAGAAGGAGGATGAAGGGGACACAACCCAATGGGCAAGGTGATTACCATATCCTGAAATAATGTGGACAGCCATAGAGCTTGAGGGACACCATTTAACCTTCACAAGGGCACAGCAAAGTTAAGGAACTCATTATCCCATAAAATTCAAGGAATATTTAACCTAATTTGTAGATGTCAGATTCAGAATGGATTGTTTGAAGCAAGCTAAGGATCTGGGGGAAGAAAACATGCCTGACCTTTTGGAAGCTGACATCATAGGAGGAAATCACCTTGTTCCTTCTTTCTAAGCAAGTCGTCACTTAGTCCCCTCCAAAGGGCGAGTTCCTCACCTCATGCTGGTCTATCATTAATTGCCAGGAAAGATTACTCTCATGCCCAGCAAAATCCCTTCTTTTCTTTTCCCCGTCACACCTGAGCTGAAAAATAATAATTTAGAGTTTTCCCTTCTTTTATTTATCAATGTAAAAAGAGGGGAGGGCAACTGGAATGTGGGGATGAAATCTTGCTCTTACCATTGATTTCAATAATCTTCCAGGGTAACACTGAATTTTGGAACTTTTAGCAAAACATGCTCAGCATTCACATTCTAACAGCTCTCCAAGATGCCCTTCTGCTTTCAGTGATTTCTGAGTACTATAAATTCTATTAAAACAGTAGATATTCAAGTATATATGTCCCACTCCAGAGGCCCCTTTCATGACAGGACATCCCACTCCATCACCAGCACCAAACAGCCCTGTTTCTGGGCACCATGGCCACACATTGATAAACCAAGAGGCTTCTCTGCAGGTCAGCATTCCAAGGCTTTCTACTGAACTTGTTAACTTACTCAACCTTGACAGAGAAGATGGAGCAGGTAGGAAAGCTGATCATTCTATCATAGAGAAAAGAATATCTTGTCCAACCCATTCCATTTCATATATGCAAAAAGTGAGCCAGAGATAGGGAGGAATTTGCCTAAAGTTGCAAAGTCATTGAGTCACATGGCTGGGATTAGAACCTCGGGTCTCCTTCAGCAGAGAGGTCTACCCATTTCCTCCTGTTTCTCTCTATACTGAACAGTTTTTATCAATCTTATCAAGTGTAGTTGACGGGTCAGAAGAGTCTAAGGAGATTCCTCTTATGAAGATGAAACTTGTGAACTTAGAGTCTGCAGAAATGATGGATATTCTTTCCTGGATTTTAAAGCCTTTGTCCTATTTGTGTTAAGAGTTAAACCTTTGGCCGGATGTGAATCCTTTCAGAATATACTCTCCAACTGCCTAACAAGACCCTTCCAAAAAATGCCCTCTTTAATTAAACAGAAAGCATCTGAAAGCATCTTTCTTGCTAAGTTGCCAATATAATATTATAGAAACTAAAAAAGCAAAAAAAAAAAAAACCAGCAAAACTGGGACTTGTTTTCCTTTTTTCCACTGACTGTACATTCTTAGTTTGGTTTTAAATTTCTCCGTTCTCCATGGGTATTGGCAAGGCTGGATTAGTAATGCTAAAAAATTTATCTTTACAACCTATTGTCTTAGGTAAGATTGTATCAACAGCTCCAGATGGACCAATCTCTAAGAATAATTTCACTTCCCCTTATCATTGACAGGAATCACATTTACATATTCTACTGGTGAGTGAGATAATGCAGAAATGATTAATGTCCCTCGATGTACAGATACCTGAAGACTGTTTGATCAATGTCTCCCCAAGAAAGTGTCTTTCATTCCGGATGCTCAAAGTCCAAATACGCTCTGTGATTAATGTAACTAAATGTTTGGGGTCGGTGGAAGCTGCAGGCTTCGTTTCTGCGGCCCCGCCACACTAAAGAGAGGTCACAGGAGACTGGATTAGTCATGTGGAGAAAAAGTCTACGGGGCTCATGTGTGCATGGGATTTCAAATGTCCTTTTAAAGAAAGAAGCAGAATCCCCCCTGGAATCTCTCCTCCAGAGGCTCTGTAGAAAGAACAACACACTTAGTTTTTTAATGCAAATGTAATTTCCATTTAGAAAATTAAGTGGATCTGATTCTGTGTGTTGTATTGGAATTGGGATATTTTCTGATTTATTTCACACAGTTTATTAACTGGGAATAATCTGGCTTCTCCAAGTTATCCCTGAGAGAGGTACTGGAACCAGCTGGAATAATGGAAAAAAAAGTATGAAGAAGAGATAGATATTGTGAATTGTGTTCTTCATCTTCCAGATTTGCTCAAATATTTCCTCTGAGATACCTTTGATGATGACTCAAAGTTGAAGTGCTAGTGCCTGGAGCCAGGAAAGCAGAGCGTTTAACCAGGGATCCTGGGGTCATCCTGACCTGTATTACGTGCCAGCTCTGCCCCAAGCTGGATAACCACAGGACTCGTCTCAAGCCTCTGCGCTTCAGTTTACTTGTCTGTAGCCTGAGGGTGATGGTTGTAAGCACTCTAGGGTTGTTGAAAAACTTAAATGAGAAAACATTTTTAATGTGATTAGTTCAGTGCTTGGCACTCAGCAAGTATTTAATAAATTCTAGCTATTGTTATTATCATTATTAATTCTAAAAATAGCTTGTCAAAATGTCTCATGCATGCTTAGTGCGAACAATGAAGCTTTCTTCAGGTACTGGCTGGCTAGGTTCCCTCTGCAAGGAGATCTATTTTCCAGCAGAAAATATTTTTAAGGAAATTATATGCAATTCAGCTACATTTACATAATGCTATGCATATCTAAAACCCGACTCAGCCAGGCTGCCCCTAGCTGTGGGAGTTGAAGCAGCCATATTTAAGAATACAAATTACTTCTGGAATACGTTTCCATGCCCTGGACTGCTCCCAAGGAAGACATGTGGGTCATGATTAAATGGCAAAATTGGAAAATACTAGATGAATTGAGAAATAAAATCCAGAACCCCATACAGTGGTCAAATGCAAAAGATGGATTTGGGGAAGGGTGAATCTGAGATGAGAGAGGTACGAATTTCTCAAAGGAGAGAGTAGGTCCTGGGGAAAATCATTAGAACTATTCATTCATTAATTCATTTATCCATTCGAAAAAACACGTACAGGATGTCAGGTGCAGTTCTAGGTGTCAGGATAATGCAGTACACAGGTCAGACCAAGTTCCTGGTCTCATGAAGTTTACATCCCAGCAGAGAGAACAGACAGAACAAACAAACAGTAACTAAGGTCAATCAGGCCGGGCATAAGAGCCATGAAGAAAATAGAGCTGGTCTTGTTTCTCCCTCTCACAGCAATGAGGAGATGCTTCCCAGAAAAGCAGCTCAAAGACAAAAGCCACTTGTGGAGGCTGTATTCTACCCTTCCCTTTTCTGTCCTGTATAACTTTTGGGGGAAAAAAATCACACCTTTGCTGAATCTTTTTTCTCTTTAGCATATGAGACCGATAATTCCAAGTTCCCATTGTGGAGTTGTTTGAAAGGCAGGTTGTCCAGCAGTTACACAATCTAGCCCAGGTTTAGCACATGCAATAAGCTCACTGTCAAGTCTCCAGCCTGTTCCCATGGCAGACATCACCAATCTATGAAGATCTTACATCTGACTCAGTCTAACTCCAAGCAGACCCTATCAATCCATCAGAGCAGGCAGTAGTAGACTAGCCCTTGGTCTCTACACAGATGAGATTATGAAAATCTAAGATACTAGCTTTCTTTGCTCATTGGTACAATCAAAAAATGTGGAACCTGAACTGCATACCAAACAAAGAGGCTGCTATATGGTGGCGTGCATCACATCCAAGCTTGTCTTTCAACAGCCACGTCTCTGTCCTGTGGACAGCCATGCCTACCAATGGCAGCACAGGCTTTCCAGTTGGGGCACTCAAGGACCTGTAAGGCCAACCATGGTGTCCTAGCACCTTCCTCGGACCCCCACAGGCACCCCTCCCTGAGCTTTCATCACACAGGCAGCACTGTACAGGCTCTGGAGTTAGGCCAGCTCAAGTTCAAATCTTGATTTTGTGTGACCTTGAGCTCTCTAAGTGTTAGTTTCAACCTGTGGAAAATGGAGAAAACACGTGTTCAGCTGACAGAGTGAAGACTAAGTGAGCTGCTACTTCCAAAGCCCAGCACAGAACTCTCAATAAATGTTAGATATTATTATTGTTGTTGTTATCTATTTAAATAAATATGATAGCACCTACCCGGAAGACAAGAAAACACAAATGTGGCTGGCACGTAGTAGATACTCAATAAATGTTATTCTTTTCTTTCTGGGTAGCCTTCTCTAGTCATGGGTAGCCAAAGGCTGTGGGGAAGGGGAAGGGGAAGGAGAGGATGCACAGTTTAAGAAAATTGGAGAAAGGTGAAAGAACAGAGTCAATTCTGGATGGTACAACTGAGAGAAAAGAACCGGCTCCTACCACCCAAGTTGAAATGCTCCCATCCAAGAGGGTGCATCTCACGTTTCACCAGTGACAGTTTCCTGTGAGTACCTTCCTTTGCCATGGAGTCCGTCTACAGCAAGAGAGCTTCAGCCAGTGCCACTGCTGGGACAAACGTGCCTATGGCCTGCTGAATAACGCAGGATACTTGCCCTTCTCGATGGAGGTTTAGAAGAAGGCTTCTGTGATTTTGCATTTTTCTCCAACAGAGAGAGACAGGAAACAGGAAGACTTGTCACTAGCAAAAAACAAAAAACATACACACACACACACATTCAATGAACGGGAAAATTATTTAAATAAGCAATCATCAGAAAAAAATGTGCAAGCCAATTTTATTCATAAAAAACTGATTTATAGCATTCTAGCTAAGAGCAGCTTTTAACTCAAGCCTCTGAGATCCTATTTATTATTCAGCAAATATTCAAGATTATTTAATAAAGGTATCTTTAATACTAATATAGCAGCAGGAGCTAATATATGTAAAATAATTATGAAAAGTATTATCAATATTTGGGGGAAATAATGTACATGCATAATGAATGAAGTTTGCCCCTGGGTTTACGCTTATATCTTGGCCTGATTTTGCATGGAGAAATTCTGCATTATAATGAAAGGCAAAATGATACATGTTATAAATGCGAGTTTTTTATCACTGCTTAGAAGAATCCTAAAACTGTCAACTAAACAGAAAAAAACATATATATTCCATATAAGTGTGCATATGATGAGGTTTATTATTTTTTGAGTGGTGGAAAATACCTAAACATCCAACTGCTTTCAAAATGACAATTACTGGTCCTGAAGAAGCAAATAAAATGTCTGATAGCCAACTGTCCCAAAAATACTACTAAATTCTAAGCAAAGGAAGGTTTGTGCAGATCTATTTTTCAGTTTAAAGATTCTTGAAGCTCAAGTTTGCAGGTATTTCTCAAATGGTATACACAAACTAAATCAAAGAGACAACTATTTTTATTTTCCTGGGCCAATGAGGAACTTTCAAAATTTAAAAGGAACTCTTTCTCCAGCTTCACTCCCACCCCAGATTTACAGAGTGAAAAATCAAGTTCTATTCGACAAACATATTAGCGTTGCTTCTTGTGTCAAAGCCTGTTACGATACAAAGAAAAATTGAGGCATCTTCCTCCCCATCTAAACCACAGAAACATAAAATAGAATAGGAAATAAATCAGCAATTGTAATCTATTCTCTCATTTTAGAGATATGGAAACCGGGACTTAAAGGTAGCAAATTCATTCAAGCCTGCATTTCCTTACATCTAATGCAGGAAACTTTCTAGAACCTCCCACTCCTGCCCACCAACTTTGCCAGGACAACAAAAGATTCAATGCCCATTGATGATGTCAACTATGTCCACATAAAATCTGCATATCTTCCACTGAGGCGAGTCTGAAGCACTTTGTGGGCCAAGCCGAAGACACTCCCCAGTTTGAACAACAGCTCAACTGACCGTTATCTGGCACCTACTATGCACAAAGCATGATGCTGGTCAGACGCAACATCCTCTGTTCCTCTCTACTGAAATTTCAGGAGTGAAAGTTCCCACCTTAAAGATCCCCAAAATAAGATAGACATGTTCAGCATCATCTAAAGAAAACAAAAGTTTCCAAACATTTGCAAGCTCTGGAATTTATATGTAAGAACTCATGTTTGAGAGGTTTTTTGTTTTTGTTAAATGACTATACTATAAATCTCACAAACTGCATAAATCAAACTTGACTCCAGCCCCACAAGTAAGCCTAGGACCGATTTATGGTGAGGCATGAGAGAAGAACAGTGTGTTTTATTTACCACCTTACATTTACACACAGAGGAGCCTTGTAGGGGTTGGCCTGTGAGGGCTGGGAAGTAATCCACAAGGTTACAATAAATCCACCTGTGAATGGCAACCCACCTTGGGTTAAAAACTTGGGCTCAAATAACCTCAAAGTAATTCTGTCTGGTGGAAGATTCTTTATCCTAATCAGGGATAATGTTGAATTGGAAGTCGATTGCGACAATTGCCATGCCTTGCTTAGCTTTAAACACTGCAGATTTATTATTATTAGCAGTAGCATTAGCATTAGAGAGGATATGTTATGAGCTTTTTCCATCTTCATTGTTGGTATTTGGAGATTTGAGGTCAGCATGAAATGTTTTCAGGGACATCTTAAGAATTTTGAAATTATGAAAATTTGTCCTCAAGAGTTATTTTGAAAATGTGCCTTCAAGAGTCCTCTCAATGAATCTTGTCCTAGGGACTAGCCAAATATTTAATGAGCATCTATTATGTGGCAGATACATCATCTCATGGAGAGGGACAGAAAATAAATAAATAATAGATCAGATAACAAGAAGTGATACAGAGGAAAATCAAGCAGAGTGATGGGGATGCTTTAGTAGACAGGGTGATCAGAAAATATCTCTTTGGTAAGGTGGCATTTAATTAGAAACCTGAATGGAGTGAAGGAAGACAAGACATGAGAGTAAGAATATTAAAGGCAGGAGAACAGCCACGGCAAAGGCTGGAGGTGGGGAGAAGATTAACGTCTTTAAGAAACACAAGAAAGAAGAGGGTGGCTGGAGTGGAATGAGTGAGAGTTATATGAGACAAGATCAGACAGGAAACCAGGATCCAGATCCCATAAAGCAGGGCTGTCCAATCTTTTGGCTTCCCTGGTATATTGGTCCATTCTCACACTGCTATAAAGCTACTATCTGAGGCTGGGTTATTTATAAAGGAAAGAGGTTTAATTGACTCACAGTTCTGCGTGGCTGGGGGGGCCCTCAGGAAACTTACAATCATGGCAGAAGGTGAAGGCTAAACATGGCACATCTTACATGGCAGAAGGAAAGAGAGAAAAAAAGGGGAAGTGCCAGACACTTATCAAACAACCAGATATCTTGAAAATTCACTCACTGTCACAATAACATGGGGAAAATCCACCCCTATGATCCAATCACGTCCCACCAGGTCCCTCCCCAGACATATGGGGATTATAATTCAAGATGAGATTTGGGTAGGGACACAGCCAAACCATATCACCTGGGCTACATTGGAAGAAGAATTATCTTGGGCCATGCATAAAATACACTAATACTAATGATAGCTGATGACCTAAAAAACAAAAATTCATGCATCCATTTTATAATGTTTTAAGAAGGTTTAAAGATTTCTGCTGGGCCACATTCAAAACCGTCCTAGGCCACATGCAGCCCACAGTCCATGGGTTGGACAAGCTTGCTATAAGCCTTGTAAGCCTTGTGTGAGGATTTAGAAAGTATTAGAAGGTTGAGCTGAGGATTAACAAGTTGTGATCTATGCTTGGAAGGCCTCACTCTCTTCATGGAGGACGGTACTGGTAGTCAATGATAGAAGCTAGGAGACGAGTTAGCATACTATTGCAAGAGTCCAAGCCAGAGTTAATGGCAATAGACAACAAATTTCCTCACTCACTCTACTTTAATCTCAACTCACTCTGCACACCCCACATGAATGTCTCACTCATCATTGAGCCAATTTTAAGAAAGACAAAAATTGCAGTTAAACCTAGAGTCCGGGAGCTCTGGATAATTTGGAAAAAGAACAAATTCTGAAAAGTTGTAAGTCCAGAGGATATAAACAAATCCTTTTCCTTTCGAGACATGTCAAGGATAGTGCAGTTGCTTTCATCATGTGATCCATTCACTAGGATAAGATGCATCCTACAATGAGAGCATTCCTTCCAATAATTTACCTAAGGCCAATTTGATGCCCAGTAGTTCTAGCTCCTGGGGAAGAGTCCACTCTAAGCCTATTTACCAATGTGTCAAGAAAATAGTACCAGAGACCTCATTGGACTTAATTAAAGCCAAACTAGACTTCATAGAAAGAAAGGGAAAGAGCATACCAGAGAGAAGGAGAGAGGCTGGGGGCTGCTCTGCCATATTCTTTTCCAGCAAATTGGTTTCTGGCCATGTGAGCGTATTGGGAAAAACACTTAGGAGTGATTACTAACAGAGGAAGGTTGTGTGGGGTGCACCAGCAAGACAGTGAAGAATGGGGCCAAATGGGAGGGAATGGACAAATTAATGATTAAGGAAGATTTTTTTTCTTCTAGGAGTCGTGTCCAGCCTGGCCTCCCAGATTTGAGCAATCTTTCACTGTCAAGAGAGGCTGAGAGATTGATTCAATTAAGATTAGCACAGTCGGAAAAATGGCATGGGTTAGTTTTGATTAGTATTGTCTTCTCTCTCATCTCCTGGTGGTGGTGACCTGAACACAGGTGGAGCTGAGCTCTATCAGGTCACAGGGAAGGCAAGGCCGGCTTCCAGAGTGGGGTTTGTGGACCAGGCTCTGGGCTGTAGAGGTGGCACTTCCCTGGCATTTTCTTCTGGAGTCTCTTCCATTTGTCCTTCCTGGGTATGATTTTCTTATAATTGGCTACTTATTCTGAAGAAACTAAGGGGGTGGGGAAAGTCTGATATATGGGGTCAGTGCTGAGTATAATTCCTTGGAGCAAATAAATGTAATTGGAGGTCTCATTAATTCCGAGGCCATGCCCAGATGCCCTCTCTGATCCACTGGAAGGGTGGGAGAACTTTCCTGGAGAGGTGAGCATGTCTCAAACAAAGAGGGGCCAGCAGCCCCAGCATCTGCTGGCAGAGAATCTCACAAGGCTTGAGGTCCCAGGGTGAAGAGAAGGGAGGGAATAAATCACTGTTGCCTCATCCCACTGCTGCACCAAGAAACCCAGACGCACCCGAGCTGTTGATTTCTGCCCGATGAGTCTTTGCATCTGAGAGCAGATGGCAGATGCTTAAAATAAACGCACCTTGCAATGTACCACCACCTTTAAATTCATATTCAGACCCTGTTTCTGGATAAGTTTAATGAAAGTGGTACTTTCCGCAAGGTCCCTGGTGGCATTAGTTCACATTACAAAATCATTATACATAATTTGACACTATTGTGCACCGTTAGCTTAGAAAAAGAGCTTGTTTTACAGCTCTGGGGACAGAGGTCCCTCCAGATAAGGTTGGGCTTATGAGAGAGCAAGAGGGGAAAGAAATGGCTCCCTCTGGTTAGTAATGAGGACTTTGGTGTTCAAGGCGGTGACTCCTTTACACTCATCAAGACAGATATTTAGTCCAAGGGGGGGAAAAAATACCAAGTTACCCTCTTAAAAGGCAGTCATGGACCATACACTGAGTCGTAATACTTTTAAAAGCAAATATTTAATCTGCATTTTTTTAAAGGCCACTCCCAACACCAACACCACCACCCCAAATGATGTTTGGCTATGTGACATCCTGTTCCTGGTGGCTTGGCACAATTTGCCACACGCTGTTACATGCAGCCCACACAGGGCTGGCATTTGTGGGGTCTGTATAAGTGAAGCCTTACCAAGTTGTCAGAAGTTAAAATATCTCCACGCCAGTCAGTAAATACGTTGTCCCCTCAGTGCCTATGCCCACTGCCCGGACACCCTGCCCTTCCCTCAGGATCTCCAGATGTCCTCATACCCAGCAACTAAGTGCTTAATGCCCAGCACTCCAGGGACAGGCAAGCTGTCATTGACTGAATTGTGTCCACCTCAAGATGTGTATGTGGAAGCCCTCACTTCCAATGTGACCAGAGATAGGGCCGTTAGGGAGATAATTAAATGAGGTCAAAAGGGCGGGGTCACACATAAATGAGTCCTAATGGGACACCAACAAGACTGGTGTTCTTATAATACGAGGAAGAGACACCAGATTGTGTGCTGTCTGTCTTTCCACCCACATATGGGGGAAAGGAAGGCAGGATAGTGAAATGATCAGAGTTCTAGAAAAGTTATGTTGACTACAGAGAGGTGAGTAGGTGGGAAAAGAAGCCTGAAGTGGAAAGTTCAGTTTTTGTTTTTGTTTTTGTTTTGTTTGAGACAGAGTCTTGCTCTGTTGCCCAGGATGGAGGGCAGTGGTGTGATCTTGGCTCACTGCTCTGCATCCCGGGTTCTGACGATTCTTGTGCCTCAGCCTCCTGAGTAGCTGGGATTACAGAAGCCTGCCACCACAACTAGCTAATTTTTTTGTAGTTTTAGTAGACATGGAGTGTCACCATGTTGGCCAGGCTGGTCTCAAACCCCTAACCTCAAGTGATCTGCCTTCTTTGGCCTCCCAAAGTGCTGGGATTACAGGCGTGAGCCACTGTGCTCGGCCTAGGAATCCCAGTTTTTAAGAGGCTACCACATGAGGATGTGGCAAGAAGGCACCATCTACAAGAGAAGAAAGACCTCAACTGAAACCAACCCTGCTAGCACCTTGATCTCTGGCTTCCAGCCTCCAGCACTGTAGAGAATAAATTTCTATGTTTGAAGGCCCCATAGTCTGTGGTATTTCACAATGGTAGCACAAGCTGTTCTGATGGTTCGGCTCGCACGCCTTATACCAGTTGGTCAATACTTTTCCTTATCACTGGCTAGCACCTTTTCTTATCAAAAGAGCTCACCCACTTCCAAAGGTGACTAGCTTACTTCCAAAGGTGACTGTTTCAAAATCAAAATCAGTTCACAATGATCTACCCATGTGAACTTTTGGTCCCAGGTATCATCTTTCACTCCTCTCTATTCCTTGAACCTTTGGCCAATCACTCAGTCACCCAGAACCCTGGTGCTCACCTCCTGCTGGTGTCTAACACCTGTCCCTCCTCTCCACCCACACAGATGCCCCCTTGGCTCAGAGAGTGATATCTCTCACCCAGACTACCCTGGCAGCCTCCAAAATACTGCCTTCCTGCCCCAGACTTTCTCCTTCCCATCCGCTCACCTGTCTGCAGTCAACATCTCTTTCCTAGAACTCTGATCATTTCACTACTAAACTTGAAACTCCTCCATCACCCTTGGGATGAAAACTGACCCTGTGTGCAGGGTCCCACGTGGTCAAAACTTGGTCTTTCAGCTTTCACATGCTGTTCCTTGTGCCTGAAACTGCCCTTCCAAGCCCTTCCCCTGGCCAGCTCTTAGCCTCTCAGTGAGGGGATTACCTGCACAGATCTGGTGGGTTGTCATTCTGACATCCTTGAACACTTCCAATGCTGGGGAACTCAGCTCTTTATGTGGAATCTCATCTCACTGGGATGGCTCATTTTGTGGACAAGTCTAATAACCGATCTGAAATCTGCCTCCCTACAAACTCGCCTCACTGGTTTTCCTCCTTCCTTCTCCTTGTCCCCCAACTCTCCTTTCTTCCATCTAGCCTTTGAGATTTCCTTATTTCCATGGGAGCTGAAAGATTAATCTTATTCACTGAGGCATTCAGTGCCTGCAATACCTAACACACAGTAGGTGCCAAATAAATACGTGTTGAATAAATGAACAAAGGAATATTGGAAATTGACTATTAAGGCTATTATAGAAGAGGCCTTAGAGAGTTCAACTTCTTGATTTTACAGAGGACCAAACTAGGGCTTAGGCAAAGAAAGGGAATGGCCCAAGGTCACACAGCAAGAAAATGGCCAGACCAGGTCAGAAGCTATAGATCTTCATTCTTCTGAAAGGACCAAGAGCAAACCGGCAAGCTCAGTCCATTTTCAGATCATCCCAAGCAGGAAGTTGATTGGTCCTTTTCCCAAAGGCATCATTGGGATAATGCAAACTTAAGCAAATGTCCACGCCAGGTTCCATCCCCATTTATTCAAGGGAGTAGGATGCAAGATTGATAAGATTTTAAACGGTGTCGCATTCATAACTTGGACTGGAGTGCAGGAAATCCTGTTTGTCTCACAGAGGGAGACAAATGTGCTTTGGAAAATTCCCGGAGGGAAGGAGGGCATCGTGGGGAATCTCCAACCACATAGGCAAGTCTGGGCTCACTCAGGCAGGAGAAAGAAGGGCCAGGGTGGTTTCTTCACATTCCGGAAGTTTCCTGGGCAAAATCAGTGTGGGTTGGACTAGGCATCTCACATGGCACAGATGCCCTAGGTTCCCACTCACCAGAGAAAGGCTTCATCCCAAAATGCCTCTCCCCTCTCCATCCTTGAGGATCCACCCCCTACAATGAGGAGGAAGAAAGGCTGCGTCCAGAGATTCAAAGGAAATCACACACTCCCCAACCAAGAGAGAGGGAGGAGGGAGATTCCCAGAGACTCAGAGAGGGAAAGATAGTGTCTGAAAGACAGATGGACACACAGACTCCAAATAACCCAACACAAAGAGATAGAGAGGCAGAATCTCAATGGCTCTAAACATAAAATTAAAGAGGAAAAATTAATTCCAAACGAATCCTGAACAGGGCAGGGTGCCGTGGCTTATGGCTGTAATCCAAGCACTTTGAGAGTCCAAGGTGGGCAGATGGCTTGAGTCCAGGAGTTTGAGACCAGCCTGGGCAACAGAGAGAGACCCCATTTCTACCAAAAAAGAAAGAAAGAAAGAATGTTGAACAAAGGAAAAACAACATAAGACTACACACAATTTCTCTCTTTCTTCCTCTTTTTCTTTCTTTTATTTTCTCTTTTATCATTCTGAGTTAGAGGCCAGACTTCATAAGGACCACAGATGAGGAGAGGTGTTCAGCTCTTTAAAGGAATGGTTTTAAGTGCAGAGATAAAACACCATGATGATAGTCATGATGCCTGATGTTTATTGAGAGTTTATGATGTAAGTTCTGTTTTAAGTGCCTTGCATAGATTTTCTCATTTAACCCTTGCAACCCTAGGCAGTGGGCACTCTGATTATTCCTCCAGTACAGATAATGACACAGAGATTCAGAGAAAGCATCATCTGCACAGCATCCCAGAGCTAGTCCTGTGTGGAGCCAGAATCTCTCCCAGTCCCTAGAGCCCCTCCTCCTAACCCTAAATAGAACTTGGGGCTACAACCTCGGGAATCTTCATCCATCTCAGCTCGGGCCCACCCTTCTCTGTTAGTCCACTCTTGCATCACTATGAGGAAATATTGAGGCTGGATAATTTATAAAGAAAAGAGGTTTAATTGGCTTGTAGTTCTGCAGGCTGTCCAGGAAACATAGCAGCATCAGCTTGGTTTCTGGTGAGGACCTCAGGAAGCTTCTGATCACATAGAAGGTAAAAGGAGAGCAGGTAGTATCACATGGCAAGAGCAGAAGCAAGAGCGAGAGAGGAGGGAGGTGCCATGAGCTTTTAAACAACCAGACCTCGTGTGAGCTAAATGAGTGAGAGAGAACTCACGCATTATCCCACAGAGGGCACCAAGCTTTCATGAGGGATCTGCCCTCATAACTCCCACCTCATGACCTCCCACCAGACCCTGCCTCCAACATTGGGGATCACATTTCAACACAAAATTTGGAGGGAACAAATGTCCAAACCATATCACCCCATTTATGCCTACATTTACAGTTTACAGTATATTTTCTCATTGATGTCCCCAGTAGGGTTTGGGAGCTCCATTTGGAAGACCAAGAGGATCCTTGGACCTTTTCTGTCCCTATCCAACCACTAGGCTAGCTCAAAAGGACTTCAAGCTGTCCTCATGCCAGGCGATCTGGAGGATCCTACACTTTCTTTCCAAAGCCCCACTATACGCAGAAGGGAGGGAGCAGTAGCCCCCGGAGATCTTGGGGGTAGTGGAAAGAACCCGATGGCATACAGAGCAAACATCCAACTTCCAAAAAGGCTCATTTTTAATCTGAAAAACTCACAGGGGCGTTTGTATTCTACTGCAGAATATGTTGCTAAGAAAACAGAACAATAATGTTTTTAATTACTTGCCCTGGAATGAAACAGACAATCTCAAAAGATGACCCAAGTATATCTCCTGGCTTTATCCCAAGGTAGAGAAGAGCCCAGTTTGAGCAACTCAGAACTAGCCCAGGACCCACACAGTCTTACTGTTTTTCAACTGAGAAGCCTGAGGCACAGAGAGGTAAAGTGTTTTGTCCAAGGCTGCACAGCAGGGTAGGATCCAGGACCCACACCTACTGAAGCCTGGTCTAGGATCCCTATGCCACATGGGACACAATGGTTAAAGACACAGGCAGTCGAGCTGTCAGGAATCCCAGCAGGGCCACAGAGCTGTGCAATTGCAGGGGGTGTCCCTCACAAGTTAATAGATGTGTTGGGCACCCCTGGGGTTGGGCCGTGCCTGTATGCCATCCACATCCTCCTTCTTTGCACTTCAGTTTTCATAGTGTTAGTTCTTATAAAACAGGAATGATAACAGTATCGACTCCATGGGCATGAGGATTAAGTGAAATACTACATGTGCCTAGCACAGTGGACTCAAGACAATGAAACTTTTAATGCTACCATCATCTTTACTTAAGAAAAGAGACACCCCTTCTCTTTCCATGGTTCCTTTCCAAGCCAAGCCTTATGCAGGGGGAGTTTTACAAGAATGCCTTGCATAGCTATAGATCATGCTAACCTACCTCCATGGGTTAGTGTGAGGCTTAACTAAGTTAACACTTGCAAAAAGCCTAGCACAAGGCCTGGTACAAAATGAGTGTTCAGGCCAGGTACAGTGGCTCATGACTGTAATCATAGTACTTTGGGAGGCCAAGGCAGGGGGTTTGCTGGAGGCCAGAGTCCAAGATCAGCCTGGGCAACATAGTGAGACCTTGTCTCTACAAAAATTCTTTTTAAAAGTTACCCAGATGTGGTGGCACATGCCTGTAGTCCCAGCTACTCAGGAGGGTGAGGCGGGAGTTGGAGGCTGCAGTGATCACGCCATGCACTCCAAAATGAGTGACAGAGCAAAACCCTCTCTCTAAATAAATAAATAAATAAAATGAATACTCAGTAAGAGCTGCCTCTTTCATTATAGAGAGCTATGTACATGCTTATACGCATGATGACTCTTTTTTTCTTTTCCTTTTTTTTTATTTGAGATGGAGTCTCGCTCTGTCACTCAGGTTGGAGTGCAGTGGCACGATCTCAGTTCACTGCAACCACTGCCTCCCGGGTTCAAGCGATTCTCCTGTCTCAGCTTCCCAAGTAGCTGAGATTACGGACATGTGCCACCACACCCAGCTGATTTTTGTATTTTTAGTAGAGACTGGGTTTCACCATGTTAGCCAGGCTGGTCTCGATCTTTTGACCTCAAGTGATCCACCTGCCTTGGCCTCCCAAAGTGTTGGGATTACAGACATGAGCCATTGCACCTGGCCATGATGACTGTTTAATCCAATCAGCATTTATATATTTATGAATAACTTTCACCTCCTTGTATAAAGCCTTCTCATGTCAGCCTTTGCTTCACGATGTGTGATTGGGTTGTTGCTCCTGGTGGATCTCATTTAAGAATGGAGGAACAAGCACTAGGAAGATAACACCAGGAGACCGGTTTTCTCTGATGTCACAGGGGAGAAACTTCTTAATCCAGACCAAGCTGACTTTTCCCCCCAAATCAGGTCAAACCCCCTCTCCTTGAAGGCGAGGCAAAGGCAGGCTCCCAGAGCCTTCTGGCTCCATTCAAAATCCCTTTTTCAGAGCTCTGGCAGTTTTATGGCCTTTAATGACCCCCTATTGTACTCTGATTGCCAATCAGGGCACACGTAATGACCAAGCAGCATCACTTAGCCCTTATTCCTATGACAATGGCCAGAGCGGCCAGCTCGCTGTTTTGACATGAGCCGGGTCACAGAGAAAGTTTTCGGGCGGGTGACTTAAAGAGCCTGGACCAGCCAGCAACCTCAACTCCTCAGTTGCTGGGACTTGGACAAAAGAATGAACTCTGAACTTTTCCTTTGACGGATGGAGGTCATTAAAACCGTGGTGGGGGCCCCTTCAAAGGCAGGTGTAGACCAGGCCGTCCCTCAAAGCGCCTAATAAAGAGAGAAACAGGCGATTGTGTGGGATTCAGAGGAGGGGAACTTCTGAGAGATTCACTCGAGTGGTTCAAAGAAATCAATGGGCTGCCCCAGCCGATTGACAGGGGCCAGAAGTGCCGTGGCCATCTCTCTGCCACCCATTGAATGGGTGGCTGCCCCAATTGTTCCCAAATAGGGGCTACCACAATAAATGCTTTGGGTTCTTTCATAGATACCCTGGGCTGCGAGCCCAGCAAGGGAATCTAGAGAAAGCTTCGCCACCGACTCCCATTTTAAATTCCATCCGTTTTAATAAAGTGCCAAGAGACCTCCAAGCAGCTTAAAATATTAAAGGTTTCTTTTAAACATCTGGAAGATAACATCTAATTACTAGATAGTGCTCTAGGTTATTAATATGTAATCAGAGCTAATCCCACCCAACACAAACAGCAAACAAAAGCCCTATCCTAGAAGTATCATCTTTGCAGAACACGAAGCTTCAGTGCAAAAGAAGAGAACCCCCAACGAGGCTTCCAGACAGCACAGCCACCCCCGCCCCAAGCCCCCATTCCCACCACAGCACAACCAGCTGGGACCACATGCTGCCCCTGGAGAAGCAAAGCCAGAAATGTTGACCTCCTGGCAGTCAGCAGGACAAGTCAGCGAAATAGATTGACTGCAAATGACTTGAGTCATCGAAGTTCAACCATGAAGGGAAATGAAAGCTTGGGGAATTTCACCTCCCTCTTCTGTTTTTTTCAAAAGGTGTTTTTGCTTTTCACAAAAGGGTCAGGAATTTTGATCCCAAGTCTGAGCGGGAATATAAATGGATTTGGATAAGCTGGAAGCTAGGTCTTGGGGGAGTGGTGTGCTGAATGCACCATTAGGATCACTTGCTTGGCACATTACGCACGCAGGCACGCAGGAGACGGAATTCGGCACCCCTCTCCCGCCAGGGCGATGGTTATTAAGGGTAACGCGATCGGATGAGAAGGCGGTGAACGGGCAACCACAAATCCCAGAGGAAGCAGCTGTGGAGACAAATAAGTGAAGGTCCCACCTCCCTGAAATGAACCCACAAGACAGAGCCACATCCTCTGCATTGTCCAAGGACAAATCATCGCTGGTTCCTGGGCAGTTGCTGGTGTCAGCGCGAAGGCAATAGTGATGACTCGCAGACCTCCAGAAGGAGCACCACAAACACTCGATCTGGGGCGAGTCCACTTTAACCCTTCCCTACCTCCTTCTCCCACAAGGAAATTGAGGCAACGGAGCAGTGTCATCGTCACTGAGCCACATAAAGAATAAAGAGGCCACGAGGAGTCATGAGGACTTGCCCTCTCTCCAGATCCTCAAGGAAAATGGTTTGACTCATTCTCGTGATTCACCGCAGTGTCACAAACATCTCTTAAGCATCTACAAGCGGTGTCCTAGGTGCTGGTGTGAGGTGGTAAGCAGGACAGACAGCCCCCATCTTCACTGGGGAGGTGGAAATTAAACAGATAACTCCTCAAATTATGAGTATTTTGGAAGATGCTACAAAGGAAAAAAGAGAGTGCTCTGAGAACCTAAGACAGAAAGATCTGCCCCACCGTCCAGTAGGTCAGGAAAGGCCAAGTCTGGGGAGCCTGGTCTCGGAGGCAGAGAGGGTACAGGTCTCAGTAGAGGTGGTTCTTGCAAAAGAAGGGACACATGGAAAGGTCAGGTGATGAGAGGGATATGGCTTGGACTTGCCCAACAAGGATAAGATACTCAGGACAGAGTATCAAATGGTAGCACCTAGAACACTGCAGGTAGATGCTCAAGAGATGTTTGTGGCTAGGTGTGGTGGCTCATGCCTGTTATCCCAGCACTTTGGGAGGATGAGGCAGGTGGATCGCCTGAAGTCAGGAGTTCGAGACCAGCCTGGCCAACATGGCGAAACTTCACCTCTAGTAAAAATACAAAAATTAGCCAGGTATGGTGGCAGTTGCCTGTAATCCCAGCTACTCAGGAGGCTGAGGCAGGAGAATCGCTTGACCCTGGGAGGCGGAGGTTGCAATGAGACAAGATTATGCCACCGTCACTCCAGCCTGGGCAACAAGACTGAAACTCTGTCTCAAAAAAAGAGAGAGAGATGTTTGTGACACTGCGGTGAATCTCAAGAATGAGTCAGACCATTTTCCTTGGGGATCTTGAGAAGGGGAAAGTCCGTATTCTTCCATATAGCCTTTTTATTCTTTCTTTCATGTGACCAGACAGGGTAGCAGGGAGTGTCCATCCCAGCTGCCTCAGTTTCCTTGCATAGCTGGGGTTGGGGAGGCACTGGGGTAGGAAACGGAGGGACAGGCTACTGTGGACTAGTGGATTCAGGACTTTGCAGCAGAGCCATGTTAAAAGAAGTACAATAACAACAACTTGAGAAGCAAACTAGGTTGTCTAGCAGATTCAATCCTGTCAGGGGTTGGGGCAGAAATATCTGGAAGTATCTAGAAATATCTGGAAGATGGAGGTCTGTCCAATTCCTGAGTCTGCTGAATCTGCTCTGAGGCAAAGCACTGAAGATCAGCTTCAGCCACGAGCTCATCAGATGCCACCCTCTCAGTTCCGTAGAGCAGAGGGGCATGACAATCAAACCTTAATGTCACAGCACTCAGTTTAGGGATGCCCTATAACCAGTCCCTCTAGCCATCTATTCCTAAGCAATTTTGTTCATTGTTATTATGAGATTATTTTCTTATTATGAGATTGTTATCGATTATCATAGTCTCATAATTATTAACAATACTAGCATTTTCTCACCATTTGCCATGGGTCAGGCACAGCCACAACGTAAACCTCTAATGCTCATAACAACAGGAGATGTGTGTTATTACTATTGCTAATTGATAGATGGGAACACTGAGGCTCAAAGGGCTACTTTTTGATCAAACTAATCCAGTTTAGAAAGATAGATCTGGAATTTGTATTCAGGTATTCTAGTTCCAAGAATTTTTTTTTTCCTTTTCCTTTTTTTTTTTTTTTTTTTTTAAGAGATGGGTTCTTGCTCTGCCACCCAGGCTGGAGTGCACTGGCGTGATCCTAGCTTACTGTAGCCTCAAACTTCTGGGCTCAAGGGATCCTCCTGCCTCAGCCTCCAAAGTAGCTGGAACTACAGGTGTGCGTCACCACACCCAGCTAATGTTTGTATTTTTTTGTAAGTTTGCTCTTCTGTCCAGGCTGGTCCTGAACTCCTGAGCTCAAGGGATCCTCCTGCCTCAGCCTCTAGAATAGCTGGGACTACAGGTGTGCACTACCACTCCCGACTCATTTATTTTTAATTTTCTTAGAGGCTGTGTCTTGCTATGTTGTCCAGGCTGATCTCAAACTCCTGGGCTCAAGAGATCCTCCCACCTCAGCCCCTCAAAGTGCTGGGATTAAGGGCGTGAGCCACCACGCTCAGTCCAGGAATCTTTTTTAAAAAGTGGCTGCCGCCAGGCTGGAGTGCAGTGGTGCGATCTCTGTTCACTGCAACCTCCGCCTTCCAGGTTCAAGCAACTCTCCTGCCTCAGCCTACCGAGTAGCTAGAACTACAACTCACGCCACCATGCGGCTACTTTTTGTATTTTCCGTAGAGCTGGAGTTTCACCATGTTGGCCAAGGTGGTCTCGATCTCTTGACCTCGTGATCCCCACACCTCGGCCTCCCAAAGTGCTGGGATTACAGGCGTGAGCCACCGCACCAGGCCCAGGAATCCTCTCTTTTAACCACTGCACGATTCTGCCTTTTTCCTACAAGATAGTAAATAAGAGACGTTCTGCTCTTTCCACGTCACCCTCAACTCTGATGTCTGTTTGAATCAAGATGGAGAAAGGTGGTTTACTGAGAGACTCTGCAAATGTGGGGCCCCTTTCTGAGCCACGCGGGGTGAGCAGCCTCCAGGTCACAGGACTCTGCTGCTGGCATCTGGAAGGGCCACTCCGGGCAAACGTGCTCAGGGCGCCCCTGCGAACATCTCAGTTAAATATGCAAGCGTGTTTAATTGCAGGGGCTCAGGCAACTTGTTTATCTTCCTTAAACACTGCCAGGGTGGCTCTCGTTTGTTATCTGGGGTGTGAAATGGAGGCTGACAACAATTAATACCTCCTCCCAGGCAGCTCGGCGGCGCTCTGACGGGAAGCTGTGTACTTCCGAGCAGGCGGCTGAGGAGGTGGCGGGCCCAGCCGTCACTCAGGATCCTGGGAGGGAAGAGTGACAGCGGCAGCTGACCGCCCCTCCTGCCGCCTCCTGAGAGGCCCCCATGATAAAGCATCCTGCTTTGTGGTGTAATCAACTTGCCATACATGCATTACCTCCTAATGAGCACCGTGTTTAAACAAGTGTATAGAACACATCTGTCCAGGCCTTGGGACTCGAGGCTGTGTGACCAATTTCAGCATCTGAAAGTTAAATTAATGGTAAAGGGTTTAATTGTGAGTAAACAATACCACATTAAGGAGCAGTAAACACAGCAGTGGGGACCCACCGACCTGCTCTGCCATCACAGATGCGGCCGCCTCCATGTGACAGTTAATAGTCCCTGCCGCCTGGACGTTCTGACAGTGCCCTGAAGCCCATTTGTCATCTAAATGGTCCATCCTCTTCTCAAACATCATTTTGGCCCACGGTCCATTCCTGGGGCCTGCCGGGTGTTCCTGGGAAGATGGGCAAAAAATCCCAAGGCAAGTGGGAAAAGCCTGGTAAAGTTCCAGTTTCTCCATGGACCGGGGAGGGGCGTGAGAGGGGGACACATATTCCCTGATATCCAGGCAACCAGAGTCGATCCATAGGAGTGAGTCTGCCGGAGACTCCCGGCTGCAATGGCAACGATTCCAAAACCTGGTTTTAAAACACCCTAGGGTGTCGCCAATGAACAAAGGCTGCCTCAAAACCAAATTAAGTTCCCTTTAATTAAAGATCATAACATACACTACAGAACACTCTGTCACGGTAGGGGGAAGGAAGAGACTGTCATATAAAATAAATAAGGTTCCGCAACTCACAAAAATTAAGCATCTCACAGCGAGGGCTCTGCGCTTTGCTGATTTGTGAATAGCCATCCTCTTTGCCACCTTGGAAACTGCTTGTGTGAGGCAGAGGGGGATAAAAGAGAGGATGGATTTCTTCCCATAGGAGACAGGCACAGGTCTTTTCCATCACTGGACAGGTTGGAGGACATCTCCACAGACTAGGTCCTCAGAGAGTTTCTGTTGGGTCACAGGAGCACAGGCTGTGCCTTCCTAAGAGGGGCTGGTCTGTCCCGCTGCATCTTTAACTGTCCCCATCTGAGAGAGCCTGTATCTCAGCCTCAGAGAATAATACTCCTCTTCTTTCTGGTCCTTGTAATCTGGGCAAAGGGAGTGTGCCATGCGGCCCAGCCTGTCCCAGTAGAACCCTGACCTGGCGCTGCCAGGATTGAAGCCTCAGCTATGAATAGAGCAGCCCTGTGCCTGCTCTCAGCAAATGGTTCTTGGGGACCCCATGGAATAGAGGATTGATCATGGCCAAGATCAAATATCAAAGGTTCCAGCCTTCAGTATCTCTCTCTCTCATCCTTTAAATGTAGACTGATGTGGTTTCAAAGGCAAAATAGTCTCAGGATTGCACATCCAGACTCAAGTCAGAAGCCAATCCAGGCTCTACCACTTGCACCTCCTTGAGCCTCAGTGTGTTCATCTGTGAAATGAGTGCGTGTCAAAGGCTTCCAACAGTGTGATGCCCAGGGTACACTCATGAAATGTCACAAGCTGTTATGACCGGCACAGAGGCTCACATCTATAATCCCACCACTTTGGGAGGCCATGGATTGCCTGAGATCAGGAATTTGAGACCAGCCTGGGCAGCATAGCAAGACCCCATCTCTATAAAAAAATTTTTTGGCCAGGTGTGGTGGCTCATACCTGTAATTCCAGCACTCGGGAGGCTGAGGCAGGTGGATCACTTGAACCCGGGAGACGGAGGTTGCAGTGAGCTGAGATTGTGCCACTGCACTCCAGCCTGATGACAGAGCAAGACTGTCTCAAAAAAAATTTTTTTCAATTAAAATAAAAACAAAACAAGAAGATATTATGACAGGTATGTGATGGCTGCCCCCAATCTTTTTTTTTTTTTTTTTTTTTTTTTTTTGAGACGGAGTCTCTCTCTGTCACCCAGGCTGGAGTTCAGTGGCATGATCTTGGCTCACTGCAACCTCTGCCTCCTAGGCTCAAGCTATTCTCCCACCTCAGCCTCCTGAGTAGCTGGGATTATGGGCACGCGCCATCATGCCCAGCTAATTTTTGTGTGTGTGTATATTTTTTTTTTAGTAGAGACAGAGTTTCACCATTGGTCAGGCTTAACTCCTAACCTCGAGTGATTCACCCACCTCAGCCTCCGGGGATGGTGGCTCACACCTGTTGGGATTACAGGCATGAGCCACCATACCCAGCCTGGTTGCCCCTTTGGTAACACCTAATCAAACTGACTTGTAGGAACAGCTCAAGGAAAAGTGGGACCACGTTTGCATCTCTCTCACCCCAAGGTGGCTGTTAGGCCAGGGCACAGATAGAGATTTTTCTCTGCACTTCTAGGTCCACTTATCTCAGAAGCCAAGTGAATACAGCAGCCCCAGGCCCTTGGAATACTGGCTGTTTGACGGGAAGGGAGATTGAACACCTCTGCTGCTGGTTATGGGGAGATCACTCACAATTGTTTAGAGCGTCAGGTCTCCGTTCCCACCAGGAGGCTCAGTATATTCCTACCGCATGAAACCAGCTGCCCACCAGCACCAGCTCTCTAGCTCTGGGTCGAAGTTTTAGCACTGAATTCTTAGAAAGATTTCCCAACACGTTGGCTCCTCTTGTATGTTTGAAATACAGGTAAGCTTGAATTTCTATTTCTGACAACACTCTTGCCAATGAGTGTTTTACTAACCCTTAGTGGTTTTCTATATTTGGGCTGGGCAAATCAGTCTGCCTCTCAGGGACCCCAGAATTTCTAAATAGGAAGGGCCTAGTGGTGACAAATTCAGAAAGAGGCTGCTAGGGGACCTGTCTAGATCTGCGTGGCAAGCCCACATCTTACTTTGATTTTTGGGGGGGGCTGAGGTGGGGAGTGGCTTTGGGAGAGAAAGATGCCAAGGATCGGGGTTGCCAATAAAGTCTCTTCTTTCTCCTTCCCCTCCTAGGACACCATTTAGTGCCAGTGCACAGAAGGTCTGGTTGCTTCAAAAGAAATTGTTTCCTGGTTTTGCCACAGAGATTGGGTCACAGAGTTTCATTGCCACCTAAATGGTTTTCCTGTATTTGTGTTGCCATCTCTTAGTTTGAAATTTATTCCTGGTATGACTTCTGTCTCCCCTCATTCTATCTCTGAGATAACAGCCCAGGCTGAGATGTCGCATGTATCACAAAGAGTCCTTCAGTATTTCCAGTAATAGTTGGAACCAGCAGTCCATTCACTACCTGGGCCTGGCACCCTCTTCACTCTTGTCAGTTCTGCACTAATCACAGGAAGAAGGTGGAATTAGTCCAACCTGGGTTTTCAGAAATAACTCGTAGACATGCAACAGATGTTTACAGCCCTCAGAAGCGGAAGGAAACTTGGAAACCCTCTCTTTCAGTGGTTTTTTTTTTCTAATGATTGTCTCTGCCATGAAATTCTAACTTTGAATGAAATCTTTGGCAGGAGCCCAGAGCTGTTCTGTCAAGGTTCTGCTGCAGGACCAGAGCCCCTTCCACCTGACCCGCACTCTTATCCTGATGCTTCCTGAGGCACATCTGCTGTGGTTTCTCACCAGAGAACAGTCTGCAAAATCACTGCACCTTGTCCAACTCCATTTTCCAATTGAGAAGACTTGGTCCAGGGAGTGCATAGACTGAGGGAAGTAACACAGCAATCAGACAGACATCCCCAAATATACCTGCTATGGTCCTGGGAGAGAACAGAGACCCATCCCCAAATACCATGATCTTCATCATTCTCTGTACTTCAATCAAATGATGCCTCAGGCCTGAAGTTTTATGCAATGGAGACCCTGTACATCTTTAAAAGAGGCCCGGGCAAGGTAGCTCATGCCTGTAATCCCAACACTTTGGGAGGCCGAGGCAGGTGGATCATAGAGAGGCTGGTGGTTTTGAAGGGTCAGGGGTTCAAAACCAACCTGGCCAACATGGCAAAACCCTGTCTCTACTAAAAACTACAAAAAAAATAGCCAGGCATGGTGGCACATGCCTGTAATCTCAGCTACTTGGGAGGCTGAAGCAGGAGAATCCCTTGAACCTGGGAGGCAGAGGTTGCAGTGAGCCAAAATTGCACCATTGCACTCCAGCCTGGGTGACAAGAGTGAAACTCCATCTCAGAAAATAATAATAAATAAATAAATGAGAAAATGTACTGTCTTCTTCTCCCTTCCTTTTTTTTTTAAACACAGGCCCCAGATCCAGCAATCCTAAATAGGAAGGAAAAACATAACCCACTGAGGCAACGGGTTTCCCACCCTCCTCTGTGACTTTTGTTTGCCTTTCAAGCCCATTTTCACCATTTATTGATTTTAGTTTTCTACTTGTCTATGAATGACAGCTTGAATTAAGACAACGCAGGCTGAAAAGCCACTAGGCAGTGCTAAATGGACACACTGCGCTTTGTGGCAGAATGTCCCATGACCGTGCTGCCTTCTGCCTGGCCTCATTCTCTGGAGGAGATGTGGGCAGACAGACCCTGCCTGGCTGCCTGGCATGGGGACTGGTCGAGTTGGATCGGAGCTCCGAGATAAGGGGGAGCCAGGGCATGATCATCACCGCTGCCAGCCTTGAAGCCTGTTTACTGACCTGGAGCTGGTCTGTGTATGGAAGAGGGCCGTGTTGTTAAACAGCCCTTCCAGTAGAGGCCAAAGACCTGCCTCTACTTCAGGCTTCACTGGGCAGAAAACTAAGCCTATTCATTCTAGGCCCTTCAGACCCACACTTGGAGAAAGAAAGCTCACGGAGTCAGCCCTTATGTAACTCCACTCTCTGCTCTTCCAAACCTCCTTATTTTAGACAAATATTTGATGGAAATTGCTCTTTCATGACACTTTAAAAGTTACAAAACTGAGGCCCGGTGCGGTGGCTCACACCTGTCATCCTAGCACTTTGGGAGGCTGAGGTCGGTGGATCACAAGGTCAAGAGATCAAGACCATCCTGGGCAAAATAGTGAAACCCCATCTCCACTAAAATAAAAAAAGAAAGAAAAATTCAAAAATTAGCTGGGAGTGGTGGCACGTGCCTGTATTCCTAGCTGCTCGGGAGGCTGAGGCAGGAGAATCACTTGAACCAGGGAGTTGGACGTTGTAGTGAGCTGAGATCACGCCATTGCACTCCAGCCTGGCAACAGACTGAAACTCAGTCTCCAAAAAAAAAAAGTTACAAAAATGATGCATTTTATCCTTTAATCTGTACCGTAAATAAAAAATATTAACACAGACGCTTTAACCCAGAAATTCTACTTGTAAACAATCCATCTTAAGAACATAATCAGGTAAGTACCTCATGATTCCATAAGGACATTTATTGCAGCACTGCTTGTAATAGACACAAGTAGAAACCACCTAAATATGAAACCAGCAAGTAGAAACCAGCAAGAAGAGACTGACAAATATGGTAAGTCTAGTCAGTTAAGTACTATTCAGTTATTTAAAACGAGGATGCCAAATAATATTTATTCACATGGAAAGATGTTTACAATGTATGTTGCTGCATAAATAAGAAAAATTTTTTTTAATTTTCCTGGATATCTTTCTACTGTTATTTGCATAGGAAAAAGAATAAAAGTTGAGATAGGCCAAAATTTGAAGATTTGGGAATGTTTTACCTTTTTTTCTCTTTTATTGAGGCAGGGTCTCACTCCATCATCCAAGCTTACTTGCAGTGGTGCAATCTGATCTCGGCTCACTGCAAGCTCTGCCTCCTGGGCTCAAGTGATCCTCCTGCCTCAGCCTCCCAAGTAGCTGGGACCATAGGCTCATACCACCACACCCCGCTAAATTTTTTTTGTTTTTTGTAGAGACAGGCTTTCACCATGTTGCCCTGGCTGGTCTTGAACTCCCAGCTCCATCTGCCACCGAGGTCTCCCAAAGGGCTAGGATTACAGGTGTAAGCCATGCGCCCAGCTTCCACTTTTTTCTGACTGACTTCTGAATGTATTGATTTCTAATCAAGAAAAAAATGATAATGTGATTTTCATGGTGGGTAGGTGGAGTTGAACGAGCCAAAAGGATGACCTTGAATAGTGCTCCAAGCTGTCCAAGGTCACCCCAGGAGCATTCCTTTTGGGCTGTATTGGGACCTGCTTTCCTGTTGGGCCATATTGAGACCTGCTTCCTCTCCATCGGCAGCAACGCAGCCGATGGCACTTCCTACGTTCTCATTACTTCCAATACCCAGTGGCAGGCACTGTACAAGGTGCACTCATTTAGAAAGCCCACTCTTACACTTTTGGAAGCAGAAAGTTGATAAGCATTTTGCATTTTTACTTTTGACCAAATGGTCAGAGAAGACAAAGACCCAGGAAAGGAGGTGAAGAGAGTGAGAGAGTTTGACCCAACATCACACCATGCACCAAAAGCCAAACTCATCCCAATGGCATTTTCACATTCCAAAAACCAGACACTTAAGATCCTGCCTGAGAGTCAAACCCATATAAGATATCTGCCATTTAAGAAGCTCCTGATCTCTTGAGGTCAGGAGTTTGAGACCAGTCCTGGCAACATAGGGAGACCCCATCTATACAAAAAAAAAAAATTCAAAAATTAGCTGGATGTGGTAACACGTTCCTATAGTCCTAGTACTCTCCAGGCTGAGCTGAGAGTGCTTAAGCCCAGGGTTCAAGGCTGCAGTGAGCTACGATTGTGTCTCTACACTTCAGCTTGGCCACAGAGCAAGACCAAGTCTACATAAAAAAAAATGAAATGAAATGAAAAAAGAAGTTCCTGAGAAAATAGTTCTAACCCACTTTGGGGTCATGGACATATTTGGAAATTTGATGGAAGCTCTAACCCTCTCCCAGAAAAATACATGTAAACATAATTTTGTACACATTTCAAGTGGTTTATGGGTGGTGCTTGGTCCTGCTCTGAGTGACCATGGGCCGGGTACTCATGGGGAGGGTCCAGGGGGTGGGAGGGTGCAGGTCTCCACTTTCAGCCCTGCACCAGCCTTGGGTTGTAATAAGGGCTTCTCTCCACTCTTCATCCACCCCCATGCTCACCACCAAGTTCCAAACTCCTAGAAGACAGGGCACAGAGATGCCCTGGGGCAGGCCATATGATGGTAGGGAGATGGGGGAATGGGCAATGAGCAGAACTCATGGAGACAGCAAAGTCCCCACCAAGACACCTCTGCTCCAGATAAGGAGGGTGCCATTGTGTGACCCCAAGCCTGCCTGGCAGGACTTTCGCAAAAGCAAGGATGTCTTCTGTGTTTTGCAAGGGTGTTAAAGGAGGTAATTAAAGGGTCCCACAAGTCAGACCTCACACACACAGATGGGAGGCCCTGCCTTTCTGATCCTCTCAGCTGGTACAGAACTGAGGCCGCCAACAAAAGGTGTTAATCGCCGGATGAGGAGTCCATGCTGATAGATGACCCCTTACGGTGATCACTCTTGTGCGAATGGCAAATAGGTTTGATCAATTACATTTTAATGTAAAGTGGGGCCTGGGGGGGAAAAACAGCAACCAGGAGAGAGAAGACCCTTTGTTGCTAATGTGTCTGAAAAAAGCACTTAATTGAGGTCATAATAATATTAGCAGTTCTCATCATCAATAATTCAGCCTTATTTTTTACTCCCCGATAAAGTCCTGTCAGGCAGGGAATGTAGACGGCTTTTGTTAGAGACAGGATATGTAGCTTCTCTCTCTCTCTCTCTCTCTCTCTCTCTCTCTCTCTCTCTCTCTCTCTCTCTCACCAGCTGCTGGGCCACAGAATATCAAGATTTCTTTCATTCTCAAAACGCTTTCTAGCTACAGGCTCTATATGTGGAAATAGACGACTGTAAAGATAGAAGTTGGCACTAATTTAACCCTCTCCCATCCTTTCTTGCTCCATCTTTTTTTAAATGATTCTTACTGAAACAGTAGGTAACTAATTTTGCTGAAGAAATTCATCAGGAGAAAAACAGTTGTTATCCTTGCATGATTTAGTACCCTAAAGAATGACATAAATTCTGTCTTTTCACACGCCTTTAGTCACCTGTGGTTCTGTTATCTTTTAAAGCAAAAAAAAAGACAGAGAGAGAGAGAGTGTGTGCCAAATGAATGTATAATTGTACAATTAAAGATGCTAGCTCCAGTGTTAAAATTTAAAATGTATTAGTCTCATAAAACCGCCTCATTAGTCTCTGTGTCTTAAAGGACATACTTGTCCATAATGAGGCGAATGCAGGAAATGGCGCAGGGTGAGAGCAAGGGGAAGAGGGGACAGCGGAGCTGGCTGCCATTTCGTTTTTCAGAGAGGGGGAGGAAAAACACTTAATAAAGATAATTGGGCTGGTAGTGTCTGTTCCCATCTGGAATCGCAACTCAGACAGACCCCAGGGCAGACGATCGGTCATTAACCAGGAAAATAACCTATTTGGAAGGGATCCGTTTGTTTTATAAACGATGCTCCACTTTAGAACAGCTTAACTGCAATCATAATAAAAGTTCCTCGAAACCCCAGCCAGGGGATGGTGCTGAAATATCGATCTGGCTTCTGCTGATTATGGCTGGACTTGGCTTCCGCTCTGCTTGCAGGAAACAGCTTTTGAAGTTTTGCTCTTTACCCTACCCTTTTTTAAGTCTAAATAGAATTTAAACTGCCCTTCGGTGGTCAGTGGCTATTAGCAGCATTGGTTAGGAAACACGAAGCCATGGGGTCAGGAGAGGCAGCCCAGGTGGAGGGTGGAAGGGGAGAGAGAGGAGGCCCCAAGCGAAGGGGAAGAGAGAGGTCAGCTGTGAGCGCAGCTTGGTGGGAAAAGGATTGCTGTGGTGAGGCTGCCCTGGCCTGCGAGGCATCCAAGGGACAAGCACTGGGTAGAATTAATGCACCCCACCCCCAGCCCTAGCCTGGCCACAGTGTTCCCCCCAACACACACACACAGATACACACACACAACACACACACACAGAGGCAAGGCAGAAGCATTCAGAAAAGTCATTCATCAAGGCAGAACTGGAATTGTATAGATTAAGGCAGCAAGGAGGAATCTCGTGCCTTATCCGACTGCCCTGATGGTGAGGACGAGAGGGAATAATTACTGTAATTGGAAAAAAGGTTTCAATGGCAAAGCTCCTCTGATCCACCTATTTCCAAGGAAGGTTGCTCTTAGCTGCTTAGGAGGGCGTGTGAAAGTGGGGTCTTCTGAGACAAAGGGAAACGGGGAGGAGGAGCCGCAACCCACATGGAACCTGCCTTTTAAGGAAAATGAGGAATCCAGGCTCTGAAGGATCTAAGTCTATTCAGCGTTTCTCGGCCAGGGTGATTTTGTTCCCCTGTGAGGTGTCTGGCAATGTCAGGGGACATCTAAGGTTGTCATAACTGGGTATGAAGTACCGCTGGCATCTGGTGGGTAGAGGCGGGGATGGTGCTAACCCTACAACACACAGGACAGTCTTGCCACTCCCACCCTCTTCCCTGAGCGTACGTGAGTGCACATGCACACACATGGGTACACGTACACACACACACACGCACGCGCATACCCATGACAAAGAACTATCCAGCCCCAAATGTCAGCAGTGCCCAGGTCAAAAGCCCTGGTCTACTCATATCACACTCACCCAGTGAAGATCCTACTCTTAGCTCCACTCTGTCCCCAGAATGTCGGTTCTGCCCTCACACCCCACTCCCCCTCTTCCCCTTCAGTGTCACTGGTTAACATGTTCCAGAGAAAAATCTTCCCTTAGAATGTCTTAAGAATGACATTCCAAACCACTTTCTTCCTTTAAGGCATTAGGTCTCAGCCTGCCAACTGGAGGAAAAGATGAGTGTTTAGGACTCAGTAGCAAGGACTTAGTGGCAAATCCTGATGGAACTTTGACCAGGCTTCTGAGCCCAAGCTTAGCCTCAATGTTCACCTCTGTAAAATGGGTGTAATAATTTCACTGCTTCAAGGAAGAAATGAGAAAATGTTTAGGCCAATACCAAGCATGTGTTAAGTGCTCAAAAAGGGATCAAGGAGAGAGAGAGATTTCAACTGGTGTCAGGCACCATGGTAGTCAATGATCACTGCCACCCCAAACCCCATAGGGAGAAGGGACCGTCCATCACTATCACGAAATGACTGCCATTTTCTAATTATAAAGAATGAAGCTAATGCACAAAGCTCTTTAGAACTATCAGCCCCATCATCTGCAAAGCTGAAGTGTCTGTCTAAGAGAGCCTCGGTCACCTTTCCCCCCATTTCTCTACCTTGATTCTAGAAAGAGACGCGGGGCAGGGCAGGACCTCACCAAATTTCTCCCCGCATGCTCAACTGTTTCCTCCTGACAGCGTTTGACTGTGCTTATTATTTCCAGCAAAGCCCTTATCATTTTCAATGTGAATTTCAAATCACACTGATCCAGCCCTTCTTAACTAAAGTCAGCTTTATCAACCACAAGAGATGTGGGATTTGAGAGAGATCTGAGTAAATTCACATTGTTTGGATAAACTCATTCAGGGAGCTCAACAAATCAAAGCCGAAATGATATGTATTCCAAGGAGACTGGGAACTGCTGGGGGAAAAAGAAAAAAAAAAAAAAGTTGCCATTAACATTTTTATTTCTTAAAAAAAAAAAATAGCAAGCCCTTTTTAATGAGCATGTTCACAACCTCTCTTTGAACCTTTACCAGGGCTCCTTAGGACACCAGGTGAAGCGATAGGAGCCGCGCGGTTGTTGACAAGGGAAGCAAGTTGTCGGAGAAAATCGCTTCACCCGCTGCCCCCACCTCCCAGCTTTGGTCAGTGAGACCGCTATCAAATATGGTAATGGGTGAATTTATGCATTATCCCGTAATTTAAGGAACTGTGTGTATCATGTATATTTAAAACTATTTCTCTGTAGTTTTAATTATCTCAGTCTGCAGGGGCGAAAAGAAGAAAAGCAGGCAGCTCCCTTGCCTGAGACCAAAATGAAAGCGTTTGCCTGCTGACAGCTAGGACGTCTGTCCTAGCTGGTTGAGATTTCCTATAAAATTTGCATTGGAAAGGCAGCTTTAAGTATACTTAAAATAAAAAAAGGGGCATTTGCATCTAATTTGCTACACTTGCAGTATTAGAGTTTTATCTGAATAAAGACACGTCAACTGGATTTATATAGTTAAGCTGATAGCTGGGAAAGTCAACACCAAAAACATCAGCTAAATTCAACAAAGTTGGAGAGCAGCTAATAGTATTTACATGTTGTCGTGGGATTTTTTCCCCTCCACTGATGGCTTTAAAACTATAACAAATTATCTTCTTTTTACACAAGTCTGGTAATTACAAGGTTTTAATGAAAGGAATCTTTATAGATGGACCCTCATCACCCCCCTCCTCCCAGCACAGTCAAGTATGTTTATAAAATGGTGTAATTATAAAATGTGGTGTCATTGTAAATTCCAGCAGCTTTGGACTCAGACAGGTCTTGATTCGAATCCTGACTCAGCACCCTACTGGCTGTGTGACCTCAGGCAAGGACTTCTCAGCCTTAGTTTCTTCATCTGAACAATGGATAGGTACCATGCTTGTTGTTATCCCGGGTCAGGATAGGTGTGTAGTCTACGGGCTGCCCAAAGGTGCTCAGCTAAGGCTAGTGGGGGCTGAGATTCAGTCCGTATCACTTGGCCACAACTCATTCACACTCAGATGCTGTGTGGTTGGCAGCCTGATCCAGTCTCACAGAGGCTATGAGCTTTAAAATCGGATGATATAAGCTAAGGACTAGAGTAGCATCTGGTACGTGGTAACTGCTCAGAGAAAGTTAGCATGAAGATGCTAATGATGACAACAATGATAACGATGATGAAGATGATGTGTCAATGAAGTGTCACTCTGATGATGCAGTTCCTATTCCAGAGGAAGGACCTCAGCATTCCTCCACTCATTTCATCAATTGCCACTCAATTTCACCATCATCAAGGCGGTCCCTTAAGAGTAGGATTCTGGTGCCATCCAGCCCCAGGTGATCCTCTCTGTTCCACAGACTAGCACCATGACCCCAGCATGGGAGGAGGTAGGGGTGTGCCTGATGCCTTTTAGATTTGGAATGCCACTGGTTAGAGTACAGTAAATCCCAGGATCTCGGCACAGCCTCGCACAGCTGGAAACAGATTCCTGCGTGCCTGGAGGCCTCTTCAAAGGCCACCTTTCCTCTTCTCTCTGCCAGCTTTGAAAGAACTACCCACAAAGGAAGAAAAGGGACACGATGCCCCCCTGTGTTGGCTCCCCAGTCTCACTGTTCCCCGAGCAGCCCACTCAGCCACTACCCTGAAAGTCAAGCTCCCAGGAGTCCTGCTGCCTCTCTCCAAGGGAACTGGAAGGAGAAGGACTTCCACCAGGAAGCTCCCTGAGCAGTACCACTGTCCTCAGAGCTCTGCCCGAGACTCTCATCTCCTTCTTTGCCATCCTGGCTTCAAATCGGCCTTCCCTTAACACCAGAGCCCACGGAGGCAAGTCACTTTCCCACTCAGGGCCTCCGTTTGCTCATCTGTAAAATGGGAGAAGTAAGAATACCCATATGGCAAGGTTGTTGTGGATTGCAGAGCGTTTAGTGTGGCGTGCCGAGCACTTAGTGTGGTGTGCAGAGTGTGATAAATAGTAGGTGGGGGCAAATCACAGAGAAGCGGACAAGCCAACCTTGCACCAAGTCCCAACCATGGAGAACCGGCTCCTACTGCTCAGCGGAAGACCAGTGGCAAAAGTCCTGACCATGGCTTGCTGTGCTAGGCCCACCCCCATCCATTGCAGGGACAGGTCACAGAGCCCCTGCTTGGGTTAGATGTCTGTGTGGATGGAAGGGAAAGGGCTCCCACCCACTCAGGCCAGCCAAAGCCTGCCATCTGGGGACACCAGCACACTGGCTGTAGGTTTCAGTATTTTAGCAGAAAAAAAAATGTTAAAATTCATTGCCATTTCACAGAGCAAGATCTGCAGGTCAAAAAGAAACTGCCATCCAGCTGACAGCTTCATGATGGCATGGGGGCTGATGTCACCAGACAAGGATTCTGCTATTTAAACACCACAAGCAGTGTGATTCCAATACCACATCCTTTACTCCCATAAGCCCAGAGTCCTGTCATCCCCAAGCAACAAAACAACATCTCAGAACGGGGCTTGGAGCATCCGCAAGGCAATGTACAATGGGAAGCAAATCAAACAGGGCAGGTATTGAGGTGGGCGCATGGCAGGTGCAGGGCTCAGCATAGCTCATTTCCCCTCTCCTCCTAGGTTGGACCTACCCGCAACAATTCAGATTGAGACAAGAATCCAGGTGCACGTGTTGATTTGGAAGGTGACCTCGGGAAGCACAATGAGATGGCAAGGAAGTGAGACAAGGAGGAAGGAATGTGTATGTAGGAGGCATTAAGGAGCAGTTTCCCAGGATGGGCAGCTGAGCTTGATCTTGTTGGCAACCCTCCAAGAGGCTGCAGAAGACAACACAGAATGGTCCCACCAAGAGCAAAGAAGCTGGGGCATGTACCCACCACCTCCCATCCCTCCCTGGGTGAGGGTCTTTCTTGAAACTAACTTTCCAAACTGTTCCTCTTGCAGTTCTCAAGAACATTCTCAGGCACAGCCTGAGATGCAAAGCCATTGGCAAGTAGGGGAACTAACAGCACAGGCCCTCTCACGTGGGCCAAAGGGTTACAGTCTGGGTCCCAACAATGTCTCCCAACAATGTCAGAGACTCGCAGTCACACAGGTAGAAAGTGGAAAAGCTGGGACCTGAGCTTGGGCTCTGACCCGGCGGGCTACCCCGCCTGTCCCATGTCACTCTCCAAACACAGTGCAATGAAAAATGATTTAAGATGAAAGTGAACTCTAATGGCATTCAAGAAAAGAAAAATAAGAATAAAAGAATCATCGGAATAAAATAACTCCTGTCTCATTACCGTGAAACAAGTGCTTGGCACACAGCAAATGCTCAACGGGGGATAGTTTCTATGCTTCCAACGCTGAAGCTCTTTTCTAACTAATATGCAAGCAACCACCCATTGGAGGAAAAGGCGGCAGTTCACAACTAGGAGCCTGGCACACTCCTCCCTAGCAAGTGGGACAAATGCAGCAGAGATGAAGCCACACCAGATCCCCATCCCCAATTCCTGTTCACCCAGCACTGGAACCCAGGAGTCCAGATCCCAGCCAGGGAAAAGACTAGAAGAGGCTCTACCATGCAGCCCACCAGACCAAACTAGGTTGGGGAGTGGGCTGAGAGAAAAAAAGAGGGAGCAGGACACCTGAGGAGGGAAGCCACACCATGGGAGCATTCCCTGGGTGACTCGGGAAGTCTAGTTACGAAGCTACATTCAAAGAACCTCCCTTTCTAACAGCCCAATGGCCTGAAATGTTCCATCCACCAAGATTTCTTCCCCTGGGATATTCCCTATGTCTGAAATGGCACATTTATGATCTCTGAAGATGTTCAGTTCAGCAAATGACACCTTTCCATATGGCCATCTCTACCTCCCAAAGAAACCAGTGAGACCACCTAATCCTGTGTCCAGTCTGGATACTAGCTCCAAAGCTTGGCCGTTGCTTTGCCCTGCAGCCATCAGTCTTGGCAACTAACCAAGTCCTCTCAATAATGTGATTGCTCTATTGGCCCAGAGACCTGGAGTGAAACCCAAGCCATCCTGGACACTGACTTCAGCGAGTGTCATAGTTCTGACATAGGCACCAGGGTCGCAAGACCTGGATCTAAATCTGCTTCTGCCATTTACCAATTGGGCCAACTCTAGATGTGTTCGCTCATCCTCTCAGAGTCTCAGTTTCCTCATCTGTAAAATGGGGATATTCCTGATTACTAACCTTAGGGGTTTGTTTCCAGGATTAAATGAAATACTGCATGTAAAGAGCTTGCTTACCTGGTTCAGCATGATAGCAGAATAGATGTTCAGGAAAAACCTTCCTGGTCCATAATAGACAAACATACACAAACATGTTGGATACAGCATTTGTAAGAAAGCTTTTTTTTTTTTTTCAGATGGAGTCTCACTCTGTCACCAGGCTGGAGTATAGTGGCGTAATCTCAGCTCACCGCAACCTCCGCCTACTGGGGTCAAGTGATTCTCCTGCCTCAGTCTCCTGTGTAGCTTGGATTGCAGATGTGTGCCACCACGCCCAGCTAATTTTTGCATTTTTAGTAGAGATAGGGTTTCACCATGTTGGCCATGATGGTCTCGATCTCTTGACCTCATATTCTGCCTGCCTAGGCCTCCCAAAGTGCTGAGATTATAGGCATGAGCCACCACACCTGGTTAGAAAGCTTTTAAAAAGAAAAAAATGCATGGGTGAGTTGGTAGGAAAATCAAGTGAAATCCCTGGAGGCCAGAAACAATGAGAAAGTACTCTTAAAAGCAGAGAGTAAGTAAGCATGAACTAGGGTTTGCTTGGGGAGCAGCTGCTAACACCTGGTAGACTTCAGCCTTTGTTTGTAAGGGTCTCTGATGTGTGGAGGAATGAAGACAAGGCTTGGGGACCTAAGCAAGGTGGCTATTTAGATTGGGACCCCCTGCATAAAGCCAGAAATGTGACCCCCCTCAGTGAGTTAATTAACATGAAAAACATCATCTCATGCCTCAGTAAAGATGTAACTAGAAAAATAAAAGGAATAAAAACAAAAAGCCACCATTCCACATAGGAGCGATCATGGGATTTTGCCAGTCCCCACTGTGAACTCCCACTCTCAAGCTTAACTTGGATTTGGAGTAAGAATCCATTTACTATACTTATGTATATGGCACTAAAAGCCCTAAGCCAACTATTCGTTTTAACGGGGTCCTTTGCTGGTAACTAATCAGGAAGCCTGGCAGGAACAAATGCAAATTTTTTCTAGAGTCATGCCCAAGAAATTAGACCTTAAAAAATGTCTACAGATAATGGGCCACAGAACATGGCTTCACAAGCCCCAAATCACAAAACCACAAGGGAACAAACCACCATGAGAATAAGACCTACAAAGTCTGCAGATATTTAAAGAAACACAAACAGAATAAAAAACCAAGCATGTTCCACATGTTTTAAGAACTAAATGAAACTCCTTGATGTTGATAATACACACAACATTGATGAACCTCAAAAACATACTGTTGGCCAGGTGTGGTGGCTCACATGCCTGTAATCCCAGCACTTTGGGAGGTCAAGGTGGGCAGATCACTTGAGGTCAGGAGCTCAAGACCAGTTTGGCCAACATGGTGAAACCCTGTCCCTATTGAAAATACAAAAATTAGCCAAGTGTGGTGGTGCATGCCTATAATTTCACCTACACAAGAGACTGACGCAGGAGAATCACTTGAACCCAGAAGATGGAGGTTGCAGTAAGCGGAGATTGCACCACTGCAACTCAGACTGGGTGATAGAGCCAGACTCTGTCTCAAAAGAAAAAAATATATACTATTGAGTAAGGTCAGACACAAAAATGTACAATCATGTTATTCTATTTATGTAAGTTGAAAACAGACAAAACCATCTATGGCGTTAGAAGCCAGAAGAGTGGCTTCTGTGGAGAAAGTGGTTGATGATAGAAGGAGGAGCATGTGTCAGTTTCAGAGACATTGGTCATGTTCTGTTTGTTCACCTCAGGGTCATGTACTTACATTCATTTTGTGAAAATTCATCAAGCTGTAAATTTATGATTTCTACACTTTTCACTATATAATTGACACTTCAATTTAAAAGAGGAAATGGATGAGTTAAATAAATTCGACACAGTTGAGGGGAAATGAGTGCCCTGGATGACAGATTTAAAGGAATTAAGAGTAGTTCCTCCCTATCTGCGTTTTCACATTCTGCAGTTTCAGTATATGCTACATAAAACATAGTATATATAGAGTTAGGTACAATTTGTGGCTTCAGGAATCCACTGGGGGTCTTCGAATGGATCCCTCATCAGCATCCCCAACAAGGGAGTACTACTGTTCTCAGACTGCAGCACAGTGAGAAATAGAGGTGGAACACTTGGAAGAGAGGTTAAAAGAAAGGAAGGATAGAGGAAAAACATCTAACATACATCTAATTTGAGTTCCGGAAAGAGACTGTGGTGAGGGGGACAATATTAAAAAAAAATGGTTCAGGACTTTCCAGAATTGACGAAAGTCAGCAGTCCTGAGATTCAGGAACCCCAAGCTGAATAAATAAATAAACATCGACATCTAGACATACCTTAGTAAAATTACCAAAGACAATGAGAAGATCTTAAAAGCATCTTGAATTTTTTTTAAAAAAATCACCTGCTTAGGAAAAGCAACTAGAATAATAACTGACATCTCAATAGCAATACAGTTATGGAACTAACATTGGATAGATAGAAACTATTATTATTAGCGCTCGTAACAGTAACGATAGTAGTAGAAGTATTCAAATCAGCTCTGTCACTATCTTATCGAGGAACCTAGAGTAAGTCACTTAACCTTTAAAAGCCTTGGTTTCCTTGTCTTTATTTTTTAAAATTTGTTATTATTATTAGTGGTAGTAGTATTTGAGACTGAGTTTTGCTCTTGTTGCCCAGGCTGGAATGCAATGGTATGATCTCGGCTCACAGCAACTTCTGCCTCCTGGGATCAAGTGGTTCTCCTGCCTCAGCCTCCCAAGTAGCTGAGATTACTGGCATGCGCCACCATGCCTAGCTAATTTTTGTATTTTTAGTAGAGACAGGGTTTCACCATGTTGCTCAGGCTGGTCTCGAACATCTGACCTCAAGTGATCTGCCTGCTTCAGCCTCCCGAAGTGCTGGGATTACAGGCGTGAGCCACTGCACCCAGCCTCCTTGTCTTTAAAATAGGGTTTTAGTAAAAATGAAATAATATGAGTATCTGGCATTTAGTAAATGTTCAATTAATGTTGGTTACAAAATCCATCCTCTGTGAGGCCAGTGCAGGAGTGATGAGAGTCAAGTTTATCTCCCATTACTTCTAGAGGCTACTACCCAGGATTCTGATTTTATAGCTCACTTCAGCTCTTTGCCAATAGAAAACATTTATATGGAAAACGCCAGCTGAGGACAGACATAAAAGGAAGTGCCAGGAAATAAAATTAAATGGAAACTGATTCCACAGAATTTGTCCCAGACCACCTTCCTACCACACCCAATATGCTCACCAGATAAAGAAACATGAATCCAATAGTATTCCTTGTAATTATATTCTGCTTATCATTGTACAAAATGACACACTGTGATCATAGCAGAACCTCCCAGAGACCTTGTAAAGTTAGCAGAGGAGGTTAAGAAGAGACTCAGGAGGCATGACCTGTCCCGAGATGTGGCACACAGAAACGGCAGACCAGAGCTTGAATCCGGGCCTCCCGGCTCACCCTGTTGTCTCCCCTATGGGGCCTAGCCTTGGATGCCTGGTGGGTTCCCCTGAAATCTTGAAATAAATGTCTCTTTCTCGTCTTTCAGGTGTCAGCTTAAACGTCCCTTTCACAGAGAGTTCCTCCCTAACCACTGCCTTCCAGTGTAATTCCCTACACCACTGCTCCCTATTCACTTCTAAAACAGCACTCTCCACTTTTCCTCATTACATACTATTTGTTGCCTGTTCATTTAATGCCTTTTTTCACCCATGCATTACCCAGCTCCTAGCAGAGTGCCTGGCATGTGGTAGCCATTCGATAATTATTGTTGAATGAATAAATGTAAGTTGAAGAAACTCACAAAGTTGGGTGAACTCATGCATAGCGTTTTCTCTAATTATATAGAGTTTTTTGCAGGTTTGTTGTTGTTGTTGTTGTTGTTATTATTGTTTTGAGATGGAATCTTGCTCTGTCACCCAGGCTGGAATCCAGTGGCACGATCTCAGCTCACTACAACCTCCACCTCCTAGGTTCAAGCAATTCTCCTGCCTCAGCCTTCCAAGCAGCTGGGACTACAGGCACGTGCCATGACACCCAGCTAATTTTTGTATTTTTAGTAGAGACGGGGTTTTGCCACCTTAGCCAGGCTGGTCTTGAACTCCTGGCCTCAAGTGATCTGCACACCTCAGCCTCCCAAAATGCTGGGATTACAGGGGCGAGCCACCATGCCTGGCCTATATAAACAATTATAGCACCACTTAACAGGGATCAGAAACTAAATGCTCTATTTCTTCTTACAACCGTTCCCTGTCCCCCACTGAATAATCCCCCTCCAGACAAAAAAATGCATTAAATGAATAAAGGAAACATCTAATGAACATGACCAAGCATCTCTCCTGCCCACTGCCTTTCCTCATTCTGAGCCACTCCTGGAACAGATGAACCAAGATAACTAAGAATCAGAATAAATCCATCCCTGGAAGCTGTCTCTCACCTCCATGCAGTCATCCAGCAAAAAATCCTTTGGGCACCTAGGTTGTGCTAGGTGCTTGTGCTCAGCTCTGGGAATCAAGGAAGATGCAGCCACTGTCTTCCCAGTGGGGACAGACGTTGAACAAGCTATGAATATAAACAGCAATGTGGGCTGGAAACAGGAGAGCCAGAGGGCAGTGGGGACCGGGTGAATCCCCTCTGCTGATCGCCATTTAAAAAGCTTCTTCCCGCTTGTTTGCCTTTATTTTCTGCCTCTAGGACTTTGCTGGGTCTCATTCCATCTCTGGGTACCAAGGAGGACACAGGAGAGAGGAGAGAGAGGGAGGAGGTGGAAATGCATTAAAACAAAAAAGAGGGAATGAAGCAGTGTAAGGTTGGTCACACATTTGTCATTAAGTCAAAGCTGAATGCCAGTGTTTGTGTGAGGTGGAATTATCTCATTCTTTTAGCCTGTGAGTCTCTGTGATCCACCAGTCAAGTATGTGATTGGATTCTGCCTCAACAAAACCTTAAATTACACACCTATTGTGCCTGCGCTAAGCCCAGTTTCACAGCAGTGGAGAAGGCATCTCCCAGCTTCCTCAGCAGTGTTCGATCCAGCGCCTGTTCTCATCCGCTGGTTGATGAATGAGTAATAGGATTAGAGAGTCTCATCTCAAGCCACACTGTGATTGTCATGTTGGGTGCAGGGACAAAGGCTGGGGTGATGGATAGGGGAGGCATGGTGGAGATGGGCCTGGCTCCCCTCCCCGGTGGGCTAGTGGTGGAGAGAACACCACCGTGTCCTGGGAAGAGGCCGCTGGTACTTACAAAGGATTTACTTACACAGAAGGCGGCTAGCTTATTGAATGCTCCTTGAGGGGCAGAAGGGGACCTGCCCAGTGTCTATTCCCCACTTCTGGATATGGGATGTTTATTTCCCACTTCTGGATATAGGACCTCTGATATGGTTTGGATACTTGTCCTCTCCAAATCCCATGTTGAAATCTGATCCTCAGTGTTGGAGACGGAGCCTGGTGGGAGGTGTTTGGATTCAGGGGCAGATCCTTCTTGAATGGTTTGATGCCTGTCTGGAGGTAATAAGTGGGTTTTTTCTCTCTTCATTCACAGAAGAGCTGGAACCTGGCATGTCTTTTGCTCCCTCTTTCAACAAATGACACGTCTGCTCCCCCTTCTCCTTCCACCATGATTGGAAGCTTCCTGAAGCCCTCACCAGAAACAGATGCTGATGTCATGCTTTCATGCTTCTTGTACAGCCTGTAGAATTGTGAATCAAATAAATCTTTGATTTATAAACTACCCAGCCTCAGGTATGCCTTTATACTACAGCAAAGTGTACCAAGACAACTTCCCCACCTCCCCATTTTTGCACTGGAAACCAACCAGTCCCCATGCAAGCCAGGCAGAGCCACTGACATCCATTGTAGAACTGTCACCAGTGCCACTGGGAGACAGGAAGCTCTTTCCACTGGGCTGAACATTACGGGGTAGGGGAAGAAGAAACATCATTCGCCTGGGAAGATGGGAGCAAGTTGGGCAGTGGAATTTGGAAAGGCAGGGTCTGTTTTCCCTTTCTGCTAATACCTCTATGTCTAAGGGGAAAGCCAGGTCCACTGCTTAAATTTTTCAATAAATAAAAGCCCACACATTTCCCTCCTTGTCTCAAGAAAGCTTGATATGGTATGTTAGTCCATTTTGCCTTGCAACAAAGAAATACCTGAGATGGGGTAATTTATAAAGAAAAGAGGTTTCTTTGGCTCATAGTCCTGCAGGCTGTACAGGAAGCATGGTGCCAGCATCTGCTCAGCTTCTGGTGAGGCCTCAGGAAGCTTCCACTCGTGGTGGAAGGTGAAGCAGGAGCAAGCATGTCACATGGTGAGAGTGGAAGCAAGAGAGAGAGGCGGTCCCAGTCTCTAACAATCAGATCTCACATGAATCATGACTGCAGGGAGGCACCAAGCTATTCATGAGGTACTTGCCCCATGACCCACACGCCTCCCACCAGGCCCCACCTTCAACACACTGGGGATCACATTTCAACATGAGATTTGGAGGGGACAAATATCCAAAATGTGTCACATGGGTTTTCTGTCCAAAAGAGTTCTCATACATTTTACAAATAAAGAATCAAGTTTCACAGACCTTAGGCCATCTACCCAAGGTCACAGGGCCAAGGAAGTCACAGGGAAGAGCTGGAATTCAGGCCCCAGCCTTTTTATTCCAAGCTTAGTGTGTGTGTCTTCCCCTACAAGCCCTACAAGATCCCTTCCCAAGAGTCCACCGTGCACCTACCGTATGGAAGGGCCCAGAGACTGATTCCATAAGGGAAGAAAAAAAAAACGCAGGAAGCTGGGAGACCCAGGGCACATATTGGGGTTTAAAAAGTCAAGATATGTTTTTCCTTTCTGCAAAAGCCTCTGTCTGGCTGTAGGTCACATATTTTTCCACTCTGAGGCCAGAGTGGGCAGAGGCTTAGAACAATGGAAATAATAAGGGCTTTGAGGACAGACAGACCTGAGTTCAAATTCCGATACACCCAGTTATTCTATCTGTATGACTTTGGACAAGTATCTTACCTTCTCTGAACACCAATTATCTCATCTAATGTGGAAATAAGTATACCTTCCCCTACAGCAATAATAAAAATTAATCAGAAAATACATGTGTCAGCTGGATGCAGCAGCTCACACCTGTAATCCTAGCACTTTGGGAGACCAAGGTAGGTGGATCACTTGAGGTCAGGAGTTAGAGACCAGCCGACATGATGAAACCCTGTCTCTACCAAAAATACAAAAATTAGCTGGGTGTGGTAGCAGACACCTGTAATCCCAGCTATTTGGGAGGCTGAGGCAGGAGAACTGCTTGAATCCAGGGAGCAGAGGTTGCAGTAAGCCGAGATCACGCCACTGCACTCCAGCCTGGGTGACAGAGTGAGACTCCATCTCAAAACAACAACAAAAAGAAAATACATGTGTCAATGGCTGGGCACAGTGGCTCACGCCTGTAATCCCAGCACTTTGGGAAGCCGAGGCGACCGGATCACAAGGTCAAGAGATCGAGACCATCTAGGCCAACATGGTGAAACCCCGTCTCTACTAAAAAATACAAAAAATTATCTGGGTGTGGTGGTGCGTGCCTGTAGTTCCAGCTACTCGGTAGGCTGAGGCAGGAGAATCGCTTGAAGCCGGGAGGCAGAGGTTGCAGTAAGCCGAGATCGCGCCACTGCACTCCAGCCTGGCGCCTAGTGACAGAATAAGACTCTGTCTCAAAGAAACAAACAAACAAAAAGAATACATGTGTCAATTGTGATTTGGGGCTGAAAAAAAAAAATAACCAGAAAATTCCATTTACTGCAACTTAAACAAAGAGAGATGTATTTTTCTCAAATAACAAGATGTCAGGGCCAGGTAGTACCGAAGCCAGCTCAGTGAATCTGCCATCAACGTGGCTTTCCCTTTAGGGTTGCAAGGTGGTTGTGGTAGCCATAAGTGCAGAATCCTCTGTATAAAACGTTTTATTGCCACATCTCTCTCATTTTTAAAACCTCTTTCCTGTTTAAAAAAAAAAAAAAAAGTGCAGCTCACTGCCAGTGCGGTATTCTTGGAGAAAATGGAAATGGGTTAAAAGAGCACCCAGCACATTTCCCCCAATATCTCATTGGCCAGAATCAGACCACATGACCACCATCCCTAGCTACAAGGGATGCTGGGAAGGCAGCCCAATTATACTTTATGCTCAGGTCTTCTATTAAGAGGAATATGGAGGAAAATGACCTCTAGGGAGACAACCAATAGCAGTTGCCAGATTACATAATGCACTCTAGGGCCAGGTGTGGTGGCTCATGCCTGTAATCCCAACACTTTGGGAGGCCAAGGCAAGAGGATTGCTTTAGCCCAGGAGTTTGAGACCAGGATGGACAACATAGCAAGGCCCCATCTCTACAAAAAAAATAAAATAAAATAAAATAAAAATTAGCCAGGCATGGTGGTACTCACCTGTAGCCTCAGCTACTCCTCAGGCTGAGGTGGGAGGATTACTTGAGCCCTGGAGGTAGAGGCTGCAGTGAGTCATGATCACACCACTGCACTCCAGTCTGAGTGACAGAGTCCTTGTCTTCCAAAAAAATAAAAAAGCACTCTGCACTCCAGGCAGAATCTGGCACATATAAAATAATCAGTAACTGGAAGTGTGTTTATGATTAAGCTAAACTAAATGTCCTGCCATTCACACACAGGGTGGCTTTTCCAGCACTCGCTCCCTCCTCAGTGCTGAGCTTCCAGAAGACACAGAGCCCTCAGGCTTCCAGCTTGGCATCTCCCCTGCACCCTGGTAGCCATACCAGGAAAAGCCAGCTAGTTCATCCTGGGAGGATGTTCAGCAGGAGACGAGTTGCCTTCTCCCACACTGCAGAAAGCAACGGTCACAGCAGTCTACAGAGAGTGATCTGAAACCAAGCATTACCATGGAAAGCAGATTTGAGAAGTCAAGTGCAACTGAAGGTCAGCTCAGAGAGTGCTGAGGCCTGCGTGGAGCTGTCACGCTCAGGGTTGTTTTAGCCACAATTCACAGCCTGCAGCTTCCGCACTGCAAGCCCTGGCCCTTCCCACTCCTCACTTCTCACCGGCCTCTTTCCCTCATTTATAAGAAAGAGAGGAGGCAGGGCACAGTGTTTCACACCTGTAATCCCAGCACTTTGGGAGGTGGAGGCAGGCGGATCACCTGAGGTCAGGAGTTCAAGACCAGCCTGGCCAATATGGTGAAACCCCATCTCTACTAAAAATACAAAAATTAGCTAAGTGTGGTGGTACATGCCTGAACCCCAGCTACTCAGGAGGCTGAGTCAGGAGAATTGCTTGAATCCAGGAAGTTGCAGTAAGCCAAGATCACACCTCTGCACTCCAGCCTGGGTGAGAGAGTGAGACTCTGAAGGAAGGAAGGAAGGAAGGAAGGAAGGAAGGAAGGAAGGAAGGAAGGAAGGAAGGAAGGAAGGAAAGGGGGAAGGAAAGGGGGAAGGGAGGGAGGGAGGAAGGAAAGAAAGAAAGAAAGAAAGGAGGGTGGGAGGGAGGGAAGGAAGGAAGGAAGGAAGGAAGGAAGGAAGGAAGGAAGGAAGGAAAGAAAGAGAGCTACACCCATCCCAACCACAAAAAGACTAAGGATGTGACCTGAAGTGGGTACTTCTTTTCTGAAATATACAAGAGAGTGGCCTGGCCCATCTCCTGCTCGCTTCATGCTCACCAGGTTCCCAGTGACTGGGACTTTCATGCATTAATTTAGTCAATCATTCATTCAACATAAAGTGGAGTTGCTTACTAGTGTAGGCTTTGTGCTAGGTGCTGGGGCTGCAAGCCTTCATGAGGCTGCCAAACTCTCCTCACCTTGGAAGAGATGTGTCCCCAGATCTCATAAGGATGTTACCTGGGACTTTCCCAATACCCCGCTTCCTCCCCGCAATCCACACTCAGGTCATCCTAATTGCATATGTTACCCTGTGTCTATTTCCAGCCTCCCCACTTCACTCCCACTAGGATGCCTGTAATGAAAACAACAGACAATACCAAATGTTGGCGAGGATGTGGAGAAACTGGAACCCTTGTACATTGCTAGTGTGAGAATGCAAAGTGGTACAGCTGCTTTGAAAACAGTCTGGAAGTTATTCAAAAGGTTAAACATACAGTTATCATAGGACTCAGCAGTTCCATTCTTAGGTATCTACCTGAGAGAATTGAAAACATATGTTCACACAAAGAGTTTTATACAGATGCTAATAGCAACATTGTTCGTAACAGCCAAAAAGTGGAAACAATCCAGATGCCTATGCACCAATGAAGGGAGAAACACAATGAATTCTATCCACACATGTAATATTATTCAGCCACAGAGAGGAATGAAGTATTGGTGCATACAATAGTACAGATGAACCCTGAGAACATCATGCTAAGTGAAGGGAGCCCGTCACGAAAGACCACATAGTGTATGATTCCAATGATATGAAATGTCCAGAGCAGACAAATCCATAGAGACAGAAAGTGGATCCATGGTTATCAGAGGCAGGGGGATAGGGGAATAGAAGACGATCAGTAATGGATATGGGATTTCTTCTGGGAGTAATGAAAATTCTTTTTGGAGTGATGGAATTCAACAGTAGTGATGGTTGCATAACTTTGTGACTTTCCTAAAAACCAGATACTTTAAAGGAGTAGATCTGGCCAGGCACAGTGGCTCATGCCTGTAATCCCTGCACTTTGGGAGACTGAGGCGGGTAGATCGCCTAAGGGCAGGAGTTTGAGACCAGCCTGGCCAACATGGTGAAACTCTGTCTCTACTGAAAACACAAAAATTTGGCAGGCATGATGGCGGGAGCCTGTAATCCCAGCTACTCAAGAGGCTGAGGTGGGAGAATCGCTTGAATCCAGGAGGCAGAAGTTGCAGTGAGCCAAGTTCACGCCATTGCACTATAGCCTGGGTGTCAGAGCGAGACTCCATCTCTAAATAAATAAATAAATCTTACACCATGTGAACTATATCTCAAAAAATTTAAAAATAAGAAAGTAAACCCTCCCCAGCTCTGACTGCCATAGAAAACAAGCATTTAGCTGGAAGGGCAGTGACATCTTTTCTTCTGTCTCTCCTGGCATCAGCCCAGACTCCGTACTCCTCAGAAAGGCTGGTGCTGCATGCTAAAGCCCTGCCGGCCTCCCGCAGGTCCTGACAGCCAGGGCTGGGGAGGGGCCACCCCACCGAGGACTGGCTTCTGGCAACCAATGCCTTCTCTTCCACTGTCCTCTGCCCCGAGTTCACTGCCTGACAAGGGAGCCACGTTGGACGGTGGGCATGTCCTTGGGAAGGACACTGGGGCGGAGGCCTCTGCAGCGTCCTGTCACTGACCAGCTTTGCCTGCCTGTGTGATCCCGGGGGGAGAGAAGAGGAGCTCAGAGCAGCCACCAGGGCCAGTGGAGGTAACTTTTGTCATGACCCTTGCCCCCATCAGAGCCATCACACCTGCGTGGAAGAGTCACCAAGGGGTCAAGCATCAGTTCCTTTCCTTTTTCTTTTAAAACTAATTCTAGTGAATCACGCTGTCGTTAGAGAAGCGACCAGGTGGAATTTTCTTTCATGCAGAAAAACTGGGGTGGAAACACCAGGGAGCCCTCAGCCGGTCACTTTTCTAGGAAGCCAGTTCACAAGACCCATCCTCCGTGGACGTCACTAACGCTTTTAAGTAGCATTTTGTTCCTTCCTAATAGATGCATCTTCTTCGTTTTTTATTCTCTAGCTCTCCTGGGAGCTAGAAAAAAAAGCTGAGTTCCCACATTCCCAAGGTTAAGGACTTTTTACTCCATGGCAGTGGATCTGCTCATTCCCTCTTCAACGCACCACTGCCTTTCACTGCTCAACCCTCAGTCTTGTGTGAGAATCTCCCTACCCTTTCAAGGCTGTGAAAATCTAGTGTTGTGGGGAAGGTTGGGGTGGAGAGGGCAATTCTAATGACTGACCAGTTCCCTGAGTACAGCAGAGCCCTGGAGGCTAATGGAACTCAGGCTTAAGACAGGTGAGTGCTATATTGACATGGGCTGTGTTTGAACCTGGGAAATGATACAGTCAAGAACAACTGACAGTGACCCATGAAGGACCCTAAGCACAAAGACTGTTGTTCTCAAATGGGACTCTATCAAATCAGGGAAAGGATGTACCATAAGAGCAAAGGACTCCAGCCCCACGTAGAGAAGCATGGCGGCCTCGGACTCTTCCATTGTCCCCAGGCCACTATGGAGCCTCCGTAAAGAACCCCGATCGTGCCAGGTGTGGTGGCTTATACCTGTAATCCCAGCACTCTGGGAGGCCAAGGCAGGTAGAACAATTGAGGTCAGGAGTTCGAGACCAGCTTGGCCAACATGGCAAAACCCATCTCTACTAAAAATACAAAATGTAGCTGGGAGTTATGGTGGGCACTTTTAATCTCAGATACTCAGGAGGCTGAGTTAGGACAATCACTTGAATCCAGGAGGTGGAGGTTGCAATGAGCTGAAATCAGGCCACTGAGACTCTGTTTCAAAAAAAAGAAAACTGATTGACACCTGGCATCTCCAGCACCCAGGGAGAGGGTCCCAGTGGGAGGGTCAGATAGCCCAGAATCCTCACTGACTCCATGTGAGTTCCTGTGAGACTGTGTCATCAAAAATGAGAATGGTGAATTATCTAAGGGGACTTCCCTCCCACAACACTACTTGTCCCCAGGTCTCTGTTTGTTCAGTTCTTACACCCAGAAGGCAACAGGTTGGCACCCACCACACTGACCTCTGACTAAGGAAGGCTCCTCCTGAGCTCTGAGTTTGTCACCCCACTGGAATGGGTGACAGTCCCTGCCTTCGAGGGACTGTCTTCTTGACTCCATCCGCCCTGCCTGCAGAGGAAACCGGCCCATATATCCCACCGAACAGTTCACTGACTTAAAGTCCAAACTGGTTCTGCCTCGGCTGGGCTGGCGCCTATGCCCATGAAGTCCCACCCCACAACCCGTCCAGGTGGCCTGGAAGCCACCACATAATGTGGTCCAGCAAGTGATGTCCGAAGAATGTCACCAGATGGCTGAGGGGTGCCTGGGAGTGGCAGGAGGCTCGGTGTTCCTCACACGCAGAGGTCCTCCTTCCTTACAGCATTCATGGAATGAGAGGCTGTTTTCGCTGCTAAATAACTTCCCTGAAGAAATTCTTCTGGGATATTTCGCCACCACCAGCTGGTATTTCTTGGCAGTTGAAACAGCACCCACAGCCTTGCAGGAACAGGGCATGACTTGTCACCTGTTCATACCTGCTCAGTCTCCACCTCTGTTGTCCTATATTTCTCTCCCTCAACCCCTGGGGCGGCTCACTCCTGGGCACCTTGTCACCAGGCGGAGGGACCGTGGGACAGTGGGGAGTGGGGCCTCCGAGCCAGCCCTTTGTTGAGTACGAGGATTCCCGGAACCAATAACCACCCGCTGCCCCCAGCCCCCAAAGCACCATATCCCAGCTCCTCCCCCAGGAGCCCCGCCCACGCACCTCTCCTCCCAGGTGTACTTAGACACATTTTTAAAATCTGTTTAATAAATTACCACCTTTACATGAACTGACAATAGCCACAGATAATCCAGGGCTATTAAAACCTTGTTTACAACTCATGTAATCCTAGGTTGTGCAAAGCCCAACAAGTTAGGTAAGGTGTCAACCTTCCCTCTGTTAATGGCACAACTTGTATTCACAAATTACATGTAATTGATTCAAAGATGTTACAGACATTTGAAAAACAAAGGGCAGGGGCCTCTACCCTCCCATCCCTTCCTTCTGGGAACTTACCCAAGGAAATTACTGTGCATACTGTGGGCAAAAAAAATTAGCACTGGTCCGGTTCAGCAGTGTGGCTTATAATAACAAAACTCTAGAAACAACCTGCCTATACAACAATAGGGAATTAGTCAAACACACTTGGGAGCACGCAGACAGGGAGCTACTAGGCAACCATTGCAAATAATATTGCAAGAGAATACAGTGTTAACCATCCGCTGTTAAATGAGGGAGAAAAAGCAGGTTACAGAGCAATAACTAGAATTAATTCCATTAAAAGACTTTGTATAAATATATTTACTTGAATGGTGCTAGAGAGGTAGAGTGTGTGACCTGCAGGCAGACAGACGGGTTTGGGGTTTGAATTTTCCCAGCCCTGTGACCTTGTGCAGATTACACAACCTCTCCATGTTTCAGCTTTTTCGTCTGTAAAATGCAGAAGCTACCTACTTCATGAAGCTATTGAAAAGATTAAAGAGAATTACCTATGTAACATGTTTAGCATTGCTCCGACATAAAATAAACATTCAATAAATGGTGATTTTGTTGTTGTTGTTACTGTTACGTAAAAACGGTTAACTCTGGGTGGTGTAATTATAGGTATTTTTCTCTTTAAATATTTTGCTGTTTTTCCTTGTCTATTTCTTAGAACATACTGCCATTGTGACGATCAAAAAAAATGGTTGAAGCTAATAAAGTTGCTGGGGCGTGGGGAGGGAGTTGTTGCTTTTAAAGAAGGAAACTTGGACGCATCAAAGGCGTCATTCAGCTGAGGTTTGTTACCTCAGCAGGTAAGGATCACATTCTGATAGATCCCACCCCGCAGAAGAAAGAGCGCAGGACTCTCCTGGATGCATATTGGAAAACAAGGTGGATATGCCCTGCCCCTCCCCTCCCTTTCCCCTGACCCATCTCACCCCACTGGGATCTAGGCCTGGGTGGCGTAAGAAGCGGGCTGGGAGGGGAAGAGTTATTAATCAGCTAAGTAAAGGAGGAGCTGAACTGGAGGAGGAGCTCTGAATGCTGGTCCTGAGGCTTAGGGGAAGTGGCAGTGGGGCATGTCCCAGAGAAAGGGAACCAACCGCCAGGAGCTATCAGAGGGTTACAGAAAACCCAGATTTGATGGCCTTTGCCTTGTCCAAAGGACCCACAAGGTCAGAGACAGAGTCTAAGGCCACACAGGTCTGGCCCATTTGCCAAAAGTACACCAGCCTCAGCCCCGCACACAGGGGCCACCATTTCCCAGAGCCAGGGCAGGTGGGTGGGGCACTGCTGAGTCTCCTTAATTAAGTCCAGTCTTCTGGGTCACACAGGGTGTGGCAGCAGCAGCTAGGGATTAAAGGAGGGCCGGAGGTCCCCAAATCCAAAACCAGCCTCCACTCAGCACAGGTTGGATCCAGTGATGGGACCAGAGATTTTATGTTCTCATAGACAGGAAAGCAACACATGGACCAAAAGCTGGGATCAGACTTGCCTTAGTGGTGGGACTGGGCTTGATTCTGAGGCACAGAAACCCAATGGGCTGGGAATGCTGAGGAGGGGACCTGCTCTGGTGCTCTGCAGGAAGGCTGATGAAGGAAGGGCTGGCCTGAGAGGAGGTCAGTTCCCTTGCTAGGCGAGCATGGCTTGGGTCTCCTTAACTTCCCAAGGCAGGAACTCAGCAGCTGCTGAGAGGAGACCCTAGAGCTTTATATCCAAATCCCCCCAGCTCCAGCCTGGCCTTCCAGACCACCTATCATCATAGGGACAGCAACACGGTGGAGGAAATGCAAAACCAAAAGGAGACAGTCCTGGCCTTCCTAGTACAAGTGCTTTGAAAGTCAGCCTTTTCTGGCCAGGGTGGCTCATGCCTGTAATTCCAGCACTTTTGGAGGCCGAGGGGGGCAGATCATGAGGTCAGGAGTTCAAGACCAGCCTGACCAACAGGGCGAAACCCCGTCACTAGTAAAAATCCAAAAAAAAGTTAACTGGGTGTGGTGATGGGTGCCTGTAATCCCAGCTACTTGAGAGGCTAAGGCAGGAGAATTGCTTGAACCTGGGAGGTGGAGGTTGCAGTGAGCTGAGACCACACCATTGCACTCCAGCCTGGGCAACAGAGCAAGACTCTGTAACAAAACAAAACAAAACAAAAAAAAGAAAAGAAAAGAAAAGAAAGAAAGAAAGTAGCCCTTTTTTCCAGTTCCAGAATAAGGGAAGGCAGACTAGGATAAGGGGTGGTCCCCTGCTACCCGCAGAGGCCCCAGCTCTGATGGAGAAGAGAGGGAGTGGGGGTGCAGAGAGGCACACCTGCCTTCCAGAGTTTGGGGTGCAGTGGAGAGGATGTCCAGGCCACACCTGAGGGCAGGCAGCCCTGCCTACAGCTAATCAGCATGACAGGAACATTTCTCAAGACTGTGGACTACCCAGGCCCCCCAAACCACCTCCCTTCATGCCACTACTTAAAAATGAACCATAAGATACTGATTCCTACCTACTTGGATAATTACAAACAAAAAATGAAATAAAGGCGTTGCAAGGATATAGAGAAATTGGAAGCCTCCTACACTGCTAGTTAGAATACCAAATGCTGTAGCCCCTTTGGAAAACAATTTGGTGGGTTCTCAACATGTCAAACATAGAATTATTAATACCACATATCACCCAGCAATTCTGCTCCTAGGGAGAGTCCCAAAAGAATTGAAAACAGGCACTCAAAACAAGTCCATGTGCATGCATGCTCCCAAGAGAGATACTTGCAACACAGGAGTCTGAGATCAACCTGGGCAGCACAGTGAGATGTCATCTCTACAAAATTTAAAAATCAGCAGGGTGTCATGGTACACGCCTATAGTCCCAGTTACTCAAGAGGCTGAGGTGGGAGTATCACTTGAGCTCAGGAATTTGAGGCTGCAGTGAGCTATAATGGTGCTACTGCACTCACTACAGCCTAAGTGACAAGGGTGGACAAGTAGGGGGCCGGGGAGTGACTGCTCAGTGGATATGAGGTCCCCTTTTGGGGGTGATAACAATGTTCTGGAACCAGGCGCAGTGGCTCACACCTGTAATCCCAGCACTTTGGGAGGCTGAGGCAGGAGGATCCCTTCAGCTAAGGAGTTGGAGACCAGCCTGGCCAACATACTGAAATCTTGTCTCTACCAAAAATACAAAAATTAGCTGGGCATGGTGGTGCACATGTAGTCCCAGCTACTTGGGAGGCTGAGGTGAGAGAATTGCTTAAACCTGGGAGGTGAAGTTTGCAGTGCTGCAGTGAGCTGAGGTCACACCACTGCACTCCAGCCCGGGCAACAGAGTGATACCCTGTCTCAAAAAAAAAAAAAAATGTTTTTGTACTAGAAAGAGTTGATGAGTTGATGGTTGCATAACATTGTAGATGTGCTGAACGATGCTGAATTTTAAAGTATAAAATGGTTGATTTTATGTGACTTTCACTTTCATAAAAAGAAATGGATCATAGCCAAGAAGCTTCTTCATTCTGGGCCCCGTGTTTCACTCACCTGATCTCATTTTGTCCTCAGGACATGCTTATGAGGCAGAGATTTATTAACCCATTTTACTGAGAAGAAAACTGAGGCTCAAAGAGGTCATATAATTTGCCCAAAGCCCCATGGCTCCTGCTTTCCTTGTGGCAGAGCAGAGAATTCTCTTACTGCACAGAGGATGTCTTGGAATTTCCCAGAAGTTCCTTTTTGTTTTTAGTATGTATTTTCCGGTAGAGATGGGTCTATGTCATGTTTTCCAGGCTAGTCTTAAACTTCTGCCTCAAGCGATCCTCCCACCTCAGCTTCCTGAGTAGATGGGATTACAGGTGTGAGCCACCATGCCACAGAAATTCTTCAGAGTGGAGTGAGATGTCTCAGCAGGGTGCTGAGCACAGGCATCCTGACCTGGGAGATGAGGGAACAAGGGGTCTCAGGGATTCCGTGCAGCTCTGGGTTGCTGGGATATGGGGAAGGACAGCAGGGACCCATTCAAGGAGGAATGCCTCGTGTTGAGTACCACCCACTGCGAATTGCAGGGTGCTGGGGCAGGGGACAGGCTGTGGGGGTCTGCCCCCAGGGAACCAAACACCTTGGGTGGCAAACTGTCCCTGATCCTTCAGACTAATCCTGCCTTCACTCTCTCCAGCTCTTTCCACGAAAACGACTCAGAACAGAGACCACACAAGGATATTAAAAAGAACCCCGGCTTTGATGTCATAGATACAGAGTTCTGGGGTCTCTGTCTCCACCTCCTCCTCCTCCATCTTATCTCCTCCTCCTCCATCATCTACTCCTCCTCTAGCTCCTTCTCCTCTTCCACATCCTTCTCCTCCTCCACCTCCACCTTCTCCTCCTCCATCTCCTCCTCCTCCACCTCCACCTCCTCCATCTCCTCCTCCTCCTCCACCTCCTCCTCCTCTACTACCTCCTCCTCCTCCACTTCTTCCTCCTCCTCCTTCTCTTCCTCCTTCCCCCCACCCCCCATCCTCATCCTCCACATCCCCAAAGCCCTTACTGCTGTGGCAGCTGCTGCTGGGGAAAAGCTTCATGCCAGAATGAGTTGGGTCTTAATAGCTGCTAATTGGTCATAAGGCGAACGGGGGAAAGGTATTAACGAGCAAACCATTTGGCTCCAAGTGAACGGACCATAACCCAGAAGGGTTTTATTGGTCTGTCTCTGCTTTTTAAGAGTTTTCATTAAAGGAGTGTCTTGGTCCTAAAATGGTCCACTGGGATCACAGCTTTGTGATAATGGGCAAATATCTGAGGATTACAGGATTCAAACATCAGCAGACCACCCCTCCCCCATCTTCCTGCCCTCCTGCTAAGCTCAGGGCCACTCCGAGGCCTGAGATGACCCCACTTGCCCCTAGTGTCTCTGGCTCTTCTTATGTATCTCCCTGGACTTCTCAGGGGAAATTACCCCCACTCTAATAGGGAAAGCCACTCTCATTTCTAGGCAGGCTTTACCCAAAATGGTCAGAAAATGGGAGTATCCTCTTTAACTGAAAATTACCACATCTAGCGTGCAGGGGATTACTAATGTTCTTTTTTTCTTCCATATATATATATATACACACACACACACACACACACACACACACATATATATTTGTTTGTTTGCTTTTCTTTGTGAGACAGAGTCTTGCTCTGTCTCCCAGGCTGTAGTGCAGTGGCACAATCTCGGCTCACTGCAAACTCCACCTCCTGGGTTCAAGTAATTCTCATGCCTCAGCCTCCCGAGTAGCTGGGACTATAGGCACCAGCCACCCCACCCGGCTAATTCTTGCATTTTCAGTAGAGACGAGGTTTCACTATGTTGGCCAGGCTGGTCTCAAACTCCTGACTTCAAGTGATCTGCCTACCTCGGCCTCCCAAAGTGCTGGGATTACAGGCATGAGCCACCATGCCTGGCCTATATATTTTTTAGAGCAGTATCTACTCATTAAAATTCCCACATTAAAGAAATATATAAAGTAGGAAATGAAATATGCTGTCCCCCATGGTTACTTCTCAGAAATAACCATCATGAGCTTTTTGATATATAGCACTCCAGATGGATGGATAGATAAATCTTACTTTTTATATTAAGTATTTCATGGGTTAATTCAATGAACATCCAAGAACACAGTACCCAGCTTAAGAAATAAAACATCACATAGAAAATTGAAAGCCACTATTTCTTTCTTGCATCACATTCTCCTTCCCTCCCCAAGAGTAACTTAGTAACTTATGTCTAGAAGCTATCATTTCCATAGCCGTTAATCTTCTACTACAGTTATCGGTATCCACAACAATATGTAACTTTGTTTCATGTTATCCTTCCTGAAGTACCATAGTGTATGTTACCTTCTACAATTTGCTTTATTCCCATCTACCTTGTTTCCAGATACCCCATGTTGTTACATTGTAGCATTATTTCATTCATTGGAACACCCGTGCCCTGGTTCATTGTGTAATTATGCCACAATGTATCAATTCTCCTCTTGAGAAGTATTAGAATTGTTTCAGCTTTTTCACTATACTAACAGTGCTGTAGTGAACCCACTCCTTAGATACATAAGCAGGAGTTTCTCTGGAGTGTAGAGCTAAAGATGGAATGGCTGGTTTAAAGCATGAGTATCTTCAGCTTTACTAAATATTGCCAAATTGCTCTCTAAAATGCTCGTACACATTTGTATTCCCACCATAGAATATAAATTAGTACAACCACTTTAGAGAACAATTTGACAATATCCACATTTTCAGCACGTGAAAATTCCTTTTGCTCTGCGTCCTCGCCAACAAAGTGCTGTCAAGCATTCAAATTTTTGGCAATCTATTGAATGTGAACTGATATTTCATGATTGTTTGCATCGTCATAAATACTAATGACATTGAGCACCTTTTATATATTTACTAGCCTTTCCAGGTTGCTTTTCTGTGAATTTCCTGTTTATATGCTTTACCCAATTTAATAGAGAAAGATATATACATATATATATATATATATTTTGTAACTTTAAACAAGTTACAAAATATTATAAAAATTTTCTGACATATAATAAACATCATATGTAGTTCATATTCTGCTTGATATTCTCTAACATGCTTTTTAAACTCTTATAATAACTTGTACACTGTACCAGACTAGTGCTTTTCCATTGTCTCATAATTGCAATATATATATATATATATATATATATATATATATATATATACTGTGATTTATAAGCCATTCCTCTTTAGATGGACATTTAGTTTATTCTCATTTTTTTTCCGTTATAAATAATGAATATTTTGGTAACAATATATTTAGTTACAATTGCAACTGTTCCTATAGAAGATGGGCAGAAGTGAATTATAAATAGTATAAAACAAGAGAAAAATAGAATGCAATACAAATACAATCAAATAAGTTCAACATTCCATCTCTTCTAGACTTAACTCCTCCTCCTTTTTTAGCAGTTCAAAAAATAACCTGAGAATAACCACTTTAAAAATATATTTGGCAAAATCTGATAAAGCTAAACATGCATCTATTTATGACTTAGCAATTCAACTCCTCGAGTACACAGTTAAAAAAAATAAGCTTATGTATCCATAAAAAGACATATATGAGAACCTTCACAACAACTTTATTCACAAGTAACAAAATTGTGCACCAGCTGGGCACAGTGGCTCACTCCTGTAATCCCCAGCACCTTGGGAGATCGAAGTGGGAGAATCGCTTCAGGCCAGGAGTTCAAAACAGTCTGAGAAATATAGCAAGACCCTGTCTCTACCAAAAATATATATATATTTTAATTAAGATGGAGTCTCACTCTGTCACCAGACTGGAGTGCAGTAGCGTGAACTTGGCTCACTGCAACCTCCGCCTTCGGGATTCAAGCAATTCTTCTGCCTCAGCCTCCAAACATATTTTTTAAATTAGCCAGACGTGGTGACATGCATAGGTAGTTTCAGCTACTTGGGAGGCTGAAGTGGGAGGATCGCTTGAGCCCAGGAGTTCAAGGTTATAGTGAGCTATGATCATGTCACTGCAGTCCAGTCTGGGCAACAGATCCCTTCTAAAACACAAAACAAAATTGTGCACCAGTGGATATGCACAATAACACAATGGATCTGAAGACATGATGTTGAACTGAAGAAGCCAGATGCAAAAGAGTACATACTCTATCCTCCCGTTTGTATGAAGTTTAGGAGCATGCAAAACTAGTCTTTAGTATTAGAGATAAGGATCATGACTACCTGTAGGGGGTCAAGAAGGGGCAATAGAACTTTCTGGAGAGTTGGAAATGTTCTCCCTCTTGATCTGGGTCAAGTATATATTTATAAAAATTCACTGACTGCTGGGCATGGTGGCTTACGCCTGTAATCTTAGCAATTTGGGAGGTCAAGGCAGGCAGATCACTTGAGGCAAGGAGTTCGAGAGCAGCCTGTCCAACACAGCAAAACTTCATCTCTATTAAAAATACAAAAATTAGCCAGACGTGGTGATACATGCCTGTAGTCTCAGCTACTTGGGAGGCTGAGACACGAGAATTGTCTGAACCCAGGAGGCGGAAGTTGCAGTGAGCCAAGATCACGTCACGAACTCCAGCCTGGGCAATAGACCAAAACTTCATCTCAAAAGAAAAAAAAATTCACTGAGTTTTACTCTTAAACAGTGTGTACTTTATATGTGTTGTGCTATAATTAAAATTGGGAGTGAGGGAGAGGTATTGGTCAAAGGATACAAAATATCATTTAGACCTGAGGAATAAGTTCAGAAGAACTTAGGTACAACACAGTGACTATCATTAATAACCATGTATTGTCTACTTTTTTTTTTTTTTTTTTTTTGAGACAAGGTCTCACTCTGTCACCCAAGCTGAAGTGCAGTGGCATGATCACAGCTCACTGCAGCCTCAACTTCATGGGCTCAAGTGATCCTCCTGCCTTGGCTTCCCACATAGCTTGGACCAAAGGCACTTGCCATCACTCCTGGCTAATTTTTTGTATTGTTGGTAGAGATGGGGTTTTGCCATGTTGCCCAGGCTGGTCTTGAACTCCTGAGCCCAAAGGATTCGCCTGCCTCAGCTTCCCAAAGTGCTAGGATTCTAGGCATGAGCTACTGTGCTGGGCTATATCGTGTGCTTGAACCTTGTTAGGGGAGTAGATTTTAAATTTTCTCATCACAAAAAAAGAAGGTACCATTGTCAGGTAATAGATATGCTAATTTGCTTGATTTAATCATTTCACAGTATGTACATACAGCAAAACATTATGTATACCATAAACACATACAACTCTGATTTGTCAATTAAAAATAAAAATAATTTTTAAAAGCATAAGTGCAAAAGATTTTATTTCTTAAACAAACAACATAATCATTTTAACTCTCTAGTTGATTGAGTTCTGCTTAGTAAAAGAAAAGAAAATGATTTTATTCAGATTCTGCTAAGTGCTAACTACAGGACTAACAATTTCATAAATGTTACTCCACTTAATAATTTTATAGCTACCCCCATGATGTAGGTATGGTTGTTTCTTTGTTTACAGATGAAGAAACAAGCATGAAAAGTTTGGGTAATTTGTCTAAGATCACAAAGCCATTCACACTCTATTCATAACCATGAGGATTGTAACTGAGGCTGGCAACAGCGGTTCCCACCCATATTCTCAGCACTTCGGGAGGCTGAAGCAGGAAGATTGCTTAAGCCCAGGAGTTTGAGACCAGCCTGGGCAACGAAGACCCTGTCTCGACAAAAAATCAAAAAATCAGTCAGTCATGGTGGTATGTGCCTGTGGTCCCAGCTACACAGAAGGCTAAGGCAGGAGGATCGCTTCAACCTGGGCGATAGAAGCTGCAGTGAGCCATGTTTGCACCACTGCATTCCAGCCTGGGCCACAGAGCAAGACCTAGTCTCAAAAAAATAAAAGAAAAAAGGAATTGTAACTGAAATAGCTGACAATTATCAGGCACACCATACAGTGCGAATTATTCTAAATGCTTTATCTGTATTATCTCATGTTATCTGCAAAATGATCTTATGGGACAGGCACCAGTATCGTCCCCATTTTGTAGGCAAGAAAACTGCAGCACAGGAAGTCACTTTCTCAGGTTCCACAGCCAGTAAGTGGAAGAACCAAGATCTTCTTGTTTCCATATGACAGGAGCCCCAGTGACACCATGAGGAATTTGTCTCCTACTGGGTGACACCAGGGATGCTCTGCTCTGCTTCAGTAATGCAGGCAGCTCTTTGCTTTGTTTCAGGGTCTTCTGGTAGAAGCTTGTGTTTATTTGTTGACTTGTTTTTCACACTCATCTACTTAGCAATCAGAAAACAGAGCAATTAAGCATCAAACCCAAACATTCCAAGATAAATTAGCAGGCAGGTCTCCCCAAGGCAGAGGCACTCAAGCAGAGGAGGGGAGTGGTGACAGGAGGATTCCCATTGTTATCCTGCGCACAGAGCCAGGCCTGGCCATCCCAGACCCCAGGAACCCTGGCACTGATGATAAACTGGCAACAAGAGGCTTGTGGCTACATGTTTTTTTGCATAATTGGATACCACCTCAGGCTCACATTTTAATGGGAAATACAGCTTGATGAATTAACTTCAGGGGTTTATGAAGAAATAGCAGAGTAAGACAATAAAAATAGTTAGCCACTCCAGGCAAGGGAGGAGGGACCTGGAAGAGAAAAGAAGGAAGGGAACAGGGCAACCCACCAGCAGATCATTGTCCAGCAGAGTCCTGGCCAGTGCCACCAGTAATCTGTTACCTGACCAGCCCTGCTGGGCGCTGCAGTCCTCAGCTACCAGGGCTCCAGCTCAGGCTACACTCAACCTGTTGCCAGTGGGTAAGTCATTTCCACAGGAGGCGGTAAAACTCTCCAGGATGAACACCCCAGATTTCAGATCTACCCATCAGATAGCAGAGGGGAATCACGGGCATGAGCTCCTCTCCCTATCTCAGCAGGGGAGGTAGTATCCCCCAATGGCCTCAGAGGGAAGAAATCAGGCTGAGAAGAGAAGGAAGCAGGGCCCCAGAGTAGCCACAGGGACCCTAGGCTCATGAACAATGGCAAAAATAACAAGCTCAACCACTAGGAATTGAGCATCTACTATGCACCAGGCCCTTTACATACATCACTTCGAATCCCTTCAATGACCCTACAGGAAATGGATGCTGGACCCACTCAATTTCCCATGGGGGAAACTGAAGTTCAAAGTAGGTTAAGTAGTCACTTGCCCCAAATCTTGACCTGGCTGATTCCAAAGTCCCTCACTAGTAGAGCCCTCAGCCCACCTCTGCAAAGGGAGAAGAAAGGAAAGAGTAGGAGAGGCAAGGGCATTCATTGATACAATGATTCGTATGTGGTAAGCATTCATGGAGTATTGATTATTACCACAAGAGCTAGCATGATGATATACACCAGTTAGAATTCAGAGTACTTCTAATTGTTTCTCATTAAGAGGGCCCCTTCTGAGCCCGCCCTTGTCTGGGGTCTCTCCTAGGCTGCACCCATGGCATTTCCAGAAGAAACAATTGCCCCCCAAGAACACACACTCACTCCGCCTTCCCTGAGAATGACATGATGGGAGGGAGTCTCAGCTCCCCCATCCTCAGAGGCCATTGTCAATGTGGTGTAGGGGCGGGGAGCATGGGTTTGAATTCAGGCTGTGTTAATCCCTGCAGAGTCTGGGAATCCTGAAAGGTGGCAGACAGGAGTTCTGCAGGTGGGGCTGGTTCAACCTGAGAAGAGGAGATGTTTCTTATTACTGGGAAAGTTAACAACACTGCCTGGGAGGCTTCTGGGTGTCAAGAAGGGGACTAGGAATTCAGTGCTGGTGATTTCAGAAAAGTCATATCAGAGATGGCCTCCACTTGCACACACCCAGTCAAGCCCCCTTCAGTGGCAGGGAATGTCATTCAGTGGTTATACTGGAAAAGTGTCAGCCACGACTTCTGCCATGGCCTAGCCCCAAGCCACAGTGAGCCATGCATGATGGCTGCCTAGACTCCTAGAGAAAGACTTAGCTCCAATCCCCAGAGGCCAGCACCTGGAGGAACAACACCAGACTATTCCCTGGAGGTGAAAACTTACATTCAATTCCTACAGTGTGAAGAAGGAAGCCCCTCGGGGACAGTATTGGAAAGAACTCCAAGAATATAAAAGGAAAACAGGCTTCTCAGAATTGAACTGGCAGAAAACCTGGATTCTAAATGCAGAATTTTTCATATTCGGCACTTCCAAGTAATTAGTTACACACAGCAAGGTCATTTATAGACACACGATCACACCTATCTGTTCCAAGGGTGGCTTTCAGTTCTGAGCAGCTGGCGTCTGGACCCTGATTATATTAGCTATGGGACCTTGGGCTACATATCTGGCCTCATCGAGTCTCAGCCTCCTTGAATTCTCCCATAAACTGCCTTTCCTCTGCTTCACCCTCTTGGTGACTCATAATATCATTCTCTGAGCTGCCCAAGCAAAAATTCTGGGAGTTATGAAAGATTCACTCCCCATGGTGAACTGATGGCCAAAATAGCCCAAATCTCTCACCTTCCCTGTACCCACACTCTTGGCCTATCAAGAGGTGAAGTCCATTTCTCCACTCCTTGAATCTGGGCTGGCCATCGGACTGGCTTTGGCCAACAGCATGTGGCTAAGTGACAGTGTTCCACTCCTTTCATGTTTTGGCTCACTCCCTTGCACCTCTGCATTTCCATGAGAGCATGGTCCAGCTAACCTCCTGGAGGATGAGACGTGGAGCAGTGCAGAGTCTGCCTGGCACCTCAGATTTGAGCAAGCCACCCAAGATGAGCAAAACTACCTGATAGCTCAAGGCTAACTGCAGACAAGTGAGTGAGCTCCACCAACAAGCTCAGAGCAGCAGAACTACCTAGCCAACCCATGGACTTGTGATGACCAATAAATGTTTATTATTATATGCCACTGAGATTTTTGTGATTGTTATACAGCATCCTTGTGGTCACAGACGATTGATACATTCCTGCATACCCAATAAATCACCAAATTGAAGTACACTTGTTTAAAGGCCAATGTTGGAACCAGGCTTTCTGGTTTCAAATCCATCTCCACCCCATCTAGCTGTGTGAACTTGGGTGAGTTATTTAACCTCTTGGTGCCTTGGTTTCCTCATCTAAAACTGAAAGCTGATGGTAGAAGAGCCTACAGGAAGAGATAACTGTGATGATTAAGTGAGTAAATAGAAAAGGTGCTTAAAACAGCACCTGGCTGCCTAAGTAGGCTGCATTAATATATTCTCTGATAAATATATTAGGAATCCATTTTCCTCTATCCCCCACCGACATCCCCCTAATCCAGGACATTTTCTGGATGGTTTTCTGCCCTCATCTTACAGCCATTAATCCACTCTCTATAATGAAGCTAGAGGGATCTTTCTAAAGTCCAGATCCCAAGGGGGTCACACTTTGATTAAAGCCTTCTGTGGTGACCCATTGTCCTCAGGACAGTTTAAATTCCCCAGGTGATTAGCAAGGCCCCGCCCAAACCAATCCCTATTGAATTCTCCAGCCTCCTCTCCCCCAATCCCACATATTATTAATTAGCATGAGTATAATCCGAGTAATCATGGCCCCATGCAGAGGACTTACTCTATGCCAGGCCAACGCTAAGCATTTGGCTTGCACTATAGCTTTCTTTGAATCCTGATAACCATCTTGCAAGGTTGATATAGTAACCCCCTATTTTACAGATTAGGGAACTAAAGTGTTACTTGCCCAGGGTCACCCAGCTCATAAGCAACAGAGAAGGGATGAAAGCCCACTGTCACCTCTAAGGTGAGCCAGGCTACTCTGGGGAACAACATCTCCTGAGATGTTAGCCACTCCTCAGGCAAACTTCCTTTCTGTTCTCTTCTGTCCTCAGGCACAGACCCCACTTGGGCCTCACTCCAGAAGGCACAGGAGGATGAAGAAACATGCTTGTCATGGTCACAGATTTTCATTCCATAAAGTGCAAGGAAGTTGGTAGATTAGAGAACAATCACAAAGACAAGCAACAGCCTAGCTGACAAGGCAGTACTTTGTTGACCCTGCAAACCCCCACTCAAGCCCCAGGCTATCCTGTGACTTATTTTTCTGTGTATCTTGCAGCCTAATATATAATCGGTGTTCAGTGCTACAGATAATACAGTCAAGTTAAACAATTCTTTTTTTTTTTTTTTTTTTTTTTGAGATGGAGTCTCACTCTGTCACCCAGGCTGGAGTGCAATGGCACTATCTTGGCTCACTGCAATCTCCGCCTCCTGAGTTCAGGCAATTCTCCTGCCTCAGCCTCCTGAGTAGCTGGGATTACAGGCACGCACCACCATGCCCAGCTAATTTTTTGTAATTTTAGTAGAAACAGGGTTTCACCATGTTGACCAGGATGGTCTCGATCTCTTGACCTCGTGATCCACCCGCCTCGGCCTCCCAAAGTGCTGGGATTACAGGCATGAGCCACCATGCCCGGCCCACAATTTTTATATAGAGCTTACTGTGTGCCCAGTAACTTTCCTAAGCCTAATACATATATTCACAAAGTAACACTGACAATAACCCTGGAAGGTAGGTGTTACCATCGTCTCCATTTTACAGATGAGAAACTGAGGGTCAGAAATGTTAGAACATTTGCTTGGAGCCAAATTTAAACCCAGGAAGTGGGGCTCTAGGATCTGTGCCCTTAACCACTATGTTAGACTCTCTCTCAAGAGACTCAAAAACAAGTTCTTCAGAAAGCAATCCTTTGAGAACTATTGAGGGGCACCCAAGCAGAACAAAAGCACCTGGACTCAGAGAGAAATCACACAAAAGGATCAAAAAGCAAAGGCTCAGTCTGCACAGGTTACTACAGGTCACCTAAATCCACTTCTCTTCTACTTCCAGACATGTGAAGGGTTGTAATTGCTTGTTTCTGTGACTAGTCTTGGCCAGTAAGGTATGAGCTGGCTTGATTCTCCAGTCATCTCTCCCCAGGATCTGGAAGCTTTGTATGGAGATGCCAGTGGCACAAGATGGAGGAGACTTTCTCAGCCCCAGGACCTGAGTGGCAAATGATAGAGGGGTATTTGTCATTCAGGTCCTGGGGGTCCTGTCCCCCAACTTCTGCACCAAGCTTGGCTGGATATGAAGTGCATGTGAGTAACAAACCTTTGCTTGAAGCCAATTACATATGCGATTTGGGGCTCTTTGTTACCACATTTTAATCTAGGCACTGCTGACTGGTACAAGTGGGTCAGTCACGTGAGAAAAGAGGCAATTCCAGATCTCTGACACTCTGGCAATCAGCAGGAGTAGGGAGTGAGGAGGAGAGAAGCGTTCTTGGAAACTGTGGAGTATTGTTACTTAGATCTCACTGGGAATATCATGTTCTTTCTGCAAATGAGCACAGAGACCTTTCCAATCTGACCAGAACACAATCCAAATGTTAAAATTAAAATTAGAAATGAAAATTAGCTGCAGAGAGAAACATCAAAACACGATCCTTCATCAGAGCAGTTTGAAGTAGAAATTCCCCATGGCTCCTGTGGTTACTAACCCCCAAGGTGGGTGTTGGCATCAATGTTCTGTTCAAATGCAGAGCTGATCTGGCAGGGACCAGGATGAACTCCTACCTCCCGCTTCACCTCCGCCCTGTGGCAAGCAGAACCGTTGTCTGACCACAATCTGGTTTCCTTTGTCCACCAAGTCTGCCTTACCAATAAATTTCAAGCCATGCCTTTCAAAACCTAACAAATTCTGAGATCTGCCAATATCAGTTTGGAGATGTCAGTTCAGTGCTTATCTCAATTTCTTAGCTGGAGAGGAAAGCCATGAGCCTTCTCTCCCTGCTATCTATTATCCCAAGATTTCCCCCTACATCCAACTGTCAGCCAGGTTAGACCTACAAGCTCCTGCTTTCCCACTGTAGCCGGGGTTCTGACAGCTGGTACCAAACAGGAGATGCTCTAAGAAAACGTTCTCCACTGAAGGACAACCCATCCATGCAAAATAAAACCTAGAAGTTTACAAAAGCTGAAGAGAAGTTATATTTTGGTTTAATTTACTAGTTTGATATGAGATTCTGATCAGTATTAGGCCATCAGCTGTTTGTTAATTTGGTCCCAAGTAGATGAACCACAAAGGAACCAACTGATCCAGAAGGCTGCAAATACAGAAGGAAGGATACAGAGAGGAGAGACCTAAAAAGTGCCGTCGATAGAAAATCAGTGCACAGACAAGGCGGTGCAATGCTTCATCATTCACCTCCCTCTCTATTCCAAATCCTTCTCCACTTCTGGGGTCAGGGAGCAGGATTCTGGCTCTTTTCCTGATTTCACTTTTTTTCTTTTCTTTTCTTTCTTTTTTGAGACAGGGTCTTACTCTGTTGCCCAGGCTGGAGTGTGGGGGTAAGACCACAACTCACTGCAGCCTTGAACTCCCAGGCTGAGCCATCTTCCTGCCTCAACCCTCAGCTTCCAAAGTAGCTGGGACCACGGGTACCTGCCACTACACCTAGCTAATTTCTTTACTTTCATGGAGACAAGGCCCTTGCTATGTTGACCAGGCTGACCTCAAACTCCTGGCCTCAAGCAGTCCTCCTGCTTCAGCCTCCCAAAGTGCTAAGACTTGAGCTAAGCTCTGCCTCAGGTGGAATTAAGGGAAGGAAGGCTGGTGTCATCTTAAGACTGCAGCGGCTTCTTCTGGGCTTTAAGCATCCACATCACTGGCACATGAGCTGCCCTTTATTTTTGTGGCCAAGAAAACATTCATCTAAGAGAAGTCTAAGCATCAAGGGAGTGCAGCCAGTGTGATGGGCTTGTGCGGTCCCAGTGGCACCCTGCACACGGTGAGCTCAGGACATCTTCAAGAATCCAGGCATCACTGGTCACAGTGCAGGTCAGTGCTGTCTTCCAGATGGTGTGGAGGCAGCAGGCATAGCCACCCTCCCACCATCTTGGCTTCCTATGAGAGTCTTTGGTGAATGGCAACCTCCCTTACCAGCCTTGGCTTGCCACTGTTTCCCCAGTCCCCAAGCGCTACCTGGGCATGAACATGGAGGCTCAGCTCCTTCCATCCTGAGAGTGAAAAGAAGCTGAAAGAGAGGCAACAAGAGGAGGCTGAGACTAAACCAAAAATCATGGGATAGTGAAGACACTGGCTCTTTGTGGAGGCTGGCCTGGCTCCCAAGCTGTCCTGCCTTCCTGAGGCACAATTGCTTTCAAGGATAATACAGTGATTAAATCTTCATTTACCGACATATGATACCTAAGTCTTCATTTAACCAATATTTATTGAACACTTACTATTGGTCCCTAACTAGGGTAGTTGGGGTGGCTGATATTAATCAAAGAATCACATGGGCTGACAAATATATAATTGAAAACTAATGTTAGTGTGATGAATAAACAAAGAATATTTTGCAACTAAAAATCAAAAACGAGTCAGGCACAGTGGTCCATGCCTGTAATCCCAGCACTTTGGGAGGCTGAGGCAGGAGGATTCCTTGAGACCAGGAGTTCAAAACCAGTCTGGACAACCTAGTGAGAGCCCCCCCGATCTCTAAAAAAAGTTTAAAAATTATCTGGGCATGGCAGTCCGTGCCTATAGTCCTATCAACTTAGAAGGCTGAGGTGGGAGGATCACTTGAGCCTAGGAGTTAGAGGCTATAGTGAGCTATGACTAGGCCACTGCACTGTATCCTGAGTGACAGCATGAGACCCTGACTCTCTTTTTTTTTTTTTTTTTTTTTTTTTTTGAGACGGAGTTTCGCTCTTGTTACCCAGGCTGGAGTGCAATGGCGCGATCTCGGCTCACCGCAACTTCCGCCTCCTGGGTTCAGGCAATTCTCCTGCCTCAGCCTCCTGAATAGCTGGGACTACAGGCATGCGCCACTGTGCCCAGCTAATTTTTTTGTATTTTTAGTAGAGACAGGGTTTCACCATGTTGACCAGGATGGTCTCGATCTCTTGACCTCGTGATCCACCCGCCTCGGCCTCCCAAAGTGCTGGGATTACAGGGCGAGCCACCGAGCCCATCTGAGACCCTGACTCTTAAAAAAAAAAATTAAAACTGAGAAACAGCTTTAGGGATGAGTCTCAAGGAAGGTCACTTAAGGAAGGGACATTTAGGAGAAAGCCAGGCCATGTTAGACTGAAAAGTATTTTAGGCAGAGAGATTAGCTTGCACAAAGATTCTGAGACTAGAAAACACCTAAGAATTTAAAGCAAGGGAGAGAAGCGTTGGGAGAGAGTGACTACAGGTAAGACCAGAAAAGTCTTGGGAACCCAATCAGACAGAAATCTTAAGATGTATAAGTCTGAAATGCACCCATCATGACCCAAAGCAGGACCAGCCCTAGAACCCATCATTGACCTCAAAGGAAGCCTGTTCAGCTGCCCACGTGAATATGTTTTTAGGGTTTGTATGTCCATTTACTCTACGAGCAAAGACATGTACGGAACACCACATGGCAGACCATGAGAATGCAATGGTGAATTATGCATAACTCTGGCCTTCAAGAAGCGTCTCACCTAGTGGTGGACACTGTCCAGGAATCAGGATTACGACACAGTGTAATAAGGTGTTGCCATCAAATATCAAAGCCTAGCAGAGCATGGAGGCCTTCCTAGAGGGGAAAACAATTCAGCAGAATCTTAAAACACATTTTGGAATTTGGAAAGAGGAAGAGGAGGCCATTCTAGGCAGAGGATAAAAGGTATTGATAGGCATCGCACTTTGGCTCTGATCCAGGTTCTCAATCTGTCACACATTAGAAACTCTTGGGAGCTTTGAAGATTTGGGGTAGCCGAACTTCATCCTCCAGAGATTCTGATTTAATTTTCCTGGGTGTGGGGCCTAGATGATTCTAAAGTGCAGCCAGATTTGGGAACCCCTGCTCCAGTTAATCCTAAATTGTAATCAGAACCTTGGAAGAAGGCCAGGCATAGTGGATCATACCTGTAATCCCAGCATTTTGGGAGGCTAAGGCAGGAAGGTCACAAGGCCAGGAGTTTGAGACCAGCCTGGGCATCATAGTGAGACCCCCATCTCTACAAAAAAAAACCAAACGTTTAATCAGTCCAGCATGGTGCTGCTTGCCTGTGGTCCCACCTACTCAGGAGGCTGAGGCAGGAGGATCACTTGAGCCCAGGAATTAGGAAACTGCAGTAAAGCTGTGATTATACTACTGCACTGCAGTCTGGGTGACAGAGGAGACAAAAAAAGAAACTTAGAAGAAGACCTTGCCCAATTGTCACCTAAGTGGCCATGCCATTCTGCTATCAGGATATTTAGGATCTGCCCTGCAAAGCTCAGAGCAGCCACACCAGACCTCAGGACAAAGTAAGTACCCCAGAGGCTTCAGGCTGGGCAAGAGAAGTGCCTACTCAGCCATCTCCCCAGCCATAATTAAGCACTCCTGGCGAGGGTGTGCACAGTGAAGGTAGCCAAGGCAAAGAATCAAGGGAGAGCAGCGTAGTTGCAGAGGAGCCCCGATATGCTGAGGACCCAGGCCCAGCACTGGCCCTCCGGGGTTCAGGTGCCCCACCTGAAAATGAGGAGCAGGCATCAATTCCCCAACTTCAGACATTCAAGTTCCAGCTTTGTGATGTTGCCCTATTCACGCACTATTATTTCCTCACCATTTCTCCTGGCTTAATTAAATGTATTTCAAAAGGAAACTTTGTATCAAGTGGATATTCGGAAATAGAAAGCCAGTATCCTTTGTCCTAAGTAGAATTTACCTAATGAGTCAATTTAATTGTTTAAAATAATGTTATTAAAGTCTGATTAGAAAAAAAAAAAAGTCTGGTTAGACATCATTGCGTACTGAAGCCTCCATCCCTGAAGGCTGTCCACCTTTGCTTTTTGTTTTTAATTTTCTTTTTTAGTGTGGAAAATATACATAACATCAAATTGACCATTCTGACTCTACAGTTTAGTGGCATCGTGTACATTTGCATTGTTATGTCACCAACACCACCATCCATCTCCAGAACTTTCTTCATCTTCCCAAACCGAAACTCCATACCCATTAAATCATAATCCCACCGCCACCGCCACCACCATCTCCCTTCCAGCCCCTAGAAAGCACCGTTCGACTTTCTGTCCCCATGATACCTTTGTTTTAAAGGGAGATTTAAAAGAATTGGAGAGATGCTAAAGGCTTATCAGCACCAAATGGAGACTCTCACTTTGACTTAGCTCTGATTGAAAGAGGGTGGGGAAAAGCAGTATGGTTTGCTCTCTGGAACTCAGTGTCACAATACTACCCAGTGCCTCTCCATGCATGGCTTAAACCCTTGGTATTCATCCCATAAGTTGCAAATATTGCAGGCATGATCCCTAGGTTTCTCTCTTATGTCTGTGGTCTTGCAGCAAGCATATGATTTAACATCTGGATCTGACACATGAAGAAGCGAGCAGACAAGAGACCTTCCAGTGGCCAGGATTTCATTCAATACTCCCAACAATGCTGAGAGATGGGGACTATTCCTATTTGACCAAAGAGGAATCTGTAGCTAGCAAGACAGTAACTTACCCAAAATGACACAATCAGCCCATCCCAGGGCTCATGGATCCAATCACCATCCTCTGCTCTTCCCACCCCACCATGCTGATTTCCATAGGGTAAGCAACAGGAGAGGCAAAGCCAGAGGATATGAAGAACGACAGGGACCCTCAGCAAAGAGGCTGCTCTGCGGCTCTGTAAACACAGGCGACACTCAGTAAGCGGACTCCTAACAAGTTAATCAAAATAAATCGAAACGGCGCATGCCTGGGTAACACTCTTCCTGGTGCATAAATGGTGCCGTTATTCTCTAGCCAGGCTGGCCCTTTAATGAATGCACACAGGAGACGCTGGCCACCGGAGGATGTGCCCCTCTACACATCCCTAGGGGCCTGCTCAGCTCCTTCCCAGGCCTTCGCACGGGCAAATGGCTGTGCATACTCACTCTGCATTTGGGCATTTCTGTCCCTGCAGGATTCTGATGCAAATGGATTTGACACACACACAGAGCATCTCCCTCCCAGCTGAGCTCCCTTGTTTGCTGATGGGTTTCAAGCATTCTCCCTGGACTGCTTACTTTCATCTTTTGTGTTTGTTTAAATAACAGCCAGGTAGAGACCTTAGTTAAATATCTTCCGAGATGCCAAGATGGGGAAGCATTTTGTTCCATGCCACCCCTCCTCCCTGACAGCTGATTTTGTGTTTGCAGTGGCTTCCAGATCAGTTATTTGGCTGGTCTCCATTTATTTGTGAGGCTGGGATGGATCCATATGAATAAAGCTTCCACATTAGTAGGAATCTCATGTATCTCTGGCTGAGGGATGCGGCCAAGTCCCCGGCCTGACCCCTCCGCTGTCTGCATTTACTTGATCACCAATTGCTTCCCCAGCGAAAGACAGATTGTACACCCGGGCCTCAGAGTCATCACACACACAGATACCCCAAAAATAAGTTTGACCATTTTCCTATTTTAAAAAAAAAATACCATTGCCTTCTGTCTTTTTTGGTGGACAGAGCATTCCTTACTATAGTGAAACTGACATTTTAAAATGAGTCTGAGATCTAGGATGTGTTCAAAATGAGCTCACTGCTAGGTGTTGAGAGAATGGCTCTCTGTCAACCTGCTAGGCGATCATGGGTGGATGAACGTGGCCCTTGGGAAAAAGAACCAGAAATCAGGCCCAAGTCTGAAGGCACAGGGTGCCCGGCACAGGTGGGGCAACAGGCTATTGCCTACTGGCATCTGGGAGTTGGGGACCACCTCCTTCATGTACACCCCCAGGGGCTGTGATGGTCACATAATTGTATTCTGGAGGTCAAGAGCAGGGATCCTCAGGTTGGACAAATCAGAGTTCCCCCTCTGGGGCCTCTCCTAGCCTTAGTTTTCTCAGCTACCTTCTAGAGGTGCAAGGACTGAAAAAGAATCTATAGGAGGGCATGGCAGCTGACTCCTATAACCCTAGCACTTTGGAAGGCTAAAGCAGGGAAGGATCACTTGAGGCCAGGAGTTTGAGACCAGCCTGTCTCACAAAAAATATTTAAAAATTAGCCAGGCATGGTAGTATGTGCCCGTGGTCCCAGTTACTCAGGAGGCTGAGGCAGGAAGATCACTTGAGTCCAGGAAGTCAAGGCTGTAGTAAGCCATGATTGTGCCACTGCACTCCAGCCTGAGTGACAAAGTAAGACCCTGTCTTTAAAAAGAGAGAAACGAGAGAAAGAGAGAATCCATGCAAAGCCCTTCTTAGTTCCTGACACACAATAACTGCTATGTACCATGGCAGTGGCTGTTTGATGCCTTCCCTCGTTTCTCCCATCCTTTCTTGCTTGCTGAGAGCCCTCTGATTTTGTTCAGGATGGCTGATTGCCCAGCGTTCAGCCCAGCACCACAGGTCAGCTGCTGGAGAGTCCTTTCCCAGCCTGCCCCACAGCTAAAGACAGTCATGTGACTTAGACTTCACCAATGGCACCCAAGAGGAAGTACACTTTCCCTGTCAGTCCCTTCTCTTCCTACCTTTAACCTGGAAGCCATTTTGCGACCATTCTGCAAATGCCTAAGAATGAAGGGCCAATATACTGAAGAGAGCAGAAGAGAATATAGAAAAAGCCTGAGTCCTCGTAGATATGGTTGGACTTTTGCCCAGCTGAAACTGCTCTTCTGCAGACCTCTCATTTTGGAATATGATTAAATGGTTGCATTGCTTCAGCATGTTGTTGGGGTCTTCTATTTTATTCTGCTACTTGCAGCCCAAAGCATTCCTAGCCATAGTTACCTCCCAGCCAGGGGCTCGAGGACAAACCATTGCAATATGGACTTGCAAAGGAAGACAATCTGCATTCTTAAGATAATTATTTTCATGACTCTGTAGTTCCATCTCCAAGATACCAGCTCCAAAACCCAGAAGAATCCCCAGCCTGGGCTGTTATAAGTCACTCAGGGTAGTTGAGCAGATGGGCAAGCTGTGGGCCTCCGTGTGGGAAGCTGGCCTCAAGCTCACCACTGTCTGCCCCAGATGCCTCTGCGCCAGTGGCCTTGGCAAGCTCCTTAACTCCACTATATGCCTTTGCTTCTTCAGCTGTAAAAATGGGAATCAGGACACTCACTTTACAAAATTGTTGATGAGAACCTTCTCCAGATAAGGTCCATTCTAAAACACAAATCAGGGGCCCTGCTGAACCCCTGGGTTCATTCAGAAGATCTTCCACCATCCAGCACCAGCCGACTTTCTGAGCCCCACCTCTGGTCACTCACACATGCCACTGTAGCCCTGCTGAATGCTCTCTCTCCTCAACGCCCTCACAAATGCTGTTCCCCTGCCTGGAACACTTATTCCCCTGCCTTTCTCCTGGCTAGTCCCTGCTCAGTTTCAGCCTCCGCTGAAAAGTCACTTCCTCCTGAAAGGTCTCCTGGACCCTGCCTACACACACACACATACACATGCACCCTTTTAAAGGTGCTCTGCTCTGAGGTCACTTCCCTGAGCCATAGCTGTCTTCCCCACTGGCCGCTGAGCTGTAGAAGGGCAGAGACCAGATCCTTCAGGTTCACCCTTTTGCCTCTGGCCTCTAACATAGGCCTGACACAAAGTAGGCAGTAAATAGACAGGTATTTATTAAAGGAATGAACATTGCCTTAAAGAGTTCAGCACAACTCCCAGCATTTGACTGGCATGTTTTAAATTCATACCTACTGAGAGACAGTGTGGTGCAGTGCTTAAGTGCCCCTCCCAGGAGCAATTCTATCTGGGTTTGAACTCCAGCTGAGCCACTATTAGCTGTATTACCCTGGGTAGGTCACTTAACCTCTCTGAGCCTCAGATTCCTCACCTATAAATAAGAATCCTGATTATAACGACATGACATAGTTGTGAGAATTAAAGAAGTTGATATGGACACAGTGCTCAACGCCTGTGGTTTGAGGGGCAGTAGTGGAAGGATTGCTTGAGGCCAGGAGTGGAGACCAGCCCGGGCAACATAGCAAGACTCCATCTCTATAAAAATAAAAATTAAAAAAAGAAATCAGCTGGGCATGGTTGCACGTGCCTGTAGTCCTAGCTACTTGGGAGGCAGAGCCAGGAAGATAGCTTGAGTCCAGTTCAAGCCTGCAGTGAGCTATGATTGCACCATTGCACTCCAGCCTGGACAACACAGTGTATCTAAACAAGAAAAAAAAATGATAAAAAGAAAGCACCTAGTACATGGTGAGGACCAGCTATTATTATTATCAAAGCAATGATTAGGCCAGAGATGTCGAAAATGCGGTCCGGAGCAGGCCAGCCCACTTGGGAACACCTTTCCGCAGGTTTTCTCCCTCACCCACCTCCATGGATGCCCACTCCGGCCCCCTCCCCAGTCAGTACCTCCACCTATCCAAGACTTGCCCTCCAACCGCTCCCCAGCCAGCCTCCCTGTCCACCAGTGGTCACAGACGCACTCGCCTGATTGATAAAGTCTCTATCTGGTCATTTACGATCTGGCTGCTGAAGAGGCAGCTCCTGCCAGCTCGAAAAGCAATTAATCTGCAAACAAGCTGGGCAACAGCAGGCCTGGGCATTGCAGTCTCGGGCTGAGACTGCTCCGGAGAGCAGATAAGGCTGTGGTCGCCTATTTATTGTACATTTTAATTAAGTGCTTGTTAACGACAGTTATTTTAACAGTCATAAAATTACTGTTGTAATGCATTTTGTTGGAGAGAGAATGGAGGGGCCGCAGGACTTTATGAAAGCAACCACAGATTGCCTTCACTTTAAATCAAAGAATAAATTCTGAAGAGAAGGGACGGTGCCGTGGTCCAGGCCCAGACGCTAATGGTTATTTAATGCGCTCATCAGTGTTTGTAAGTCCTGAGCATACGGCGAGGACACAACAGCCTCCAAACCCTCTTTAACACTTATTTGAGATGACAGGAAAAATGAAACCGTTTGTGCTTTCAATGGAAAAGCAATCATTGGTACATTATATTCGCCTTGCCCTATCATGCTAATGCATGGTAAAAATGTCACCAAATGTATTTAAGGGCCTGATGGACTGTTAACGTTGGATTCCTGGTACTGGACTGATTAATAAAAATCTTCAATTTGTATGTAAATGTAGCGAAGCCTCATATCATCCGCATACCTGCACCCAGAGAAAATAATAAACTGAAGTTTAATGCAGCAATTATCAGCATTTATGGAACTCTTAAAGCGGTGGCGGTACTTGGAAACAGGCGTGGAGGGAGGTGCTGGGGACGGGTGAAGATGCTCCCTTTGGTATGTGTGGGCTTCTCCTGAGGACTGGCATTGGCTAAGCTGGTCACATCACACCATGCTGTCATCTGAGGAGGGAGCCAAGTAGAGCGGCCTTGGATGGGAGATGTTCCCGGGGCAGCTCCTCTCCCGCTAATGTCTCTTCCTGGGAACACTGGGACACATGCCTGTGACCGTCCCTGCTCTGATTTGGAGGAAACCCCATTGAGTGATCAGCCCACCTGCTGGGCCAAGATACACGTGCAATGAGAAGACGCACTGCTTGCTTGCAGGGACTCACTATCTTGGTCCAAATGGCAATGATGACAAGGCATTTAGTGACAATGTGTGTCAGGCCCAGAGGTAAGAACTTTACATATTATCTAAACCTCATAATTCTCTGTGCTGGGGATGGCTCACTCTTCTTCACCAAACCCACTTCCTTCTCCACCCAGTCATGCAGTTGAACTACATTTCCCAGAGTCCCTTGCAGTTAAGTGTGGTCCCCTGTGTTAGTTCAGGCTGACAGAGAAAGAGAGGCCTAGATGGGATTTGATTTGCAATTGTTTTATTGGGATGGGAGAGAGCAGGAGAAAGCAGGGAGAGCCTTCAGGCCACCTGAAGTTTGACTCCTGGAGGAGCAAAGCAGGAGGAGGAGAGGGTTGCATAGTGGAAGTCCCAGACTGCATCACACTTCCAGGAAAGTTTCTGCCCGGCCAGTGGGGACTCTTTGCACCAGAATTGCCCATTAAAGGTGTCCCCATTCTTGGCTGGGAGCAGCCAGGGAGAAACAGGGCCTCCCTTCAGGTGAAAATGATGGTAAATCCAGAGTGACAGCAGCCGGGGCTGCCAGTCAGTCACATTCCCCATGGCAGGAGATCTAAGAGGCCTGTTTTCACAGCTGAGGCCCAGCCAATGGAGCGTGGAGAGGACTGGTGTGTGCCCCTTCTAGGCCTGGCCCATGCAACCTCCCATGGGTGGTACTCATGCTCATTCCCCCTCCTCTGCCAGATGTAGGCAAGGTGGAGAACATAGAAGCTCGTGTGCTGAAGAACCAGAGATGGAAGAAGTTGGAGCCACTGCATGAAGAACAGCTGCCCACTCACCAGAAACAGCTTCTCTTGTCTTCAGCCATTGAGACTGAAGGCCTTTCTAGTCCAGCAGCCAAGCATTAGCCTAACTGGCATCACCTGTGCATAAAGCAAGTATTCTGGTCTCCGTTTTTCAGGTGAGAGAAGTAAATCCAGACAGATAAGTGACTTATCCAAAGTAATAGACTCAGATGTGGCACAGCTGGGATTCCAGCACAGGACTATCTGATTCTGGACACTGTTTCCCTCCTGATTGTCCAAAAACATATAAACCAACACAAAAATGTTTTTACCACCCCTGTGCCTTCCACAACATTGCACAGCTGCACTCTCCTCTCTCCAAGAAAAAGTGAGCTTCTAATGAGGCTTCCAGAGGCTAGGAGTCTGATCTGCATTAGTAAGGAAAGGGTGGCAGGTACATATTTGGGGTGGCAGAGCCTGTCCCCCCACTTGTTCCTCTGTTCAGTTCATGACAGCCTTACAATCACATCAGCCTCCTAGCCATAGCCAGCGTCTGAAAACCTCATGAATATAAATTGTACAATTAACTTGGAACACAATTAGACAACATCTATTAGTATTTTTAATATGGGTTCTCTTTTAGCCAAGAATTCTTTTCTAAAAATTTATCCCATGGTCATGCCAGCACCGGAGAACAACAAATGTTTGTAAACAGACTTACTGCCCATTGTTTATAGCAGCAAAATACCAGATGTAACATAATGGTTGATCAATAGGGTCCCAGTTATAGGAAACATTGTGTGTTCTCTTACAGACACACAGGCATCTACTAAGAAAAATGGGGTAGAGCTGTATGGACTATATAGGGAAATACATATTACATAGAAAAAAGTTGCAGAATATTAATATAACACTGTATTAGTCCGTTTTCACACTGCTATAAAGATATACCCGAGAGTGGGTAATTTATAAAGAGAGGAGGTGTAATTGACTCACAGTTCCGCAGGCTGAGGAGGCCTCAGGAAACTTACAATCATGGCAGAAGGTGAAGGAGAAGCAAGTACCTTCTTCACAAGGCAGCAGGAAGAGAGAGGGAGCAGGGGAAACTGCCATTTTTAAACCATTGGATCTTCTGAGAACTCCCTCACTATTACAAGAACAACATGGGGGAAATCGCTCCATGATCCAATCACCTCCCAGAAAGTCCCTCTCTCTACACCTAGGGACTGCAGTTCAGATTACAATTCAAGATGAGATTTGGGTGGGAACACAGAGCCAGATCATATCAAACATGATTCCAAAAATTGCTATCCTTGCTAAAGTGTGGAAAGGTGCTCATCAAACTATTAAGAGTGGGCCTGGTATGGTGGCTCATGCCTGTAGTCCCAGCACTTTCCGAGGCAGCTGGATCACCTGAGGTCGGAAGTTGGAGACCAGCCTGACCAACATGGAGAAACTCCATCTCTACTAAAAATACAAAATTAGCCTGGCGTGGTGGTGCATGCCTGTAATCCCAGCTACTTAGGAGTCTGAGGCAGGAGAATCACTTCAACCTGGAGGCAGAGGTTGCAATGAGTCAAGATCACACCACTATACTCCAGCCTGGGCAACAAGAGCAAAACTATCTCTCAAAAAAAAAAAAAAAAAGAGTGGTTATAGATGAGAGGTCAGGGACCTGATATCTAAAAGAACTATGGGCCTGATATCTAAAAGAACTATCATTTTCTATGCTATAAATTGTGATGTCACCATTGTTTACAATAAGCAAGAATCACTGCTATAATGAAAATGACATTTAAAAATTAGTTTTTAAGTCTCCTAGGTAGACATCATGACCCCAGGAAGTGTAGTGAAGGAAGGAGGGAAGAAGATAGAGAAGAAAACCTAGAAAAGTGAATAATAGCTCCCATCTCACTGGGGAATACCTGAAACAGTGTGTAGAACATATCTCAGAGCACTCCACTAAGGGGCAAGGAAGCTGGCGTGTTCCTCCAGCATCTCCTATTTCTCAGTGGCTGGGGGCCACTCCTGGAGGTCTTAGCAGCATGCCACCCTGACCCCCAGAGACTGAGCAGATGCCAGAAAGAACCCTTGGGCTGGGTGTTCCAGCTAGGAAGCCATTGTCTGTGCAATCATCTGCAGAGGCAGTAGGTAACCTCTGGTGTGGACACTGGGGACATGTGCCTTGTAACGGCTTGCTTCTCCTGAATTCTACTGTGCCTGTCCCACACAGTGCCTAACCCATGCTGGTGACCCAGGAAACATGAGGTGAGTCCAACTAGATATATATCCTACATATATGTATAATATAGAGACACTTCAATTAGACTAGGAACTCCCCTCTGCCCCTCAAATATGAGGGGGCTTTCCTTTAATCCTTTCTCTCAAGTCTCAGTAACATCTGGGACTCCAAAACGAAGACATTATAATAACAATGTAATTGAAAAAAGCCAATGACCATGTTTGGGGAGTTGTTATGTGCTGAGTGCTTTATATATAGAAGTGAGTACAGTCCTTCTGACTGTGGGGTGCAGGCTGTCAGCAGTGGCAGTGGTCTTGCCTATCCATCACCCCTGACAGGAGACCGAGCACATGTGTAGGGTCCAAGCAGAGCAGGATCCAGGATCACCGAGAATTAGAGTAAAATTAAAGCGTTTTATAGTTGCTCTTTCAAAAGTCATTGAAGTGGGCCTCTGGGGAAAATGCAGGCCCTTGTTGAACTCCCTTATACTTTACATAGCAGTTGTGTGCTGAATTGCATTCCTGTGTGTTCTAAGGTGCCTATTACTTTCAGAGCTGAGCCTCTGAAGATATATATGGGGCACCTGTTGGCCCATCTCTTACTCCAGCCCTGGCTGTGGTGGGAGATCAGTCCAATAGAGCAGGGGACCCCAACCCCTGGGCCAGGGACCAGTACCATTCCGTGGCCTGTTAGGAACTGAGGGAGGTGAATGGTGGGCTAGCAAGCAAACCTTCACTGTATTTACAGACACTCCCCATCGCTCACATTACCACTTGAGCTCCGCTTCCTGTCAGATCAGCTGCAGCATTAGCTTCTCACAGAAGCACAAACCCTGTTGTGAATTGCACTTGCGAGGGATCTAGGTTGCTCCTTATGAGAATCTAATGCCTGATGATCTGTCACTGTCTCCCATCACCTCCAGATGGGACCATCTAGTTGCATGAAAACAAGCTCAGGGCTCCCACTGATTCTTCATTATGGTGAGTTGTATGATTATTTCCTTATATATTACAATGTAATAATAATGGAAATAAAGTGCACAATAATGTAATGAGCTTGAATCATCCTGAAACTATCCCCCCAACCCAGACCATGGAAAAATTGTCTTCCATGAAACTGATCCCTGGTGCTTAAAGGTTGGGGACCACTATCATCATAAGGGCTTTGACCAGCTTCCTGGCATCGCAGGTAGACACCCTCTTGCCTTGACTTCACCATATTCCTCTTGCTTCCTGTCCTGGGGCTTCTCTGTCACTGTGAGACTTTTCAGGCCTGTAGAAACCCACTCAGCATTCACCCATTCACCAGGCATGTGCACCCCAAGAATACAAGGGGGTTAATGCCTGTGGGATTGCCTTGACCAACAAGCGTGGAAAGTGATGGGGAAACGCTTCTGCTTGCATCTCCCGGGTGGGCAGCCCTGAGATGCATTTCTGCTCTACCTCCTGCCCATGCCCCAGCACTCCCACCCCAGTCTGCACTCCTGGTCCCTGGGATTTTCCCAAATAAACTACCTGAGCAGCAGCAGCCTTTGCCTTGGCATCTGCTTTTGAAGGAGTCCAGGCTAAGACAAGGTTTTAATCAGAAATCATCAGAGTTCTAGATGGGTTAAAGGTCTGAACTAAGGTTTTTAAGTAAGAAATAGAAATAGCGTGGCAGAGAGAAATGGGATAAGAAACCCTGGAAAGACAGGAAGAAAAATGAAGCTGAAAGAGAGAGAGAGAAAGAGGAGGAGGAAAAAAAAAACTCAATTTGCCAGTGAGCCCACTGCTTGCCTCTCTTTCAAAGTTTCAAATTGCCTTCACTTTCTCAGAATTCCAATCAGGCCTCCTTCAGAGGAAGTAATCTCTGCCAGTCCATGGTCTCCCACCTGCTGACCCGGGAGAAGAGCTCAAAACTTTAACTAAAAGAACCGCAGCAGACATTAGCAAGTCAGCTAAAAAAAAGGAAAAAATATATATATATATATTATATCCACAAGTGATCGTGCAGTTATCTGCACCTGACCCTAATGAGAAGGTGGCTGGACCATCTGCTAGAAGCTCCGTGACAGAGGAAGAGAGAATCAGGGCTCCACAGCAACACACACACACAAAGCAATGAGGCTGCGCCAAAAACACACGGGAGTTTCCCTTTCCCCCGACACTGCACAGACAATTATAAAATAAGACGTTTCCCCCACATTTTCAAAATTAATCAGTTTCAAAGACCTCCTGGCTGCCTGAGCCACCAGCTCTATCCAACTCCCTCACACTTACCTTCTTCTCAGGGTGGGATTGAGGACAGGTCTTGGTCATGCACCCCCACCCCTCACTCCCAGAAGGAGGCAGGGGTCACTGCTATCGTCACAGCACCACAAGGTCAGGGCATAAGCAAGAGATGGAGCTGCTGACTGGGTTAACCGCAGTCCCCAGAAAAGCAACAAAAGGACTTAATGGAAACTGAGTCCTGTCACCTCTCTTTCCTGGGGCAGAAAGAAGGGAACTCTTTTTTTCTATTTTTTTTTTTACACGTCTCACTCTGTCACCCAGACTGGAGTTCAGTGGCATGATCACAGCTCACTGCAGCCTCAACCTCCTGGGCTCAAGCCATCTTCCCACCTCAGCCTCCCAAGTAGCTGGGACTACAGGCGTGGGTACTACCACAATATTTTTAATGTGGTAAAATGCACATAACAAAATTTACCATCTCAATCCTTTTTCAGTGTACAGTTTAGCAATATTAAGTCCATTCACATTGTGCAGCCATCACCACCATCCAACTCCAGAACATTTTCATCACCCAAAACTAATGAACACAAACTCCCCATGCCCCTGCCCTCTAAGCCCCTGATGGCCACCATTGTACTTCCTGTCTCTGTGAGTTTGACTACTCTGAGAAACCTCATATAAGTGGAATTATATCATATGCATTCTTTTGCTTCTAGCTTATCCCACTTAGCATTCATCCATGTTGCAGCAAGTCTGAGAATTCCTTTCTTAGGCTAAATAATATTGCATTGTATGGAATATCTCATTTTGTTTATCCATTCGTCTGTTAAGGGACACCTGGATGGCATCTACTTTTTGGCTACTGAGAATCACGCTGCTATGAACACCGTTGTGCAAATGTCCCTTTGAGACTCTACTTTCAATTTTTTCGGGTATATATGGAAGAAATATTTTTGTAACTTCAAGTGGCCCCACTGCAAACCTGAGAGAAAGAGTCAGGATGGTAGTTATGGATGCAGATTTTATAGTCAAACAGACTTGGTTTCAAATCCTACCTCTTACTCTGCATAGAACAAAATAATTAACACCTGTTGGGCACTTACCGCAGGCCAAATGTTCTTCTCACCTCTTCTACTTATGTGAGTAGCAGAGGTTAATCCTCACAATTCTATACAGTAGGTACTATTATTCATCTTATTTTACAGAGGAAGAAAGTACGTAAGAGTTAAACAGTTTACTTGGAGTTGAGTAAGTGGTAGAACCAAGATTTGAATTCTTGGTTCTAATGCCCGTATGTCTGGTTCCAATGCCTATATGATGATGATGATCATCATGATAATGATAATGACATTAACAATAAAAAGAAGAAGTGGGGGGAGGAAACAGACACTTCCTAGCACTTAATCCACGTCAGGCCCTGTTAGAGCATCTAAATGAATTATCTCATTTAAACCTAACTCCTCTTTCAATTAACTCATTTAAACCTAACTCCTCTCTCAATTGACTCATTTAAACCTTACCACTATCTCAGGTAAGTGTATTGTTTTTCTTGTTATACTCACAAGGAAACTGAATCTTCAAATGGCTCCATACCATGTCCGAAGTCACATCTTAACCAAGAAAGGTATCCAAAATCTAAACCCAGATCCTCTGTTAGCCAAGTCCCCCTTTGTCTGTTCACTTCATCAGCCATCTCTGCATGAACTTCTCCGTACAAAGTCAGGAAAGACTTGGAGGCAAAGTATGTTCATGTTCTCTGCTCTTCTACTGTATTTTTTTGGTCAAAGCAGACATTCCAGGGACCTCTGGCAGAGAGACAATAAAGTGTGACTTGTGGGAAGGAGGAAGTGGAAGCGCCACGCAGGCTGGAGATGAGGAACAGATTTAGGGGCAGCCACAGAATGTGGGAAGAGGAGAGAAGAGAAGGAGGGAATTTGGGAAATGTCTGTCTGAATCACAATTCGATCTATATAAAGTCAGGAGTAAGGAATCCTTTAAAACGGTGTGGTGGCGGCTCACACCTGTAATCCTACCACTTTGGGAGGCCAAGGTGGGAAGATCGCTTGAGGCCAGGTGTTTGGGGACAACCTGGGCAACATAAGGAGACTTCATCTCTACAAAAAAAATTTAAAGTCACCCAAGCGTAGTGGCATGTACGTAGACCCAGCTACTCAGAAGACTGAGATAGGATGATCACTTGAGGCCAGGATTTGAGGCTGCAGTGAGCGGTGATCACGCCACGGCACTCCATCCTGGAGTTTATTTGGATTTGAGTAAGTGGTAGAACCCAGATTTGAATTCAAACAGTCTGGTTCCAATGCCCATATGATGATGATAATGACATTAACAATAAAAATCCTGCACTCTTTTTTTTTTTGACAAGGTATCACTCTGTCACCCAGACTGGAGTTCAGTGGCACTATCACAGCTCACTGCAGACCGTCATTACCATCATCCTATGGGCATCCTGCAGTGCAGTGAGTGAGACCTTGTTTCAAAAACTATAAAATCATATTTTTTTTACTTTGGACTCTATTTTCTCTTAATACAACTTGGAGGTAATACTGTGCCATGGAGGATCCCAAGTTATATTTGGGTTAAGACAGTTGACTGATAAGATTGGGCACACACTGTCTGTGTGCCAGGCATGGGGTTTATGGCAATATCAGAAACAGACATGCTCCTGCCTCAGGGCTGCCCCTGTGCAGACCCACAAGCCCATCAGAGGGGAGGGCTGACGGCAGGAAATTGGCCTGATTAGAGATAGATACATGGGGTTTTCAGGGAATTACCATTTCTTTCTATTTTTCTTTTTCTTTCTCTTTTCTTTCTTTCTTTCTTTTTTTTTTTTTTTGAGATAGAGTCTCGCCCTGTCACCCAGGCTGGAGTGCAATGGCACACCATCTCAGCTCACTGCAACCTCCATCTCCTGGGTTCAAGCGATTCTCGTGCCTCAGCCTCCCGAGCGGCTGGGACTACAGGTATGCACCACCATGCCCAGCTAATTTTTGTATTTCTATTAGAGACAGAGTTTTGCCATGTTGGCCAGGCTGGTCTCAAACTCCTGACCTCAAGTGATCCTCCCGCCTCAGCCTCCCAAAGTGCTGGGATTACAAGCATGAGCTACCATGCCCAGCCTTCTTTCTATTTTTCTTTTTACAAATGATGTGAGCCTTCCTTTGGTGTGGGTGTCTGTCCCCTGCGCCTCTCCTCTGCCCTCATCAGTTCCACGTGGCTTGGTTCCCAACCCCCTCACACTCCTGTTGTCCTTCCACTGTGCTGCTCCAATCCTGATGGAAAGTGCAGCGTCAGCACCTTCTCAGGGCGTGAGAAGGAGTCTTCTCCAGGCTTCCCTGGCCCACTGCAGACCTCTGGGCTCCCGAGTTGCCCCAGAGGAGATGCATGTTCCTGTTCAATCCATGGTCGCTGTGCAACAAAATGACTGCTGGTTGCCTCCAAATTCCACTCTCTCTGTTCTTATCTTTCCTCTTACCCAGTGCTCTCCCATCTTTCAAAAAACAGTTTTATTTTCTAATCACACACATTATTTTTCTCTGAATTAAAAATATTTACATTCACATCAGACAAAAATTGGAAAGTACAGAAAAGGACTAAGAAAACGACCATCACACAAACCTCTCTGCCCAGGAATCACCATCATTAGTGTCATCCTGGTGGTGCGACCCTGCGAGAATCCCCATTTTACAGATGTGGAAACTGGCATCCAGAGAGGTAACTTCCCAAATGTCACCGGCATAGAAAGGGGCAGCGCCAGGATCCAGGCCTGTCCGATTCCAAAGCCCTTGCTCTGCACATCTCCATGCTCTCATCCTTTCCTGTCTCTCCAGGGCTCCAACCTCCAGGGCCTCGTTTCTTGTGTGGCACAGATAGAGCAGGTGCAGGGAGACAGGCTGGAGCCTCCATCTGGCAGGGCTCTCCATCAAAAAAGCAACGGGTACCTGCCCTCAGCTCATGGGAGCATATCCCTATTCTGGGTTACCATTCACCAAAAAGATATCAGACACTCTCCTCTCTTCTTTGTGTTCACCCACAGAGCACCTCCTCCCCAGGCCTCATGGCAACACGAGAAAAAGCCATTTCCCGATGCCTGATGCTGTTTCAACATTTGTCTTCTCCCAGCCTCAGCTCCTTTGGAGGCAGAGAGCAAGTCTAGGGGAAAGACTTTGGAAACCCGCAAAGACAAGTCACCATGGGGCTCTGCCTTTTCCCTTTGCAGAACTTAGAAAAGTGCCTCAGTGTTCACCACAGCAGCCATCCTGGCCATTACAGGTCACAATCAAATGACTCCGAAATGCCAGGCACACAGCCTTCCATAAAAGCACTCTGCTGGCTGGGGTGTCATGGCCAGGCTGCTCTGAACACTGCCAGATGCCCTGACACAATCTTCCATTTATCCTGGGGACAGGCACTCCCTCGGCTACCCAGAGTGACCCCATCCCTCCCACGACAATTTTACATTCAGGAGCTTATTTATGAGGACCTTAGGGAGATATGTATATGACTTGCATATATATTTAGAAAGAGAGATGGACAGACAGAGACAGAGAGAGACAGAGACAAAGAAACAGAGAACATAAATTTATATATATATATATACGCACATATGTGTATACACACACACACAATTGACCCCTATCTGTGTCTATGAAACGTCATTACTGTGATGCCTTGTTTGGTGCCTGTTTGTCCCCCTCCATGGTGAACTCTGTGAGGACAGACACGATGTGTAGACTGCCCTTTGCTGAGCTTCAACCTCTAGCTCAGAGATTGCACAGAGTCATGTGGGAATGAGGGAGCCTTCAACCTGCCTGGTCTCCATACACTCTCCCCAGCTCCCCGATGCTCCAATCATTTTGTCCTTGCTTCACCATAGTCAACATTCTGCTCAGTCTCTCATCAACATACACCATAAAACCTACTAACTACAGCTGGCTTGGTTCCTACCTTCAGGGAACTTACAATCCCTGAAGCTGGAGACTAGCTGGGGAGACAAAATTATAAATATTCAGCCAAATATTAACCCCTTAACATGTGAGTAGATATATTTGCTGGGCCTCTTGGTCATGATAAACAGAAACCCAACTCAAATGGACTTAAGCGAATAAGAAAACCATGTGGATTTCAGGCATGGCTAGATCCAGGCCCTCTAGCACCAAGTAATAATGTCATCAGGCTCATTCTTTCCTCCCCAACACCTCCTCATGTCTCAGCTCTGCCTTCCTCTGTGTTCCTTTCACCATCTCATTCAATCTTCTCCCTGCAGTGATGAGATGGCCACCCTCAGCTCCATGCCCAGCTCAGCCACTCTTACCAGGAAAGGAGTCTCCTTCACCTTGGTTTCCAAGTAAAACACAATAGCAGCAACAGAATAGAGCATCATGGGACTCATCTGAGTCTTGTGCTCAATCTTGAACCCATCACTGTGTCTTGTGACACCGAGTATGCTTCTTACCGAGGCCTGGGCCACACCCTCACTGCTGGACCTGCCATCCAAAACAAGACTTGAGGCTGAGAAAGATTTAGTTCCTCAAGAAGGTGGGGACACTGTGCTCGAAAGTGGGAAGGGAAGCGCTGTTTGTGTAGTACAAAAAGCCGATGTCCTCTCCAGCAGGTACCACCTACCCCAGCGTCCACACTTCACTCCCCTTTATTCTTTCCCCATGTTTTATGGCATCTGACATTGACAAGCACCTTGAAAAAAGTGGAGACACGGATGTTATGAGCCTCATATTATGGGTAGAAGATGTGGGCCCCTGTCTGCAGATGCCCTGAGTTCTGGGGCTGTGCCTGGAGCACAGGGCTCCCTGAGACGCTGGGAGCATCCTGGTGGACAAGGCCAGAATTTGGATTTTGCCAGGGTCTCAAATCCTTAGCAGCAGTCTCTGAGCCTCAGCTGTTCCTGATGCAGTGGCTGATCTTCAAAGCACCACAGAGATGACCTGGGGTCATAGCTCGATGACTGGATCCAGGTCACCAGCCCATCCGGCTCCCCAAAGCCACCCCAGCCAGCAACCCAGTCAGGCCCTGTGCAAGAGGTTAAACTTTCCTCCCTGGGGGCCTTGAATTACAAGAGCCTAGCACTTGGACACCCTCTCCTTTCAAAGCACTCTTCCTTCCTTCCTTCTGGTTAGCACAATGGAGAAAGCCCCATTACCATTAATCACTCAGGGGCCTCCAGGGATGGGAACTGCAAGATTTCTAAGCCATGAAAAGCCCACATCAAAAGCAACTCCTCCTTTGGGATCCTGATTTGCTCTCACTGAAGCTCCTGGGCCAGGTTGAGAACTTGTAAGATGCAAAGAAATGAGGGTGAAGGGGAAGGGGCAGGGGAAGCAGAGGCTGTCCTCATTGTTTAGCCATTGGGGTGTTTTTGCAAGGAAGCTGCTTTGTTCCCCACCCCAGAAGAGATGGTGGGTGCTTTCATCTTCTCTAGAAACCTGAACAATCTGAGAGGGCCAATTACTTGATTGGCAGAGCCTGGTGTGAAATGGAAATACGGGGCCTCCTGTTCGAAAATTATGAAGACTTTTAAGACAGTAACAGCAGAGCATAGCACGTGAGCAGGTGTGCAGGCTCACGAGGCCAGCCCTGCTCAACCGCTACTTCCAAGCTTAAGAATATGATGTCCTCAAACTGGCTTCCCCTGGGCTGTCTCCAGTATCACCGCCCTCCTGAAGCAGTCGTTTTCCCATCCCCCCCATTTTATTCTTTTCTTTTTTTTTTTTTTTGTTTTTTGAGACGGAGTTTCACTCTTGTTACCCAGGCCGGAGTGCAATGGTGCGATCTTGGCTCACTGCAACCTCCGCCTCCCGAGTTCAAGCAATTCTCCTACCTCAGCCTCCCGAGTAGCTGGGATTACAGGCACGCGCCACCATGCCCAGCTAATTTTTGTATTTTTAGTAGAGATGAGGTTTCACCTTGTTGATCAGGATGGTCTCGATCTCTTGACCTCATGATCCACCCGCCTCGGCCTCCCAAAGTGCTGGGATTATAGGTGTGAGCCACCGCACCAGGCCCCTATTCTTTTCATTTCCTTATTATGCTCTGAAAAAAAATAATTTTTATTTTAATTTTTTTTGAGACGGAGTTTCCCTCTTGTTGCCCAGGCTGGAGCACAATGGCGTAATCTTGGTGCACTACAACCTCCATCTCCCAGTTTCAAGCGATTCTCCTGCCTCAGCCTCCTGAGTAGCTGGGACTACAGGCACCCACCACCACACCCAGCTACATTTTTGTATTTTTGTATTTTTTGTAGAGATGGGATTTCACCATGTTGGCCAGGCTGGTCTCGAACTCCTGACCTCAGGTGATCCACCCACCTTGGACTCCCTTAATGCTGAGATTACAGGTGTGAGCCATCGTGCAACCTGAAAATATATATTTTGATTTTCTCCTCTTCATGTTTATCTCCCCTGGAGAATGTAAGCTCATAGAGGGCAAAAACCTGGCCAGCCTTGTACGCTACTTTGTCCCCAGTGCCCAGCACATGGCTGGCCACACACAGAGTGCTCAACCAGTGTTTGGAAAATGAATGAGCGGATGATCCACTTGATCATGCATGGCGGATTCTGGCGCTGTTGAGAGGTGCTAGTGCCACATCCGCACGCTTCCCTGGGTGACAGTTTCTGTACCAGCTCCACTATTTTTAGTTGACCACATTGCTTCACAGTTCTAACAGTGACACCATGAAACCTTCATGGTTTGCCCTTTCAGCTCACTTTACAGGAAGAATATGTCCTGCAGAAATAAAGAAAGGTGGGATGTTTAACAAAACCCCATGAATAAGCTCCTGGCATGCCTTGATGACTCGGCCTTCCACCGGGTCCAAATGTCATGTTTTATTTCCAGTCAATGGCCAGAAATGAGAGAAGTCACTCACAAAATGCCCAACCCCCCGCCCCATTTCATTCCCTTACCTTAGCACTCAACATACTGAAAAACCTCCAGCAAACTTATTGGCAGATGTACCCCCTCTGACCCAGCGGTTTCACTCCCAGGGACACGCCCGTCAGAAATGCACCCATATACCCTCAGAAAGTCATGCACCAGAAGGCTCCCAGCAGCGGTATTCACAAAAACTACCCAAATGTCCCTCAACGGTAGAATAGACAGATAACTTGTAAGTGGAATGCTATGTGGCAATAAGAAAAAACAATCTACAACCGTGTGCAACAATATGGATGAATCGCAAACGTAACGTCGAGCCAAAGACACCAGAAATGAAAGAAGGCGTACTGCACGGTTCCATTTTCATAAAATACAGAAACAGGTAACACAAATCTCTGCTGTCGGAGGTGGGGCTAGCAGCTACCTTCGGGGTGAGGGAATGACTACAAGGAGACCCAATGGGGCTTCTGATAGGTGTTATCGTCTGTGTTGGGGTCTGCATGATGGTTTCATGGGTATTCTCACTTTGTGGAAATGAATGCATTCTACACTTTTCTTTTCTTTTCTTTTTGAAACAGGATCTTGCTTAGCTGCCCAGGCTGAAATGCAGTGGTGTGATCACAGTTCATTGCAGGCTTGATTTTCCAGGCTCAAGAGATCCCCCCACCTCAGCCTCCCAAGTAGCTGGGACTACAGGCATCTGCCACCACACCTGGCTAATCTTTTGGTTTTTGGTAGAGAAAGGTCTCACTAGGTTGCCCAGGCTGGTTTCTAACTCCTGGGCTCAAGCTACCCTCCTGCCTCAGTCTCCCAAAGCACTGGCGTTCTAGGCATGAGCCACCATGCCCAGCCCATCCTACACTTTTGATACACATGCATTCTTCAATAAGAAGTTTAACTTTTTATTGAAAAAGGAAAAACTAAATGTCCAACAAGGCACAAGTTACATTAGCAGAACACCATGGTTAAGAGTGGGGTGCCTCTAGGGCCGGATTTCTGAGTATGAATTTTGGCTCTGCCACTTACTAGCTGTGTGACTTCAGACAAGTTATTTAACCTCTCTGTGCCTTGGTTTTCTTCATGTACAAAATGGGAGAAACAACAATCCCTACCTTATAAGGTTGTTTTGAGATTTAAGCTTCCAAATATTTGGAAAGGGCTTAAAATCGCACGTGGAACATGGTGAGTGTTATGTACCTGTGAGCTTTCATCAATGAGAGAAAAGAATGGTGGAGGCAGTACTATATCCATCCGTAATAATAAATGGAACAGATGCCTTTAAAATATGTTAAAGTCCAGGTATGGTGGCTCACACCTGTAATCCCAGCACTTTGGGAGGCCGAGGTGGGGGGATCACTTGAGATCGGGAGTTCGAGACCAGCCTGGCTAATATGGTGAAACCCCGTCTCTACTAAAAATACAAAAATTAGCCAGGCATGGTGATGTGTGTCTGTAATCTCAGCTACTTGGGAGGCTAAGGCAGGAGAATGGCTTGAACCCAGGAGGCGGAGGTTGCAGTGAGCTGAGATCATGCCCCTGCACTCCAGTTTGGACGACGGAGCGATATATATATTTATATATTTAAATATATGGTTATGTGTCTATCCCCTTAATTGTGTGTTCTAAGAACTTTACATGTGTGAAGTCTTCTCATTCTTCTCAAAGCATTTTACAGATGGGGAAACAAAAGCACAGAGAGGCCAAGTCACTTCCTCAAGGCCCCCCAGAGACAGAGGCAGAGCTGGGATTTGAGCACATACCCTTAGCCAACAAGCTCACTCGTGGTGGAACCTGGATTATACTCCACACCCAGGTCCTGATCACACGTGGAATTGGGGATGGAAGGAAATGAAGGAATTCCTGCTGGCACCTGATGAGCCAATAAAACAATTCTTCCAACCAAGAAGCAGATTTAAGGACAGAGAAACACAAAAGTTGCCGTGGTGGGACGCTGCCGAAAAGGTAAATCCATGAGCTGGGAAGAAGAAGGAAAGTTACCCAATTAAGCTTTTACTTTCGGGAGCAAATCCCCAAATGCAGACGGCATAGACTGGCATGAACCCCACAAGAGCCTGGGTTTTGTTGGTTTCTTTTTCTCTTCTTTTTCTTCCAGCTGCAGAGAACCAGTGAAAGGGAAGGAGGTTAGAACCCACACATATCCCAGCATGCCAGCCTGTGCCCTACCGAGCAACTCAACTTGTCTACTGCTTCTAAACAGCTGGAAAAATGTCAACTTGTCATCAGTGATTAAAGGGGGATTTTCCAAAGGTTTCAAAAATATTTCAGAATTCAAGGCCTTACTCCTCTTGCAGAAAATAAATCCAAGCAGCATTCCCTTAACTGGATGCTTCACGGGACCTGATCTCCTTACGTTTTCCTCTCCAGGTTTTGATGCTGGTGTAAGACAAGCTAGGCCCTTGCTGTGGGTTCCTTTGTGACCTCAGGGAGGTCTCTTGGGCTGCTTCAACCCAACCAAGAAGCATGGGAGCCAGCCTTAGGCCCAATGCTCCACCAGAATGCCCGCAGCTCTGTGATGTACAGATAGATGGGCCCATTAGCACCCCCCGGGCAGACTGGCAAAGCTCCTGAAGATCAGAACTTTGCCATATCCACCTCTACAAGCAGGACCAGTTATATAATCTGTCAGAACCAGTGCAAAATAAAAGTCCAAGTCACTTGTTGGAAAATTCTTTAGCATCTCAAGATGGCAACAGCAGAGCGTTACAGCAAGGGAAGATCTCTGTGCACAGGCCACATGCCCATGAAGCCAGCCCTGTCTGACTGCATGGGGCCTAGACCAGAGCTGGGAATCTAGTCGATGATCAATCAACTTTTCTGGCTGGGCATGGTGGCTCATGCCTATAATCCAGCACTTTGGGAGGCCAAGGCAGGTGGATCACCTGAAGTCAAGAGTTCGAGACCCACCTGACCGACATGATGAAACCCCATTTCTACTAAAAATACAAAATTAGCCAGGCATGGTGGCACACACACATAATTCCAGCTACTTAAGAGGCTGAGGCAGGAGAATCACTTGAGCCCAGGAGACAGAGGTTGCAGTGAGCCAAGATCGTGCCATTGCACTCCAGCCTGGGCAACAATAGCAAAACTCAGTCTCAATTAAAAAAAAACAAAACTCTTCCTGAATGTACATCTTGATATTGTTATGACCCCTCAGATCATGTTCTTTTGGCCCCTGGATGGTGATCATTTTTTCCTAATATTTTCTGAGTGCTAGCTAGGTACAAGGCATTACTGTTAGCACTTCCCATGTGTAGCTCATCCCTACTAAATCGCTATGAGGTAGGAACTATTACTGTCACAGAGGAGAAAACTGAGGCACACAGGGTGCTGAATCACTGGCTCAAGGTCAAACAGCTGGCAAGAAATAGGGTCAGATTTCAACCCTGAGGGTCTGACTGCAGACCCTCCTGCCAACTGAAGATTAGACACAGGTAGACAATCAGATGGCCCCTCTCCTTGAGGCTGGGGTCCATATCTTATTCCTCTTTACATCCTCTTCCCCTGTCCACTCCAAAAAGGGGCAAATACTCAATCGATGTCTATGAATTCCATCATGCAGGTGGCATTACTGAGCACCTCTTTGGAACAAGCCAGAAGTTTGTCCTGGAACCATGTGCCAATATTTAATTACTAGCATGGCATGGGAACTGACCGATTAGAGTGGCCCTCAGAAGTGTGGGTGGCCCTGGCTGGGCTACACCTCACCCCTTTCGTTACTGGAGGTAGGGCATTTGGGGCCCTACATTTCCATAGGGTGGGATGGAAATATTTCCATATTTTAACAGCTATCAGAACTCCGTATGGACATACCAGCTCAATGTCCTCCTGCTCCCCGCTCACCTCCTCATGATTACAGAGTTCTGTGTTGCATTCCAAAGAGTGTCTTGCTAATTCCAGCCTCCAAAAGCCAACTGAAATCCACACATATTTGGCAAATCATACCATAGACCAAGAAAATGCTGGCGGGGACGGTGGAGAAAGAACTGAATGAGCCATACTGGAGTATGATTGAGACCATGCCTGCCACAAAGTAGCTGCTCAGTTAATTTCTATTCAATGCAGCTAAACTGAAATTAGACACCCTACCTCAAGACCTGCAAGCCCAGTTAGGACAATTGTTTTATATTTGAAAGTGTATTTGTCATCTATTGCTGGATAACAATTATTCCCAAACCTAGCAGCTTAAAACAGGGATAGACAAACTTTTCCTTAAAGGGCCACATAGTAAATTTTAGGCCTGTGGGCCATAGAGTCTTTTGCTGCAACCACTCAATAGCTACTGCTGTTGAAGTCTGAAAGCAGCCATGACAATAGACACATTAATGAACATTACCATGTTCCAATAAAACTTTATTTACAAAAACAAGTGGAATGTATTTTGCCAACCCTTGGCTTTGAACAACAAACATTTATTATTTCACAGTTTCTGTACGTCAAGAATCCAGGGGCTGCTCAGCTGCATGCCTTTGTCTCAGCATTTCTCCTCAGGTTCAGTCACATGGCCAGCCAAGGCTATAGCCATCTGAAGACTCAGTTAGGACGGGAGAATCTGCTTCAAACTAACCCACATGGTTGCTGGCAAGTCGCAATTCATTGCTATGTGGGCCTGTCCATGTGCTATCTGAGTCTTCTCATGGCATCCCAGCTGTGGATGTTAGAGAGACAGAGAGTCAGAGAGGGCCAAGACAGAAGCCACAGTCTTTTTATAACCCAGTCTCAGAAGTGGCATCCTATTGCTTCATTAGAGGCAAACAATAAGTTTATCCCATACTCCAAGAGAGTGGGCGCCACATAAGGGCATAAGAGTCAGGAACTCAGGATGATCTTGGGAACTGCCTACCTCAGTCATTCATCTTGTCATCGATTCAGCAAACATTCTTTATGCACCTACTATATTAAGTTTTTTTTAATTGATCCTTTTGTCATAAAACAGAGAAAGAGAAACAAAATAAGTAAACAAAACCCCCCCAACATGAGAAAGTTCTCCATGTAATAACAAAGATTTCCAAGGATTCATAGATATCTAGCTCAAGCAACAGTTCCTATAACAGAGATTTAAAACAAGCAAGCAAACAAACAAAACAAAAAACCCAAATGACTTTTGGAGCCAGGCAGGCAGCATGAAAAGTGAAGACTATCCCTCTCAGATAGCAAATGTCAACAGAGAGCTTGGGTCCCATCTCAAGGAAGCCACTGTCCCTATTCAATTCCAGCCTCTTGTAGACTTGCCAGAATTTCAGTTACATGTTGCCAGATCTGATTTCTCCAGAAAAGCTTAACACTGGAATTTTATATTAAATCTCTCAACTTTGAAATATGGCGATAGTGATAGATTGTGTTACTGTCCATCAATTTCCTGTCTGTCTCAGCTTGGTTTCCCTCCATAGCAGGTCCTCAGGCAAAAGCTTACCTGCAGGTGGGGTACTGGGGAAATGATCCCCAGGAGTAAGTGCAGGCCCAGGGAGTGAGACAGGGATGAGAGGGAAGCCATGTAAGGATGGGTAATTGGAGTGGGCGCTGCTCTAAGTGCTAGATGCTCTCAGGACCTTCTGAGGTGCTTACAGCATACATCTCAGAACTGCCTGCCTGCCCTGAGAACAGAGGAGAACAGTTATTCATCTGTGCCATCCCCTTTGGCCAAAGGTAGCCCACAGGTGTTAATTCGCCTGTACTTGTAGGTGGCATGTGTGTGAGTGCTGACAGGTTCCTGCTGGTACCCAGGACACTGAATCAAAGAATTAAGAGGTATGTAGTGGGTACTGTCAGGCTAGCCCTGCTCAAGGCTTGTTGAAGCAGTGGCTGGGGTAGGAGGTGAGCTAAAAGGATTTTAAGTGATACACAGTAGGTGTTCCATAGAGTGCCCCTCCCTGCAGGGGGGCAAATGCATCCCTGCCCTCTTGACTTTAAGCATGTTTACATGATTCCTCGGGCCAATGAAATATCAGCAGAAGTAGCAGGGGTCACTGTCAAACAGAAGCTTCAAGAGCCAGTCTGTGGTACACCATGACCCATTGTGCTTGGTCATGGCATTCAGCAACACTCCAGATGGAAGCTACTCTGTCAGCCTGGATCCCGAAGTGCAGAAGGCATGGAGTAATGCCATAGCAAACAACACGTAGAGTGGGTGATACCAGCCAGGAAGGTACAAGGCTTATTTGTTACCGCAGCAAAGCTTAGCCCAACCTGACTGATATAGCATTTTAACCACACCTAAAAAGATTTTTGAAACCATGCAAAATTATCAAAAAATATGGGAGTTAGCCCCAAGATGCCCTTTTGTAACCTCTGTCTTAGAAGAACAAAATTCTAGCTTCATAAACTAACATGGTCCTTCTAGTTCACTTTGCAAACTGTGGGTTTGGGGAGACTCTGCTCTATACTGTAATACCTTGGCCTTGGTGCCAGCCATCAGCACATAAGGAGGCTTCTGGAGTTAGGCCTAGCTCCACGTCCTTCACACTGACGAGTTTAGGGAGACAGTGAGATCAACATATTAAGCATGAAGTTTGAGGCTGCCTTCTTTCTCCATCTGAGGCCTAAAGGAGTACATGAGATTGGCAAGTAAGAAGGAGGCATCAGTATGAAGGTCTGAATTTCATGACCTTGCTCTCTGCTTGAGAAGAAAGGACAAAGACTCATAAACTCCCCCTCGTAAGTTCACCAGGGCTTCCCACACCAGCTCTCCAGGTCTAGTGACATTAGCAAGTAAGTGTCAACATGCACACTGAGTACAGAACCACCAAACACAGGATGCTGATGCTCGGTCCCTACCACAGGGCCTTTGCACTTCCTGCATCCTCTGTTTAGAATAACACGATGCAATAGAAATATAATATGAGCCACAAATGTAAACATTTGCTCATATTTCATTGGCCAAAATCTTCTAGTTCCCACATTTAGAAAAGTAAAAAGAAAAAAAGTAAAATAAATGTTACTAGCATACTTTATTTAGCCCAACATATCCAGATGGCCCCTCTCCTTGGGGCTGGGACCCACATTTTGTTCCTCTTTGCATCTTCTTTCCTTGTCCACCCCAAGAGTGACATTCAATAGATATCTCATTTCATAGTGCTTGAATGTGCCCACCAAATCTCATGTTGAAATGTTATCCCCAATGTTAGAAATGGGGCCTGGTGGAAGGTGTTTGGGTCATGGGAATGGATCCCTCATGAATGGCTTGGTGCCATCCTTATGGTAATGAATGAGTTCTCACTCTATGAGTTCACACGAGATCTGCTTGTTTAAAAGAGCTAGGGGACGGGTGTGGTGGCTCATGCCTGTAATCCCAGCACTTTGGGAGGCCGAGGTGGGTGGATCACCTGAGGTCAGGAGTTTGAGACCAGCTCAGCCAACATGGTGAAACCCCATCTCTACTAAACATACAAAAAGTTAGCCAAGTGTGGTGGCACATACCTGTAATCCCCGCTACTTGGGAGGCTGAGGCAGAAGAATTGATTGAACCCAGGAGGTGGAAGTTGCAGTGAGCCAAGATTGCACCATTGCACTCCACCCTGGGCAACAAGAGTGAAACTCTGTCTCAAAAAAAAAAAAAAAAAAAAAGAGCCTGGAACTTCCTCACTTTACTGCTTCCTCTCTCACCATCCGATGTGCTTGGTCCCCCTTTGCCTTACACCATGATTCTAATCTTCCTGCAGCCCTTACCAGAAGCAGATGCTGACACCATGCTTTCTGTACAGCTTGTAGAATCACGAGCCAAAATAAACCTCTTTTCTTGATAAATTACCTAGTCTCAGGTATTCGTTTATAGCACTGCAAATGGACTAACACATCATGCAACATCTCCATGTGTAATCAACATTTTAAAATTAATTAAAAGAGGCCAGGTGTGGTGGCTCACACCTGCAATCCCAGCACTTTGGGAAGCCAAAGTATACAGATCACTTGAGGTCAGGAGTTTGAGACCAGCCTGGCCAATATGGTGAAACCCTGTCTCTACTAAAAATAGAAAAATTAGCTGGGCGTGGTGGTGGGCACCTGCAGTCCCAGCTACTCTACTCAGGAGACTGAGGCAGGAGAATGGCTTGAATCCAGGAGGTGGATGTTGCAGTGAGCCAGGATCACACCACTGCACTCCAGCCTGGGCAAAGAGCAAGACTCTGTCTCAAAAAAATAAAATAAAATAAAGATATTTTACATTCGTTGTGTTCATCCTAAGCCTTTGAAATCTGGTGTGTATTTCACATGTTCAGCATATCTCAATTCTGACCAGTTGCATTTCAAGTGCTCCGTGGCCTCATATGGCTAGTGGCTACTGCAACCAGACATAGCAGCTCTAAAATCCCCTTTCCCCAGGTTTTTCGTGACTGGTTCCACTTCACTAAATTGTCACCTCCCCACAAATGCCTCCTGTGATTGTGCCATTTATCTAAAGCCTTGGCCCTTCTGCCTCCTCTCGTGCCACCTTGGGCATGCGTTTCCTGGAGGTGCTGTAAGAAATTACCACAAACTGGGTGGCTTAAAGCAACAATGATTTACTCTCTTGCAGTTCTGGAGGTTAGAATCTGAACTCAAGGTATTGACTGTTCTCTGGTCCCTCGAAAGCCTCTAAGGGAGAAGCCTTTCTTGCCCCCTCCCAGCTTCTGGTGGCTGCCAGCAACCCCTCGCATTCCTTGGATTATAGCTGCATCACTCTAATCTCTGCCTCTGTCTTCAGGTGACTGTCTTCTCCCTTGGGTCACAGTCTCTGTGTCTTTTCTCTTCTTAGAAGGACAGCTGTCATATTGGATTAAGAGTCCACCCCACTTCAGCATCAGCAATGGCTGCGTTTTCTCAGATGACATCCCGAGGTTCTGGGAAGCACTTGACTCTGGGGAGGACACTATCCAAGCCGGTATACGGTGTGTTATTGTTTGCTTGGTAGAATGTAACGCTATCTTCAGCTGTCCTGTGTCTGTCCCTCTTCAGTATCTGATTGCCCCACTAAAATGTAAGCTCCATTACAACAAGGTACTTCTCTAACTCACTACTCTGTCCTCAGCACTTGGCACCGCTCCTGGCACATGGAAGGCACTCTGTAAATACATATTGCAAAAAAAAAAAAAAAAAAAAGAGAGAGGGAGAAAAGAAGGGGAAAATGCAGATTTTCTCGCTTGATATGTTTAAGATGGTACATGGGACACAAGAGAGGGCTGGGGCTAAGGAGGGGAATCAAGAAAAAGTTGGGGCTTCCTACGCATTCCTGTTGCAAGATCTTCCTTTCCATTCTTTTCCCAGGAGCTTAAGAATAGGCCCAGCTGTGACACCTGGATAGCCTCTGGGGGATCAGAACTATTCATTCCTGTCACTCTTAGACACCTACCCTCACCCTTGCCCCACCATGGAAAAGCAGGTACCCAGCTAACCAGGAGTGTGATAGAGAGAAAAGAAGAGTCACTTGCTGTGTTGTCCTAGCTAGGTCCCTCACATTGGAGGACAGTGTCTACCTGCAAGGGTGTCTCATTATCACAGCTGATGATACAAAATAGGACTAACAAACTCGGCTGTCTACAAGGAATTGAGAGATGCGGGCCAGATGGGGACTGGAGCAAACCACAGTGTGTCAAGGTAGAAGGGCAGCAGCTATGAACTCTAGGTATTTGTTCTCATCAAGAAGTCTTGTATTTCACAGGCTTTCAGTTTTTTTAAACAAGTCCTGAGGCCTAGATTTTTAAATGAAATCACCAAATCAGCAAATGTTAACAAGTAATTCAATCAAACAGGAGTCGGGGGAAGGCCACTATGGAGGCCAAACTAAAAAATAAATAAATAAATAAATAAATAAATAAATAAATAAATAAATAAAGAGGGGTGATCAGAGGCAACCCTTGATTCACAACCTCTGTTGCAATGCAGTCCCGCAGTTTGCCTTTAAGAACTGAAATTTCCAGCCGGGTGCGGTGGTTCATGCCCGTAATCCCAGCACTTTGGGAGGATGAGGCGAGCAGATCATGAGGTCAGGAGATCAAGACCATCCTGGCTCACATGGTGAAAGCCCACCTCTACTAAGAATACAAAAAATTAGCCAGGTGTGGTGGCGGGCACCTGTAGTCCTAGCTACTTAGGAGGCTGAGGCAGGAGAATCACTTGAACCTGGGAGGCAGAGGTTGCAGTGAGCCCAGATTGTACCACTGCACTCCAGCCTGGGCAACAGAACGAGACTCTGTCTCAAAAAAAATAAAAAGAAGAATCTGAAATTTTCAAACAGCATGGGCGGGAACAAGGCAGAACTCTGCTGCATAGACTCATGCAGGTAGGCTGAACACAAGAAGCAAGTCAAGGAACAGTTCCAGACATCCATAGTTAGGCCTAAGCAAACCGGAACACCTTCTTCCTCTCCCTCAATCTAGCTGCTAGCAGGCATAATGGACCCTTGCCTCCAGTTGTATTTTTGCCCAAATCGTCTCCAATGTTTGTGGGAAGTGTGAAGATTTAGGGGGAGGGAAGGTTTGGGCAGCCTGATCGCCCCTTTTCTTCAGTCAAACCAGGGACTAGTCTTTCAGCATCCCTCCTCCAAACTCCCATCATCACCTCCCCAAGCCCCCAAAAGCCCTGCTCTTCCCCGCAAAGGGATCATAGTTAAAAATATCAGACAGGATTCTAGCTTGGGCTTTGCAAAACTCTCTAAGCCTTAGTTTCCCCATCTCTAAGATTAGGGTTAGGTCATAACCCAACTTTGCACAAATTTTTTACATAATGCGTGCATATGAGAGAAGGGTACTGTTCCTCCAGTGTGGCCCCAAACCTACACATATTGGTGAACACAGAGGGGCTGGACTTCACACCCTTTTAGCCCTTTGGCTGGATGCCCTTGTTCAGTCAACATCCTGTACTACCGCACGTGGCCACCCTGGATAGCCTCTCACTTGTAGACTTATAGTGAGAATTAAATACGTTACTGTTAGAAAATGTTTAACACAATTATTTGGTAAATAATAATGAATCAACATGTTATGTTTTTAATCTTAATTTTTTTACATGTTCTTTAATAGTCCTAAATAGTCCAGCTCTTGAGGTCCTTAATATTATTTTAGGTAGGTGCAGTCTGGGGTCAGAGAATTAAATTAACATTGAATTAAATGAGCATTGAATAGTGAGAAACATTTTCTTATCGATTGTCTCATTTCTTCTGAGAAAGATTCAGTATTGAACATCCCCAACCCTTGCTAAATCACACATACACACACACACACACACACACACGCACACCTGAACCTCCAAGAGTCTTTCCAAGCCCGCAGAACGGCTAAAGTGTATTAACATTGCTTGGTTTTAGCTGTGTTTATCTTTTACCATTTCCTTTTCTGGTGAGTAACAGCTACTTTTCAATTTACAGTGGTAGTATCAGGTTTTCTTTTCAAAAATATGTACTTAGGTTTTCAAAATGAGTCAATTTAAGGAAAAATGTTAAGTAAATAATAAAGGCGGTAACAGAAAGCTTGAAGTTTGGGAAACTCAACACTAGGCAATTCCAGACAAGGCCAGACCTTGATGTCCTGAATTCCCAGCAAGGCTCACTTCGATTCCCTACAAGCTCAATTCAGAGTTTGCGCCTGGAAGCTCCTGACTTTCATAACCTTTTGCTTATTGAGAGGCGCGCCTCGGTCACGCCTCCTGAGCTCTTTGGACCTTCTCAGGGAGGGGCAGTCAGTCCCTCCTGAATGACTCAAGTGGGCTCTGCCCTGGCTAAGTCCAGGCAGGACCAGGGTCCTGACAGCCGAAAGGCCTGCGCGCAACCTCTCCTTGCCAGCGATGCCAAGGCACCCTCCAAGATTAACGAGGAGCGAGTGCAGCAGGGTACACGGTGTGGCTGTGTTTGATCCGCGAAGTGTCACTCGGAATCGCAAACAATTTATTGCCAATAGACGACGTTGTCAGCCACTAATTTTCTGGTGGCGCTCCATCACAGGCCTCTCAACATCAGGGGAGGGGCTCAGAGGCCGGTGGGCAGGGGGCTCGGAAGAGCCGTCGCGAGCCAGCCGGGGGTTCCTGTAACGAGGCTTTAATGAGGGGAGCGCGCCGGCCTTTGTTGAGAAACCCGAGGAGGAGGCGGCGGCCGGTCAGGAGCTCGGCAAGGTCGCTTCCTCCCCCGGCCCCGAGAGCCCGGGAATCCAGAGAGGGTTAGCGGCGGCCGCCAGGCCGGGTGCCTACTGAGGTCCTGGGCCCGCACCACCCTCGCCCACTCCGAATTGCGAACTGCGGCAGGAAACACAACATTTCCAAGCAACAATGCAAACGCGCTCATTATCATCTCCTCAATATGCATGAAGAAAATGCGCAGCGCTGGCCGAGCCCCCTCACACGGCTCTGGCCTCGGCGTCCAATAAGGCGACAAATTCATCTCCCAGGATGAATGAGGAGGGGGCGCAGGGGAGGCCGATCCAAGGGGGCGCGAGGGGTGGGGTACGGATCCCGGAGAGGGAGAGAAGAAGAGAGAATATTTACGGAGAAGAGAACCTGAGAGACAGAACAAGAAATCCAAGGAGGAAATGGGAGAGGGTCCGGATGAAAGAGGGGAGGAAAGAAAATGAGAAACAAGAACTGCGGGTGGGGTAAAGGGACACAGTCACAGACTCAGGAAGAGGAAAAAAGAAGAAGCGGGTGAGGGAGAGAACAGAAGGAAGAAAAGTGAACTGAAAAGTGGTCCAGGGCAAAGGCATAAAAACAACACAAATGAGGGCGCGGAGGAAAGAGAAGAAAAGATTTAGAAATCGAAGATAGAGGAAATGTGAAGGACAAACGGAGGGAAGAGAAAAACAAAGGCATGGGGGAGGGGGCCGCTCAAGTCAGGTAGAAAACGGATGATCCCGGAGAGGTAAAGGAAAAGAAATTATTCCCTCCGAGGGCCAGATTCTTCCATCCAGGCCATCTGGGCGCTGCGCCTCTCCAGCCGCTCAGAGACGCAGGGGAGTGAGCCAGGTCGGGGGAGGTGCAGGGACGGAGCGGGGAGCAAAGGGCCCACCGGCCTCATGCCCCACCTCGGGCATCCCGACCCGCTCCCGGGTGCCCAGCCCTGGCCCGGGGTCCACCCTGCGCGTCGCGGCCCGCCACCGCCGCTGCACCATTCGTGCCGGCGGCCTCTCCCGCGCCGACAGCAAAGTTGGCAAAGTTTCCCCCTAAGTTTCCCCGTCGCTTCTCCGGACCTAGGAAGGGCCTCCGAGTCCCTGGTGGCTGGTGGGAGCGGCAGCACCCTCCGGAGAGCTCGAGAGGCCCCTGGTCCGCGTCTCCTGGGATGCTCGGAGTCTGGATTCCTGGCCAAATACGAATTCCACCCGGTACGGACGCCAGGCCACGCTCTCGGGAGTCCGCGGCTGCTAATAGCGGAGAAAGAGAATGCGAAAGTGAGAGAGAGGGAGAGAGAGAAGGAAAAAAAATATTCTCAGCTCAATTTAAGTCTCATGGAAAGGGCTTACAACTGTAATTAAATCATTAAATTCTTGTCTACGCTTCACAGAGCGGAGAGAAATTAACTTCCCACCAACCTCATTTTCTATTTGAACATGAAATAATGATTTTCTGCCCGTCTAATTACAAAGCCAACATCTGATCAAGCCAGCATCCAGAGGGGATTATCGCATGCACGAGTATTAGACCTCATTACCAGCTTGAGTGCAAAATTATTACATCTTGTAATTGGATGGTGAGATTTATATACAGATCGGCCCGGTTTCTGTAAGATTGTAATTACAAGCTTCGTTGGTTAGCTACTTATCAGAACTTTGCAGGAAAACAAAACAAATGACTGAGGAAAACGAGCATTTCATTAACCTGTAACCCGAGCGCGAGGGGGAGGGAACGGTGGGAGCGCGCGCCGCAGCGTCTGCAGGAAGCGCAGGGATCGCCGGCCGGCACCGCAGCCCGGGGACTTAGGGCCTCGGAGGGAAGGCTAGAGGATGCGCCGGGGCTGGGAGACCCAGGACTGCAGCGGCTCCCCTCGACGGGGACGCGTGCGCACCGTGAGGCTGGGCAAGGAGGGGACAGAAAGCGGGCCTGGCGACTCTGGGCTTGTGTGCAGTGCGCGGCGCAGCCCCCCGAGCCTGGCGGGCCGCAGGCCCGGGGCACACGTCGGGCAGGGGCTCCCGGTGCGCATCCGGTGCACACGCGCCAAGCGTGTGCGGTGGACAGACACCCTCTCCGAACACTCCCCTCGCCTGGGGCCGCACTGAGAGCGCCTGCAGCGAGTCTCCAAAGCGCTTTGTGCACTGGAAATGTTGAAAGAAGGCGAGAAGCTGGAGAAGCTTCTGCCTGAAGCGCGTTCGTGAGCACGACTCCCAAATCTACTTTCGTGCACCTGCTTTTCTTCCCTGTGTCAGTGTGTCACTCTGACCGTTTAATCTGTTGGACTAAAAATCCCTGGAAAAGGTTTAGCTGCCTTCGGACCCTCGAGCTCAGCCCGCAGCCGGGCTTCACTGGCCCGGTCGAGTTGGGTGACCACGCCACGCTGGGACGCGGCTGCCTGGGACGCTGAGTCTCGACGTGGCACGCAGATCGCCCGGCCAGATCAAGGCTGTTCCCAGCTGGAAACTAGGTTAGCCAGGAGGCCGCTTCTGCTCGAGGCCTGGGGAGCCTGGAGGGACCTAACTATTCGAGGTTCTTGGGTCAGCGTCTGGGTCTGTAGGTTCACCCTCTGAGCTGTGGGCGCCCCCCAGCCGGCCTGACTGAGTCCCTAAGAACCGCCAGGCCCTTCCCTGGCCTCTTTCTCGCCTCCCGCAGTCCGATGCAGCCAGGTCGATAGATAGCTGGTTAATGCGGAAGGAGCATCTCCGAGGCTCATTATTGTTTTTTCCTTTTCCTTCTGAAAAAAAAAGCTGAATTAAATATCGGGAGTCTCGTCCCGTCACTTACAGCGCAGCCCCATTCCACACACACCCCCACCCCCGAATCTCGCTCTCGGCTTCCCCCGGTCTGGTGCTACCACTTTGTGCAAACACTAGGACTTCAGGGCCGTCGAGGCTCGAGGTCTGACATCTAGGAAACATCCGGAAAATTATGTTGCTCTCGATTTTGTAACCCCAAGATTCTTCGCGTGAAGGTGAGCCCAACATTCCCTATGCCACATTCTGAGAGGTTTAAATGGAAACGAAATCAGGCATCGAGGAGATATTTCAAAGTCAAGGCGGCTCCTGATGACGCCTCCTCGGGTGGGGCTCCTGAGAAGGCACCTGGCTCCCCTGCACCAGGCAGAGGCCGAGGGAAGGTGACAGCGAAGCTGCTCAGATGCAGTGTGAGAATTCCCCACTTTTCCTCATTGACCCCCAAACCTGGTGTTCCCCAAACTTTCCCTTGTTTCCTCCCCGCTCCCTGCCCCCCGCCCCCGTAAGGTTTTTTGGCATTCACACCTACTGGAGCCGCAGATCGATGCCAAAACCCAAGGCGAGGTGGGAAGTGGGAAGTGGGAGGTGGGAGGTGGGCCGTGGGGGTGGGATCAAAACTGTGTGTCTGCAGTGGAGGTGGAAGCATCTCTCCCCATCTGGGAAATTGGATGTGTGCAGTGGAGGTGGAAGCATCTTTCATTCCAGAGCTGGGCTCCCCAGAACTGTGATCAGAGACATCCGGGGCCAAGACCCTCTGATCGCCTCTGATCCTGCCACTCTGGTGGAATTCGAATTCGATTCCTGGATCCATCCATCCAAGGTAGACGGTTTCCGCCTCCGAACTGGGGCTGTCCACTCCACGGCAGAGTCGCCACCCCTGTTTTGTCCCCGGGGCGTGCCCACTGCAGGGCTGACCGGCGCGTGGGTCGTCGCCGCGGCCTAAAGCTCTGAGCCCCCAGCCGCAGCAATGCTAGGAATTTCAATGCCTCTGTCGGCTGCGAGCCCTAATCCGTGAAGGTGGGCGCCAGATCCTAGGATTTCAAGTTTGATTTCGGAAATTTCCCATCATCAAACCAAAACTCTGCCTCCCTTCCCCACCGGAGGCGGTGGGAGGATCCTTGCAGAGAGAAAAAGGGTTGGCGAGGGAGCAGGGGTAGGAGTCTTGCAAGTAAGGATCTCTACAGACGAAAATGCCAATATAGAAACTTCTCGAAGAGCTCTCCAAAAGTTCCTAGGCCTCCGTCGCCTGGCGCCCTGCTCCTCCCCCATTCCCAGCCGCCTGGGGCGCTGGCCTGCAACGCCGATTTGTGGCCGCTCCTTATACTTCCAGCCACCCCCGGACTGCCACCCTTCGGCTCCCGGACCCAGCCCGCCATTTTTAGTAAGGGATTCGCACACGGACCCGAGGGCTGCGTTAAGCGGCTAATCTCAGGGTTTGGTCCTCCAGGATAGGGGCTGCCTCGCCCCCGCAGGGCAACGAGGTGGCCCCTAAGACGCGATTAGGAGGCTCTCCCTCGCTCCCTACCCCCACGCCGGCTGCTAGCTCCCTCCCTACGCGGCTGAAAGTGGCTGGGAGTCCAAAGGTGCGAGCTGCGAAAGGGGCCCGGGCACCGGGGAGCCCCCGGAGCCAGCCTCCGCCCAGGCAGGTCCCGCGCCTAGGCGTGGGGAGAGGCTCGGAGGGGCGGGAGGCGGGAGGGGCGAGCTGACCCTGCACTCACCCAGTCCCCAAGCCTCTCGCTCCACCGCCCCGCGCGGGCAGGAGGGGGCGGGCAGGGACTAGCGGCGCCCGGGCTCCCGCCCCTGCCCCGCCCCGCCCTGCGCGCGGGATCCGCGGGGGTGGGCGGCCTCGCCTGTAAGGCGCCCAGGCGATTGGCGACTCCGGGAAGAGACGCGGGGAAAAGTCGAATAAGAGGGCGCGACGTCAGACCCGAGATTTGGGGAAGGGCGAGGGAGGGGGTGGAAGGGCGGGGACGGACACACAGACACGGACACACACCCCCCGCGCGGCACCCTAAGTGTCCACAACTTTAGGCTGCCTCACTTAGCTCGGGCGCAGAGGCTGGAAAGGTTGGGGGGAGTATTGTGTGCGTAAAGAGAGAGATTTAAAGGACTGAAGTAGTGTGGGAGAAAAAAGTGAAGGGAACGGACCGGAGAGCAAAAGCCATCGTGAGAAAGGGGAAGAGAAGGGGAGAGGAGAAAGGAGAGTTTCCTAGCGTCCGGGGCAGTGCGGGAGCCCGAAGGAGCGGAAGCGATCCTTGGGGGAAGAGAAGTGCAGAGAGGGGAGGGGAGAGGAAGGACGAGGAGGGGGAGTGAAAACTAGAGGAGGGCGAAGGAAGCGAGGCGCGACACTGCTGGGGAGAGGAGGGCAGTGAGGAGCGAGGCCGGGCAGAGGCAGCTCCCGCGGCCGAGAGGAGGGAGCGCGGCGCAGAGAGGAGGGGCTTGCGCCCCGTAGAAATGTCAATCAGAGCCCGGAGCCCCGGGAATCTCCGCCAATCTGTTCCGACCTGACCTGGCTCCTCGCCGCCGCCGCCGCCGCCGCCGCCGCCGCGGAGCAGATCAATAGGCAAACGCGGAGCACAGCGCTGCGCGGGAGGCAGCGCGGCCCCAGCCCGGCCCAGCCCCCGATGCGCGCCGGAGCCCGCCGGCGGCGCTGAGCTGGGCGGCCCAGGGGCCGGGCCCCCTCTCCGTCCGTGCCCCGTGGGCCACCATGTCCTTCCCCCAGCTCGGATACCAGTACATCCGCCCGCTCTACCCGTCTGAGCGCCCGGGGACCGCTGGCGGCAGCGGCGGCAGCGCGGGGGCCCGGGGCGGTCCGGGTGCCGGAGCCTCGGAGCTGGCCGCCTCGGGGTCCCTGTCCAACGTGCTCTCATCCGTGTACGGGGCGCCCTACGCCGCGGCCGCTGCGGCCGCCGCCGCCCAAGGCTACGGCGCCTTCCTGCCCTACGCCGCGGAGCTGCCCATCTTCCCGCAGCTGGTAAGAGCCCGCGGAGCCGGGGAAGGAGGGATTGGGAATGGGGCGCAGGGAGAGCTGAGCGCGCGAGAGTCGAACTAACGGGGTGTAGGCCAGGAGGGGGAGGCAGCGACCGCTGGGGCTCACCCGCGCTCCCTCCGCGCGTGTCCCTTCCTTCTCCATGTGCGTACAGGGCGCGCAGTATGAGCTAAAGGACAGCCCCGGGGTGCAGCATCCGGCCGCGGCCGCCGCGTTTCCGCACCCGCACCCCGCCTTCTACCCGTATGGCCAGTACCAGTTCGGGGACCCGTCCCGTCCTAAGAACGCCACCAGGGAGAGCACCAGCACGCTCAAGGCCTGGCTCAACGAGCACCGCAAGAACCCCTACCCCACCAAGGGCGAGAAGATCATGCTGGCCATCATCACCAAGATGACCCTCACCCAGGTGTCCACCTGGTTCGCCAACGCGCGCCGGCGCCTCAAGAAGGAGAATAAGATGACTTGGGCGCCTCGCAGCCGCACGGACGAGGAGGGAAACGCTTACGGGAGCGAGCGCGAGGAGGAAGACGAAGAGGAGGACGAAGAGGACGGCAAACGCGAGCTAGAGCTGGAGGAGGAGGAGCTCGTGGGGGAGGAGGAGGACACGGGGGGCGAGGGCCTGGCGGACGACGACGAGGACGAGGAGATCGATTTGGAGAACTTAGACGGCGCTGCCACAGGGCCTGAGCTGTCCCTGGCTGGGGCGGCGCGCAGGGATGGCGACCTTGGCCTGGGACCCATTTCAGACTCCAAAAATAGCGACTCTGAAGACAGCTCTGAGGGCTTGGAGGACCGGCCACTGCCGATCCTGAGTCTGGCTTCAGCGCCACCACCAGTAACCGTGGCCTCGCCGTCTCCTCCCTCGCCCGCCGTGGGCCTGGACCCCTGCGGTCCCGCACCGGCGCCTGCCACCTCACTGCAGAAGCCCAAGATCTGGTCCCTCGCGGAGACTGCCACAAGCCCGGACAACCCGCGCCGCTCGCCTCCCAGCGCGGGGAGATCTTCACCCGGGGCAGCCGTTGCGCCTCCCGCCCTGCAGCTCTCTCCGGCCGCCGCCGCAGCTGCAGCTCACAGACTGGTCTCAGCGCCGCTGGGCAAGTTCCCGGCTTGGACCAACCGGCCGTTTCCAGGCCCGCCGCCCGGCCCCCGCCCGCACCCGCTCTCCCTGCTGGGCTCGGCCCCTCCGCACCTGCTGGGACTTCCCGGAGCCTCGGGCCACCCGGCTGCCACTGCCGCCTTCGCTCGGCCCGCGGAGCCCGAAGGCGGAACAGGTGACTGCTGAGCGCGGGGCGCGGAGCGGGGGCGGGCTCTGAGGGTCGTGCCGGAGCTGGCCGGGAGGGGAAGGGCCCGGGGGCGGGAGACGCAAGGCGCGTCCCTCTCCTCTGTTGCTTTCTGCGCCCTGGGCGCCGGAATCGAGCGCTCTAAAGGCTCTCCTTTTTCTTCCCCCGCTTCCCTTAGATCGCTGTAGTGCCTTGGAAGTGGAGAAAAAGTTACTCAAGACAGCTTTCCAGCCCGTGCCTAGGCGGTAAGAGACCCCGAGGTTGGGGGGCTGGGGGCGGGGCGCTGGCTGGCGGGGAAAGGAGAGAACGCGGAGCATCACTAACTGCCTTCTGCCCCGAGGAGGGGGGAACTCTGCTGGGACGCGTTTTGTAAAAGGGGACGAAAGTCATTTCTTCAGTCGCCCCTGTCGGCCCTGCGACAGCTCTCCAGGCCTAACCCAGGCACCCCAGGTGCGGCCGGCGGGTACAGCGATGGGGGGAGCCTTGCGTGGCTGGGCCCACAGGCCCCTGGGGCGGGTGGCGGCTTTCTGACGCCCACCTCTTTCCAGCCCCGGACCTCGGGTCCTGACTCCTCGTCCCCACCTTAGTTAAAGCCCAACACACACATCAACAACTGGACACAATTTTACATTGCGAAACTCCCTGCTCCTCTGCCCCAAGCCAAATAGGATCACCCCGCCCTAGGCAGCCTCTGCGCCTCCGAATCTCACCTCTTTTGCTACTACTGTCTCTCTCTTCCAGGCCCCAGAACCATCTAGACGCCGCCCTGGTCTTATCGGCTCTTTCCTCATCCTAGTTCTTAAAAAAAAAAAAAAAAATTTTAATGGTTGTAATAATTGTAAAAAAAAAAAAAGCTCTGTATAGTTACAACTTTTAAGCATGTCCGCGTATAAATACCTAAAAGCAAAACTAAACAAAAAGAAAGAAAAAGAAATAAAACCAGTTCTCTTTGGCCCTCCCCAAGTCGCTTCTGTGGCACCCCGCATTCACTGTGAGGTTTGTTTGTTCAGTTGATTTTGGGGGGTGGAGTTTCAGTGAAAATAAACGTGTCTGCCTTTTTGTGTGTATATACAGAGAAATGTACATATGTGTGAACCAAATTGTACAAGAAAGTATCTATTTTTGGCTAAATAAATGAGCTGCTGCCACTTTGACTATAACCCGCCTGTCTGTCCCCTCGACGGATCTGTTTGGTGGTTTTTTGCTTTTTTGAGTTTTTCCCTCTCAGCTGTTTGAGAACCCGCGGCAAAGGACGAGAGACGAGTCAGGACCGAGTAGTCAAAGGACAGCAATAGCGGAGGAGGCGCTGAAGTGGCGGGGCTGGGACCGCGGCAGCAGGAGAGGTGGCTGGAAAAGTACCTGAGGGGCCGAGAGAACGAGAGCAGGAGACAGATGGGAGACTCCGGCAAGATTCTTTACTAAGAGCCAGGAAACTGGGCCCGACCCGAAGGTCTACGGGAGCAGCCGCGGGGTCTGGGGGGCCTTCTGTGGTTACCTTGCAAAAAGATTTAGAGAAGGGTCTGGACATAGCAGGGTTAGCCTGCGCGGGTGGCGGGGGCGTGTTCTCATCACTCCCCTTGTCCCCATTCTTTGATCGACACGAGGAGGCTTTCTCAGTGTTACCCAGAAGAGGCTGTGACAGCCCAGATTCCATCCTCCTTCCAACCCGGTTGCACCCCTTTCCTCTTTACAGATGCCAGGGTGTGGGGTGACGGTGAAGGCGGATATGGAGAAGAGGGGAGTCTTAGGGGTGCATATCATCCCTCTAGAGGATGCGTGACTGCCCAGCTCTAGTTGAGAGTTGGGGAGCCCGGGTCCTGGCAGCATCTGTGCGTCTCGGTACCCTGGTGGGTTTTCCCACGTGACCTGGAAGAGGCATCCTGCTACGGTCCCGGCGCGGAGGTTGCGGGGGTGTCGGACCGCCGCACCTTTCAAGCCAGGATTCCGGCTCCAGGCGGGCCTGGGGTGGGCGGGCCGGGGGAGGGAACCGGCAAATTTGGGGCTGGAGCTCCCTCTACAGGACAAAGGGGAACACTTGGCGCCTCGCCTCCGTGGCTTCTCCACCCGGCCGCGCGCCGCGCCCCCTCCGCGCACTCTTTTTCCTCTGGCAGTCAGCCAGCCAACCTTGCCCAACTTTTGACTTGAAGAAGTTGTAGGAGGTGTTTGGGCGAGTGACGCCTCGGGGTAAGAAAGAGAGACACATTTTTTGCCCCCTCCCCCACGTTAGTAAAGGTACAGTGTGGCCAGATGCGGGGTGTTTGGCCCGCAGAGTGGCGCGTGTGACAGCCTCACGCGTTCCAGGGAAGTATGGGAAGAGCACACACCCCCGAAGCCACGGAACAAGTCACGGCTCAACATTGCACACCTTCGAGGCTTGGCGGCAGCAGAGCTGAGCCCAACAGGACTGGGTTTGCGGGCCCAGCGGCCAGCGCTGCGCCTCTAGAGTCCCCTCCGCGAAGGGTGATCACGGTGAGGCGGCACCCCAGGGGCTAGTGGGGAGGGGTTATGTCGGCCTCTATGTCACTCTGCTGGCGCACAGAGGTTTGGCGAACCGTGAGTGGACACCCGCCAAAGCCGCTCCGCAACTGGCTCGCTCCTCCTGCCCCTTCCCCAGAGGCCAAAGAGATGTCTCCTCGGCTCCCCAGCCTCTCCCCTCTTTGTTAACGGTGTTTCTGGGGTTCAAGCTCCTTCCCAGTTCGTAAGCTCAGACTGAGGTTTCGCTCTGGCCCTGCTCACAGCGCCTCCAGATATGGAGCCCGCTTGTCCCCGCGGACTTGTACCTGAGGCCGGGACGCCAGGACCGGGACGGAGGCTGGTTAGCACAGTGAATGACTTTATAAGGACAGCACTCGGACACCCTTCAGCTCACACCTCACAAGCTTAACTGTGGCACCGACCCTGCTCCCACTTACCGCCTGTGAAACCTGAGGCAGACTATCTGCTTCTCTGAGCCCTTATCTCCTCATCTGCAAAATGAGGGCAAACCAGGCAGTTGTGAGGCTGAGATGAAGCATGTCCAGGGCTGACATGAGGTAGATGGGCAGAAGCAACCTTACTGTTTTTTTCTTTTTTACTTTAGAGGCAAGATCTCACTCTGTTACCCAGGCTGGAGTGCAGTGGTGCAATCATCACTCACTGCAGCCTCAAACTTCTGGGCTCAAATGATCCTTCGGTGTCGGCCTTCTACTCACTGGAACTACAGGCACACACCACCATGCCCAGCTATTTATTATTATTATTATTGTAGAGACAGGATGTCTCTATGTTGCTTAGGCTGGTCTTGAACTCCTAGCCTCAAGCAATCCTCTAACCTCAGCCTCCCAAACCACTGGGATTACAGGCTTGATCCACAGCACCTGGTCATCTTACTATTAAAATTACATTCCAGAATCTCCCGACTTCGCTTTTTAAACTCCCAGCAGTATTCCACTCCACCCCTTTCATTAGCTATAAAAGTGAGGAGTCTATATTCAGGCATCCCAGTATCCTTTGCAACCCCAGCTCAGTTCAGCAAGAGGAAACTTCTCAGACAGAGGCACAGCAGACAGGGGCCTGTGATCATGGAGGTGACAGCAGAAGTTAGGCAGCCTCTCTACACCAAACACCACCCAAAAAGAGGTAGGGGATCTGCTCACAGCCAGATGGGTATGGAGAAACAGGCAGAGCTTCAAGAGGCCTGAGTGCGGATCTCCAGGTCTTTCTCCGGTGGAGACCCATCCCAGGGTTAATGATCCTTGCATGAGCCGCCTTCTGTCCCCACTGAAAGAGCAGTATGTTTAGGTACCAGAAGAGACTTGGTATAAACCTAGGATTAGTCCCCATGCATCGTATCATCTCTTAATCACATAGAACACATGAGGCCTCAACTGGTCCCAAGTTGACCCCAATAAAATAAACTAAACAAAACAAAAAAGGAATCCCATAGCTTCTCAGCTGCAAAAGGGAAGAGAGGACAGTCCTCTTAGCGTCTCTTTCACTTAATGGAGTTCCCATTTCTTCTCCTCCTCCCAGAACTTCCTCCCTAAGCCCTTCCCTCATCTCCCTCCTCTCAGGGGTCCCTGGAATGCCTCCATCCTTATACCCTGTCCTTAAATTCTTAAAGGGAAAACAGGCAGGAGAGAAGGAGTGAGACCCTGGGAATCTCATCCCTGGTCCTGATTAAGCTTCAATTAGAAATAAAATATGTCAATCAGTCTGCCTGGAAGGGGTTCTTGCTGTCGGGGCTGGTTATGCAAAGCACTCCAAGGTGTGTGGGGATAATCAGTTAGGTCAGAGGAGGGAAAGTGTGGCACTGCTTCCCTCATTATCTGCACGGAGCTGGGGAGCAGGGGAGCATCCTGGAGCCAGGGAGCCGGAGTAGAATGAAATTATCTCCCTAAGTGATTGTCCACCTCTGGGACCAGCACATTAATGGTTTCCAATTGAATTTCTCTCCAGGGGACTATAAGTAGGAGGAGGTGGGGTCTAGCTAGAAAACAACATGGAGCGGCCAGAGGGCAGGTGCAACAGAAGCCACTCACCTGTCCCAGGTGAGGAGTGAGGACAAGGCAGGGCCCCATCTATCAGGTGGCTGTTCCCTGAGCACCTCGAGGGCAGCCAGACCCAAAGACTCCACTGTCTTAGTCCTGCCTGAGTTTTGCAAGGTCGGCCATAGGGACTGAATGCTTGGGTAAGAATTGGATGTCAGACATTTTCTATTTTAGTTTTATTGAGTTTTTGCTGGGGACTTGCTTTGGACCTAATTGTTTGTATCCTTCTGGAAATGTCCTCTGTATCCTACAGTTTCTAGTCGCAGGTACCCTTCACCCCCATCGAGTAAAAACGGGCAATGGCGGGTTTGTAAAAATTGTGCCCGTGATGAACTAAGACCAGCTTGGGTCAGGGCAGGTCGCATACTCTCTAGGCCCACTTTTGACATCTCTGCAATGGAGGGCTTGGATTAGATGAATTTATCCCAGCTTTCTTCCAAATCCAGTGTTGTCTAGGATTAGGCATAAAGGTTCAAAGGTCATTCTGGGGGTGAAGGGGCCCTATGACCTCTCTGGATACTGCCTCTTGATCCAAATTCGCTGCTGTCCTTGGATTCAGCCAGCCAACTTGGCCACATTTAAAAACGCCCATCTAGGCCCGGTGTGGTGGCTCACTCCTCTAATCCCAGCACTTTGGGAGGCTGAGACAGGTGGATCACAAGGTCAGGAGATCAAGACCATCCTGACAAACATGGTGAAACCCGGTCTCTACTACAATACAAAAATTAGCCAGGCGTGGTGGTACACACCTGTAGTCCCAGCTACTTGGGAGGCTGAGGCAGGGGAATTGCTTGAACCTGGGAGGTGGAGGTTGCAGTGAGCTGAGATGGCGCCACTGTCCTCCAGCCTGGGCGACAGAGCAAAACTCCATCTCAAAAAAAAAAAAATGCCCATCTATTGTGTGACCAACCTAGCTTTGACACAGCTGCTGCTCCCCTCTGAGGTGGCTCCAGCCCCTCCAAAGGCCATCCCAACGGTCGGATAGAAAACCACTATGAAGCATCTCTTTGTGAGATAAGGTGATGGTTGGAAGGGGTCTTAAGAGTAAAGCAGTTGTCCTTAACCAGGCCATTGTGTCTCCCTCCTGCCCCGTCCATGGGGATATCTGATACTGTCTGGAGTCATTTTTGATTGTCAGAACTAGGGTAGGGGTGCTATTGGCATCTCGTGAGTAGCGGTCAGGGGTGCTACAGAACAATCCTCCACAACAAAGAGTGATCTAGCCCCAAATTTCAGTAGTGCTGAGACTGAGAAACATAGAGTCGAGGCAGGGAGAGGTACCTACGGCAGCCACAGCAAGTATTATCTCCCACAAGCCACAGCTTTGTTGAAACGTTAAAACCAGGTGCTAAGCAGAGCGTTTTTGTTCTTTAAAATCTTTTGGCCCTGGAACAGGGAAGTCAGCTGAGAGAGAGAGCAAACAGGAAACTATGTGAGCCTGGGGAAAAGATGGGGTTCGACTCAGCCTGCTGCCCAGGGCCAGAGCCTCCGGAGGTAAAACCTGGGGTGAAAGAGAGGGAGTCACCTCCATTAAGATGTGTGTCTGGAAAGCTGGGGCCTGGTTCCCTTGAATCTTAATGTCAGATGCAGGTTACTAGAAGGTTCTAGCAGATGAGAGCTTAACGAGTGTGGTTTTTACCTTGTACGCTTGTATTTACTTATTTTTCATGTGTGTGTGTGCGTGCACGTGTGTGTGTGTGTGTGTCCCGTGTCAGGGAGCAGGAGGGAGACAAAGGCAGGGTAAGTTCACACTCTGGGCCTGGCCAGCCAGGACGGGAAGGCTGTGATTTCATGGCTTTTGTCCTGGGTGGCGAGCTGCATTCTCTCACTGCACCAGGCTGCTAACAAGTGGGCCCACAGCCCTCCGGGGCCTTTGGAGTGCACTCATCTGAGAGATTGTGCTTTTCTCTGCCGCTCAGATTTATTTTGCCAAAGTTACAGGGCAATTATGGAAATGCGCCCTTTGAAGCTGGGCTGATTTCTCTTTATTTTCTTCTCCCTGACAAAGCAGAGCTTCCCTGCCTCTTGCTGGTCTCTCTCTCCTTTCTCTCTTTCCTCTTTTTTTTCCTGATATTTATTAGATAGCAGCAGTTTCCAGAGGTAATGTGAAAAAATCTTTTAAATGGTGATAAAAATGCATACAGATTAAAATGATGTTACCATTATTTGAGAGAGAGAGAGAGAGAGAGAGAGAGAGAGAGAGAGAGAGTGTGTGTGTGTGTGTGTGTGTGTGTGTGTGTGTGTGTGAAGGACTTTGATGGCCAGAAGAGGAGAAATGGATTCAGGAAAGCAGAAGACAGACTCTTCCTGCCCAGATAGTGGGTGCGTGACACCCTAGCCGAACCTGAGGCCGAAGCAGCGTGGCTGTCCCACAGGCTGGCAGTGGACTGGCCTAGCCACCCAACGCCCCTGCAATCCACAGCTCCACAAACTGAGCAGAAGTGCTCAGCTTCCTTCCTCACACCTCGGGAATGAGAGGCCGAGGCTCCACAGAGCACAGAGCGGTGGTTTCTGGGTTTGGTAAATTATTCATCACTGGAGCATGGAATCTGGAGGCTCCGTGTGAACCAGCCCCACTGATTTCTCTCCTCCACCCCACTCTGCTTGACACTGAGGCATTGAGGAAAAGTGTCTGAAGCCCGATGACATCCACCTCAGTGCTGGTGAGAACTGTGGAGGGGAGAGCTGGCCTGGACTGCTGGGTGTCCGGGTGCCTCTCTGTCCATTTCTTAGAGTGGCTTTGAAGTTTTCTTTGTCCATATTTTTGTTTGCCCATTCCTTCCTCCCTTCCTGTCTTTGGGGTGAATGGCTCATTATCTGTGCACAAACACCAACAGGAAGTCTTGTCACCTCCAGGAGCTGGCGTTGGCCCTGGTGGCCTGCGCAGACTAGAGGCCATTTCAGTCCTCACTTCCTTGGCATGTTTGAAAAAATAAAATTTGCTGAGAGCAGTGGCTCAGGCCTGTAATTCCAGCACTTTGGGAAGCCAAGGTGGGCAGATCACGTGAGGTCAGGAGTTCAAGACCAGCCTAGCCAACAGCGAAACCCCCGTCTCTACTAAAAATACAAAAATTAGCTAGGCATGGTGGTGCATACCTGTAGTCCCAGTTACTTGGGGGGCTGAGGCAGGAGAATCACTTGAACCTGGGAGGTGGAGGTTGCAGTGAGCTGAAATCGCACCATTGTATTCCAGCCTGGGTGACAGAGTAAAATTCCATCTCAATAAATAAATAAATAAAAATAAGATGGAGTGAAAGTATGTGTCGACGATGTGAGAGTCGTCTTCTCTGCACTGTCCCTGAATTTTATGTAATTCTCATAGCCCCCTTATGGAAAGCAGTAATTATTATCTCACTTTCACAGATATGGAAACTAAGGCTTGGGGTTGCGGAGGCAGGAGAAAGATGGGGGTGTCAGGAAACTCTTCTGGAAACACAGAGCAATCTCCATGGAGTAGACAAAGTCAAGGTAGAACATTCCATAGGGTGTGCGATCATCCGAACGATGAGGGGAATTCGTGTGTGTGTGTGCGCACAAGATGCTGGTAAGAGTGGTTCCCTCCGGGAAAGGAACTGGCAGCTGGAGGTCGGGGCCAAATAATATTTTCCAGGGTGTATCCCTCTGTTCCTTTTGAACCACGTGACAGTCTTTAAAAAGCTGTTTTGTCTGGTTTTTATTTTATTTTATTTTTTATTTATTTTTACTTTTCTTGAGAGAGTCTTGCTCTGTGGCCTAGGCCACAGTGTACAGTGGTGGGACCTTGGCTTACTGCAACCTCCACCTCCTGGGTTCAAGCAATTCTCGTACCACAGCCTCTCAAGTAGCTGAGATTACAGGTGCACACCACCACACCCAGCTAAATTTCTTATTTTTTATAGAGACGGGATTTCACCATGTTGCCGAGGCTGATCTCTAACTGCTAAATTCAAGCAATCCTCCCACCTTGGCTTTCCAAAGTGCTATCATTACAGGTGTGAGCCACCATGCCCGGCCTATTTTTTTTTTTTTTTTTTTTTTTTTTTGAATAACTAAAATGTATGTTGGAGAGGAGAGAGAGAAAGAAAAAGACAGAAACTACCTTCTCTGGATCTCTCAGCGAAGTTGAAATTGATTCACTCATCCAACACCACAAATCTTCACAAAGCACCTGCATGTGTCAGACCATGAGCCTCAGGCATGGTGCTCCAGAGGATAGGCTCAAGAATCAGACTGCCTTCGTTCAAACCCCAGCTCCATCGCTGTCTAACTGTGGGAACTTGAGGTACCAACTGTGCTTCTCCGAGCTTGTCTCCCCCGGAAATAGAAAGAATAATTATATTACCTTTCTCATAGGCTACTGAGAAAATGAAGTGAGTGAATTCATGCCAAAAGCAATGCATCATGCATAATGACTGGCCTCATGCATAATCATTAACTAATAGATTACAAATGTTATTTTTATTAATTATAACAACCACCCTGGGCCATAGGCATAATTGTCCCCATTTTATAGATAGGTAAATCCCAGCTCAGCCACTTGATCAGCGTGGCCAATGAAGGGTGGAGCCGGCACTAATTCAGGCCTTTCTGACTCCAGAATGCACAGGCTTGCGTTTGTCTGTGCTAGAGACTACACTGGTTCATGCTCTGAGATTTGGAGCAGAGTGTTCTGCAGCTGTGAGCCCACTTTAATCCCATGCTCTCCCTCTACCTGACCTACCTGATGTTCACAGGCCTGACACTGTCTTGGGATGGGCCAGGTTCACGTGCAGCCCCAGCACACCGTGTCCACCTGCCTCCACTGTGGAAGATAGAATGCAAGGCCATCTGAAGGCTGTGTCAGAGGGGTAACCTGGAATCTGCTGTCCTCTTTTTTTTTTTTTTTTTTTGAGATGGAGTCTTACTCTGTAGTTCAGGCTGGCATACAGTGGCTGGAGTTGGCTTACTGCAACCTCCACCTCCCGGGAATGATCTTGGCTCACTGCAACCTCTGCCTCCTGGGCTCAAGCAAGACTCCTGCCTCAGCCGCCCAAGTAGCTGGGATTACAGGTACCTGCCACCACACCCAGGTAGTTTTTGTACTTTAGTAGAAACGGAGTTTCACCATGTTGGGCAGGCTGGTCTTGAACTCCTAACCTCAGGTGATCTGCCCAGCCTTGGCCTCCCAAAGTGCTGGGATTACAGGTTTGAGCCATTGCACCCGGCCCTCTCATATTTTTTGAGTAGGTACAGGACAGGACAAGGATCTCTGTCCACTCCTTAATTCCTGCTCATCTTCACTCCTGGTGGAAGGGGACTTTGGGGGTAATTGTAACTCAGAGTCTTGCTGTGAGAGACCATCCACATTGGCAGGAGGAAAGCTTGCCCTCCTTCTAGATCTTTGCTTCTCAATGTGTGGTCCCCGGACCAGTACTCACAGCATCAGCCTGGGAGCTGGTTAGAAATGTGGGTTCTCAGGCCCCTTCCAGGTCCACTCAGTCAGAATTTGCTTTTTCCTAGGCATGCCTGGGTGATGCAAGTTGATTTTTTCTTTTTTTTTTTTTTTATTTTGTTTTGTTTTGAGATAGAGTCTTGCTCTGTCACCCAGGCTGGAATGCAGTGGTATGATTATAACTCACTGTAGCCTGAAACTCCTAAGCTTGAGCAATCCTCCCACCTCAGCCTCCTGAGTTGCTGGGACTACAGGCACATGCCACCATATCTGGCTAAGTTTTTTTCTAAATTCTTTGTAGAAGAGGAGTCAGGCTGGTCTCAAACTACTGGCTTTAAGCAATCCTTCAGACTCCATCTCCCAAAGTCTTGGGATTACTGGCAGGAGCCACCGTGCCGTGCTACATGTGCATATTAAAAGGTGGCAAGTACTGGTCTCGGTACTTCTAAGTAATACCTGGGGCCCCACCAGGATGGAGCTGGAACAGTCTCTGAGACTTGGATCCCCATGGGAAATGCAGAATGGGGCTGGGATGCTGTGTTGGGGGAAACCAAGGAGAGAGGGAGGAAAGGAAAGACTGAGTGAGGGCGAGGGGGAAGGAGCCAAGTACCAACCCCAGGGCTGATTATGCCAAGATGGAAGATGGATTTGGCCTCTTTCTTTACCTTCGAACATGTTCGTGATTGGCTGTGAGTAACACTGGGTTTTTCATGGCCACAGCCCACACGGCCTTCTGGGTGCTTCACAGCAGAGTGACAGGGAGAGACCTAATTAGACAAACTTAGGACTTTATTAATAGCAAGTGATTTCTTATGCGTCGAAGATCACAGCTGATCCCCACTAAACTTGGGTATGTCTCATGAAGAGAAAGGAAAAGAGAGAATAAGAGTGAGGAAGAAAGAAAGGAAGAAAAAAAAGGAAGAAGTAAGGAAGGCAGGTCATTCTGGATATGCACAAAACAGGTAGGAGCCCTTGAGGGCAAGGACTGTGTCATTCACTTTTTCTTTTTGAGGCATAGTCTCACTCTGTCGCCCAGGCTGGAGTGCAGTGGCGCGATCTTGGCTCACTGCAACTGAAATCACGCCACTGCAACCTCCACCTCTCGGGCTCAAGCAATTCTTCCAAGTAGCTGGGATTACAGGTGTCCGCCACCACTCCCGGCTAATTTTTTGTAGAGACGGGGTTTCACCATGATGGCCATCTGGTCTTGAACTCCTGACCTCAGGTGATCCTCCCACCTTGGCCTCTCAGAGCGCTGGGATTACAGGCGCGAGCCATCATGCCAGACCTCATTCATATGTTTTTGTCATTCATTCATTCAACCATATCACACAGGGAGACAAAATGTGAACAAAGTCCCAGATTTCCTGGTGACTTTGGTCTACCGGAAACAAACAGTTTTATAAAAATGATAGCAATACTGTGTTGTGTTTGCTGGAACATGAGGGATTCGAACGAGATGCTGTAAGAGCACATGATGAAGAGGACCTAGCTTAGTTTGGGGTGGGGAAGGAGTTATGCATTCGTGGGACACAAAGGAGACCTGCAGCACAGTGGGAAAGAGTAAGAGGAGGGCCCTGGACCTGTGCCAGCCAACATGGCAGCCGCCACCCCCACACGGCTACTGAGCACTGGAAATGCGGCTGGTTCTAACCGAACTGAGCCATCAAAATTCATTTGTTATTATTAAAATTAATTTTATCTGTTTCTTTATACCTTTTTAAATGTAATTATTAGTATTTTTTTCTTGAGACTCTGTCACCCAAGCTGCAGTACAGTAGCACACTCTCGGCTCACTGAAACCTCCGCCTCCCAGTATTCTCTCTCTCAAGTGATTCTCCTGCCTCAGCCTCCTGAGTAGCTGGGATTACAAGTGAGAGCCGCCACACCCAGCTGATTTTTGCATTTTTAGTAGAGATGGGGTTTCACCATGTTGGCCAAGCTGGTCTCAAACTCCCAACATCAGGTGAGCTGCCAGCCTTGGCATCTCAAAGTGCTGGGATTATAGGCATGAGCCACAGCTCCCGGCAAGAAATGTTTTAAATGATGGACATGGCACGTGTTGTGTTTCTAGCAGGCAGCACTGACCCAAGAAGACTGAGATGCAGGAGTCCATATTCCAGCACCACTGCCTGTCAGTTAAGCCACCTTGAGCAAATTAGCTTAGCCACACTATGCCTCAGTGCTGTCCTCTGTAAATAGTCATATACAGCATATATTGTGTAGCTTGCATGTGTTAGGCACATATAGCAATTTATCCAATCTTTACAAGGTCCTATGAGGTAGGTACTACCATTTCCTCCATTTTGCAGCTGGAGAAACAGAGGCTCAGGGAGATATAATTCACCCAAAGCCACACCCCCAGGAAGTGTGGGGAGGCATAACTGAACCCAGGTAGGCTGGCTCCCAAGACTCTATTACAAAATCACTATACTGCCATGAACACAGCAATAGAACCTGTTGCACAGGATTGCTACAGAGAATTTCACTGAGGCAATGATGTAGGTAAAGCCCTTCGTACAGCACCTGACACCATGTCAGTAAGCTCCATAAGTGATAGTTGATGTTGTTTAACAAAGGACTGTTTACTAAAAAAAAATAATAGTTAAACAATGCGATGCAAAGCACTGACCTGCTTTGGTGGGAGTTACACATTAAGGCACTGTATCAATTGTCCATTGCTGCATAACCAATTATCCCAAAGCCTGGTGGCATAAAACAACAAACAGTTATTATGTCACAGTTCCTGTGCCTCAGAAATTCAGGAGCAGCTTAGCTGGGTGGTTCTGGCTTGGGCTTTCTCATGACGTGGTGGTCATGATGTCACACAGGGTTGCAGTCATCTGGAGGCTTGACTGAGACTGCGGCATCCACTTCCAAGATTGCTCACTCACACAGTTGTGGTAAGGAGGTTTCCATTCATCACCACATGGACCTCTCCACAGAGCTGATTGAGTATCCACACAACATGGTAGCCAGTTGCCCCCAGAGCCAGTGATCCAAGAGAGAGCAAGATAGAAGCCACAGCATCTCTTATGACCTAGCTTTGGAAATCTCATTCTGTCATTTCTGCAATATCCTATTGTGGTTACACAAATCAGCCCTATTCAATATGGGAGAGGACTACACAAGGGCACTAATGCCAAGAGGCAGGGGTCACTGGGGCTAGCTCGGAGGCTGGCTACTCCAGTCACTGATACACCCATGTAGCTTCACTTAGCTCCTGCTTTCCTTCTGGAATTTCAAGAGAATAGGTACCTAAGAGCCCAGGACAGAAACCTGATTCAAGCCTTCCTTTTCAAAAAAAGGATGGTTTGGTTGGTTTTATTGGTTCATGAGCTGAGGAAAACAAAGGTGGAAAAATGATAATATCTGACATTTACTGAGCACATATTACATGCTAAGCACATGTTTTAACTCTCCTAATCCTTACAAAGACCTTATGAGGTAGGTACTGAATGTAAAGCAGGAAGCAATCCAGGGATTTGAAAGTGCTGGTACCTTCTTCTTTCATTTCGGTTTGGGTCCCAGTGCTGATCTTCTCTCGGACTCCTCCAGGTGGCAGGTACATGTTGTCATTAACTCGGTGGCCGTGGCCTGAGAGTTGCTGATCCAAAGGAAAATAAATGGTTTCTCTTGCCTAGTTTCAGTTGTAAAATCCCAAGGAAAACTTCTGATTGGCTTAGCTTCAGTCATGTGTTCATTTCTGGGCCAACCACAATGGCCAGAGGGAGTGGCTGGAAGAGGCAGTGCCTTGGAGAAACGAGGGGTGATTCTATCATAAAAAGGAGTTCTGGAGAGTAAATCAGGCAGACACAATCACTGGAGGAGGAAGCGATGGAGGAGGAGAGTACAGGAGATTTAGAGGAAGAAGATCTGTGAAGAGCTTGGGAGGCAGTTAAGAAGGGAAAGCAAGCCGGGCTCGGTGCCTCAGGCCTGTAATTCCAGCAGCTTTGGGAGGCCAAGGCGGGCAGACAGCAAGGTCAAGAGTTCAAGACCAACCTGGCCAATATGGCGAAACCCCGTCTCTACTAAAAATACAAAAAAATTAGTCGGGCATGGTGGCATTTGCCTGTAATCCCAGCTACTCAGGAGGCTGAGGCAAGAGAATCGCTTGAATCCGGGAGGCGGAGGTTGCGGTGAGCCAAGATCGCGCCATTGCACTCCAGCCTGGGTAACAGAATGAGACTCCTTCTCAAAAAAAAAAAAAAAAAAAAAAGGGAAAGCAATCAGTCATTTTTCCAAAGGCCAGTCTGCAGGACTGGGACTGAGCACAGGCTGAAATGAAGGTTGGTCCACCTCTTTAACCCTCCAGGCCTAGCGGGCTCCATCTAATCCCATGTGGGGAATGGGCATGGAAGATGCCACAACTTCTCAAGCTTTCCCTAGGAAAATTGGTGGCTGAACTTCTGGCCCGAAGAATCTGAGGTCAGACACAAAGTTGTCCTTCACCGGCTGGAAGGTTCTTTTTGGTCTCACTTTTTATCTTAAATGTACAGGAGTTTGATATTTTCCTGTGTGTCTTGTTATAAGGGTAGTTGATCCTGTGAAGATCTTCAAATCAAATGGATAATTCAGGGCCTATATTCACGCTGTGGCCTTGGTAGCTGCTGAGAGGCTGCTGGTACCACAGAGCTCTCGATGCCCTGACTCAAGAAGCTTGGGCACATATGGTTGGCAAATTTGAACCCCAATGTCATGGAGTGTGGCAAAGGGCAGAAGGATAACATTCATGTGGGAGGCTCCTGGGAGATTCATACTTTGCCCAAAGCCAGCTTTACAGTCCCCCTTCTCTTCATTGACCGTCCATCCCTGTTCCTCATTCACACTTGAACTGGAGCTGGGGGGGCTTGCATCTTGGGGCTGAGAGACTATCCTTGTGCTTGGTACATCCCAGAGCTCAATATTAATAAATACTCAAGAAATAGTCACCAAATCCATTGCTGCTTCAGAATTCAGCAATAAAGTTAGATGTTTCCTAAAAATGTCTTGTAGGTCTTTCGGAAAATCACTTTGCAAATATTTCATGAAATAAGAATGAATCATCAACTACAATCATAAAAAAGTATAATTTTATAAAAGTATTCTAATACGTATCAAATATTATAATTGTTTATATATAATTATAAAATGTTGCAATTATAAAAGATAGTAAGAGTTGTCTTTTGTACAGGTTTTCCATGTGACAAGGACTTGGCATTGTGTTTCCATATGCGAGGCCAGTGTGACAGTACAGTTTGAAGACAGCAACCACTTTATTTTTCATTGTTCTATACCCTCTCCTTGCCACAACTGAATGCCCTAAATATATATCCAGCTCCTCCTGACCCCCACCCAAATATTAAGTCACAATTGACTAGTCTTTTGAGAGGCCGAGGCAGGTAGATCACCTGCACTCAGGAGTTGGAGATCAGCCTAGGCAACGTGGTAAAACCCCGTCTCTACTAAAATACAAAAAGATTATCCAGACAGTGCTGCACGCCCATAGTTCCAGCTACTCGGGAGACTGAGGCAGGAGAATCGCTTGAACCCGGGAGGCGGAGGTTGCAATGAGCCGAGATCATGCCACTGCACACCAGTCTGGATGACAGAGCAAAACCTGTCTCGGAAAAACAAAAACAAACAAACAAACAAAACCAGGCACAATTGAGACTATTTATGGGGTCAGCCAGTGAGGGTGGGACAGGAGTACCCTGTCATATGCCCTCACTGATTCTCCTAAGATTCTCCTTTTTTGCCTACATAACGGTCAGGCCAGCAGGTCTCCATACGAGGGTCTGTTCTTCTGCCAGGGCCCCTGACCTTTTGCGTCCTGGAATACAGCAGAACAGGATGGCACAGCCCTGCTGGAAATAGTACTTGGGAAAAGGCCACAGACTCAACTGCTTGCTCCACAGCACGCATGGGGGCCACTGCCAAAAATATAATTACCCAGAAATGTGGAACCAAGACAGTGGAGCACAGGGGGCTGAGCAGGGACAGTCGGGGAGGGAGGGGGCAGAAAGGCTGGAGGATGTCAGACTGGTTCTGAGGGATGGACAGAGTCCCTCTCGGTGGCCCAGTGAGCTGCCACTGGGGAATAAGAGGCCCCAGGCACCAGGGAAGATGGATCTGCAAACTAGAAGCTTCTAAGGAACTTGACTTGACTCTCTAACCTTTCTGGAAAGAGAGAAGCCCTTCCCATCCTGCAAAATTGTGAATGGTCACTTTGCGAAGGGAGAATCAGGCCATCTTCCCTAAAGAGAAGCAGAGGAGGAACCCACCAGCTCGCCTCTGTCCACCCCGTGTTAGGCAAAGCTAATCTCCCTGGTCCTCAGAGGGGATGGGAGCAAAAGATGGGCTACAAGCTCATCTGTGGAGAAACTACAGTGGAATATTCACGGAGATCTTTGACCTAGAGGCTTTTGTGCAACTGTTAAGTTCATTTTGGGTCATGGGGCACTCTTGTGCCAGTCCTCACTGGTATGATAGTTACAGAAGAGCTGGCATTTCTCTTTGTTTTAGTAGTGCCCCCATCAAGGTACAATATATCATATATGATTATTAATGACAAGTTATGGGACACTGCTGAATTGATATGACCATCTCCAACCCTGAGAATGTGTCCTAACGCACACCAGCACATAGATGCGACATTGAAATTTTTAGTGACTGGGGCCTCGACTGCATCAGAACCAGCAAGGTTCTGAGACCTTCTGTGCCTGGCATTGGCAGGTTGGCTTGTGAGTCATGGGAATCTCCAGGAGTCCCAGGGAAGAGCCGGAGCAGAAGAGAGGACACTTGGGGATCTCAGGGCAGTGCTATTTACCAACTGACATGGAACTATCTCTTTATTTTAAAAACAGAGAGGCCAGGCACAGTGGCTCACACCTGTAATCCCAGCACTTTGGGAGGCTGAGGCAGGTGGATCACCTGAGGTCAGAAGTTCGAGACCAACCTGGCCAACATGATGAAACCCTGTCTCTACTAAAAATACAAAAATTAGCTGGGTATGATGGCGTGCACCTGTAATCCCAGCTACTCTGGAGGCTGAGGCAGGAGAATCGCTTGAGCCTGGGAGGCAGAGGTTGCAGTGAGCTGAGATCTCACCACTGCACTCCAGCCTGGGCAACAGAGCGAAACTCCATCTCAAAAATAAAAAGAAATAAAAATAAAAATAAGTTTAAAAAATAATAAAAACAGAACCAATCAAATATCCACATACAAAAGCATGAAGTTGCATCCCTTCTTCACATCATATGCAAAAATTAACTCAACATGTACCACGGACTTAATGTTAAGAGCTAAAACTATAAAATCCTTAGAAGAAAAATTAGACATAAACATTTGTAACTTTGGGCCAAAGAAAGCCTTCTTAGACACCAAAAAACACAAGAAACCTGAGAAGACATAGATCAAAATGCAAAACTTGTGTGCTAAAGCATAGCACCAAGAAAGTAGAAAGATAATCAGCAGAATGAGGGGAAATATTGGCAAGTTACATATCTGATAAGGGAATCATATCTTGAATGCAGAAAGAACTACTACAGCTCAGTAATAAAAGACAAACCAATTTTTAAATGGCAAAGGATCTCAATATACATTTATCCAAAGACAATATACAAATGGCCAAGTAACACATAAAAAGATTCTAACATTAGCCATCAGAGAAATGCAAATAAAAACTACAATGAGGCTGGGCACGGTGGCTCACTCCTGTAATCCCAGCACTTTGGAAGGCCAAGGTGGGCAGATCACCTGAGGTCGGGAGCTCGAGACCAGCCTGACCAACATGGAGAAACCCTGTTTCTACTAGAAATACAAAATTAGCCAGGCATGGTGGTGCATGCCTGTAATCCCAGCTACTCGGGAAGCTGAGGCAGGAGAATCGCTTGAAGCTGTGAAGCAGAGGTTGCAGTGAGCCAAGGTTGCACCATTGCACTCCAGCCTGGGCAACAAGAGTGAAACTCTGTCTCAAAAGAAAAAAAAAAAACAAAACAAACAAACAAACCACAATGAGATACTACTTCGTACCCAGTAGGATGCTATAATTTTTAAAACGAAAAATAAGTGTTGGCAACAATATGGAGAAATTGTCACCCTCACACAAAGTTGATGGGAATGCAAAATAATATAATGCCTTTGAAAAGCAGTGCGACAGTTATTCAACAAAATTAAGCATAGTTTCCTTATGACCCAGAAATTCCACTTCTACGTATATATCCAAATGAATAAAAATGTGTCCACATAAAAAAACTTGTACATAAATATTTATAGCAGCATTATTCATAATAGCCAGAAATGGAAACATCCCATATGTTTATCAACTGATGAATGGATAAGCAATGTTGGTATAGCCGTCCAGTGGAATACTATTTAACCATGAAAAGGAATGAAGCACCAATACATACTCCAGCGTGAGTGAACCTGAAACCATGCTAAGCGAAAGAAGCCAATTGCAAAATATCACATATTATATGATGCTATTTATGTGAAATGTCCAGAACAGGCAAATCCATAGAGACAGAAAGAAGATTATTGGTTGCCTACGGTCACAGGGACTGGGAGGAAATGAGGGTGACTGCTAATGGGTACATAGTTTCTTTTTAGAGTGATGAAATGTTCTAATATTGATTGCACTGATGGTTGCACACCTCTGAATATACTAAATGCTGTAGAATTGTACACTATAAATGAGTGAATTGCATAATACGTGAATTCTATCTCGGGAAAGCCATTAGATGTACCACATTGGCTAACACAGGAACACACTGTTGAAAAACGCAGATATGAGTGTGCATGAGTGCATCCACACACACACCCCAAGCCGACACAAACATGAGAAGAAATGGAGAGAAACTGATCAATACAAATGGCTGTGAATATTTTTTACAAGAGTGGCTGTGGACAGTGAATTCTTGCTGCATAGTTTTGGCATAGGAGGTCCTACTGAAAATACATATAATTTTGCCTTCCCAAAAGAATAAGAAGCTTTTGTACCCTCAGATAATTACGTTCTGGAACTTTCTTATTTGGGCAGTTTCTGGAGTTGTAACCGTATCCCTACTATTACAGAAATAGGACTCCCAATGATAATATTTAAAGAGAGACCTGCATGAAGCTTATAAAATCCTAGTGCTGTTTCCTCCTCAGAAAGCAGGCACTCTCCCCTCCACACCAGCAAACTGCTTCTGCCTGACACCAACCAAGGAGACGCAGTGGAAGAAGATGCTCTCTGGGAAATTACAATGCAATGATTCAGTTCCATGTCTGGGAAAGATGGAGGCCTCGTGGCTCACACCCAGGCCACGGCAGGAGCCCTGAGTTATACACTGTGTGGGGATGTCGGGGAAGGCTATTTGCCAAGCAGAATAAACCCATGTCTTTCTCAGAGGGGCCTCTGAAGTAACAGATGCACTCGCTGGTTAAATGCAACTCCAGGGCAGATGAGTTTGGGTTCAGGAAAGCAATGTGGCCTTCTCGGTGACTCATCTTTTGTGCTGCTGCACACTGTCACTGCACTTGACTGTGCTGCCACTACTGACATCTGACACTTGTTGAGAACAATGATAAACACCTACAAGCTTATCTCATTTCATCCTCAAAACCACTCGATGAGGTCAATGCCATCATCACGACCACTTTGCAGGTGGAGAACTGAGGTCCAAAGGGGCAGATGAAGTTCTGAACCCAGTTCTGCCTGACACCATTGCCAAGTCATAATCACTTACACTTCAAAAGCAGGAGCTCTGAACACATGCTTACAAACTAAGAGGGGAAGGACGGCAGAGGAGGGGAGAAGCTTGTTTCTTGTATTCTTCGGCCATGGCATTGAATTACTGTTGAAATTCTTGAGAGGCAACATTTCTGAATACAAGAAGCATATGAGAGAAATATCCTTATCCAAGATACAGAGAGAGAAGAAATGAGGAGGGATATATGACACTGAAAAAAAATCTCTCTGCACATGTTTAAGGAAGACAGAAGGCACAGGGGTGAGTGTGGAAGGTAAGGGTACAGAGACGCCCTTCAAAGGCTGGGCCAGGTCCCCTCAGAAAGCAGACTCTCCCCTCCACTCCAGAACACAGACAGAAACCCCTCATCTCGTGTTCCAGCAGCAACCGAAAAGTCCTCCTGTGAAGGGCACTGCCTTCTTCTCTTTTCCTTCTCCTTGCATTCCATTCAGAGATCCTACCCATAGATGAATGAAAAGAGGTTTCGGAAACACATTTTCCAGATTTAACAGAAGTTTCTCGGTAGATCCACACTGAGTCAGGAGGAGAAGGCTGTGGGACGAGGAGGTGAACATCGGCTGGGTGCAGTGGCTCACACCTGTAATCCCAGCACTTTGGGAGACTGAAGCAGGAGGATCACCTGAGGCTGAGAGTTTGAAACCAGCCTGGTCAACATAGCGAGATCCCATCTCTACAAAAGACAATTTTTTAAATTAGCCAGGCATGGTGGCATGTACCAGTAGTCCCAGCTACTCAAAAGACTGAGGCAAGAGGATCGCTTGAGCCCGGGAGTTTGAGGCTGCAGTGAGCTGTGATTGTACCACTGCACTGCAGCTGGGAAAACAGTGCAAAACCCTGTCTTAAAAAAAAAAAAAAAAAAGCAGCAGGACATTGATTGGGGCCAGAAGGACTAGCTCAAGTCTCAGCATCAACTCTAATGGGCCATCACTTTGGTTTCGTTCTTTTACATATATATATATATATATATATATATATATATATATATATATATATATAAAATTTCAGATCTACAGAAAAGTTGCAAGAATTGTAAAAAGAATTTCTGGCCTGGCACGGTGGCTCACACCTGTAATCCCAGCACTTTGGGAGGCTGAGGCAGGCGAATCATGAGGTCAGGAGATTGAGGCCATCCTGGCTAACACAGTGAAACCCCGCCTCTACTAAAAATACAAAAAATTAGCCAGACATGGTGGCACATGCCTGTAGTCCCAGCTACTTGGGAGGCTGAGGCAAGAGAATTGCTTGGATCCTGGAGGCGGAGGTTGCAGCAAGCCGAGATCGCACCACTGTACTCCAACCTGGGCAGCAGAGCGAGACTCTGTCTCAATAAAAAGAAAATATTTCTACAAGCCTTTCACCCAGGTGCCCCAAATGTAAACATTTTATCACTTTCCCTCTCAACTGATAGACAGATATAACATAGAGGCAGATATATATACAAGTACATAAACATACACAAGTATCGCAAATAGATACATATGCATATATGCAAATATATGTATACACAGATGTTCGTACATATATACTTTCTCTTTATATATGTATATGCATACATATATACATATATGTAGAGAGAGAGGGTGTGGTGTTTTGCAATTACAAACAATGTAGCAACTAATACCTTGTGCACACATATTTTCACATTATGGGAATGTTAGCCGCTTTTAAATGTTATGTTTCAGTAAGGATTAGATCCAACTTTATGTAATAGAAAACTCAAAATAACAGAAATATGTAATGGGTTATTGCTAGCCACACAAAAAAAGATCCAAAGCAAGAAGTCCATGTTGTCACTGTGGCTGATCAGGGAGCCTGGCTCCTTCTTTCATTCTATTCTTCCATTCTTAGTATGTTATTTCTATCCTTAATTATCTCATGATCTAAACGGCTGCTGATACTCCCATCATCACATCCGTGTTCCAGGAAGGAAAACGATGTAAGGTCAAAAGAGGCTTTCTTCAGCTGTTTCTCTTTCATGGAGATATTCTGAAAGTGTCTCCCAACAACTTTCACTTACATGTCATCGTCCAGAATTCAGTCACATAGCTACAGGGAGGTTGTGGAAAACTGTCTTATAGTCACACCACTGCCTTCAGTGATTAGGGTTCTTTTGTTAAGGAGGAGGGGGGAAATGTGTGCTGGATCGGCAACTAGCAATCTCCACCGCATGTTACTACATTATATTTCACCCCTTCCGTCACTACTGTACAATCAGTACACCTTTTGTTTATGAAAGTGACCTAAAAAGTCATCTCTCTCCCCAGAGTACTTTGGGATATTTTGAGGTGTATGCTCATAGTACTGAACGAGTACAGGGCCCTCCCACCTTGGGGACCAGTTGGCGTGATGGCCACTGGCTCCACAGGAATGTCCAGGAGAATGCAACACTGGGGCCACCCTGTCATATGAGCCACCAGGAGGGACACGTGTTTTCACAAGAAGGGAAAATACAATGATTGTATTAGTCCGTTTTCATGCTGCTGATAAAGATATATCAGAGACTGTGCAATTCACAAAAAAAGAGGTTTAATGGACTCACAGTTCCACCTGGCTGGGGAGGCCTTACAATCATGGTGGAAGGTGAAAGGCACGTCTCACATGGAGGCAGGCAAGAGAAGAGAGCTTGTGCAGGGAAACTCCTCTTTATAAAAGCACCAGATCTCATGAGACTTATTCACTATCATGAGGTCAGCACAGGAAAGGCCCACCTCCATGATTCTATTACCTCCCACTGAGTCCCTCCCATGACACATGAGAATTGTGGAAGCTATAATTCAAGATGAGCTTTGGGTGGGGACACAGCCAAACCATATGGTTTGGCTGTGTCCCCACCCAAAGCTAAGGAGATAAACCCAGAAGCCAGATGCCACTGTCTTTCACCAGAGGTGAAAGTAACAATGTACTCAATGTCACCAAGAGAAGCAAATATATCAAGAGACTTTAAAAGTGCCCAGGTTAATCCCAGAGGGGATAGAGACTGTCATACAAAGTGGCTTTACATTACAAAATGGCATACAACAGAATGATTTCAGGGGTGCCAGAAAATGCAAAGTGCTTATGTGTGAGTTTGGGAGTGGAGGTTGCAGAGGAATGAGGTTCAGTTGGGTAGGAGGAGTGGGGACTGAGCTGTTGGATTTCTGCTCCGGAGCAAGGAAAGGGGGCCTCTCACCGTGGCTCAGTGAAAAGTGCTGGGGTTTTGGAGTGCGATGGAGCTGAGTTCACACCCCAGCTTTATGTGTGGCAACCATAAAGTCACTTTATTCCTCAGGCAGCTTCCTCATCTACAGTCTGCTTTCTAGCACAGAGCTGCGGGGAGAATTAAAGGATGGCTGAAAGATTCAGCAAGGTGGTTATTAATCTAAATAGTTACTGCCACGACTGGGTGTGGTGGCTCATGCATATAATCCCAGCACTTTGGGAGGCTGAGACTGGAGGATCGCTGGAGCCCAGGAGTTCCAGCCCAGCCTGAGCAATACAGCAAGACTTCATCTCTACAAATAATAATAAAAAAATTAGCCGGGCATGGTGGTACACATCTGTAATCCCAGCTACTTGGGAGGCTGAGGTGAGAGGATTGCTTGAGCCTGGGAGGTTGAGGCTATAGTGAGCCATGATCATGCCACTGCATTCCAGCCTAGGCAACTGAGCAAGACCCTGTCTCCATTAAAAAAAAAAAAAAAATAGTTACTATCATCTCATTTAGTATGAAGGTTCTCCACCAGTCCTTCCCCACGTGTTCACGTCTGGTTACCAGACCCTCCCCTCACTTGGACGGAGGATTAGAAATGGAGGAGGGCAAACACCTTCCTGGGAGAGGCTGGGCTGCAGCCCCCAGGGAGAAAGGGTAGAAAGCCACAAGTAAGGGATTTTCCACTCTCCTTATGCTCCATCCTCCTGACTTTCCCTTAGGTAAAGCCAGACAGCATGGCAGGCCCAGGGGCCCACAGAGGCCACTGCCCATCAAGATATGGGAAGTTTCCCTTTTTCACGCCCTAGCATGCTGGGTCCAAAGGAGTTTTGTCCCTAAGGGGCTGTTCATTAAGGAATCACTTTCCTTACACTCAGGACTCCAAGAATGTCAGCCTATAATTTAGTATTGTCCCAGTGACCCCTGGCTATGCAGCCCTGAACACATCTCAGTCTCAGGAAATTGCCCTCCCTTTCCCCTCGGGGTATTTTGAGACACCCATAAAAGCTTTGCTCTGGATGTCTGAAGTATCAGAAAGTGCTCAGGTTGACAAAACGAATGTGTCTGAGTAAGCACCTCAGTTCTTACTCATTAGATTCTTGGATAAGAAAAAAAAAGAGCTGCCATTAATTGAACACCTACTATGTTCCGATGCTTTATATGCATTCTCTCATCTCACCTTTACAATCATCCCATGGGTGTGGGAAGCAGCTATTATCATCCCCATTTTGCTGTAGATGAGACTCAGAGAGGTTATGAGGCTTGTCCAAGGTCACACAGTCAGCAAATAGCAGATTTAGGATCCAAACATAGTGCTGTCTGTCTGATCCTAAATCTATAGTCTTAAAAAGTTGGGTGTGGGCCAGAGGCTGTGGTTCACACCTATAATCTTAGCACCTTGGGAGGCCATGGCAGGAGGATTGCCTGAGGCCAGGAGTTTGAAGCGACAGTGAGCTGTGGTTACACCACTGCATTGCACTGTCCACCTTAGGCAATAGAGTGAGACTCTGTCTTAAAAAAAAAAGGCCCTTTGGCAGAAGGTCTTTCAAAAGCTCAAAGGAAAAGTGGGGCTTGGATGGGAGTGTGTCCTCTGGTGTGGGTCTTCCACAAGTCCCCAGGAGACTTCATTCTACGAAAGACCCGATAATGTCCGACTGGCTGAGAGGCGATTTCCCGCTTTGCTTCTCAGCCACAGCAAAAGCAAAGTTTATTTTCATTGCCCTACTTCCCCATGTTGGAAGAAAGCAGAGCCTGGGCCCAACATTCCATTCTAAATAAGAGATGAGGAAGCTGTTAAATCTAATTAAGATGATTTGTACATTTTGGAAGAAGTATTACACACACACACCCCTCCCCCTAGGCAGACCCATGGCACCATTTCCAGAATTGAGCTCGATATCAACCCAGAGCCACACTCGCATCTGCCCACAACCATGAATCCACCTGCAGGGTAGGTGGGCAGTCAGCATGTCATTTCAGGGGCTGCTCATTCAGATTTGGTTCATTGAGGCCAGCATGGTGGCTCACGCCTATAATCCCAGCACTTTGGGAGGCTAAGGTAGGAGGATCCCTTGAGCCCAGGAATTCAAGACGAGTCTGGGCAATATAGCAAGACTCCATCTTTACAACGAAGAATTTTTTTAAAAAAATTGCCAGGCATGGTGGCACATGCCTGTAGTTCCAGCTACTTAGGAGGCTGAGGCAGAAGGATCACTTGAACCTGGGAAGTCAAAGCTGCAATGAGTTATGATATGGCACCACTGCACTCCAGCCTGGGTGACAGAGTGAGGCCCTTTCTCAAAATAAAATAATAAAATATAAACAAAATAGTTGGTTAGTTGGTTGCCTGGGTCTGTCTTCTCCCTCCTCTTGGGAACCTTTTTTTTTTTTTTTTTGATACAGAGTCTTGCTCTTGTTGCCCAGCCTGGAGTGCAATGGCATGATCTTGGCTCACTGCAACCTCTGCCGCCTGGTTTCAAGTGATTCTTCTGCCTCAGCCTCCCGAATAGCTGGGATTACAGGCGCCTGCCGTCACACCCAGCTAATTTTTGTGTTTTTAGTAGACAGGGTTTCACTGTGTTGGCCAGGCTGGTCTTGAACTCTTGACCTTGGGTAATCTGCCCACCTTGGCCTCCCAAAGTGCTAGGATGACAGGCATGAGCCACCGGACCTAGCCAGAACCTTTATGGATTTCCATTGCCCCTGACTCCCGCCATACTCCATAAAGAAAGACAATCGTGACCCGTTAGTAACTAAGATTCAGGCCTTGGGGCTGGAGTAAGAGGGATGGGAGGCCAGTAATGGGCTGTACCTGCCCACTCCGGCCTGAGTGGTCATTGGCCAGTTGAGATAGGCAGTGTCTGAGATTGTCCTTCTCAAAGTGCAGTCTGTGCACCAGCATCATCCACATCACCTGGAAACTTAGAAACCCCAGGGCCTTGGGCTGCACCTTAACACATGCACATTCATGTCTGTGAAACTCTGCTTCAAGATCTGCTCCAAGATCTGAAGACCTGGAGCCCTCCCCCATTCCCCGCCCCAAATCCAGTCAGCTTAGCTTTCCGGAATATGTAGTACCCTGACAAATGAATGAATAGTCCTGCCAGAAGGAAAGTTTGAGAAATATTACACGCCATGTTCCTCTCCAGAGTGCACAAAACGCATTAGCAGATTAAAGGTCCTGATAAGTCCTGCATTAAAGCAACATATTTACTTGTGTTTGACTGAATGCCTCCTCAACTTACTTGGCCATGAAACATCCTTTTCCTAAAACACCCAATTGTAGAAAATATTTTAGCAAACACTGCCTTTACTTGTAAGAGAGAAAACCACAATTCTTTACCTCATCTTTAGGAGAAGGCAGCTGTGCAAAACATGAGATTGCATCTTAATAACCAGTTCCAAGACCTCAGGATGTACAAATCAGAAATCTATTTTAAAGGTGACAGGCAAGCTTATATCAATTTCCTTTAACTAGAGTCACACCCTCTGATTTCCACGATTTCAGCCTCAATTCCCACGGTCCCTTAAACTCAACACGCCCAGCCAAATTTCATTACAGAATGAGGCTCTCTGATAACATCACCACTTTTCTCCTAGGTCCTTCCCTCCCCCACTTACTAATCCCCTACTCTCCCCCCACCCCACCCCGGCCCCCACTCCACCCATCCCTGCACTGCCTTGGCCTCTCCATCTAATCAATTGCCAAGTTCATTAGATCTTATCTCTGCTATGTCTTTCAACACTTCCCGCCCTGTTCCTTCTCTCTGTGACTAACCCAGCCTCTTGCCCCCAGGCACCTTCCTGCCTTGATTTCTCCATAATTTATCCTATCCCCAGCAAATAGAAAGATTTCTCAATGCACAGATGTGCTTCCATTGCTCATGGGTGCCAGTCTAGGCACTTACTTTATTCTCATTCTAATAATATTATTCCCATTTTGAAGATCAAGAAACTGAGGCACAGGGAGGCTACGTGACTTGCCCAAGGTCACGTATTCCGTGAGCTGTGGCAGGAGGATTTGAGGTTGGAAATTCAGCACCAGAAGCTGAGTGCTTGGTCCCTGCATAAATGCATTCTGCACCGTGATCTTCTAACAGGCCTGCTCACACCTGCTGCCTCCGCCATGCCAGGCCCACTACTGCGGTGGAATATGGCGCCATTCCCCATCTCCAGCCATCAACATTGTCGTGTTATTGCTGCTCAAATGCATCAGGTGAGGCATCTGAGATGCAAAATTTCAGAAGGCACTCTGCACTCTCACATCCCCGTGATGCTTTCAGGAGAGGCCATCCTCACGTGTTTTCAGGTGGCCAAGGGCCTTCAGGGGGTGCTTTCACGGAGAACATTCTTATATTTTGCACTGGAGGCACCTCTCTTGCCTCACCCTCATCCTTGCCCTGCTCGATATACACCATCTTGTTTAATCCTCAGAAGAAGCCTGTGTTGCAGGCTGGTATTGTGATTATCACCAGCATTTTACAGGTGGGAAAACTCGGGTACAGAGAAGTAAAGCAATTTGATTTAAATTGAGGTCCAGACTTAATTAAACCCCAGGCCATCCAACTTTAAAGCTGTGCTCTAACCCACAGGGCTCTGTGGGATTTGTTTGTGGCCCCAGAATAGCACAAATGAAATCTGTACTTGGCAGAGAGCTGGGGCATCCGTAAGAGGTGTGCTGGATGGGGTGCAGGGTCAAGAACGCTCAGGGAGGGAGGAAGAGCGCTGGGGAGGTGGCATTTGAGATGAGAAGAGACTCAGCTAGAATTTCAACAGGTGGCACTTTGGGGGAGGGCAGGCTAGGAGGAAGGAACGGGAAGTACAAGGGCCAGGGGCTAGGAAAGGGCAGGGGCTGTTCCAGGACAGTGTGGAGCCGGGTTTGTCTGGGGCACGGAGCACGTACAGAGAAGGCAGTGCGGAGAGGCACTGGCTGGGGACAGGCCAACACCGGAGCCTCCCTGGTGAGGTGGGATGGCTTCACCCAGCTATGTCCGAGGACAGGGAGACTTCTCTTGGGGCCAGAGTGGGCATCAAGTCCTTACTGTGTCTGGCACCTGCTCACCTCTGTGAACCCCAGATGGGAGCAAGCCTTTGCCCTTTTGCATTGGAGTGCTTTGCCCCTACATAAATGAATTCTGCACCATGGCCTTCTAGAGTCCTGACGGCAGGGGAATGGGGCAAGGGCTCTCAGCTTGCCTGGGGCTTCGCTCGGTGGTATCCTGGCCTGACTCGGCATGAAATAAGCAGGATACAGAAAGCTCTCATGGGCCAGGAGCACAGGCAGAGTCCCAGGGTGCACAGAGGAGGCAGAGTCACAGGGGCTGGTGTCCAGGCTCTTGGGGAGGCAGCAGCAAGGAGGCAGATTCAAAAGAAGGCTTAGCCACATGCATTCAGGGACAGGAAACAGCCCATCTTCTCCCTTCCCTCCACATGCAAAAACACGTCTTGACTGCCACCATCCTAAAAAGCCTGGGAACGTCTCCTAAGGAGGACTGGAGTGCTCCGGTTTTAGGGACACAGGCTCTTTCTCAATTGCTGATGTCCACATTGCCCTCTCTGCAGATCACCTGGAGAAAACCATTCATCCCTTAATGCAGTGGTCCTCAACCTTTTGGCACCAGGGATCAGATTTGTGGAAGACAATTTTTGCAGAGACTGGGGTTGGGGGATGGTTTCAGGATGACTCAAGCTCATTACATTATTGTGCACTTTATTTCTATTATGATCATATTGTAATATATGACTAATTAGTTATACAACTCACCATAATGTAGAGTCAGTGGGAGCCCTGAGCTTGTTTTCCTGCAACCAGACAGTCCCATCTGGGTGTGATAGGAGACAGTGACAGATCCTGAGACATTAGATTCTCATAAGGAACCACAACCTGGATCCCTCGCATGCGCAGTTCACAATGGCGTCCAAGCTCCTATGAGCGTCTAATTCCGCTGCTGATCTGACAGGAGGCGGAACTCAGGCAGTGATGTGTGTGATGGGGTGTGGCTGTCAATACAGATGAAGCTTTGCTCTCTCTCCCACTGCTCACCTCCTGCTGAGTGGCCCAGTTCCTAACAGGCCACGACCGTGTGGCCCGGAGATTGGAGACTCCTGCCTTGGAAGGAGTCTTATTTAATCCTCAGAAGAAGCCTGTCTTGCAGGCTGGTCCCAATGGGCTCCACAGCCATCCAGCTCTCTTCCCCTGGCTCCCATCATACACTTGGTGTGGCCTCCAGCGTGTCTGTCTGGCCTGTCTTCTAAGACAAGTGTTCTCAGTCTGGAGAAGCATGTCAGGGCTAGGGTGAAAGCCACCGAGTCCACAGCTCAGCCTCACGCAACTTCACTCCCACGCCACGCCTCTGTCCACTTGGGGTGGTGCCTCCGTGGTCCCCAGGGTAGCTCCCCACTGGAATCACAGCAGAGCATGTCTGTGGGTGCCCACGGCTGTGGCCTCCCTGCATGGCATCAAGGAGGTGCTTGGTAAACACTGGTTCAATGGAGTAATACTAATTTTAACGGGACCTCTGCCAAGTATCCCTGCACCTGACACCTTGGTTACCTGGCAAAGACCTCCTGGGCAACCATCGCCTGGCATATACAGTCAGCAAGTCTTCCCAGTAACTCCTCCAACTACCACTTCTTTACTGTAGTCAAATTCATATAACAGAAAATTTGCCATCATGGCCATCGTCTATTCTTCAAGTCTATCATCTAGTGACATCCACATTCACATTCACGATGTCACACAGCCATCACCACTACCTAAGTTCCAGAATATTTTTATCACCTCAGAAGGAAATCCCATACCCCATTCCCCACTCCCCTAACTCCCACCCCCCACCTAGGCAACAGTGAATCTTGCCTATTCTGGAGACTTTGTAGAAAGGGAATCACACAATATGTAACATTTTGTGTCTACTTTCTTTCACTTCACCTAACATTTTCAAGATTCTTCTGTGTTGTAGCAGGTATCAGTACTCCATTCCTTTCTATGGCTAAATCATATTTCACTGTCTGAATGTACCACAAGTCATTTATTCATTCACTGGTGGACATTTGTACAGTTTCTAGCTGTCGGCTATGTGAACAGTACTGCTAGGGACGTTTATGTACCTGTTTTTGTTTGTACATCTATTTCCAATTCTTTTTGGATTTATATCCAGGAGTGGAATTGCTGGATCATACAGTAATTCTTTGTTTAACTTACTGAGGATCCACCAAGGCCAATTACCACTTCATTCTGAGATGTATACACCTTTATCATAAGACATCTAGAAAATGCAGACACACATAAGGAAACGTTAAAATCACAAATAGTCCTGGCACTCAAAGGACTGGACCATTGTCAACTGTTCTGAATGTTTCCCACTAGAATTTTTTAGAATGCTTACATAAACAAATTTTACTATATAATTAAAAGTTTATACGAAAGTGGGATTGTAGAAATGCCACTTAATGCCACACTTTAATGCCATCTTCTCAATGACAAGCCTGATTAAAACTGAACCTCAGCACTTCCTGCTCCTTCCCGCTATGATTTCACTCCCTGGCCTTTATCATCCTCCACCTTGTCTATATCGTGCTTATCATAAACCCTGCGAATGCTGGGATTGCTGGCTATTTTGTGCAATGCCTGGCACACAGAGATGCAATCAATAGGTATTTGCCAAGTGAATAAATATTTGTGAATGAATGAAAAGGCAGCCAATTCAAAATTTAAACCAAATTTCAAATGCATTTGCCGAAGAGTGGCAGAAATGGTTATATACTATTTCCCGTTGGTGAGTATCCACATTGGATCGCCACTGCCCTCATTCTTTTTCAAAATGCTTTATCCAAGGTGTAAACGTGGTCCCTGGGAATCCTATTGACTAGAACCAGGTCATCACCAATCCTCGAGCTTTCTGAGTTTGATTTTGCAAGGAGGCCCCATCATTTCCATCCCAGGCTCCTAGAAGTAGGGGGTGGAAAAAATTGTTCTGAAAAATGTCCAACAGGCAGAGCCCATTTGGTCCTAATTTCACAATAGGTTTCTTCCGAACCCCAACTGAAGCCAAGATCCCCAAAGGGAGACCGTGTCTCTGCCTCCACCTTCCTGTCCATGTCAGAGCAATTCTCCCAGCCACCTTGTCACAAGCCCGCTGTGCTGCTGATATTAGTTACAGATGATGGCAATTAGAGGCCGAATCTCTCTGGCTCCTGGTAGAATACTGAGAGAGAGCTACAGCTATTTTAAGATTTTAAGCAGATTTATACTTAGTGCTTCAAAGAAGGCCCAACCAGCAAAGAAAATATGGTAACTGTTGCTTTAAATTATAGCTATCATTACTTCAAAAGGATATTCAATCAGAAACCACTGAAGACTAAAACTATTTACATCTCCTGACACTTAAAAGCAAGCAAGCAGTTTCAGCCTGTCAGCCTTGGACATGTTGGCTACAAAGAAAGAGGTACCTCTCCGGCCTGCAAAGAAAAACATTTTCTGGGGAACAGGAACTGGGAAGGTACCTTGGGAGTCCTCCTGCCCAGAGCTTGCCTGCCATCTCTCTCCTACAGACTGTAAAGGAAAAATTTGGGGTCTGGGGTATGTGGCTTTTCCCAAGTCTGCAGACAGCAGTCTCCAAATCCCTGGAAAAGCTGGCTCTTTAAGCCAGGATGACTGCCCTTTTCTGCCTGGCCTCTGGCTTTCAGGTCCCTGCCCTGGGGAAATCCTGTCTCATCCCATTAATACAAGTCCCAGGACAGAGCCGCCTCCTTCTTCTCCCTGGATTCCACTGCATGACAGGACAGCAGGGCTGGGTGATGTATTGATCAAAATCAGAGGCAGTGGAGCCCTTTGTTAACAGAGAGAGTGGTCTGAAACATGGGCTTTGAGGATAGACTTCTCCAGGTTAGAGTTCAGGCTCTTGAATATACTAGCTGTGTGACCTTGGACAAGCCAGTTAACCTCTCTGAGACTCAGCTTCCTTGTAAGTAAAACTGGGATGATTCAAATCCCCTTTCATACCATTTTTGAGAAACTTCAATGAGATGATGTACAAAAAAAACACTTTATTAGTTAGAGTAATGCTAGATGCTGTAACAAATAGTCCCAACAATTTCAGTGGCTGAACGCGATAAACCTTTTCCCCTTTGCTGACAATTGAAGGAAAGTGTTCCTAGTCAGCAGGCAGTTTTTCTCCCTGCGATGATTTGGGGTGTTTGGAATCCCTCCATTCCACAACTGTCATCTTCTAGGGTTTAAATGTCCTCTGTTTCTAGCCTCAGGAAGGAGAAAGAGGCAGTGGGCTCTGGATGCAGAGATGAATAGGATTTCACCAGTTACCCCAACTCTGGAGATCAGTTAAGGGAACAGCCTCTTTTGCTCTGTGTGTGTCTGTACCCTCCCACCCCCCAGAACTTTGCATTCCGAGTTAAATGCCCTCCAACTAGCTGCCATAACCTTGTGTGTACCTGCATTCGCCATGTCCCCTGGAATGTAATTTTGTGGGCAGACTCTGGACTTCTGTTTTTCACAGAACAGAATAACTCAGCATTTGGCGCACAAGAGAGATTCAAGAAATATTGGTTGGAAGAATCAAACAGGAAAATCTAGGACCCTGCTGCATTCCTCCACAGGGCAGGTACAGATTAATGAATGTTCATCAACAGGTGATTAGTAAATTTTGCTACTTGACAATCTGGAGAAAGAATATTATAGGCATTCCCTACACCAGAGGCAAACTATGGCCTGTGGACCAAACTCAGCCCGTTGCCTGTTTTTGCAAATGTTGAATGTTTTGTTAGGTGTGTATTGCACTCTCTAAATGTCTTATGACAAATGTGTATGCATCTTGGAACAAAGTGGTAACCGGACTTGGTGGTTCCTCATTAAGTAAAACACAGAATTACTATATGATCTAGCAATTTCACCCTGGATATATATCAAAAAGAATTGGAAGTAGATGTGCAAAGAAAAACGTGTACACAAATGTCCATAGCAGCACTGCTCATAGTAGCCGAAAGCCAGAAAATGTTGTTTTGCCCCTGTACACAAGGGGCCTGGAAATGGAGTCCCCGGCTGGGTTACTGCCTCCCAGGATGAACCCTACACTATGGCAGAAAAGCTCAACTTTTTGGTGGACAGGTAGCGTTCTCTGCCACATGCACTTAGGGCAGTGTTACTCATTAATATTAATATTATTTTTACTGTAATTTTTTTCTAATTCAACTTTCCAATTGTACAAATGGGATCCAGGGACATGAGTGCCAGGTTCCGGCTAGTCAGTGACAGAACTAGAATTGGAACAGAACTCTTTTGGCCTCTGACCCACCCTGGGAGCCAGGTGAAGGAAGAAGAAGTTCCGACTCAGGGTTATTTGCTTTAGGTAGGCAGGGACTTTGGAAAGTTCAATCCCCAAGTCTTAGGAAGCCAACATTTCAGGGCTGCTGATAATTTTGCAGGACGGAAGAAGGTCAGCTTTGCTCTTCTCCTGGGTTCTGGAACCAGACCTTCCTAACCTGCGCTGCTTACCTGGAGCCTCAGCCCACTGTCACCCCTGCCCTCATCTCCAGACTCTTCTTCCAGCAAGTAAGAGTCACAGCAGGTACCACATTGGGCTGAGGCCCACGATCTCCAGAGGGGAGGAGGTGACTGCCTGTCCCTGCTTGGAAGCTGTTAAAAAGAACTCCTTCTTCTCACCTTGACCCCATGGCCCACTCTGCCTCCAGCCTGGATAAGCTCAGAATAATAAGGCATGAGTCCAGGACAATAAGGCATGTCCCTTGTTGTCCTGGGCTCAGCCCCTCCCTTGCCAAGCAGGCCTGGGGGTGGCCTGAGCAGGTACACATAGGCTGTGCAGCCTGAGAGACAGCAAGGTGGGGCAGGTGGTGGCATGGGAGTAAGGAGAATGCTGTGTGTTACCTGGCAAGTCACTTCCCTCTCTCGGCTTTCACTTCTCCAATGCCACCTGTTCTGCCTACCTTGTGGGGTTGTAGAGGACGTGGTAAAAATCCTCAGGCATGACAATATCTTGCATAGTGGATGTTTGTTGATTTTTTAATCTTTCCTAATAAATTTCATCTTCTTTTCCTAACAGTAATTGGATTTGTTTTCAGAAATTACCTAACTCTCCCCCACTGTGTGTAGTCTTGAAGGACTGTCAGTCAAGTTGCCACACCCCTTTCCTGCCCAATGGGTGTGTACAAGACTCCAGATCAACCAATCAGAATCTTCCCTGGGACACTGAATCTTGAGTGAAGTCACTGAGGATGGGAGAAAAAGAGAGAACAACTGGAGCTGTTTTTTCCCTATGGGACAGCCTGCTCCCACCTGCTTGTACACACACACGTCTGCACACACACACACACACACACATTCTCTCACATGCACACATGGATACTCACACTCACTCTCACACACACATTTATACAATCACACACACACTCAGATACACTCACACTCACACACACATACACACAATCACACTCACACATTCACACGCATTGTCACACACACTGTCAGACACTCGCACACACAATCACACTAGCATCTGAGTCCTACAGTACCCGAAACTCCTCCCTAAGGATTTGCTTGTTTCTTCAACTAGGCTATTAGCCCCTTGAGGGATGACATCTTATAATTCTGGATTTTTCTTTTCCCCAGCTTGGCTTGCAAAGCAGGGATGGAGGGACAGAGCACCAGCTTCCATGTCACGCAGAGCAGGCTGCCCTCCCGGCGTCCCAGGACCTCCGGCTCCTGGGGCTTGTTCCTCATCTCTAGCTCCTTCACAGAGTTGTCCTGAGGCTCACAATGGGAACACATCAATAAATTACCTACTGTGTTAAAAGGAGTTATTATTATCACAATTGTTATTGACACTTAAGCCTGAAGGCAAATAAATGATTTTTAGTTGCAAAATGAATCTTACTCTTTTCTGGGGAACGGCTGGCATCAAGGAAGATTTTGCTCAGAGAACTAGCTTTTAGGCCCTGAACTCAGATTCCCCTGACAATTTCTCAGCACCCACCATGTGCCAGGAGCCACTCTGGGTGCTTTCAAATAAATTTTCTGAAAGCCAAGCAATAATAATTTCCTTTCAGTTCCTATTTTTTCTCAAGAACTAGGAGTATAACAGAGAGAACCCCTTTTCTAAATGGGTGTGGTTATCAACTAATTTTTTGGTGGAACATCTTCATTCTCGTGAGAGCACACCCTCAGACTGTTAGGGTGGGCTCTCAAATTCTGACTGATAGGCCAGGCACCGTGGCTCACACCAGTAATCCCAACACTTTGGGAGGCCGAGGTGGGAGGATCACTTCAGGCCAGGAGTTGGAGGCGAGCCTGGCCAACATGGTGAAATCCCGTCTCTACTAAAACTACAGAAATTACCCGGGTGTGGTGGTGCACCCAGCTACTCAGGAGACTGAGGCAGAAGAATCATGTGAACCCAGGAGGTGGAGGTTGCAGTGAGTGGAGATCATGCCACTGCACTCTAGCCTGGGTGACAGAGCAAGATTCTGTCAAAAAAAAGTAAAAACAATAAAAAGTTAAAATCTGGTTGCCTTCTGGGCAGGGGAGAACGAATAAATTGTCCTCAGATGCCCCTAACAGGCAGCCCCATTGATCCCCAGAAAGAGTGAAAGCTGAGGGTTGGCACACAGCCCTGAGTCAGGGACCTCAAGTCAGTGAGCTGCTGTCATTGCTGGAGCCCCTAGAGGCTGGTTCCCACCTACCCAGAGGAGTGTGACAGCCCAGGGACCTGAAGCATGGAGGAGGAGGCAGAGCTGTGGCAGGCAGGGAAGATGGTTTCCCAAACAGAAGGACCGTAGGCAGAACCTGACCTGGAGAACATCTGCATGGCCCCTGCCCCAGATCTGCTCTCCCCTTTCCTGCTCTGGCTTTGTGGTCCAGGAGGTTGATCCCAGGTAAGAATCAGAGTTTCTATGCCTCCTCCCCGCCCCCCAATTTTACACACAGCTTATAGGAGAGCGAACAGGGAGCCCTGATAAGAGAATAGAGGGAGGCAGAGAGGAAGGAGGAAAGCGAACGGGGGTCTATTCCCAGGCTCCCTTTCTCAGGGTCACCTGGGACCGGCTGTGGCCTCAGCAGATGGCTCTAGGTTGCCCCCTCTATCCACCTCTCTCTTCTGGATTCTGATAACTGCTCCCTCCCCTTGTCATTTTAGGTCTAGAGGGGAGCAACTGTTTCACTGTGATCAGTTTCTCTGCCTCCTGCCCACATCTTTGAAAACACTGCTTTTGAAGGCCTCCTTGAATGATCCTGTCTCCTGCTGATGGCGTGACTGTCAGCCCTCTCCAGAACACGTTCTCCATCAGTCCGCAGAGTGGAGCACCCCCTCCATCCTCATCAGAGAGGTGGCTATGAAATATGCCCACTTGGAAAAGTCTTGGAGGGAGACAAGGAACCTCCCTTCTTCCACTTGGCCAGGGATCCAGGAGTTCAAGGAAAGCCAACTCCAAGAGAAGCTGATAACCAGCCCATCTATTTTTCTTTTCTTTTCTTTTTTAAGAGACGAGTGTCTTGTTCTGTCACCCAGGCTGCAGTGCAGTGGCATGATCATAGCTCACTGCAGCCTCAAATCCCCTGGGCTCAAGCAATCCTCCTGCCTCAGACTCCCAACATACTGGGATTGCAGGCAGGAGCCATAGCACCCAGCCCGACCATAGATCTTTCTAGTTAAGATTCTGGAGATATTTCAGCCACTGTGAATGCTGGGGAAGGGAGAGAGGGAGGCAGAGATGGGACAGGGTAGGAAAAGGGCTGAAAGAGGCAGCTAACCCTTACCTAATCTTCTTATCACCCTGGGGAATTCTCTCCATTTCCAATCGGTCATAAAATACTCACCTAATTTAGGAGGAGATGGTGACACAGATGTTGCTCCATGGGCACTTTGCACAAGACAGTTCTCATGATAAGTCGTGGAGGATTTAAAAGGTTGCTGACATTTTCCGTTATGTGTCTTTTCATTAGAGGTAACTATCACTTTAAGCAAATTGTTTCAGGGCCTAGAATGCGGCAGTAAGTGATCTAATTATTATAGGCTGTAATTTAGGAAGGTTCATTATGTCACAGACATTATGACTCCTGGGTATTACTAAAGGACTCATTTGTAGGCCTTGAAATGATTTTCTCATGAACACATATAATGTCACCTATAGAATGGGTGTGGAGCCTTAAGATGATTTGACATATGAAAAACTTCATCTTTCTTGGGGACTAGATTTTTGAGACAGTCACAAACAAATGATCAGATAGGATAGTAGATTTATGCCTGGTTAAAGGAAAACCCAGTTCTGACTAGAGTAACACTGGACCCTTCAACTCTGTTACCTAACATCAAATAAATCACTTAAGATAAAGGTGATATTAAATGATAACCAAGAAGCTTGCAATGTCTAAATAACTTCCATCCTATGGAGGCAGAATGCACTAGAAATGGCTGGTTTTGAGTTTTATTTATTTATTTATTTTGAGATGGGACCTCACTCTGTCACCCAGGCTGGAATGCAGTGGTATAATCATGGCTCACTGCAACCCTAAACTCCCTGGCTCAGGTAATCCTCCCACCTCAGTCTCCTGAGTAGCTGGGGCTACAGGTACACCACCATGACTGGCTAATTTTTGTACTTTTTGTAGAGACAGGGTTTTGCCATGTTGCCCAAGCTGGTCTCAAACTCCTGGGCTTAAGTGATCCTCCCGCCTTGACCTCCAAAAATGCGCGAATTGCAGGCATGAGTCATCAGGCCCAGCCAGCTTTGAGTTTTTTTTATTTTCTTTTATATCCTCCATCCCCAAAAGAAAGCACACCAGTGATATCCAGATTCACAAAAATTAAGCATGCTTTTGACTTAACCACCAAGTTGTAATTGTGTTACGGCGGCAGTGGGGTAGAGGCTAGCTGGTTGCTGTCCACCTGTATTTTTCTCTTTTCCTCCTGGGCACCGAGCTAGACTACATTTCCCAGCATCCCTTGCAGTTAGGTGGCCATGTGACTGCATTCTGACTAATGGCATGTAGGCAGAACGGATGCATAACTGCCAGTCTTCCCATCAAACCTCAGCACAATACCCCAGCATTCTCTTCCTGCCACCTGCTGTCAGAATGCAAAGAACCAATGGGAGCTTAACAGGTACGGGGATGGTGGAGCCACCAGATGGAAAGAACCTGACACTGAATGACTAGGGGAGCAGAGTCCCTCCTACCCACTGTGAACAGGACAGTGACATGACTTCGTGTGCATGTAAAGCCACTAGGCATTGTGAACTATATTTTCCAGCAGTTATACCCTTGACTCATGTCTTCATGTTTAGGGAATTCTCCATTAAATCAGTGTTTCTCAGCCCCATCAGCCAAGATCTTGCATAGCTCTACTTTCTGGAGTTTGCGTTATAAAAGCAAGGGGTTTCTTTTCCAGGCTACCAAATATTTTTAAAAGAATGACAGAAAACGTATGAATTCCCAAACTTTCAACTTACAGATATTCACAGACTTGAACAAAACTGAATGCGAGAGTCAAAACATGTCAGAACCGCTCTCCACGAACAATGGTTGTTTATGTGGTGCCAGGATATTGACTTTCTTTGTTTCTGATTAGATCTGAACCAATCGCTGGGATTAGAAGGATGCAGTGTTTTGATTGGCCAGGCCTGGGCCACATGCCCATCCCTAGAGCTAAGAGTGCAGCCAGTTTCCCCAAACCAAATGCACTGGGAGTAGAGAAGGGATGGTTTCTCCATGGAAACCAAGAGACTGCTATCAAAAGAAAGGGAAAATGGATGCTGGACAGAGAAAAACTAGAAATATCAATTATTTGCACATTCAGGTGAGGAAACCAAGAAAAAAACCTCTGGGGATTGTCCCAAGATCAAACAGCTTAGAGACAATAGAAAAAACCATCCTCTGCTATTTCAGCTTTCTCCCCATCACCCCAAGGTAGCTCAGGACAGCATGTTCACAGGGCACCTGATTTTGGTGCAATAACCCCCAATTGCCAGCAACTATAGATAATTATAACCACGGAGGAACCATGTTCCCTAATGCATGAACCATAAACCCATCAGTTGTCCTGAGCCTGCAGAGGGATTTATAAAAGGCCATTCATCTAATTAATAATTGGTCTGCTTCCAACTTAAGTGGTTTGCTGCTGTTAACTGGAAGTATGTTTTTAATGTAAGGAACTTACTCCCATTAGCTGTCTTCTCTTTTGAAAATATGACCAAGTAAAAGGCTGAGATTTCACAAGCTGAGAGAATCACCTGGCATTAGCCGGCCTCTTAAGAGTTTACCTGTGCAGCCAAGTTTATTTCCAACATCAGGCTCCCAAGGACAAAATGCATCTTTCATGAAACAGACGTTGAGGGAGAATTCCACAGACGATGCTGGGTTTTCTGCAATTGATTCTGTTCCAGGCCTGCCTACGCATCCGAGGCCAGGTGTGGAATAAGGCCTCCTGAGTGACACTTCCTGGGTGACAGCATTGCCTGTGTTGATGAATAGAACACTTATCTCCTTTGTGCTTCTTAATGCAGAAAACGTTTCTTGCAGATGGAATTTTTGGGAGGCATTTGTGTCTCGGTTTATTAAATGTTTTGATGGTCCCAAGGGATAATTGGGTTAGGCTCTTTTCCACTTGCCAGTTAACCTGTTGAATGCCTGGCAGTTAGGAATGAAATGAATCCTTCTCTCCTTGGGGAGCAACGGCAGTAATTCGCTTCGCCAGCCTTGCTCTTGGTGATACTTTCAAAAGATCCTCAAGAATGTTCTTCTGGGCCAGATGCAAACCCAAATTCCTCCAGCTGATTGTGATTTTAGAATCTGAGTTCTTGAAATGTTTTATTTGGTCCAAAGCTTGCATCAGTTGCTTGATCTGATAGATTGAAACAAAAAGGAAAAAAAAAGTTTTTAAATCCTCCTAGGATTTTTCCAGACTTTCTCTGCTTTTGCCAGGCTGTGACCTAATCCTAGAAACCTCTTTACGACTGTTTGGGCCTAGTTAGAGTTATTTAAGGCAGGCCGGCTGCGTACTTTGCAAAGTCGCACTCAACACCCATCAGTAATCAGCTGCCTGGGCCCTAGATGCTTATATTTAAATAGCAGCTGCACTTTAGGACCTCAAGGTTGTTTCATCCACCCTACAAACATTTGGAAGTTTCAAGAAAGCCCCTTTTCACAGGAAGAATAGAGCTGATGTGGGAGAATCAATTTGGATAAATCATTTATCTAAATGCGAACCGGCTTTATAAAGATGTTAAGCACATTAGACATTTTCCCTCAAACATCCAGCTGTTTCTTCTAACTGTTTCCAGAGAACCTAGACAGAACCAGACATCCTCCAAGAGAAAGGTTCCAGCGTCACTGAAAAAGAGAAACAGCCCCTCGCCTTACCCCAGCTGGAGGGGCCTAACGTCTTCCATGACTCTCAGCACACCTGCACAGATGCGCTGTCTGCAGAAAGGTATGCACCTCTTCTTGCAGCTGGACTGCCCACCACGCCATTCCGCCCACTCCTGCTTGTCTGCAGTCAGACCCAGATGTAAAACCGATGACAGTTTCTGTATTTTTTAAGAAAGAAAACAAAAACACCGTGTCTCTTCAGCATTCCCCTGCAGTGGAACCAAGCGGGTTAAAGAGAACCCAGGGGAGAATGTAACCCGAAGAGTCGGTGCCCAAGAGCTCGCTTAAATGATGACAGCTCTGTAGGGCTGGGAACATCTGGAGTGTGGAGACCAGGCTTGTCTCTCCTCGAGCTGGAAAAACACACACAGCTGAGCAGGCTGCCAGAGACAGAGGGGAAGGCTCTGAATTTCCCAGCTCACCCCAGCCTCCCGAGGTTAATATTCCAAGGGCAAGGACTTCATTTGAACACCATGTTCTGTCATAAGGTCTTTGCTGAATAACTCACTTGATGCTTTTCAGCAATTTTGAGGCCAGGGGCAGAAAAAGTCCTGCAAACAAATGATAGTAAACCTGCCTGCAAACCTGAAGCAATGATTCTCCACATTTGGGGCATCATCTACTTGGAAAAATGCTTCCAAATCCATTTTCACATGATCCCTTCAATAAAGCTACCCAAAAAGACAGGACAGTGACTGGCATTCCCATTTTACAGATGAGAAAACTAACTGGCATACAGAGTATTTCCTTTTTCTTTTTCTTTTGTTTTTAAGACAGGGTCTCACTCTGTCACCCAGGCTGGACTGTGGCACAATCGCGACTCTCAGCAGCCTCATCCTCCTGGTCTCAAGCAATCCTTTCACCTCAGCTTCCTGAGTAGCTGGGACTATGGGTACATGCCACCAGGCCTGGCTTTTTTTTTTTTTTTTTTGGTAGAGACAGGGTTTTGCCACGTTGCCCAGGCTGGTCTCAAATTCCTGAGCTCAAGCAATCCTCCCACCTCAGCCTCCAAAAGTGCTGGGATTACAGCATGTGCCACCACACCTGGCCTTTTTCCTTCTTCTCTTGTGAATTCAATTTTTATACTGCTATGAAAATATTGCCAGGCTGTAATGTTAAGTAAGCAACAGGTATGTATGTATAGTGAGTATGTATGTGAGTATGTATAGTATGTATAGCATGCTGCTAATTGTGAAACAAGAATGGCAAATACTGTGTTAATTCATAGATGCATAAATATGTTGGAAAAGATGCACGAGTAAATTTAAAAACTCAAATATTTCCGAAACCACCCCTTCCTGCATATCTCATAGCCTCTCTTCCTGAAGTACAACCTTTAGAAGTTTTTAGAGAGAGAAAGTTGAAAATTTTCTTTTTTGTTTTTCTAAAAATGTATTTGCTTCATTTTCACTCTTAAAAGATGATTTAGCTCGTTATATGTTTCAGTGAGCAGCTATTTACTCCCAGAACTTTGAGGATATTATTCCACTATTCTCTGGATTCTGATTGCTATTCTCATTGCTACACAATATGCAACTCTTATTGCCATTGCTATTGTCAACCCACCTGCTCTTCTTTGTAAGCAATTTGTCTTTCCTATCTGAATACTTTTATTATTTTAATTTCTTAACACTTTTAGGTTTTATTTTAGATTCAGGGTCACGTGTGCAGATTTGTTACATGAGTGACACACAGAATTTAAAAGGCCATAAAAAGGGCCCTAAGGGGAATCTCCAGCACTGGGCCTGAGGTTCTCATAGCACTCATGACACTATTGCGCTCAAGCAAGGTCACCAAGATTCTTCTTGCTTGTCCTCCCACTTAGGGGCTGCAGGACCTCAGGCAGAGTCTTCCTGTTGCAAATTTCCTTAAATGGGGATAATAATTATACTTGCCTGATAAAGTTGTTGCAAGGAGTAAATACGATTTTGTTTGTTTTTATTTTTATTTTATTTATTCATTATTATTATTTTGAGATGGAGTCTCCCTCTGTTGCCCAGGCTGAAGTGCAGTGCTGTGATCTCTGCTCACTGCAACCTCTGCCTCCCGGGTTCATGCAATTCTTCTGCTTCAGCCTCCTGGATAGCAGAGATTACAGGTTAGCACCATGTGTCCAGCTAATTTTTGTAGTTTTAGTAGAGACTGGGTTTCACCATGTTGGCCAGACTGGTCTCGAACTCCTGACCTCAAGTGTTTCACCTGCCTCAGCCTCCCAAAGTGCTGAGATTACAGGTGTGAGCCACCACACCCAGCCTAAATGAGATAATTATATAAAACTCTTAGAACAGTTCCTGGCACATAGAAAGCACTCAGTAAATGTTAGTGATGGTGATGGGACTCAGGGACCTGAGAGATGAAGCCTGGGTTAGAATAAGCATTTCTTGAAGTTTGCCCTGGGACTCTAGAAATGCTATCCTATTTTATGTTTCAGGGCAAAGGAAGAGAGAAGAAGGGTTCTGTGGTCAAATAGGTTTAGATAAGGTTAGGACAAACAGCCAAGCCAAGGTTTTTTGCAGAACTTCTAAGAGCCCTTACACATCCAGCATTTCTGAGATCCTTGAATTTGGAGGCCATCTTTGGCAGAGCGTCTGGTGGAACTTACTTTGGGAAATGCTCAGCTCTATGAGATCTTCCCCAGAGTCTTTCTGCACCTGGATGTGTTGTATAAGGGTGGCCCGAGAACAGTCATTATGCTTTGTTGGGCTTATGGCTTGGTCTCCTAAGAAGGTGGGGAAGTGAGGGAACAGCTGGGAATTCTTCAGAACTGAGAGTGTCTCCAGGCCAACAAGAGGTCTTTGCAATCTCCTCCAAGGCAGGGATGGACCAGGGAAATCTTCTTATTATTTTAGGTTTAAGGGATACAGGTGTCATTTGGTTCCACGGATTTATGGCATAGGGGTGAAATCTGGGCTTTTAGTTTTGCCATCACACAAAAAGTGTTCTTTGTACTCACTGAAAAAGAAATCACTACATAAAAAAGATACTTGCACTGGTATGTTTGAGATAGCACTATTCATGATAGCAGATACGGAATCAGCCTAAGTGTCCATCAATGATGCTTAGGTAACGAAAATGCCGTGTGTATACACATTCAAAGGAATATCACTCATCCATACAAAAGAGTGACATCATATCTTTTGCAGCAACATGGCTGGAATTGTAGGATCTGGGAAGTCTTTGAACTCCTGAGCTCCTGATCTAAGCAGAGGAGTCTTTGTTAAGGACAGTGAGAATGACTTTGAGTGCCCAGGAAGTTAGTTATGCCAAGGAATGTGCTCAGCCCAGCAGAAAGGCAGGCTTCCCGCTACATGATGGGAACCCTCTCTGGAGGCTAATGTTCATGATTTCTCTGAGACTCCAATACTGAGGGACTGGCTGGGGCACGGCAGAGGCTGCCTGACTAGGGATGGAGTGGAGAGATAGGAAGAGGAGATGGGATGAGGAGATCTGGATGGAGTGAGGGAGCCATGTGATTATCTGAGGAAAGCCAATTCTAGGGAGAGGGAAGAGCAGGTGCAAAGGCCCCAGGGCACAAGTGTACTTGGCATATTCAAGGAACAGAGAGGAGGCCCTAGCAACTTGAGTGGAGTGAGCAAGAGAGAGAGAGAATGAGAACGAACTGCGAGATGCATCTATAGGGCAGCGTATAGCCCCTTGCATAGTGTGTGAGAACTTGGGTTGTATTTCTTAAAGAAAAAAAAAATTATGGTGACTCACGCCTGTTATCCCAGCACTTTGAGAGGCCAAGGTGGGTGAATGACTTGAGGCCAGGAGTTCGAGACCAGCCTGGCCAATATGGTGAAACCGCGTCTCTACTAAAAATACAAAAATTAGCCGGGCGTGGTGGCCTGCACCTGTAGGCCTAGCTACTCGGGGGGCTGAGGCAAGAGAATGGCTTGAATCTGGGAGGCAGAGGATGCAGTGAGCTGGGATGGTGCCACTGCACTCCAGCCTGGGCGACAGAGTGAGACTCTGTCTCCAAAGAAAAGAAAAAAAATTTAGAAAATCGAGAAGAAAAAAAATCCACCCATTATCTGCCCTCTTTAACTGAGTTTCAATTTCGTTCTGCTTCAGAAGGATTAACCAGACCTTCTGGTTTCAGAAGAACAGAGGAAAACTGGAAGGACCTGGGGTACAGGGGGCTGGCTGGGGGTGATGAGGAAACCCTGCAGAAGGTTCTCCTGCCAGAGGAATCATGTCCCGGTTTTGCTTTGGAAACCCGGGGCCTGACCGGTTCAGCCAAGTGGGGGATGCATTTTTTGGCTTCAGCACTGAGAGAGAGAGGAATCAAAAAAAGGAAGTATCATTTCCTTAACTACTAGGTATTAATATCCTGTTTAATTTAATTTCGGCTTTCTGCGCCGGTGAGCTCTTTTCCCTCTAACATACAGTGTCAGCTTGGCAGGGAGTTTCTGACAGTATCAAAAGAGGATTTAGCTCTGAACCCTTGCCATGAAAGTGTCTCTATCTGCACACAGAAGAGAGCATTGTGTCCTGCAAAGACAGTAATTGACTGAATGAGGCCTGGCACCTGGGCCTGCCGTGGAGCCCTGATAAGGACATAAAGACAGGCTTAAAGGGTCTGCTTGCCAGAGGCAGAGACGCTCACACGTCCCTGGGAGGAGGGAAGCCCAGCCATCCCTGCCATCCTCAAGGAGAGCTGAGCGCAGGGGCTCAGCCCCTGCAGCCCTGCAGAAAGAGGGTCCTGGGCAGATGCAAGCTGGAAGCATTCCTCACTTCAACATGGTGAACTGGCACTCCTCATGGGAGATAAGCAGGGGGCAAGTGGGCAGGGCTGGCCCCAGCTGGCTGATATGCCTATATGCCTTCTCTTTATTTCTTCCTCTTTCTTTCTTTTTCCTTCCTTCCTTCTTTCTTTCTTTTTCCTTCTTTCATTCTTTCTTTCTTTCTTTTGAGGCAGGTCTCACTCTGGGACCTCAGACCCCAGGCTGGAGTACAGTGGTGCAATCACAGCTCTCTGCAGCCTCAAACTTCCAGGCTCAAGCAATCCTCCCACCTCTGTCACCCGAGTAGCAGGAACTGCAGTTGCAAGCCACCACACTTGGCTAATTTTTCTATTATTTGCAGAGACAGGGTCTCGCTATGTTGTCCAGGCCGGTCTTGAATTTCTGGGCCCAAGTGATCTGCCCACCTCAGCTTCCCAAAGTGCTGGGATTACAGGGATGAGCCACCATGCCCAGCGTTAAGCCCCCTATTTTTTTTGATAAACACACCCTATTCTTATTTGGTTGGCCCCCATCTAGCAAGATCCACTCTCCATTGTCTGGACTTGTTTGTCTTTAGTCTTCTTGTCTTGAGCTATGCAGCCTCTGTAGAACTGAATCAGGATCCCTGTGAGTCTGTGTGGTTAATTTCCCTAGTGATTTCAAGATGCTCTGTGCTCTGGGAGGCCCTTGCTCAGGCTTCACAACCCTGAACAGGATTGCCCATCTCTCTGAGAACTCTAGGCTGATCACATTTCTTCTTCACACCTTTCAAGAGAAACAAACACTCTCGGATGACAATTTAGTCCATAAGTGACCACAGGATGATTGCCCACACATCCATCCAACCTTCCATCAATCTGTCCATTCACCCATTCATTCATCAGTCTATCCATCCATCCATCCATCCATCCATTCATCCATTTATCCATTCACCCACGTCCATCCATCCATTCATCCATTTATCCATTCACCCATTCATTCATCAGTCCATCCATCCATCCATCCATCCTTCCATCAATCTGTCCATTCACCCATTCATTCATCTATGTATCCATCCATCTATCCATCCATCCATTCATCCATCCATCCATTTATCCATTCACCCATTCATTCATCAGTCCATTCATCCATCCATCCATCCTTCCATCAATCTGTCCATTCACCCATTCATTCATCAATGTATCCATCCATCTATCCATCCATCCATTCATCCATTTATCCATTCACCCATTCATTCATCACTCCATTCATCCAGCCAGCCAGCCAGTCAGCCAACTCTGGAGAGCTTATTATACTTCACATACAGGAGGACAGTATGTTTAATAGACTTTTGATGGTAAGAGCTGTTGAAGCCTGAATTCCTAACTGTGTGACCTTGGCTAAGTCATTGCCTTAGAGTTTGCCATAGTTAGAGCCTGCATTAGTCAGAGGCAGGCTAACTTTTAAAACGATAGCTCCCAATTTCGGTGGCTTAACGTAATATACATTTATTTCCAATTCATGATCCAAAACAGATGTTTTTGATTGATGCACATCTTTCCTCCATGCAGTGACTCAGGCATCTAAGTTCCTTCCATGTTGAAACTCAGCCCTTCTCTAATCAAAGGAGTCTTTTTCATTCTGCTGGCACATTGAGTAGAAGTGAGGATTAGCAATGGGAGGCCTAGACATGGCACACATTCACTTCTGCTCACCTTCCATTGGTCAGAATTCAGTCATATGGCCACATGTGACTGTAAGGGTAGCTGTGTACCCAGGAAAGGGAGGAGAGTGTGGACATTGGTGGGTGTCAGCTGTCTCTGCCACTGGACTTCCAGATGGCTTTTGATCGCAAAGAAACAGTAAAATGTTAGAGAACAAGAGAAAGCAGTTAATTCTTTTATCTTGTGTAGAATTCTGATGGACAAGATTATACCTACTGTTTTCTAGAAACACATAGAAGTATTTGTTTCAAAATCATTACCACCACCATCAGAGAGAGGAAGATACTTGTCCAAAGCCATGGAGTTGAGACCAGAAGTCAGACTTCCCAGCTCCCAATCCCAGCTTTTCACAATTAACCTTGTTTCTTGATGTCCAACAGCTATGAGACACTGTGCTGGATGCAGAAGAGAATAAACATGCCCCTGTCTCCCAGAGTTCACCTTGACAATGGTAGAGCTGGGGGAAGAGAAACATGTGATTCTTCCTGCAGCACTGCGACCTTTCTGTATCAGTCAGCTTTTACTGAACACTTACTATACACTCTTCTTACTGCTTCACACACGTCAATTCTTTTCATCAAATGCTAGCCCTGTGAAGAAGTCCCATGTTACAGATGAGAAAACTGAGCCTTGGCCACATGGCTAGGAAGTCTTGGAGCTTGGATCCCCATGGAAGCTTTCTGACTTCAGAGCCCACGTTTTCAGCCTCCTAGTTGTTATGCCCGCTTGGGACCAGTGTCTCTCACCAGTCCCCAAGAGAGACTTCCTGACCTTCTAAAGTCAAGAGCTTTGCAAATCCTTATTGGTTAACTTTCCCAGATTCTGCAAAATAAACAGCTCTGGGAAGTTGCAGCTTTTAAAATTTAACATCTTTTTATGTGTTCCAGAGGAAAGGAGAGTTTGGTGGGACCTCAGGTGACCTAAGAAATAGTCTAGACTGGTTCAGAAGGTCCGCCATCCTCACTTGTGACAATGTGGCTTTTATTTATTTTTATTGATTGATTTTTTTGAAATAGGGTCTCCCTCTGTCACCCAGCTTGGAGTGCAGTGGCACGATCATGAGTTCACTGCAGCCTCGACCTCCCCAGACTCAAGCGATCCTCCCATTTCAGCCTCCGGGGTAGCTGAGACCATAGGCACATGCCACATGCCGGGATAATTTTTTATTTTTTATTTTTTGTATTAAAGATGGGATTTCTCCATGTTGCCCAGGCTGGTCTGGAACTCCTGGGCTCAAGCAATCCACCCACCTGGGCCTCCCACAGTGCTGAGACTGCAGGGATGAGCCACCATACCCAGCTGGCTATATGGCTTTTAAATAATTAAAGGTATAGGAAGTGGATGAAAGAAAAGTGTTCATCGGCCTCCACATCTGCAAGTGTGCTCCGTCTTTGTTTTCTGCATTCTAGTAAAATGAACTTCTTTGACAAGCTCCTGGCATGGGACCCTGCACAACTGAGACCAGCAGAAAGATTGACCCCCTATAAATCCACACAGTTCAGTCTAACAAGTAATTATGTGATCGCAACCAACACTGTCAGAGGCGGGGACCAGCGTCTGTAGTTGTTCTGTTCACTCGGCATGTTGGATGGTTTAAATTTGTTGTTCTTGTTTTTCATTAGATTTGTTGTTGTTGTTTTTCAAACAAAAATAAATCATCAACATTTATGAAAAATAAAAGAACGTAAAGCTCCAACTGAATGCAACAGATGGAAAAGAAGGCATAGCAATGATTGGCTAGAGAGGAAATCAGGGGTGGCTGCCCTTCCCCCGGCAGCATCTCCCCAGCCCATGTGGCTGACTGCTGCTTCCCTAACCTGCACTCACCCACTCTCCTCCTCACCAATCCCCGCCATATTGGGTACTGTCTTTTCTAAAATGTTGATCTTTTGATCGGTACAGACTTTTTGCGTTAATTTTGATTTTTTGAAATATTGTATTAAAATTATATGTAGCCTGATGACCGAGTATTATTGGTGTATACTTGAATTGGACTTTTTTGTCTCACCCTGATCTTAGCCCTGGCTGAATGAAGGAGTGCATTTGTGGCAAGATGACCAAATCTTAGACAAGTGCAGAGTGCTGCTGTGTTAGGTGCTGGAGTTAAGTGCGGTGAGAAAAATGGGAGCAGCTAGGGGTACAGGGGTGTCCACTGTGTCCTCTCTCTTCACCATGAGTCCAGACCACCCCCAGGAAAATCAGCCCCTCTAGGGATTAATTCTCCATTGAGCAAGAGAGGGACAGGTAGCACACATCAAATGGCTAACGCTTAGTGAGCTCATACATGTGCATTGCGCTATTATAAGTGCTTTCTGTGTTTTTATATTACATATTATAATATAAATTATATTATACTTTATGTTACAAAAACATAAATATACATACATTTATATGTAAATATGTATAAACATATTTATTAATAGTAAATTATTTATTATAGTCAGGAGGTGATGGTAGAAGTGGATACATCCACTATTGATGTGGTGGCTCACTCAGGACAGGTGACCGGAGGGAGCATGGACCACGTTTGCTTCCGGAGGACAACAGGGCTCTGTAGTTCTCTGGTTCTCCTAAAATTTGTGGGTGACGGGCATCCAAACTTAAACTCTGGACAAGCGTTGTGGCTCACACCTATAATCCCAGCACTTTGGGAGGCCTAGGTGGAAGGATCTCTTGAGTCTGGGAGTTTGAGACCAGCCTGGGCAACATAGTGAGATCTGGTGGCATGCACCTGTAGTCCCATCTACTTGGGAGGCTGTGGTGGGAGGACTGCTTGAGCCTGGGAGGTCCAGGCTGCAGTGAGCAGAAATTGCACCACCTCACTCCAGCCTGGGTGACAGAGCAAGACTCTGTCTCAAAAAAAAAAAAAAATCACCACTGGCTGAAATTTGCCAGATTATTTCCTAACACCAGAGATTACTAGATAGGGGGTAACTCCAGGCCAAGATCAAGCCACCAAACCACAGCCGTAGAGTCCTTGGACACCCCCTGAGCACAGAACCAAAGAAGCATTGGGACTGGTGCACTCACCACTGGCCAAGATGCCCACCCAGACGTGAGTGAGGAACCCAGGCACAAGACCAGGGCTTGACCTGTGGGTGTAGAAGCTTGGAAGGTTGAGGTCCGGATGCCAGTTTTAAAATTTATTTATTTGTATAAATTTATGTGGTACACATGCAATTTTGTTGCAGGCATAGGTTGTGTAGTGGTCAAGTCAGGGCTTTAAGAGTTTGGATTCTCTTTTTATTTTTATTTTTATTTATTTATTTATTTTTACTCTTCCCCTGTATTCCTCTATTCAATCTCAGTTGCCACAATCAGACAGACGGACAGCACAAGGACATGTTTTTCTTGCATCTATAGTGGAAATTTATTTTTATTTTTAACTCTAGCAGCTTAGCCATGACAATCGACAATCAGTCCCCAAGGAGCTCTGCACTCGGCCTCTGAGATGCAGAAGAGGTTCGTGATGGTCAGTTTTATGTGTCAACTTGACTGGGCCATGGGATGCCCAGATAGCTGGCTACACAGCACTTCTAGGTATATTTGTGAGGGTATTGCTGAAAGAGATTAGTGAATTGGTGGACTGAGGAAGGCAGACTGCCCTCTCCAATGTGCAGTGGCAGCCTTCAGTGCACTGAAGGTCTACATAGAACACAGCGGTGGGGGAAGGTTGAATTCACTCTCTGCTTGACAGCTTGAGCTGAGACATCTGCTTCTTCTACTTTCAGCGTTCCTGGTTCTCAGGCCTTCAGACTCCTGGACTGGCATCAACGTCACTGGTTCCCTGGTTCTCAGGTTTTTGAACCAGACATCAACTTTCCTGGGCCTCCCACTTGTACTAGCAGACTATGGGACTTTTCAGCCTCCATAATTGCAGAAGCCAATACCTTATGATAAATTTATATATACAAATATATATATATGATAAATATATATATAAATTTATATGAAGAAGGATGATTGCAGATTTGTAATTTTGCTTTGTTTGACTCTGCTTGCTGGGGCTACATGTGGAGGCCTTGTGTTAACTATTGAATCAGAAATGGGAATAGAACTGCATGTTAGTGTTAGTTTTATATATATATAAATTTACATATATATAAGAATGAGCATATATGTGTGTTAATACGTATATATTCTAAACTATATATAATATATATTATGTATATAATACACACATATATACTATTAATATACATATATAGTGTATATATTATATACATATAATTACATACATAAATAATATATATTATATCATATATAAAAAAATATAATTATATAGATATATACTATATATTGAATATATGTATACTAACAGTATCTACATACTAACAATTAAGTGTATATATACACTATGGTATATATTATATATTATATCTATATATAATATATATGTTATATATGTATACTAATAGTATATATACTAATAATTAATAGTGTATATATGCACATTATTATATATACTATGTATATATACACAATTTATACACTACTATATGTATTTATATACACAGTATATATACACAATAGATACACTACTATATATATACATAATATATACACAATATATACACTATCATATATACACAGTATATTTGTATATACTATATATATTTATATACTATTAATTTTGTCTCCCTGAAGAACTCCAACTAACACAACATCTTAGCTCCTGCATTGTATATTCATCCAAATGCAAGCTGGTGAGCACAAGATTGTTCCGACATTCTTTCCCTGGCCCTCAAGGGACATCTGGGCCCAAGAACTCTTATCTGATGCACTGCAGCCTCCCACTAACATGCAGTGCTATTCCCACTTCTGATTCGATAGTTAACACAAGGCCTCCACATGTAGCCCCAGCAAACAGAGTCAAAAAGAAGCAAAACTACAAATCTGCAATCACCCTTCTTTCTTCCTTTTCCCCCATTCTGGCAGGCGGATGACATGAGCAGGACGTAGGGAGTTAATATGTGAAGCGCCTTCCCTGATAGCACCAGCTCCCCGTGCCTCTGTCTTTTGTGCAAGGTTAATAAAATAAATTTTGAATATCAATAAAGTGCGTTCTATTTTTCTTGGCATGTCCCAGCCCTGCTCCATCCTTCTATTGCAGAAGTCTGCTACAGAGAGATCACTTTTCCACAGATCATTGATGTGGTGCCACAAGGGCTGCAGATGATTTGCTAAAATGCTCCAAAGGTATTCAAATTTCTTTAAAGAAGAAATTCAATTTATGTGCATTTATATTACAATGTCTGTCAGGAAGAAAGGTTATAATCACCAGCATATTTCAGATTTACATTTTCCTCTGTACATGAGGTAATGGTATTAGAGGGAAACGATGGAGCTTAGACTTGAATTGGATGCATGGTCCTATTTTCATTGCTGCTAAAAGCATGTTTTTGAAGTTCTTGAGGAAAGCATATGTTAGCATATGTTAGGGAAACATCAAGAACAGGAGGCTGGGTGGCTGAGACGGAAACATTTGTCTTTCCTTCTGGCTCTCCATGTGGATAGGCTATTTCTCAGTGCCTCCACCCCTCCAGAAGCCATTTGAGGTTTCAGTATCTGACACTGATTCGAGAGCAGAGTTCAGGCTGAATGGGTGTGTTCCAAGGGCACTGTCCTTCTCCACCCTGGAAGTTGCAGACAGTCAACTCCAGTAGGCTCCAGTAAGGGCGGGAAGGAATGAAGCATTAACTCATCCAGACAACAATCTTTGGTACTGGATATTTTTAAATTACTTCCAGGGCTTTCTCCTTAAAAAATTAATCAGCCATGAGCACCCAGAAAGCTCTACTGACAGAGGGACCAGTGCAAGCAGGATGACTGATCCTAGCTCCCTGTAAACAAAAGACTGGGGTCTCCTTTCTTGTCCAGGGTCCAAAGCTGGTGGCAGGCAAAACTAGGATTTCGACCAAGCAGGATTGCTTCTGTGAGCCACGGTACTAATCCAGTTGCCTTGGGCCATCCAGGTAGAGACTACATTTAGATTTCACGAGCCATGCTCTCTAAAGAAGGAAATTCAGGAATCTGAGTGAATGAATGTCTCTCAGTGATTCTGACCAGGTCTGTAATTCACCCTTGTGCCCCACAGCAGAGACTCCGGTGTCTGGCCTCACCCCTTCCAAATTATACACATTGAAAACTTGTCTCCTGTGATTTTTAAAAAAACTTTTCTTGGATAATTTTTTTTTTTTGAGACAGAGTCTCGCTTTGTCACCCAGGCTGAAGTCCAAAGGTGTAATCTCAGCTCACTGCCACCTCCATCTCCCAGGTTCAAGGGATTCTCATGCCTCAGCCTCCCAAGGAGCTGGGATTACAGGCACCCACCACCACACTCCACTAATCTTTTAGTAGAGATGGGGTTTCACCATGTTGGCCAGGCTAATCTCAAACTCCTTACCTCAAGTGATCTGCCTGCCTCATCCTCCCAAAATGCTGGGATTACAGGCATAAACCACCATGTCTGGCCCTTTTTCTTTTCTTCTTTTTTTTTTTTTTTTTTGTGGAGTTTTGCTCCTGTCACACAGGATCTCAGCTCACTGCAACCTCCACCTCCCTGGTTCAAGCAATTCTTGTCCCTCAGCCTCCAGAGTAGCTGGGATTACAGGCATGCACCACCAAATTCGGCTACTTTTTGTAATTTTAGTAGAGACAGTGTTTCACCATGTTGGCCAGGCTGGTTTTGAACTCCTGACCTCAGGTGATCCACCAGCCTCGACCTCCCAAAATGCTGGGATTACAGGCATGAGCCACAGCCCCCAGCCCTTTATAATTTTTATTTTATTTCTTTTTTTTTTTTTTTTTTTTTTTGAGACAGGGTCCTACTCAGTCACCCAAGCCGGAGTGCAGTGGGATAATCACAGCTCACTGCAGCCTCGAACTCCTGGGCTCAAGCCAGAGAAAGCGCTGGGTGGATGGATAGGTGTGTTTAACTGGATATGCCACCACCTCCTTTATTGCGATTTCCCCTCAATACAAAAGTAGTAGCTGTTGAGTGTAGAATATTTGGAAACTATGAACAAGCTGAAAAAGAAAAGAGAGAGAGAAAATTAAAATCAACCTTGATTTCACCCCACAGAGGTAACCATTCTTAATGGTTCTCTTTATACTGTTTTAGCATAAAACCTTCTGTATTGTTTATACAGATAACTATCACATATATAACATGTATTTTATATAAATATGTCTTTATAAAAGCAAAAAGCATACTCAATTATTTTATTGATTGATATGGTTTCGCTGTGCCCCCACCCAAAATCTCATCTTGAATTGTAATCCCAATAATCCCCATAATTCCCATGTGTCAAGGAAGGGAGCCAGTGGAAAGTGATTGGATTATGGGGACAGGTCCCCCATGCTGTTCTTGTGATAATGAATGAGTCTCACAAGATCCGATGGTTTTATAAGCATCTGGCATTTCCCCTGTGTGCACTCGTTCTCTCTCCTGCCGCCCTGTGAAGCGGTACCTTCTGCCATGATTGTAAGTTTTCTGAGGCCTCTCCAGCCATGCAGAACTGTGAGTCAATTAAACCTCTTTTCTTTATAAATGACCTAGTCTCAGGTATATTCCCTCATAGCAGTGTAAGAATGGACTAACACAGTGATACCTTGGTTTACAACAGATTATGAACATCTCTTTATGTCATTGAAGAGTCTTCCAAAACATTATTATTATTATTATTATTATTTGACAGAGTCTTGCTCTGTCACCGAGGCTAGAGTGCAGTGGTGCGATCTTGGCTCACTGCAACATTCACCTCCAGGTTTAAGCAATTCTCCTGCCTCAGCCTCCTGAGCAGCTGGGACTACAGGCGCAAGCCACCATGCCCAGCTAATTTTTGTATTTTTAGTAGAGATGGGGTTTTAGCATATTGGCCAGGCTGGTCTCGAACTCCTGACCTCATTGTCCACCTGCCTCGGCCTCCCAAAGTGCTGGGATTACAGGCGTGAGCCACCGTGCCCGGCCCCATAACATAATTCAACATCTACATGGTATTCCTGTCTTTGGCTGTACCTTAAAACATTTTCCAATCCCCTCTTACTGGACATTTGGGTTGTTCTGAATTTTTCACCAACATAATTAATGTTGCAAGGCACATGTGTGTAGCTGCTCATATTCACAATTACTCAGGGCAATCCCTAAACAGTGAAATGTGGAGATCATGAGATATAAATATTTGTAATACTTTCTGTCCATATTGCCAGATTGTCCCCAGAAAGATTGCACCACTTACTCTCCCCATTGTCAGTATGTGAGAGTCCATGTTTCACTGACCTGAGCCCTAACTTAATTGGTTAAGAAAAAGCCTCATTTGCTATAAGTTTGATCAGGAAAATAAAAGAAAGAAAGAAAAAGGTCTCTGATAAGTTGGTCACTGCTCAGTCTAGCAGAAATGTAGACAATGGATTTACTGGGAGATTGGGCTCTTCTGGGGCAACAGGAAAAAATCATCTTCAGTTAATGGAGGAGCTGGGGAGAGTTCTTGGGGGAAGGAGTCATAAAGAGATATTCATGTGACACCTGTAAGCCTTTTGGGTGACATTAGGCCTACATTAGTATCTCTAGGTTTTATGTATTTATTTATTTATTTTTATTTATTTATTTTTTGAGATGGAGTCTCACTCTGTTGCCCAGGCTGGAGTGCAGTGGTGCGATCTCAGCTCACTATAATCTCTGCCTCCCAGGTTCAAGCAGTTCTTTTGCCTCAGCCTCCCGAGTATCTGGGACTACAGGCCCACACCACCACACCTGTCTAATTTTTTTTTGTATTTTTAGTAGAGACAGGGTTTTACCATCTTGGCCAGGCTGATCTTGAATTCCTGGCCTCAAGTGATACGACCACTTCAGCCTCCCAAAGTGCTGGGATTACAGATGTGAACTACCGTGCCCAGCCTAGGTTTTATTTTCTGATTTCAGGAATCGCTAAAATTTGGTAGGACGCAAACTCCTGGCTGAGAGGTGATAATGAAAGGGAAGATATTGTTTTGTGTTTAGAAGAAAAAAATATCAAATAGAAGGAATTGGTTGGAATAACATAATATATATCCTCCTGAAATCCACGAACACAGCAGTAGAGAGCTGGAGAAGAGTGTCTGGGTAACTGGAAGGAAAGCCACGTTGACTGGCTGGAAACAATAGTTCATGATTTCTCCTAGTCCTGTGGGTTGGCTGAGCAATTCTCCTGCGGCTTCTGCCTGGACTGGTCCTGCCACTGGAATCAGCTGGAGGGTCAGCTGGGCTGGAAAGTCCCAGATGACCTCAGTCACACAGGCCTTCCATGTGGTCCCACAGCCTCTGGAAGTCTAAACGGACTTCTTTACCTGCTGGTCTTGGGGCAGCCTTTCACAAGGACCCGGGCAGAAGCTGCAAGGCCTCTTAAGACCTGTACTCCAAACTCGCCCGCCCTCACTTTTTCCCATAAATTTACTTGCATGGTGGTAAAGTATATGGGACATCGAATTTACCATTTTAACCATTTTTGTGTGTTTGTTTGTTTTAGAGATCAGGTCTTGCTTTGTGGCCCAGGCTGGAGTGCAATGGCACGAACACGGCTCACTGCAGCCAAAACTTCCCCAAGCTTGAGCCATCCTCCCACCTCAGCCTTCTGAGTAGCTGGAACTATATGTGTGTGCCACCATGTGGACTAATTTTGTTTATTTTTTGTAGAGACAGGGTCTCCCTATGTTGCCCAGGCTGGTCTCAAACTCCTAAGCTCAAGCAATCTTCCTGCCTTGACCTCTCAAAGTGCTGGCATTACAGACATGAGCCACCACACCTGCCCCATTTTAACCTTTTTTTTTTTTTTGAGACAGAGTCTTGCTCTGTCACCAGACTGGAGTGCAGTGGCACAATCTCAGTTCACTGCAAGCTCCACCTCCCAGGTTCAAGCGATTCTCCTGCCTCAGCCTCCCGAGTAGCTGGAACTACAGGGGTGTGCCACCATGCCCAGCTATTTTTTCTGTATTTTTAGTAGAGATGGGGTTTCACCATGTTGGCCAGGATGGTCTCAATCTCTTGACCTTGTGATCCACCCACACTGGCCTCCCAAAGTGCTGAGATCACAGGCGTGAGCCACTGTGCCCGACCTTTAGTCATTTTTAAGTGTGCAGCTCAGTGGCATTAACTTTATTCACATGGTTGTGCGACCATCACCAGTATCCATCTCCAGACCTTTTTCATCTTCCCAGATCAAACCCCTATTCCCATCAAACACCAACTCCCCATTCCCCATTTCCCCAGCCCCTCACACCCACCACTCTAATTTCTATCTATGGATTTGATGACTCTAAATACTTCATAAAAATGGAATCATACAGTATGTGTCATTTTGTGACTTGCTTATTTCTCTTAGCATAATGTCTTTGAGGTTCATCCATATTGTAGCACATGTCAGAATGTCCTTTCTTTCTATGGCTGGATAATATTCCACTGTAGGCATACCGCACATTTTCTTTATCCATTCATCTCTCTATGGGCGCTTGAGTTCTTTAATCCAGCCTCATTTTCTGCTATGTTCTATGGGATAAAGCAAGCCCCAAGGCCAGCCCAGACTCAAGAGATGGATGGTGCAGACTCTATCAATTGATGAGAGGAGCAGCAATGTCACATTTTAAGGGACAAGGACACAGGAAGACCTGATTCACTGGAAGCCATTTTATAATCCAGATCTACTACAGAACCAAATGACAACAGGGACATCCAAAAAGACCTTGGCAGAAGTACAGTGAAATTTAACTGGTTTTGAGTATGAAGTCCAGAACATTGGCTCAAAGAATAACTTGCATAGGAAGGGGACAGTGAGTGTGTTTGTGGCCCATAGATTTTGGGTGAGATAACCACTGCTTCCTTCCAATTCAAAGATGTAATGAATTTAGTGCTGCCTTTGTGAATTTCATACAAACAAGCTTTGCATAAGGAGTTTAATTGTCTGTGCAGCAGATGAAATGGAAATATTAGAAAGGAGGCAGGAATGAAAGCAGAGGACCTGTGCTCTAGTCTTCTCCATTCCCCAAAGAAAAACCAGCCGTGTTACTCTAGGTTAATTCCACATCTTCTCTCTGCTTAAGTTTTCTCAGTAGTAAGATGGAAACCATTATATCTATCTTGTCATGAACAGACAATGAACTAAAGTTTGTGAAAATCATTTTTAAAAAAGGAAAAACATGATGTGCCGCTCCTTCCGTCTGCTGGGCGATCTCTTTCAAGTACCCACGTGTTCTCTTCTGGTGTCCAGTTCTCTCTTTGCTTCCCATCTGGGGTCATGGACAATGGTCCTGTCTTTGCTTTATCTGATTTCTCTCTGAAGTACAGCCAGGTGCCCCCAAAAGACTACAGAGCTAAGTTTACCAGGACGCTTCCTGGTACTTTTCGATTTCAAAGTACACTGCAGGATCTTAATGCATGTTAAACAGTAACAACGGTCACAACAGAATGGCCAGCTGCCCCCACTTACGTGCTCTTTACTGACCATTTTCCTGTCCCTCCTGTGGGGGGGGGCGGTGAACAGAGGCCCTCAGAGTGATATCATGAGGAGAAGGAAGGCAGCCTGCCTTGTCGACACAGTTAGCAGGACCTGAAGTACAAGGCAGAAGGAGGGAAGCCTCCGAGCCTTAATTTCTCCATCTGCAAATTGGGAGTAATGCCAGGGCCAGATTAAGTTAAAATGAGTGAGGCCAGATCCTGCAAGTACAGAGAGGGATGGTGTCTTTATTTTAAATGTTGACAATCTATTCCATATGAATTTTTGCATTAATTTTGATTTTTAAAATTACAATGAAATACTATCTTCATTATTGCTTTTGGGGTACCCCTTTAGATTTTGTGCATAGGGCAAATGTCTCCCTTACCTTGCCCCAGTCTCACCCCTAGAGAATAGCAACAATCTCATAGGGGTTGTTTCAGATTTTTTTTAAGACAGAGTCTCACTCTGTTGCCCAGGCTGGAGTGCAGTGGTGCCATATCAGCTCACTGCAACCTCCGCCTCCCAGGTTCAAGGGTTCAAGCAATTCTCTTGCCTCAGCCTCCTGAGTAGCTGGGATTACAGGAGCCCGCCACCACATCCAGCTAATTTTTGTATTTTTAGTAGATGGGGTTTCACCATGTTGACCATGCTGGTCTTGAACTCCTGACCTCAAGTGACCCACCTGCCTCGGCCTCCCAAAGTGCTGGGATTACAGGTGTGAGCCACCGTGCCCAGCCTGTTTCAAAGATTAAATGAGGTGATAGATGTAAATCAGTGACGGGCACATAGCAAGTGTCCAGCACAGGTGATTATAATTACTGTGTTCATCTCATCTGTCTCTTTATCTGACAAGAAAACCGAGACTGACAGAAGCCATGCAATCTACCTGAGATCACCCTGCAATTGACATGGGTCTGCCTGACTGCAGAAAAGTCCTTTTCATCCCTTTTCTTCTGAGCAGGCAGAAACATGGTTGCAGAGGATGTGGATTGGATCAGACCATCATTGGGAGGCCAAGAGAGAGAGTCCATTTTCCTCCAGGCTAGATGACATTTTCCATTTTATCTTGCTCTTCCCAAAAATGGGCTCTACCCAGGATAAACTGAGCCATCCCTCCATCCCAGCAGCCTTCCTTACAGCTCCCCAAATTCAGGTCAGGTACAACTGCCCATCAGTCCCTTCTATGGTGCCGGTTGCTGGTTCACAGCAGTTGTCACCAGCATGTGACTTCTTCATCACTGTCACCTCCACCAGGTTGGGTCTGGGACTCCTTTCATCTCACTCATGATCTGTCCCTAATGCCTAGAACAGCGCCTGGTCCAAGTAGTGTCACCAACAGTGTTGATGAAATGAAAGAACCTGTGAGCAAAGGAATGAGAGAACAAAATTTTCCAGATGAGAAAACTCAGGGTCAGAGTGGTCAGGTGACTTGCTCAGGGCCGCACACCCATGAGTGGCAGAGCTAGAATTCCAACCAGGTGGGCCTGGCTCCAGAACATCTGTCTTCCCCACAGCTCTAGGTTTCAAACACCCTTCCATCTGCATTCCAAACCCTACTCGAATAATCTCCAGCTGACTGCAGCTCTCTCCACCTCTTGCCCTCCATCCCCCACCAGATGTTCAAGAATGAAAATATCTGAGAAAATAAGCCAAATTTCTAAAAACACACATTCATATGTCTGGAAGACTCTTGCATGGGTGATTAAATTAAGAGAAAGTATGCTTAAACAGACAGTGCCCCTGCCAAATTGAATTTCTTGTTCGCCGTGTTGTTCTTGGATGAATAAGTGGGCCCTCCGTGTAAGGTTAGAGCAGAGATAAGTCTGCCCCCAAGAGCGGCACACAGGCTCTCTGGAGCCTAGCTCACAGGATGCATCCTCTACATTTAATTTCTGAAGCTCCCTTGGGAAAATATCTCCACTTGTGCCATCCAGGGACATCTGGCCATCCCTCTGCAGGTTCCCAAACCCACCAAGCAAAGAGGAACCGAAGGCACCGAGGGTCTGGTCGCTGCTACTCGATGTGTGGTTCCTGGACCAGCAACATCAAAAACATCTGAGGGCTTGTTAGAAATTTACATTCTCAGGCTCACCCCTAGACCACTGAATCCAAAACTCTGGGGGTGGGGCCCAGAAATCTGTATTTTCTCCCGCCCTCCAGGGGACTCCGCTGTCACCAGCCTTGTCTAGCACCAACCTTTGCAGTTTCCCTTGATGGGATTCAGTTCTTAAAGGAAAGAGTGTACCCTGATTTGGGCCAAATGAGGAATTCAGGATCCAAGAAGGGGAAGGGAGTTATCCGAATCTTGGATGCAAAATCAGGTGGAAAGGTAGGGATGGAATGGGAAGAACAAGGAATCAAAGGGGAAACTGAGTCAGGATGTGACGCCCTGGCAGTACCATAAATCCTCACAGGTGAGCAAAAGGCAGAATGTCAGAACTGAAAGGGACCAATCAACATCTCTTCCTCCGTCTCTATTCCTGAACTGACTGAAGTTCTGCCCACAAAGCTGTCAAAGAATCTAAGTCACAGGTCAATTACATCAGTCTCTTCAGAGTCTTCCCACTGACCTCAGGCTAAAGTCTAAAACTGCCTAGCACAGACCCTTTGTGACCTGGCCCCTGCTATCTCCCCAGCCTCATCTCCTGCCCACCTAACACAGAGTACCCCAGGACTACCAGCAATGTCCAGGTCCCCCACTGCACCTGCTCTCTCTGGTCTCCACACTTGGTCTTGTCCCTGTTAATAAGCCCTTCCTACTCCCTGGGCTTATTCACCTACAGAATGTCTCCAGGCACCTGTTCCTAAGAGGTCAACCCCAGGAGGGTCAATGACACTCTGTTCCATCCACCCCTCTCCCCAACCAACTCTAGTGCAAAAGATGTCCATTTGCCTTTGAGTCTTCCAAATCTCAAGGTCAAAGAATGCAAGTTTCAGCAGTTTCATGCCACCCGGTGACTGCCACCAAGAACTATTCAGAAAAAAACCTGTCATCATGTGGCACACTAAGCAGATGAGCAAAGTCCAGAGGTCTGAGATCTACACCAGAAAAAAAGTGGTGACCCTGCATCTTACCATTTCAAGCCACTCTGATATATCACTAGCATTTGCCTCTATTTTTATACCCCAATGAATCCCTCATTGCGTCTAGGTTGACTTTCTTAATTGCCACCAATGTTGAGCCTCTGGGTAGCACTGGCCTCACTATCAAAAAGCTACAATGTGGCCAGGCATGGTAGCTTAATCTTGTAATCCCAGCACTTTGGGAGGCCGAGGTGGGCAGATCACCTGAGATCAGGAGTCCAAGACCAACCTAGCCAACATGGTGAAACCCTGTCTCTACTAAACATACAAAAAAATTAGCCAGGCGTGGTGACAGGCACCTGTAATCCGAGGTATTTGGGAGGCTGAGACAGGACAATCGCTTGAACCAGGAGGCAGAGGTTGCAGTGAGCCAAGATCATGCTATCGCACTCCAGCCTGAGTGACAGAGCGAGACTCTATCTCAAAAAAAAAAAAAAAAAAAGCTACAATGCGTTTTCTAGAAACAAAAATTCAGAAGTTGTACCTCAGTCCTTATTCATGAATAAAGATGTGTGGTCATTATCACACCATTTGGTTTAATATTTAGTCAATGTCTTGGTCAGGGAGCACTCCCTTTCCATTGCCTCGTACAATGGCTGTCCACAGTCCGACACTCCGATGACATGTCTTTCTAACTTTCCAAACCACACTGGATATGTGCTGTGCAGTTTACTCACTGTAGCTCAAAGCACGAGCTGAGCAGCACTGGGAATTATCCAAGGCAAGAAACAGGCATCAGAGAGGACACCGGGTGTCTGGGAGACTCCTAGAGAGAAGAGCCCGATGGTGGAGGAGGAGCAGAAGTCGGAAGGAGGACAAAATCCAGAGAAGGCCAGCCAGCGACAGAGACAGAGCACTCAGTGGCGCAGGGGGCAGGCTGTAGGCACAGAGGGTAGGCTGCATCCTCTGCCAACTGACGGTGAAGTGACACATGTTTCTGCTTTAAGTGGTCCATTTTTACTTTTAACATTGAAGATTAAAATTAAGTGCATTACTGTAGATCAGTTTACAGGGATTCGGTACATCTGTTTTGGAAATGAAAAACAAAACTGGGTAACATCATTATATGTATTAGCAGAATTGGGGTAAAGTATCAGTATCACCCGGCGCTGCCTCCACGCTACCTCCACTTTTCAACATTCCTCGCACTTGGTGGGGAAGACATTTGGCTGGGCTTGGTGAGACAGCTGCCCTCCAAAAATGCAAAGAGGTACTGAGTCACAGTCCAGATTCCCTGGGGGCCAGGTACCAAATACCAGCAACCGCTTCCCCCACAATGAGGGGGTGGCAGGGTGGGCAACTGCGTCAACGTCTGTTGCTGGAACCCAGCAGAAGCCCCAGTCATTGGCCCCTGTTCCTGGCTTGACAACCCACAGCCTCTCACTTGCCAAGAGTTTTACACTGACCTCCAAGGTTCAGCCATAAGGGAAAAGACTGGCAAGTTAGATTATTGCTTCAATAATGAGCGAATGGTTTCTGGTTTGCTATTTACACTGCTCTCTGGGAGAGAAAACAAGTCTTCCAACTGAACTCCTCCAATTTCTACTATTTATCCAAGATTACACATATAATCCCATAATAAAACACCGTTCCTGCCCAGAACACAGAGTGATTGCCTACAGATGTGCCCAAACCAAAACATCTGCACATCCAAAATGGCCACTGGCATGTGATTTTTGTGTGTGTTTTTTGGTTGTTTCTTTTTTAAATCTATTCTGGGTTGATAACTGAAATGGCTAATTAACTTCTGAAACTCTCAGAGTGGAAATCCCATCTAGGAGATGAAAAGACATGCTGGTGGCAGTCTCTCCGACACGCTGCCCAAAATAGGAGTCCATGCTGTGCCTGACTTCATGTAACACCTTGTAGGCTGATGAAGTTTGGCCTCAACGGCATGCCATCACTGACACAGGAAAATAAAATGCTTTCCTAATGGTGCCTGGCACAGCGTCAGGAAAATACCTCATCTGAATTTTTATTCAGCTGACAAATGACGTGCACCTTTGCCTTTATCCGGCTGCTTATATTAAATATCTGAGTGCAGCGAAGATTTCTTAATTTGCTCGTTTCTCTTGGTACCATGTAGAATGAGGGCTTAGAATGAAATTGTATCAAGAGGCAAGAGAGATGTCTACCTGCTCACAGCAAACCCCTGGAAATTGCTGGGCCTCCCTGGTGATCATATCACATAATCATCTCAGCTCTACTTTGATTTGTCTCTCAATATACTGTTTAAAAATGTAACCCAATCGCCCAGCCCAACAAGCAGTCTGTTTATTATTACTTTTGATAGAAAGGTTCATAACATCCTATAATGTGTGTGCATTTTTTATTCCGTTTGGCTACTAGACATTGAAACCATTTGGGACATTTATTAAAATGCATTCAGCCGCTCTTTAGGATGAGGTTAATGTGGGATTTATGCCTCTGGTGCACTGTGCACAAAGCGATAATAATGCTTGTTTAGTACTTAGTTCACGTACAAAATGGTCAGCTATAAAAATGGAAGAAATACAAAGATTGACTCAAAAAAGGACAGAGTGGGGAGTGGTTTTTTTTCAAACTGCGGGAGGAGGCGCTTATGTGGGAGACCAGATGAGGAGCAGAAATTCATTTTAATGGAAGATCAAATTCTCTGGTTACATGAGATAGGCTGGGGAGTGGGGGCTCCCAGAAGCCCAGTTTGATAAACCCAGGCCTGACAAGCTGCCAAGGGAATTTTGCGCCACCCGGCTTGGACAAGAGATGCTTTCCCCATGGCCACACTTCCTCCTCATGTCTTCCCAAATCCTGTCTATCCCAAAGGCCTTCAAAGAGACCTCAGCCTGCAAGAGGGCCAGAGGGCTGAGGGCAGAGCCAGTCAGACATTTGGGCTTGAGCTTCTCTGGTTACCAAAGCAGATGGACCTAGCAAGATGGGGAGAAAAATTCCAAGCAACTTTCTAACATTGTCCAGGCATCTGGGCATTGGGCAGAGCATGCATGTTCCCTACACATGTTGGTGATGTTCTTGCTTCCAAGAGCGGAAGTGATCCAGAAAAACGCCTGGAAACCGGCCCCAGCACCATCCCCAAGCAAACCTGCTTGTCCAGGAAGCTGCTTCCTAGGCTGGGCAGTTTGAGGCTGATGTCCTGCTTCCCTGAAGCAAAGTGGGGGTTTTGGGTGCCTGTGAACAGGAGGGTCTTCCCTCCAGCTGCATCTCGGCTCACTTCACTGAAGCAGGAGAAAGCACAATGAGAAGGACTCCAATGATGAGGGATTGAATGGGATGCTTTGCTCTCTGCTTGTCACCTTAAGTGAGGGTGAGCTGGAAGGAGAAGTCAACAGGGGCAGCCCAAGCTGCCGGCAGGTCCTCGCCTCTCCCTGGAGTCCGCCTTCCACTCCCACCCCTGCAATCCACTGTCCTACAGTAGTCCCAGGGATCATCTTAAAATGATAAAACTAAAAACCTATTCAAATAAAAATAAATAAACAAACAAATAAATTTTAAATGACAAAACTACAAAAATGGAGAGCAGATTCATTGTCAGAGGTTGGGGAGGGGGAAAGGAGAAGGGAATCGGGTGTGGAAATAAGAGACACCATGAGGGACCCCGGTTGTGACAGAAATGTTCTGTATCCTGACTGTATCAATGTCAATATCTCAGTTGCGATGTTATACTATAGTTGCAAGTATCGTTGTTAGACTTAGTTGCAAGATATTGCCACTGGGGACACTGGGTAAGGGGTACACGAAGTCTCTCTGTATTATTCTTCACAACTGCATGTGAATCTAAAATTACTCAAAATTAAAAATTGAATTAAAAAAGCAGAAATGAAACCAAGTCACACTCTCCCTTGTTCCCTGTTCAGACTCTCCCGTGGCTTCCTACTGCACCCGAAAGAGCATCCAGTGCTCTTCCCAGAGCCCATGGGGCCCTACACCAGCAGGCTCCTACCTCTTCTCATCATTTCACAGCCCTCCACTCTTCCCCTAGGTCCCTCTGCTGCAGCTACTCTGGCCGCCTTCTGCCCCTCCACACTCCAGACTCCAGGCATCTCCATACTGTGGTTCCCCTGCCTGGAACACCATTGGTCCACCTACTTGCATAGCTGCCTCTTGATGATGCAAAGTTCGGCTTCCACGTCCCCTCCCTTTGTCTTGCCACCCATTGTAAAATGGGCCTCATCCTTCCCTTTGACGGCATCCTATTTTGATGATCAGCAGAGCGTTTAGTGCTATCTTTTTCCCCTACTTATTAATATTGTTGTGTATGCAGACTCTCCGTACCAGAATGTAAGTTTTTTGAGGCAGAAGTCTTGCCCGCCTTTGTTCATAACTGTGTGTCCAATTCCCAGAGCAAGAATAGACACATACTTATTGAGCCACACTCAACAAACAAATTGCTGTGGAATGGATGAAGTGTAGTAGTTACCACGTACCAGGCAGGACATAATCTCACTGACTCCCTGTGACAACCCTGTCCAACTATTACAGTGTACCCATTTTACAAATGAAACAAACGCAACTAGATAAAGCACTTACCCAAGGGCACACAACCTATCCAGAGGAGGCAGTGACTCAAGCCCAGAGTCGTTTCTGACCCTGGAGACAGCATTCTTCACCACTAGGCTAAATGATCTCAGTCAGTGGATAACCCACAGGGAGGGTGTCCTGTCCCCCAGGTAACCCGAGGCAAAGGCACGTCAATCTGTGTTATGAGAGCTTCTGGACAACTGGTCCTTGTAAGCACTTCCCTGTCTTCCCCACCCCCAGACTTGCCTGGATTCCTCGTCCAAGCTGTTGCCATGTATATATTTAGCTTATGTGAGATTCAACAAGGCTAATTCAAGAGAGCACATTCTCTTCCCTGCCCCTCCCTCTTGAACTCTGAACTCGCCCCTAATCACCTTCCCGCACCTGCCAGGGTCCCTGCCTTGCCTTGCGTGCCACCCTCATGGGCACAGACACACAGCCCCTTTCCCCAGTGTCCTGTCAATCCCAACACCCAGACACTCCCACCTCGACTCCCTTACAACCCCCAGATGAATGGCTTTTTAAAAACTCACACAGCATAAACCACAGTAGGTCATGAAAAAAAAGCTATGGAGAGAGGAGTGAACTTCGCTGCCAGTCACAGTTTTGAAAATGGGTCCTCTGGCATCCAATGGCTTTCACTACGTGCCCATGGCTCATTTGGGGAATTATTTTTGGGTACCATTTTCAGTCCTGGCACTGCACCACCAGCGTGTGTATCGGATACGTCCCAGGGCGGAGTGTTTTGCTTAGTTACACTGGATGACGAATGTTTCCACAGCTGCAAACAAGGCACTTTTGCTAAGAAGTTGGGGCTGTTGGAGGAGGCTGCAGACCTGATTATATATGGTGTTTGAATAAAGAAAGAAAAGGTAGGTGGCAGGGATTCCTCCAGGCAGGATTCCTTATCAGGGCAAATGGCAGGTCTAAGAAAGACAAATAGAGAAAACCTCTGCTGGTATCTTAACGGGCAAGGAATTTAGCTGGAAATATACCAAGCAATTAAATTGAAATTGGCAAAGCCCTGCTGCATATGCCACTCTAAAAACAATACTAAAAGCAAGCATGTACGGAGGGCTTGCTCTATGCCAGGCATATATATTACTTCACTTGATCTTTACAACAGCTTATGAGTTGGATGTTCTTACTGTTATAGATGAGGACACGGAGGTGTAGGAAGAACAAGGAAATTGCCAAGGCTAGGACTGGAACTGGAGTGCCGAACAACAGCTGTCAGACTCTTGGCTCCTATGCTAAATGCCTCTGTCCTCTATTCCTCATTTTTAGATTAAGAAATGTGCTCTCGAACCCAGCCGCTCAATAGAGTGCACTTTTACAAAAGACATGAATGCCCAGACCCCAGCACAGACCTAAGTAAATGCCTCCAGAAATTGGTATTTTTCAAAAGCTTTCCAAAGGCAATTCTAATGTGCAACCAGATTTGAAACCACTGTCCAAACTAGAGTGTTCATTCTCAAAGTGGGCTTCCCTGGGCCAGCAGCATTAGTAGCACCTAGAAACGTGTTAGAAACGTGGTCCTGAGTTCTACTCTAGACCTACTGAATCAGAAACTCAAGGGGCGGAACCCAGAAACTGAGGTTTTTAACAAGCCCTGCAGGTAATTCTGAAACAGGCTAAAACTTGAAAATCACTGCTCTTTCTAGAATATGGACTCCGTGAAGGCAGGGATCTTAATCATCTTTTTCACTCCTAAATTCCCCGGACCTAACACCAAAATACTTATACAAAAAATGAACGACCTACTTACAACATGACATTGATGCTGTTTCCATTACGGTAAGAAAACTTGGACTGGTCAGGATTTAAATCCTACTTTGCAAAGTTAGTTAAGGATTCAATTAGCTAACTGTATTGGCAAGATTAAAACCTTTGCAGTCCAAAGTGTTTTGTCAGTGTGTGTGTATGTGTGTGCGTGCATGTGTGTGTTCCTCAACAAATTAACAGCGACCACAGTGGTCATTGCTGGCCTGGCTCCTGCTGTTATTAGTCACAGTTAAGGAGGCAGGTAGATCACCTGCAAGGCTGTCTTATTTTCTGCTATCACCGCCTAGAGGGTAGAAGGCAGCTGATCTTGACAGGAGAATTTTCCTAGCAGTGAAGAGTCAATCTTGCATTTTTCTTCCCAGTCCAACACTCAGACACAGCCATAGCTTAATCAGAGAGAATTAACTATCCTTCCAGCTCTATTCATTAAAGGATGGAAATCTGTTGTGTCTCTCTGCCATAGCATGCTGCTCTCACAATTCTCTTTCTACATCCTGCCCACAAGTTTACTGTGTGTGAAAAATGGCTTGGAATCGCAACAGTACTCCAAGTGAGCAATGATTAAATTTGTCCTCACAATTAATGTGTCTGTGACTGGCAGCAGGGAGGGGGCGTGCGTTACAGAGCAATCAACAATCAATGGTGGGAAGGTGACCCGACACCACAATCTTCTGCAATTGTAATCAATATCACTCTGGCTTTATCGGAGCCCTCCTCAAGCTACACTGCCTCATCTCGATAGAGTTTACTCTTGTATAAATACCTTAAATAAATAGCACAAGGAGGATACCCAGGGATACTTTAAATTACATCCATATTATGCAAAAGCAAAAGCAACTTCCACTGGCGAGAATCTGTCTCTCAGAACCAAACAAGTTTCTCCTTCAAAAACCTCATAATTGGTTATTTAACACACCACAACTTTGTATCTATGCTGCGTCGCGATTATCATAAGCATTTCCAATTTGACAGAACCCGACTACAGTGAATATGCAAGCTCTTCTAATTTCCATTGTGACTATCTGGAGATGGTGAGGAGTGATGATTTATTTGTTTGTGATTTGAATAGGATAATGCCTGCACTATCTCAAAGCTATGCTCTGGGAATATGTGGTGTCTTGAAACCCTGGCTGATGCTCTTTCGAAATCCTAAGAATTACAGGGGCCAAGAACATTGTTGTTGTTACAGGGTGCTGTATTTTTCCCCCGTCTTGGTCTGGGAGAGAGAAAGGGGGAGGATTTTGTTGAGTAGTTGCGCTGCGGGGAGCAGTGCAGCCTCAGTGATATGGGTCCAGTTTGCAGGTTGGCGAGAAGCAACATCAATTATGTGCAGATCGATTTAATCACAAATACCAGAGCAGACCGAAGACAAAGGCGGTGCTGCTAACTCTGGATGCTACCAGGGCCTGCGGAGAGGCTGGCGTGGAAGGGGAGGCCGTTACCTTTAGGGACCCTTTTGGAGATGGTCCTGCTAATAAAAGCCTCCCTAGAGGGGAAGGATCCCAGAACAGCTGGCAGCTCCACTGATAACACAACCTGAATTGGCTCACTTCTGATGACCACTGCCACCACCAAGCCAGTGACACTCAGCCTTGACACCTGGGAGATCCTCCCAAAAGCCTCCTGTCAGTCTCCCTGCTTCTACTCTCTCGCCCACCTCAGTACATTCTCCACAAGGCAACCGAGTGATTTTTTTTTTTTTTTGAGACAGAGTCTCACTCTGTCGCCCAGGCTGGAATGCAATGGTGCAATCTCAGCTCACAGCAACCTCCACCTCCCAGGTTCAGGCGATTCTCGTGCCTCAGCCTCCTGAGTAGTTGGAACTAAATACATGTGCCACCATGCCAGACTAATTTTTGTATTTTTAGTAGAGGTGGAGTTTCACCATGTTGGCCAGGCTGGTCTCAAACTCCTGACCTCAAGTGATCCAGCCACTTTGGCCTCCCAAAGTGCTGGTATTACAGGTGTGAGCCACTGCACCCAGCCCCAAAAGTGATTTTTTAAAATTATACATCAGGCTGGACACACTGGCTTACGCCTGTCATCTCAGCACTTTGGGAGGCCCAGGTTGGAGGATCACTTGAGCCCAAGAGTTCAAAATCAGCCTGGGCAACATAGTGAGATCCCTGTCTCCACAAAAAAAAAAAGTGATAAATCAGGTCTTCTTACACCTGTGTTTAAAACCCTCCCATTGCACTTGGAATTGCAAGCCTCTGCAGGACGTGGTTCTCTAGGCTGTCCTCACACCCACATGTGCTCTAGAGAGGGCGTTCTTCTTTTTGTCCTTTGCACACCAAGCTTATTTTAACCTCAGGGAGTTCGCCGAGTCTGTTCCACTGCCTGGATTGCTGTTTGTGTGCCCCATGTATGGTCGCATTGCTGACTAAGTATATCTCTAGCTCTATCTATATTTATATCTATAGCTAAAGATATCTTATCTTATGCCTGCCTTAGCTCAAATGTCACCTCTGAAGAGAAGCCTTCCCTGACTTCCCACCAAAGTTGCTTCCCAGCCTCTCCCTCCATCCCACCCCAGTCCTTCTCTATCACATCACTGTGACTTATTTCTCCACAGCATGATCTCATTTGTGTTCATGCAACTGTCCCCTTCCCACCAGAATGTTGGCTGTGTGAGGGCAGGGATGCATCTCCCTTGCTCAGTGCTCTACACACACATCTAGAGCAGCGCAGAGCATGCAGTACATGCTCAAGAGATATGTGGTGAATGAATGAATGAATGAGCTCCAAGGTGGATGCTCTGTCCAGGTCCCAACTCTATCCACTGGACTGTCAATCCCACTACAGAATCCCCGAGCTATTCACCTCGACCCTGAGCAGAGATGTAGGCAACGTCCAATACCTACTTCCAGGCCTGCGCTTCTGCTGGGTCCCACCCAGCTCCCGCACATTCTCTATTCCACTGGTTTCAATCTGATGCTGTTTGGATGCAGAACTCGAGACCTCTGCAGCTTCCTGTATCACTTGCATCACCAAAGTGTCTGATCTATCTCAGAAAGCCTGGCTCCGAAGCTTCCAGAGTAGAATATAGTCCTTAAGCTGTCTTTACTTACATAGTCATCACTGCATAGAGAGTCTACAGTCCCTTCCACTGTCTCCACCCCCTACCACTCCTTCCATCCCCTTCTGCTCACTGCTCCAGTACGTGGGAGCCTGTCTGGCATCCTCAGGCTCTCTCCAGCCATCCCACACGCGTGGCATCTCTGGTCCCCACTGCTGATAATAAAACAACCAAAAATGGCCCCATGGGATGAGAGTCACTTCTCTGGCACCTGTTATTCTGCCTTTGATTTCTAAATTGTTTTATAGTTAAGAGCATGGACTCTGGATTCAGAGAACAAGCAGAATTCAAATCACAGCCCTTCTGTCGCTGGTAGACTCATTCTTTCCCTACTTTGTATCAACCAGAAAGAAAGAACACCCAGTTGGTGGCAGGGAAAGGCAAACAGGATTTACTCTTTGGCCAGAGAAAAAGAAAGAGTGAGCTCTTGCTCCCAAGACACCTCCTCCTCCCCCCGCCGTGGGAAGCTGGGGGATTTTAAGGAGTTAGATATGGGGCGGGGAAGTTTATAAGTTTGTGGAAGAAGGAACTTTAGATGCGCAGGCACAAATCATTAACATGTCCCTTCTTATGACTCATGTTCAGAAAACGACAGCAATCTTCTACTATGGGCGGGGGGATTTTCAGATTATAATGATATGTTAATGATCTAAAGGTAACGAGGAGTAACCGGTTCCGGTTTGCTCCGGTTTGCTCTGGTTTTGAGCAGGCCTTATCTTCCTCTGATAATTGACCAGGGGTCCTGAAGCTCCCGGACCATCTGCAGTCCTTGTAAGCTAACACGCCCAGAAATAAAGAGGCTAAAAGAAACTGTTTGAGAAACAATATTAAGTTTTCTCAGCTATCTTCTGCTTAAGAAAATAATGAGCTCTTTCAGCTGTTCTGCTGTCTCAGCTATTTTTCTCCAGGACTGCCCAGGTAACGCTCCCACTTACTAGTCGTGTGACCTGGGTCAAGTTACGTAACACGATTCTGAGCCTCAACTTCTCCATCTCTAAAATGGGGATAATTAACACTTAAATAAAGCTCGTTTTGTTAACGTTTGTAAAATAATGACCCAATATACTGCTCAGTATAAAGGAAGACACACACACTCACACTCACACACTTACACACACACACACACACACACACACAGGATTTCTGTTATTTTCTCCTGTTAGCACCACGGTTTGTGATATTTGGTGCCCCTGTATATAAGCAGAACTCTTCTTCCGCTTCCCCACAGCTATAAATTCTCAATCTTTCAGCATTATAGCATTTTAATCTTTGAATTTTTCTTGAGTGGTTCTAACTATTCATCCATTTATTTAATATGATTATCTCCTGAGGGCTTGTTTTATGTAAGCTCTGTGCTAGATACTAAGGACGCAACAGAGTATGGGACAGATGTGGGTCCTGCCCTCTTGGAGCTTCCAGTCCAGAGAGGGAAACAGACCTGAGAGAAGAAAACACACATGTAAATAGATCCTAGAAAAGGAAACACACACGTAAATAGATGACAAATGGAATGTGTGTCATGAAAGAACACGCAGAGTACAGAGAAAGGGAAAGTGAGGCACTGGGTCAGGAGGGTGTCAGTTCTTAGCTAGAGCCCTCAGGATGGGTCCCCAGGCTGGGGTGTTTCAAGGTGAGAAGGGAATGAAGGAAGCTCAGCCAAGAGACAGGCAGAGGAGAAAGTGTTCCAGTGGCGGGAATCACAGGTGAGAATGCCCCAACGGGAACCTGGAGTGCCTGAGGAACTGGGAAGAATCCCCATAGCGGAGGGAAACTGGACCACAGGGTCATAAACGTAGGGACCATGTCTTCTTGCTTCTGGACATTCTCTAGCACCCAGCTTGCTGAAAGGACAAAAAAGCAAGTATGTCATCTGGGGCCCATCAGCCCAGGTACCATCCCCTGAAATCTAGGCATCCCCAGTTCCCTAAAGCTTCCTTGTAGCTCACTGCAGACCCTTTGCAGGCCGCAGAAGGTGATGCATGGTCCTGATTTCCAATCACAGGTCGCAGGGGGAGGGGGTGGGGAGAAGAGAGAGAACGCATGAGAGAGTGCCCTCAGCAAGCTCAAGAAACAGAAGCAAAGATTCACAGCCACCAGATGCTGAGAATAATACCTCAAAGATGAAGTGCTCAAAACAGAACCAGAGACCTTTTCTTGGTTTCCATGCAGAAGAAAGCAAAGCAGGAGAAGCATCCATCTTAGGCCCATCAGGAGACGCTCAAGTTCCCATGGATCCACCCTGCCATCTGAGCACTTGGCTTCTCCAGAATTGAAATGTGGCTCCATGATCCCCAGGCTGGCCAGTTCCCTCATCCACCCTCACAGACCCACTCTCCTCCCCCTTCCCCCATGCCGACCACCCAACTCTGGCTTAGTTGCTTCTTTTCTTGACAATTGGGCTACTTACCTTTACCCCATCTTTCCAAAAGGTTACTCTCAATGAAGTCAAGGAGATTGTCTGTCCATGTACCTGAGAACTCCTCCCAGTGAAGAAAAGGGAAAAACACAGTCTAATCCCTCCCTAGCAGGGGACATGCCTTCTAAAGACAGGCAGGAATGCAAATTATGGCAACAAGGGCTTGCGTCATGAGTTGCAGGGGAACTTATGCCACTTAAGAGATAAGCAAACCATCACTACTCTGTCCAGTATACCACTTTCACTTTCCCTGTATTTCACCATTAGGGATTTATTTCTCTGTGATGTCCAGGTGCAGTATTAAGACTGGGCATAGTGGCTCACATCTGTAATCCTAGCACTTTGGGAGGCTGAGGCTGGTGGATCTTGAGGTCAGGAGTTCGAGACGAGCCTGGCCAATATGGTGAAATCCTGTCTCTACTAAACATGCAAAAATTAGCCTGGTGTGGTGGTGTGCACCTGTAGTCCCAGCTACTTGGGAGGCTGAGGCAGGAGAATAGCTTGAACCTGGCAGGCAGAGGTTGCAGTGAGCCGAGATTGTGCCACTGCAATCCAGCCTTGGTGACAGAGGGAGACTCTGTCTCAAAAAAAAAAAAAAGTAACAGCTTACCTGGGGAAGATTAATAAGTCACGTATTCACCCACTTAAGGGAGAATAGACTATGGACAAAGAGTTCACAACCCTGGCTGCATGTTAGAATCATCTGAGATACTTCTAGAAGGTACCCAATACCTGGATGATATTCTAGATTCTAGAATCTAGAATAATGGAAACTAGGCCTCTGAAGACTGGATCCAGGTACCTGAAGTCAGTAAATGCTCTCTGCTGCAACGTGAATGCTGAGAACTTGCACGGACACACCTTTATCTGCTGAAATATTGTCCCAGGAGACACCCTGCTGATCACAGCAAATTGCCCAAAGGAGAAGGCAGCTACCGTTCAGATCAGGGGCTGTGCTGCTTTCTCCCACGGCTGAGCTCTCTCTGCCAGATTTGAGAAGGTACTCTAACCTGTGGTTTCTTAATGCCCCTGTCAGAGGGGCTGGAGCTAAGGGCTCTGGTTATATGGGGAAAAGAGAAAAACTAGCTGATGAGAAATGAGGATGTGTTTGTCGCCAGAACACTGAACAGAAAAATCTCTGGCCAAAGGGTAAGATGTTCTGAGAAATCAGAAGCAAGTCACCACGGTGCATTTCAGCATAACATGCACACTCCAGTCCCCACTGCCTCGGCCCACAGCCTGCCTCAGAGGATTCAGGAAAAATGAAAATTAATGGGGTGGGGAAGGTAATCAGCAGTGAGTCCCACTTTTGTTAATAACCACCTTCCATCATGGGTAGAAGGAGACAGAGCATCCATTCAAGGCCAAGGTCACCTTGGAAAAAGAGGATGGGGGTCTTAGAAGGGTCTCTCTCCAGCTCAGAGCCTCCCCAGGTCATGGAAGATGGTCTCAGAAATCGGACTGTCCCTTTTGAGATAAGCAAACCATCACTACTTATGGTTCGCTTATCTCAAACCATATAAACTTGGTTTATACTTAAACCAAGCACGTTGATGATTTGAGTGTGCTTAAAGACCAGCTTCATGGTCTTCAACTCCATTAGGGTTGCAGCCACTGCAAGCCAGTAGGGCAGTCATCAGCTCCCGACGCCTGACACTGCCTCCCGAGGCCTCCATATCCAGCCTGATGCTAACTCCCTGCTACAGCTGGGAAGAGCCAGGTACCTGCCAGGTACCTACGAATTACAAGATCCTATAGACAAACACCTCTCTCAAGTCAGCTCTTTGTTTCCAAAGCCATTTCCATTCTTGTTCACTTACACAGCTTCCCCGCAGCACCCTTGTTGCTTGGTGATGGGCAAGATAGGCAAACAGGAGCCTCCAACAATGGGTCTTTGGTGTGTGCGGCCAGGAGCTGGGAGCTGCAGGGCAGTGTGCTGCCCGCTCTGCCCAGCCTGCCATGGAAACCCTACGATGCAGCGAATCTAGCTCACGTGGACTTGGGGCGTGACAGCCAACCCTCCCTGTGAGGTTGCAGGTCAGTAGAGAGAGGGAGGGATTGCAGTCACCGCCTGAGAACGTTCATATACCAGGCACCGTGATGAGCTGTTTGCATACAGTGCCTCATTTAATCTGCACACTAGGCCGGTCAAATGGGTATAGTTTAGTAGTTGGAGCTTGGATTATAGAGCTAGACTGCCTGGTTTCAAATCTCAGCCCTACCACTTTCAAGCTGTGTGGCCTTGGGCAACTGACTTAATTTCTCTGGGCTTCAAATTCCTATAACTTATCTGTAAAATGCAAATAACAGTATCTTATAGGATTGTTCTGAAGTTTCAGTAAGGTCACACACACATGTACACACACACACAGGGTATTTAAAACAAAACCAGGCACACAGCATGTTCCCTGTTACCCACCATTATTACCAACCTTACCCCATGTGCGTGAGAATGTGGAGTCACAGAGAAGCGACCCTTGCCCATGGAAGTGGCAGAGGTGAAATCTGAACTCAGGACAGGCCTAACTTCAAAGCCCTTGGCTATAACTTGATGCTAAATGCTTGACTCTTCCCACCAGATCAAAGGCATTTTCCATTCCCTGCCAATTACCACCTGAGTGCTCTTTGACCAAAGGCCACCCCCTGACCCCAAAGAGAAGCTGTCATGCCTCTTAGCCCAGGAGCTGAGGTTGTAAGGTTGTGGGCAAGGGGCTGGGTGCTCAGCACAGGGGGGTCCTTGCCTCGGGGAGCTGGAAAAGGCCCCCTTTCTTTGTCCCTCCTCAGATCCTCACATCTACAATCCGGTTCCTTTCCAACCTTAGTATCGGTTGCTTGCAAGGCGAGGCCAGGACAGGGTCAGGTGAGGAAGAAGGAAAGCACACAGCCCAGCTGGACTCAGATACAGCCACCGCTCCTTGTCAGTGGGACTCCACGTGTCCCCTTGAGAGCTGAATGGGGTTCTTCTTGCCTTAATGGTATCAGAAAGTGCCAGGAACCTCCTCTGTCCCACAGCGAGGCTTTGGCGGTAAGGCATGCAGCAGACATCTCTGCCTGCCCAGCACCCATCTCATTCTTCAGGAAAAGCAACAGGTGTTGCTTTAAGGAACCGCCACACACACACTCAGTCCATATGGTTCGGATGGGGCTGACTCTTAATAATCATGTGACCTTGGTGTGACCAATCTGAGCATCACATCCTTCCAGATATTATAGTTGATTTAAGGATGGGTATGAGTCCAAATCTTGGCAAATCAGAGCAAAACAGAGTCTTTTCCAGGACTATCATTAGCATAATCAGGGAAGAGACATTCTTGTCACTGAACTTAAACCTGAGGGTACAGGAGATCAGCCTGGGGCAGCTGGCCACAATCTTGCTTCCTTGAGAATGGCACCAAGCAAAGGAGAGCAGAGCTGAGAGGCTGAGAGAGAGACAGGAAGTCAGTAGATCTTAATGGCTGAACTTTGATCAGGTGCCGACCCATTGGCCAGTAGAGAGAAAGTCCAAACAATAGGATAATCTCATTGGCTAAGATTGACTTGCTGCCCTACCCATTGGCCAACGACATTGTGTTAGCTCCTGGATGTAGCTGCTCCTAAAGCCAGAATTCCAAGTTACCTAAGCCAAGATATTTCCTTCCTTGCTATTTGATTTGGGTCTACTTGATTTGGGTTTGGTGAGTTGAAAATGGTTTGCAAAACAGAGGGAAGGAGAAAAAAATGTTATAATAGTAATTCTGAAATAGGGTTGAAGGGTGTTTAGGGAGCCAGCCTGTCCCATGTGTGGGGGATGAGAGAATCATGGCCTTCTCCCTCTCCTCCATGAGGTGGCCTAGCATTAGCCAGCACCGTATTCTAAAAACAGTGGAGTACTCCCCAAAGAAGTGGGGAGAAATATTGCATCTGGCCTCCAGCAGGAGCCAGAAAGACAATGGGAATTTCAGCATTGCAGTTTGGAAGCACTCGATTCTTTATGGCCCAGAAATCAATGCATCCTCCCAGGGAGCCTCTATTTGAGAGGAACATGGCATTGATTTTGAATGAGCTGGGCCACAGATATATCAGGCAGGCCTGACTGATCTCATGGCTATGTGCCCACCAGAGCCGGCCGGTCAGGAACATTTGATTCCAAGCAGCTAATGATTCAGGGGTCAATAGGCAATCAGAAGGGAAACCAGCCCCCTCTCGCCCCCAAGCCTTACTCTGAGCCAGGGTCAGGGCTAATGCAGCTGCCCTAAGTAGGCCTGGATGCCATGAGGATCTGGAAGCCTTCAGAGACCAAAGGGAAAATGAGTGGGAGGCCCTACCTACCTACATACAGTCTGCTTGCCCCTGAGGCGTTTAGGGAAATTTACGGAGAAGAGGAAAATTGCAGCAAGTCCCCTTGGTCATGGCAGCTCCCCTCCTCTTACCAGAAATCACAGGCAGCTCCTGCCAGGAAGTTGCCAACATCTGAATTCAGTGGATCTTGGGAAATAGCTACTGGGAGATAAGAGAGAGAACAAAACAATAACAAAATGCAAGCAAAGGCAGGAGGAGATCCAAGATGAATCTTAACACCAGAGCCTGAGTAACGGATGGGGAATCATTAAGAGGGCAAAGCTAAGGACCTTCTTGGAAGAGCTTTGCAGGGGTCTGAGGTTGCTCACACAATGTTCCTGACCCCCTTTCCATGATGACTTCCTACGGGTCAGCCCATGACGGTAGGATGAGGGAGAAGAGGGAGGCTGAGGGGAGGAAGAGGAAGGCAGGGGATTGTTCTTCCTCCCCTCATCATGGATAACCCAAGGAGTGCTCCCTCATAACCCAAGGAGTGCTCCCTCATAACCCAAGAAGAGCTCCCTTGCCCTTGATTCCATCTCCCTCTTTTAACACCTGAGGGAAACAGACTGGGCCTGTCAGGGCTCTTTAGAGACAAGCAACAGAAACCAACCCTGGCTGGCCTAAGCACAGAGGGGACCTTTCTTGAAAGGTGTGGTGTAGCTCTCAGAATCAGCCAAAGTGCTAGACTCAAAAGGGACAACAGTGAGGGACCTGGGGAGCAAGAGCCTCTACAAAGTCTGCTGAGATTGGAACCAAGCTCCAACCATTCACTTTTCATCTTGAGACAGTAGATCTTAATGGCTGAACTCTGATCAGGTACCCACTCATTGGCCAGGAGAGAGAGGCTCAAACAATAGGAGAATCTCATTGGCTAAGTTTGACTCACTGCCCCACCCATTGGCCAGGAGACAGAAGTTAAAAGAATAGGAGAATCTCATTCACTGAGTTTGACTCGCTGCCCCAACTATTGGCCAGGACAGACAGTTTCCAACAATAGGAGAATCTCATTGGCTAAGATTCACTCATGGTCCTACCACTGGCCAGAAGAAAGAGCATTGAAGCAATAGGAGAATCTCATTGGCTAAGCTTGACTCCCTGTCCCACCCATTGGCAGAGTACTTGATTGACAGTCTTACCAAGGGGAGGACTGTGGAAAGCCACTCATTGGTCTTACCATAAATGGAGTACGGAGGCAGGAGGGATGGATGTTAGGCAGCAAACAATAACTGGCCACGACAAGGGTCATCAACACTTGAGCTCAGGAAAAATGATTTTCCTAAGAATCTCACTTTACTTTGTATCTACTTATGCCCTATCAAGAGATTAGAAAGTATCTCTCCAAGCCCTAAGGAGGAAAATGGACCAGTAGGAACAGATGCTGCTATACCTACATTTATGGAGCCCTCACCCTGTGCTGGGTAGTGAACTAAGCATGTTGCACCTATGATCTTATTTCAACCTCCTAACAGCCGTACAAGGTGATGGGCTTTGTAGATGAGGCTCAGCTAAGGGACCCGCACTGAGCTCATGGCTCCCAGAGCCAGCAGAGCTGTTGGACTCCAAGGCCTGTGCAGTCAAAATCTCTCCATAACAGATTCTCAAGGCAGAATGGGAGCACACACACAGGAGGAGTGAGAAAAGCTAGAGAAGGAGAGAGCTTAGGGGAAAACTCAAGGCACCACATGATGAAGCGGGAACCCAAAGCCTGGAATCTTGGCACCTGAATAACACACATTGTCCCCTTTGCTACCAGCAAGCACCTCTTCACCATCTGGCTCCCCCCAACCCCTTTCCTTTTGCCAATCAAGTGCTCTGCTAATGGGTAGGGCAGTGAGTCAAGCTTAGCCAATGATTCAAGGTAGCAGACACATGGACCATATAGTGACTGAACCACAGAGACTCAGTGTCTCTGGGGAGGGTTGCATTGCAGGTGGATGTCTCTGATGTGCCTGGGGAAGGTAGGGGTTAGCAAATTGCCAGCCATCTATGTGTCTCAGGTACCATTATGGAACTTTCTGACTGTCTTTTATTTTCCCCCCACCCTCCACAACGTATCTAAAAACACAAGAGTCAAAACCAGGGAAAGCAGAATGGACTTCCCATTGGTTAGCACCTACTAAGGGATCAGAGGCTTTTCCTATGTCGTTGCTGAATCTCAGGACGACCTTGAGAGGGAGCCTGCTGATTTCTACCTTGCACATGAGGACACTGAGGGTCAGAAAGATGAAGATGAGCTGGGATTTTTATGCATGTGTGACTGTCACGAGGAGACACATACTGCGAGAGCCCACTTGTCCTTCCTGCACCGGTGCCAGGACCAATGGTGCTGGGTGGCCCGGCCCCTGCTCTGTCAGCTGGGCACAGGGTCCCTGACACCTGGAAATCTGCCCTCGCTAAGTTATGGCCTCACTTATCCAAAGTTTGTGAAAGGGCACCCTGGGAGAAGAAACGGTCTTATCTAGCCAGAGCCCTGCTAAAATCCCAATAAGCCCATTGCGAGCTAGAGATTGAAGTGTGATTTTGGCATCTCTCCTCTGGTGTGGAAAGAGATTACACTGAGTCATATTTCAAAAAGGCGCGACTGACACTGCATAATCTCTGGTCTTAACTCCCCCTAACCTTGAGAGAGCAGCAATCAAGTGGGGGATGCTGCGGGGGGTGGGAACACAGGTTTAGACGATCACGGAAAAGCTCAGCTGCCAGCAGAATCTCATCAGGCCCCTGTCTGGGGCAGCTCCAAACCACGCAGGAATGGGCTTTGGAGTCTTCCCCTCCCACGACCCCCATTCAGGGACAGGGGCCCAGCCTTGATTTCCTAAGGCCCCAAGCCTGCCAGCTCCAGGCTCCCTGCCCAGCCTGGCACTGCCTTCCTCCCTACTAGCCCCTCCCCCACTTCAGACCCTGGAGGACCCACCGGGACCTTTTCTCATCTTTCCTCCACCCCCATCTCTTTTCCAGTGACAATAATGAAGCTGAAAATGTCGCCAGAAAAGGCATCGATCTGTTTATCTATCACTCGCTAATCAAAAGTTTCCTGCCTCCTGTTAAAATACCAATGATTTCCTTTGCGGAATCAAACAGGTCTGTTCCCAGAGACTGAGCGCATCAGCAGAGACAGTTTAATTACTGTCTTTGATGCTCCTTCCCTGAATACCAATCTTTCCTGAGTTACATGATGAACACACATTAGGGGAAGAATTAAATCAAAAAGCAGGGACTGACTAATTGCAGGGCGTCTTGCGTGAAACCAGGCTTCCCTGATGTGTGCACTGATCCTCCCTGGGACCCAGGCATTTTAGAGCAGCCAGCCCTTGAATGCCAGCATGCTCAGAAGGGGGCCCAGGGTTTACACTCTGAGACCCTCTGACGCATAATAAACATGGTGGGTTATACTTCGTGAGATTGAAAGTCTGGTCCTACACTCAGTCTCAGCCTGAGCCACTTAATTTCCAGGAGTCTCAGTTTTCATGTGTGTAAAATGAAGATATTAAATATCCCCATAAAAGGCTGCTGTGGGGATTAAAGCAAATGATGGCGGCAAAGCCTTGACCATAATGAGAGGTTCATTAATGAAAGCTGTTATTATTATTATTACCATAAATATAACAATAAACAAATGCTTCTGATAGGCAATATTGTATTTTGTTATAAGATATACTACTCAATACACGTATTAATCAGTTCTCATGCTGCTAACAAAGATGTACCCAAGACTGGGTAATATATAAAGGAAAGAAGTTTAATGGACTCACAGTTCCACATGGCCGGGGAGGCCCCACAATCATGGTGGAAGGCAAAAGAACAGCGAGGGAATGTCTTACATGGCGGCAGGCAAGAGAGCATGTGCAGGGGAACACCCCTTTATAAAACCATCAGATCTTTTGAGACTTATGCACTGTCATGAGAACAGCATGGGAAAAACCTGCCCCTATGATTCAATTACCTTCCACCAGAACCCTCCCACTACCTGTGGGGATTATTACAATTCAAGGTGAGATTCAGGTGGGGACACAGAGCCACACTGTATCCATACATTTTTATAATTTTAGAATATTATTATAAAATATAATAAGCAGACTGTCCCCTTTATACATCACTGTCTCATCAGTGCCTGGAACTGTGCTGCCCACAGGAGGTGCTCCATGAACATGGGGAAGGAATTACTATGACGGACACAGAGAATGGCACAGTGAATGCTCTGAAGACTGCCTTCCCCACCTGATTCTGCAATGAAAATATAGAATAAACATGGTCACTTATATGGAGGTTGAAATCTCCCACACCCTCCTCTCCACCACCTTGCCCGGGCTCTCAGAGGAGCCTCTGCCTTCCAAGCCATACTGCAGAAGCAGCTGAGCGCCACCATGCACTCAACAAGCCCACTTAATTGGCATGGCCAGAGGGATGGTGATCTCTCCCTCACCCACTGCCAAATCCATTTTGATGGAAATAAATGGCTATCATATGACACCATTTATGGAAAAGAATACACACAAAAACAATTTTTAGATTATATTTTTTTCTAAGAAAAGGGATAAAAGTATTCACAGAAATAAACTAAAATAATTCCCCTATTCTATCTGGAGAATATTAAATTCTGAGACCCCCACATTCCTCCATTGCCATCCCCGGGTCATTTTTCACATACATACACACACACACACACACGCTCACACACATTCACATTCACATACACACATATGTGCATATACACATATATATACAGACACTCATACACCCATGCATACACACACATATGTGCATACACACACCACTCATACACACACTCAAACTTACATAGATACACATACACACACCCACACCCACACATACACAGCTCTCTTCCTGCACTGATAATTTCCCACTTTCTTCTTTCTTCTTTTCTGAGACAGAGTCTCACCCTGTCACCCAGGCTGGAGTGCAATGGTGTGATCTCGGCTTACTGCAACCTCCACCTTCCAGGTTCAAGCAATTCTCCTGCCTTAACCCTCCAAGTAGCTGGGATCGCAGGCACATGCCACCACGCCCAGATAATTTTTTGTTTCTTTAGTAGAGACTGGGTTTCACCAGGCTGGCCAGGCTTGGTCTCGAACTCCTGACCTCGTGATCCACCGCCTCAGCCTCCCAAAGTGCTGGGATTACAGGCATGAGCCACCACACTGGCCTTCCCACCTTCTCATATGGAGGGAAACTGGGTTACCCCTGCTATTCATCAGTCCCCTACCCACTGATGCCATGCCATTCCCAGTCAGGGGACCAGCTGAAAACAATGTCCTCAAGTCACTGGCTCTTGCCTTTTTCATCAAAGACATCAAGAAGCATCAAATTGTTTGAGGTGACATGTGCCCAGCCCAGGAGAAGGGTCCAGGTCAGCCTCAGTGGAGGAGGGCCCTCTCTGTGATGGTCGCATGACAGGCTTATCCCTATGTGCAGCCGCCTGCCCTCCGGTGCCACCCAGGATCAGGAGTGAGGTCAGCAGGAGAGAAGAGGGAGGCCCTTGGATTCTCCCATTGCTGATGCCCTGGGGCACAGGGAACCTCTCCTGTGGGTGCTTTACTTTTCCATCCAAAATATGGCCCAAGGGAAACTGAGGCTGATTTATCCCCTCCCCACACTGAAACCTCCATCAGGAACTAGATGTGATGTTCCTCAAGGTCTTTTCCCCAAATACAAGAAGGAAGAACACCCTTTTGTGGGGATGCTACTAAAAGAGATTAAATGGTTCCACACAATTCCACAAATCTCCTACACACCAGGCCCAGATAGACACTGCTATGGTTTGGATGTTGAAACCATACTGAAATGTGATCCCCAACGTCAGAATGGAGTGTGGTGGGAGGTGTCTGAGTCATGGGGGTGGATCCTTCACACATGGTTTGAAACCATCTCCTTAGTGATAAGTGAGTTCTCACTCACTCTGTTAGTTCACACGCCATCTGGTTGTTAAAGAAATTAGGACCTGCTTTCTCTCTCTTGCTTCCTCTCTCTCCATGTGACACACCTGCTCCCCCTTCACCTTCCACCGTGAGTAAAAGCTCCCAGAGGCGCTCACCAGAAATAGATGCAGACACCATGCTTCTTGTACAGCCTGCAGAACCATGAGCAAATAAACCTCTTTTCCTTATAAACTACCCAACCTCAGGTGTTCCTTTGTAGCAACGAAAAATGGACTAATATCATGCAAGGTGACTCTGTGCCTGCATGCAATGGTGACTAAGATGGGTCCTCACCCTCCGGCAGCACGGAGTCTCCTGGGAGAGGCAGATATTTCAACAAGCATTTACAGCACAGCGAGATGTCTCAGATGAGCAGGCCAGCCATGTCAGGACATAGAGGATATTCTCAGGAATCTGGTAAGGCTTTTTGGAGGAAGAGCTTAGTCAGGCAAATGCAGGAGTAGGTCCAGGTGGGCTGGACCATCCAGGGTCTGGTGAACCGTGTGGAGAAACTGTGTTGTTGGACTCCTGAGGTCAATGTGGAATCCATGGAACTGTTGAATGTGGGAGAGGGACACGATCCTATGTGCACTTCACTTTGGTAGTATTTGAGAAACGACCCCTCATGTCCCAGGAGGCAGGATGGGCTTCTGCAATGGGAACAGCCCACCTGCTCACCTCTCCCCTCCATCCTGCCTAGTTCCCACCCTGGACCCACCTCCCCTCGGCCTGTCTTTCCTCCCTCCCTCTCTTCTCACGTTCCCCTCTTGCTCTGCCTCTCTCACTCACCCTCCATCATCTCCCCTTCATTTCCGCCACTTCCCGCTTCTCAGTCTCCCTGGGTTCATCATCTTCCCTGCCCCTTTTGGAGATGCAAACACAGAGAGCTAGATGTCATTTGTTTTTCTGATTTTTTCCCCACGCTTTGCACACACACAATTTCCACCCCGCTCATAATGTAAAGATGACCTTTCTGATATTCATTATCAATTAAGGGAACAAATCCTCTTCTCTGAGCACACTCCAAGCAGCTCCAGAGATCTTTCCAGCCAAAGAACACAGAAGGACCGCTCCCGCTGGCTGTCCCATCGCCTGTGCCACACCTCTGGGCGGGCTGCCAGGGCGGATGGAGAGCCTAGTGCAGGCAGGGCAGATCATTGTGGGTTGGGGACTGCGTGGGCTGCAAATGTGTCTGCCCCAACGACCATCATGGAGAGTGTTTTCTTCTTCCCTAGCCAGAGAGAGAGGCCTGGCTTCTCAGGCAGGGGCTCTCCAGCTGAGCTCTGGCCACTGAGACCCCAGCAGGCCTCCCTGTGGCGGGTCCCAGGGATGGCTCCTTCCCTCCCATTGCCACTGCGCTGAGGCTTTTTACGCTGTGTATTATGGTTTCCAGAAGGTCATCTCGCATGGAGCTGCACTGCCTCTGCCTCCCCGCACGCTGCCCAAAGCTGCCCTTCCTCCTTTTTGTTTCCCATCCCTCCTTTTCTTCCGCCTCCTTCTCCCATTCTCCCTCCTCCTCCCTGTCATTCAGTCTGAAAACGCACTCGAGGCTCTCCCAGGACACCATTCCCATCGGAGCCACACAAAGGCAGCGGAAGGAGGACAGCGCCTGTGCAGCGTCTCTGACTGGGGCCCTGCCTGGTTCCGGCTCCTCCCCGGCCCCAGGAAGGCCTTTCTCTCCCAGTTCCGCGGCCAGGGGCTGGGCTCACCTCCAGATCTGCTGGAGACAGCGGGTCCGGTGGGGAGCAGAGACGGAGCTGGGAGAGGCGGGGCACCCTGCCTGGGATCAGATTCAGGGCTTAGAGCACGTGGTCTCGGGGAACCCGTCCAGACGGTGTCCCTTGGCCTTTCCCACGGCAGCGCCCCCAGCGTCTTATCCCAGATTCCCTGGGGGCCCTGAGCACACAACCTGCCCTGGAAGAAAACCCCAGACAGCACTGGCCCAAGCCGTAGTTACAGGTTCGGCTTAATTGCTGGGTAGGGAGGGACAGCAACTGCCCGGCCGTGGCCCGTGTGGCTGCGGCTGTTCCGGAGCGCATGCTGTGTGCCTTAGAGTCACATTTGCGCAGACTGCTCCGGGCTGACGCCTGCCCGAGTCCTCTTCCTACTCCTCCAGCGGTGCCCACCAGCACTCGGAAGAAGACTGGAGAGGCTAGATTGCTGGGCCAAAGGCGCATCCTGAAAGGGGCGTGAGCACAGACAGAGTGGGAGGGAGGAAGGGGGAGAGAGAACACTCAGCCCCAAACTGTGACACATTTGGCCTCAGTCTCATGTTTCTCGCTCCTGACAGTGAATGGCTTCTCAAAACTCAACCCAACAGAGAAAAAAGGGGACAAGGACATCTCATGACCCTGGGCCAGAACTCCTTCCTGTGTTCTCGGCTCAGAACACCCAGGTCGTGTCCTTGCCTCCGATTCCTCTCCAGGTGCCATGAGCGCCCCGTCCACGCAGGTCTTCCGTGGCTGCTTCTCTAGGGCCCAGGCCGCTTCCAGGAAGAAGTGCGCTCTGGTGACACCATCAGGCCACTCGGGGGCACTGCAGAGGGAAAGGCTGGAAGCAGAGGACGAAGAGGAGGGCTCAAAACTGGGACCCGCCGCACACCCCCCAGAGCCAGGATTGGCAACGGAGTGCAGCTGGCAGTCCTGCCCAAGCCGCATGAGCCCCTCCACCTGGCTCCACCCCCTCCTAACAGCCTTTGTTTACTTAAAACGTGACCCAGAGTTGGGGGCTGGCAATGAGGAAGGAACTCCAGGAAACCTCTCTGCCATCCCCCTGCCTCAGGGCAAGATTGTCCTCCTCTGGAGGAGGTGTCTATCTTTCTGCTGCCCTCCCCTTACGACCCTGGTGTCTCCTACCATAAGGGGTATCTCCCCAACTTCAGAAAGTGAGGAACTAGAGCACCCTACGTAGATGTCTATTAACAGGATTTTACGCTATGGATACACTAGAAAAAACTTTTCAGTAGACATTCTTGGAAGCATTCTTCATAACAGCAAAACAACTGGAGACCACTGTATCGTCCATCACCAGGGTCTGGTCGAGTCCATGGTCATGCACTACCCAAGATTAAACAACACAGTCATAAAGAAAATGAGGCTCAGCCCCTACTTCCAAGGAGCTCATGGGTCAGTGAGGGTGCCGACCATGCAGGCGATCTAAGGGATCCTGGTGGGAATGCACCTGCAGTTCAGGAAATGAAAGGAATTTCTTTGCTATACCATCTCTATCCAGCATTATATGTTATCTTTTCTCCAAGTATGCCTTCCTTTGGCCCTTGAAGGTCCCCTTCACCCAGAGGGCACAGCCACATCTGTGTGAGGCAGCTGGCAGCCCAGGGTGAGAAACCATGCATTAAAGAAGTGCAGAGTACAGTATCAAGAGTGTCAGCATGTAGGAATTATTCTGCGAGCTGCTTCTACTCCTTGCTGGAATGAAATATTCCTTAAGCTTACAGTTCAACTACCAATAACCCATGCATTTTTTTTCATTCTGAAAGAAGCATTACTGTCTAGACAGAGGCCAAAGAATGAGTCACTTTGGTTATTGCAGTAGCTATTTATCTCATCTGCATTATATAAAAAATTACCTTGGGGTAACTTTTAAGCCCAAAATGTAGTGGCTTAAACAAATAATCAACATTTACTATCGCACACAATTTCTTCAGGTCAGGACTTTGAGAGCAGGAATTTGGAGTAATATAAGTCCAAGGCTTTCTCATGAGACTGCAGTTATGATGTCAGCGGGGCTGCAGTCACCTGAAGGCTCAACTGGGGTTGGAAAATCCATTTCCATGGTGACTAACTCCCATGTCTGTTGGCAGGAGGCCTCAATTCCTCACCACGTGGAATTCTACATAGGGCTGCTTGAGCGTCCTTACAATATGGCAGTCAGCTGCCTGCAGAGCAAGTGATCCAAGTGGAGGTAAGATGGAAGCCACAACACCTTGTATGCCTGGCCTTGGAAATTGTATGCCATCATTACCCCATGTCCTATTGGGTACACAGATCATCTCTGATCAGTATGAGAGGGGTCTCCTTAAGGGCATGAATATCAGGAGGTGACACTGGCTACCACCTTCAAGATGGCCCAAGTGAGCCCCACCTCCTGATATTACGTGGTGAACATTCATAATCATTCATAAGCACTGAACATCACCATTCCTGACTCTAAACCCCCATTCCCCTAGCCACTGGCCTCCCATTCCCTTACCTGTTCCACAAAGATTCCCACTAGCTACTCCTTCCCTAATTCCTTTTGGAACAGATGACAATGTAATTTGGTTCATTCAATTATTAAAACAGTGTCTGACTGTCATCCTGCATTGAAGATCCAAGAGGATCGGGCTTTAATACCTTCTTGTCTTGTTTCTACCATTTCTCTTCTATCATCCTATGTTCCTTCTAAGCTCAATGATCTAAAGATTCCTGAACATGGAGGTCGGCCCCCACCCCAGCAGCATGTTAGTTAAAACTAGTTGTGTGAACTTTGACAGGTTCCTTTTCTGAGACAGGGTCTTGCTCTGTTGTCCAGCCTGGAGTGCTGTGGCACCATCACAGCACACTGCAGCCTCTTCCTCCCAGGCTCAAGCAACCATCCCACCTCAGCCTCCTGAATAGCCAGGACCACAGGCACACCCAGTTAATTCTTTTCTTAATTTTTTTTGTACAGATGGTGTCTCACTATTTTGCCCAGGTTGGTCTCGATCTCCTGGTTTCAAGCAATCCTCCTGCCTCAGCCTCCCAAAGTACTGGGATTACAGGCGTGAGCCACTGTATCTGGCTGGTTTACTCAATTATTAAAACAGTGTTCACCCTATCATTCTACATTGAAGATTTAAGAGGATCTGACCCTAATAACTTCCTGTATTGTTTATACCACTTCCCTTCTATCATCCCATGCTCCTGCTGCACTCAGTGACTTAAAGATCCTTGAGCACCACCCACCCAACTGCATGTTTGCTAAAACTAGCTGTATGACCTTTGACAGGTGTCTTAGCCTTTCTGGACTTCTCCTTCCTCCTCTGTAAAATGAGGGTAATAAAAGTGCCTGCCTCGCTGAGGGGTTATGAGGATAAAATGAGATAACGTGTATCAAGTGCTGAGAACACCACTTGGCATAAAGTAAGCACTAAGCCCTTCTGGATCTCCTTGCCTCCCCACCTAGAAGTTACTCTCCACTTCCCTGCCCTTCCCAATCCCCGTTTCCCCCTTCATCCGCCCCGATGACATTCTGCCTTCCGAGGTACCATCACACCCAGGTCTTCATTCCCCATTCTCCCCCACTGTCTACCCGACTCCCTGCTAAATGTGAGTCCTTGAGGCTCTCCCAAGCCCCCAGCACATAGTGTGGGTGAGTGTGTTTTACATTAATAAAATAATCCGCAAATGCTTGTTGAAGAAATTCTTAGACAAGGAAATAAGCAAAGAGACAAGGAACACGTGCCAGAAACTCGTGAGGTTAAATATTTATGCTGTTTCTCCATAGCCTGATTCCTCGATTATAAAAAGGGTAAATAACTTTTTATAAATAGTGGTAAAATATACATAATTTAAAATTTACCATTTTCATCCTTTCTGAGTGTACAATTCAGTAGCATTAAACACATTCACACTGTTTTGCAACACGATCTTTCTCCAAAAGTAACTCTAAAAGTTTTACTTTCCCGTATTGAAAATTTGTACCCATCAAACACTAACTCCCCATTCCCCACCCCCAGTTCATAGGGACTACCATGCTGCTGTCTTCCTCTCTGAATTTGACTATGCTGTGTACCTTGTATAACTGGAATCACATGGTATTTGTCCTTTTATATCTGGCTAATTTTACGTAGCATAAGGTTTCCAAGGTTCATTCATGTTGTAGCATGTATCAGAATTTCATTCTTTTTAAGGCTGAATCATATTTCATTATATGTATATTTCACATATTGTTTATCTATTTATTCACTGATGACCATTTGAGTTGCTTCTACCTATTGGCTATTGTGAATAATGCTGCTATAAACATTGGCGGAGAATATAAGTTTCAGTCCCTGCTTTCAATGTTTTAGGGAGATACCTAAAAGTGGAATTGCTGGATCATACAATAATTCCATGTTTAATTTCTTGAACAATGGCCATAATGTTTTCCACAGTGGCCACCACATTTTGCATTCCCACTAGTAATGGGCAAGGGCTGCCATTTCTCCACATCCTTGCCAACACTTGCTATTTTCTGTCGTGTTTTGTGTTGTTTGGATAATAACCATCTTAATGGATGTGAAGTTAATTACTCTTATCCTCTTATGACTGTTGTCATCATTGGCCAAAGAAATACTTACCGATGCCCCTATTCTTGTGCCTGGAACACAGTAGCCTCTTCCACTTTCATTACTTAAAGCTTCAGCTCAAATAACAATATCACTGAGGGGAAAGGACACTGAAGGCCAGTCATGGGCCCTAGAAGCAAAGACAAGACTCCTCTATGTACGCAAAGGCAGGTTCCAATGTGTCAACCAGCATCAGCTCCGTCACCTGCCTGTTCGTCTCCATGCCCGGTAACTCACACACCACACATCTGTCCCTCTCTGTGGCCTGGGTCTCTTTTCTCTCCTGAGAATTCCCCAAGGAGAAGTGAGGGATCACAACAAATGCAGACTTGGGAGTTATCTAAGGAGCAAGGATTCCTGAACTAAAGCTATTTGATAAGAAACAAGTTTCTGAATAGATGTTATAGCTTAAATTCTACCGGGAGCAAAGAGTACCTCCTAAAACCAGTTTATAAAGCACAGTTTCAGAGGCTGGCAAGTCCCAGTTCAGTGTCTCAACTTTGATGCCCTGAAGTATATCAGAGAGCTCCAGAGGTTCTCACCTTTTGTGTTCATCACTCCAGTTGAGCTGACCCCACAAGGCCTGATCACTGCCTCCTGGAATCCTTCAACGAGAGCCCACACGGTACAGTGGTTAGACCAGCCTGAGTTCCCATCCCAGCACTGCCCTTGGCTACCTGTACAAACTGGATACACTGCTACACCTTTCCAAGTTTATATAAAGCAAGGGTGGCAAGGAAGTTCCCCAGCCCAAGTATAGGGTATCATACCCTCCCTTCCCACCCACAGCCATCATGAGAGCAATGGGCTGGCCACATCAGCCACTCTGAAATGCTATAAAAGCTGTGGCTTCATTTAGATGGAAAATTCCCATTGACAGATATTTTTTTTCTGTAAAATCTTTCCCCTAAAAGATCCTAAGAGCTGTGCATGGAGGATGCTACACAAGGCAGAGATCCTGGGTTTTTTGTTTTTGTTTTTGTTTGAGACAGAGTCTCACTCTGTCACCCAGGCTGGGGTACAGTGGCGCGATCTCAGCTTACTGCAACATCTGCCCCCTGGGTTCAAGTGATTCTCCTGCCTCAGCCTCCTGAGTCTCTGGGACTACCGATGTGTGCCACCACACCTGGCTAATTTTTGTATTTTAGTAGAGATGGGTTTTCACCATGTTAACCAGGCTAGTCTCAAACTCCTGACCTCAGGTGATCTGCCCACTTCAGCCTCCCAAAGGGCTGAGCCACAGTGCCTGGCCCAGATTTCCTTTTTAAAACAGCATGGAGTCACTTTCTTCATCCACTTCAAGTGAAATGGTGGCCTTCCAGTTAAATGAAGCTCCAGCTAGAAGTTTCACTGCTTTCACCTCATTAAAGCACCTTCAAATGTATCGATGTGATTGGGACGCTGATATTTTTAGTTATAGTTACAGCAGGATCTAGCTCAGGAGGAAACCCCTAGGCTATAAATTACACAAAAACGAACCTACTCCAGTCAAAATGGGAGTCGGTGGGGCACTGTTATGGTGAGGGGATGGGACTGGGTGAGGGCAACCGTATTTAGTGGAAAATTACAGCATGATTTGATTTTCATTTTTTAAAATGGATATCTTTCCTGTGCCAAAAATAACATTGCTTTTTCATTTGTGGAATGGATCTAGAGTTTCTTGAAATAGTTTATTTAAATAAAAGAGTAATGATTTAGATAAAAAGCATGAAGTAGATAACAATACCGTGCTCAAATGTATGTTAAGACATCAATCAAGACAATGATGTTTAGAGAGAGTGTTCTAACTGGCCAGCTACACCTACAATGATTTGACTTCCACCCAATCATTTCCATCAGGTAATTAGTTAGTGCCAATTAGTGTGCAAAGAGTGGTTTTTAGCTCTGCTATTGCTGTCTGTTGTTAATTCAGCATCACCACAGTCTCCTTCCAAGAGAAGGCTCTCCTTCTCCCTGAAGCAGGGAGAAGCCAGGAGCTACATTTCCCAGAAGCCCCTTCCCCGTGTGGTTTTAGGTTAGAATTTGCCTATGAGAAGCACAGGTGTAATATTTGGAAAGTGAGAGAGAAGGAGCCATTTTTCTTTGGAGGCAATTATAGCCAAGGGCATAAGATGACATGAGGTTTTCAGCAGCTTTCTGGAGAATGCTGAGAATGACTCATTCTGGTGCTGTAGAGGAGGTTTTTGGAGCTTCCCAGACTTTCTTGAGAATTGCCTTCCTAGCAAGCTGTTGGAGAATCACTCACTTACGCGCCTCAGGATGAGGATTTCACTTTCATTCTCCCAGCTCTTCCAATGCTTGTGTAGGCCTCTAATTCCAACATTAAGGCCTCCAAACCTTGAGTACATACAATGACTTCTGTTTTCCTGGCTAAGTAATCTATCTTTGGGCATTCTATTCTCTTAGTTGAGGAGAGACACAGATACATCAAACAATGAAAGAAAATACTATTGTCTCTCATCAAAATTAAGAAAGTGAAATTCATACAACATGCCAAGTCTCATGATAGTCCCAAGTAGAAGACAAACAGATCTTGGTGGCAGATATTGAAGATGATGAGTCCACGCTGGGGACTGAAACTGATGCATGCAATCTGATTTGTGCAGACCATGAAGCAATCTAATGCTTAAAACACGTTCATACACACAAAATCAAAAAAAAACAAAAACAATTGCCTGAGAATCCCTTTTTTTTTTTTGTATCAAAACACAAAAGTCAATGAGAAAATAGTGTAATGTTTTCTAAGAACATGGATATTATATTTGAGACAATCACTTCACACATTCCAGAAGAAGTCACTGTAATCAGCCTGGTGTTGTCTTGTTGTCTAATCCTGCCTTGTCTGAAACATCTTCCTCACCTGGAGACTGGAAGTTACGGGCTTCTAGAAACAGGTGAAAATGAATGAAGCAGGGCTGCAAGTTGCACTCATGAGGATTTTAGACCTGGATTTCACTCTGGCTTTGTTCTAGCCCCTTGATTATTTGGGAAAACATCACAAAATTCATTTCAGCTTGGCTAAATGAAAATTAGGAGTTCTCATGAGCTCTCAGTAAGCTTTAAGCAGCATTTCCCACATTTTGTTCAGAAGCATGAGTTCTGGAGGAGATTGATCCTTTGGAAAACAAAAGTATTTTTTGATCAAGTCTGGGAATATTGGTTTTAATAGAATCAAAAGGGCTTCTTTATTGCAGGACTTTCTAGAGCTTTCAATATGCCTCTATCCACAGGCAATAGTCTGCTGAAACTCCCAAGCTTATCTTACTAGGAAACTCTCTTCCTCCCCACTTCTTTTCCAGAGCATCTTGAGAAATTTGTGTTCCAAACTTTGGCAAATGCTAGTTCAAAGGATAAAGGATTCTTACAGTCCTCCAAACTTCTTATTTCATCAAGAACCTTAAAAATACATATGCTCAGGAATGACATTGGCAAGATGGCAGACTTGGAAGCTCCAGGCACTTATTCCTACATGGAAACATTAAACAATTTGAGATTGACTATAATAACTTTATAGGAGCTCTGGAAATGAACAAAAAATTTACAACCAAGCAAATGCTGAATCAAGAAAAATCTACATTCAAATGAAAGGAAATGTCATGGTGTTTCTACTCATTCTTTCATTACCCCCTCTCTAGTGTGCCATGGCATAGTTTGAGAGAAATGACACTTAATCCCCAGTTCCCATCCTTAAACCAGAGAGAGCAGAGTGAATCTAATTTGCAATGGTCTAACACATCTGGGGGCTGCCTGAGGGATCAGTGTCTGTGTCACCTAATTTGGAGCTCAGAAAGCCAACAACAGCACGACCTGGATCTCAAGCTAGAAGGGGCTGCAGGGAGTAGTCAGAACGGCTTGCGAAAACAGCAAGGGAACAACAACAGGGCCCGCAGACACCCGAGACAAAGATGACTGATTGATAAGTCTAATACAACAGCTAAGGCACAGAGAATAAGCTGTTGAGACTCTTGGGAAAATTAAGATATTTAAAAGCAACTGTGTATACAGGAGAATTTTGGGGGAAATAATCACACATGTAGGCCCAGGTAAGCCATATATTTGGAAAAGACCTGAAAAGACTTTAAGCCTTTATGCTAGCCTGATTCCAAAGCTCAGAAGATGTCCTGCGAATTAGTGAAGGTCTTATCCACAAATCTGCAAAGACTGAGAGAGGTAGCTGATTTTTTAAATGCTCAGTTTTCAACAAAAGATCACAAAGAAACAGGAAAACATGGTCCATTCAAAAGAACAAAGTAAATCTTCAGGAACGGTTCCCAAGAAACACAGGCATCAGACTTACCAGGTAAATACTTTAAAACAAGTATTTTAAACATGCTCAGAGAACTAAAAGAAAACACAAAGAACTAAAGAAAATCAGGGAAACAATATATAAACAAAATTAGAATATCAACAAATATAAATTATAAATAACAAAAGCAACCAAATACATTGTCAAGCTGACAAACAGTAATTGAATTGAAAAATTCTAAGAGCACATTCAAGAGCAAACTCCTCAAATAGGCAGAAGAATCAGTGACCTTCATGAGAAGTCATTTAAAATTATCAAGTCTGAGAAGAAAAAAGAATGAAGAAAAGTAAACAAGCCTAAGGCACTATGGCTCACCATTGAGCAAACCAATATATGCATTATGGGAGCCCAAGAAAGAAGAGAGAGAGAGAGAGAGAGAGAGGGAGAGAGGCAGAGAGATTATCTGAAGAAATAATGGTCAAAATCTCCCCAAATGTGATATAAATTAATAAATAAATAAACATGTATCTACACATTCAAAAATCTCAACAAACTCCAAGTCAGAAAACTATAACATGCTCATTCATCTAGAAATATGACTTCTGGGGAAATTTTTTCTTAAGAAAATACTACAATCTTGAACTTGGGTGAACAGTTACCAACAATTATTTATCACGGCTATTTTGTAATTGTAAAGAGTTGGAACAACGTATGTGTCCAACAATAGAAAATTTGGTAAGAAATTAAAAGATATATAAGATGGGACATTGTGCAGTCATCAACAATGATGTCGGCAATGTACAGAATATATAACATAAAAGAGAGGGTTGCTAAATGCCATGTACAATCTTATTTTTGTAATGAGTAGGTATGTATGTCTGTACATGAAAGAGGATTTAGAAAGAAAACTGTGAAAAAAATAAGAGTAAGTTGTTTTCTGAATGAGACTGAGGGTGTGTTTTTCCCTTCTTTTTGCTTTATAAAAAGCTATACAACTTTTGTAATGAGATGAAACAATCTATTTTAACATCAGTCACATACCTAGTATGTGTCAGATGAGATTTGAACTCATAGTGCTTCCCATTAATCCATTCTGTCTCCTGCCTTAGCACCAAATACCTGCTCTTAAGTCCTCACTTAGAATGGACTCTTTCCCTGGGAACGCCCCCACTACTGGGCCTCACTGAGTGCCCCAGCTCATAATTGTAGGCACTTTAACAGATCTATGGAGGACTTTTAGTTCAGTTGAAGTTTCATTATTCAGTTGCTTCCTATTCTAATGTACCTGCTATGCCAGGGTTAGCTTTTCTGCTGTGTACACTAAACCTTAACCACCATTTCACTTGCAAGTAAAAAATCCACTCACTACAAACCATATGCCGGCTCCATGCCCTCTCCACACCTCCTTCACTAATTATGAGTGCAAGAGTCAAGAATCCGGATGACCAAACAGCTAAAGCTCAGTATTTTCACTTTAGAGTTTGTCAAGTTGTCTTAGCAAATTTCCTCCTTAATTTACAAGATTTTAGCTAGCGTCATTTTCCCCCAAGGGGCTTTTGGGTATCAAGCATAAACAGAAAATACAAGTCAATTCCCTCACCTTTACCAACGCCAAAATGGAATCACATTTAAAAAGCAATAAAATAGAATGAATGATGGTCATTACCCTGCCAGAGCTATTCCACAATAGCAACGCCTGACACATATTAATTCTCAGTGCAGCCACATACATGCCCAGACTCTATCAAGCTCTACTCACTTTCGAGGACTATGAGCTGAGATATTTCCATCTAGAAGAATCTTCACAATTCACGTCTGTGAACTTAGAACTGTGCAATGTCTGCAAGAATGAAATTCCACCAGGGAAGGGATTCAGATAGAAGTCAACTGATAGATGTTTCCACTTGGCATTTGCTACTTTAAACAATAAAACAAACCTTCTCACAAATCCAGGAATATTTTGCCATCAAGAGTAAAAAACCAGAACCATTGGAAAGTCATACGTTCCCAAAAGATGCTAAACCCTTAAAATCATTAGCCTGGGGAATGACAAAGGAGTTCATTTTATGTTTGAGGAACAGGCTCTTTTCTGGTACAGACTCTTTGGAGTTTCAAGGGGGCTACAATATCCAGAGTACTGATGCCCTCAGTTAGAAAACCCAACATGAGCTGAGCGCAGTGGCTCACACCCATAATCCCAGCACTTTGGGAGGCCGAGGCGAGTGGATCACCTGAGTTCAGGAGGTTGAGACCAGCCTGACCAACATGGTGAAACCCTGTCTCTGCTAAAAATACAAAAATCAGCTGGGCCTGGTAGCACGTGCCTGTAATCCTAGCCACTCGAGAGGCTGAGGCAGGAGAATCGCTTGAACCTGGGAGGTGGAGGTTGCAGTGAGCTGAGATCATGCCATTGCACTCCAGCCTAGGCAACAAGAGTGAAACTCAGTCTCAGAAAAAAAAGAAAGAAAGAAAAGGAAAAGAAAACCTAAAACGAGTCCAGCAAAGCAGGGAGGGTAATTTGAACTGAGCCCTAGGACTTCCTGGGAAAGAGTTCATCCTACAGGAAGTGACAAGTCAGCTGCAGACCTGCAGTGCTACAACAGTGGGCCAGTGTGAGAGAGGAGGATCGTCTACTGCTCAGATTGCCAGCCTGCCCAGCCCAAGAAACTTCTTCTTCTAGGAAGAGGAGGCCAAAAGAAAGAGCAATTCAAAGGTGAAGAAGAGCTGGTTCATTGGTATCTCTGTAAAATACTGAGAGCACACGTCAGACCTGTTCTGTAATTGACGCACAGAGTGAGGGGTTACAGGAAGGAGCCAATATTCAGAAGACAGAAGAGCCCATGTACAACGTGGAGAAATGGGAGAGGATGTCATTGGGTGGCTTCAGCAGCAGCAGTGGCTGCAAAACAATTGAGGATGGGAAGCAAGAAAAATGATGGCCTCTTGATGGTATCTGAGAAGACTGGGGAGTATGTGCAGAGGAGACACCTCCCAGAATGAGTTGGAATGAGTTTAAGAAGTTGGAAGGAATTCTTGGCCAGGCATGGTGGCTCCTTCCTATAATTCCAGTGCTTTGCAGGGTTGAGGCAGGAGGATCATTTGAATTCAGGAGTTTGATACCAGCCTGGGCAACATAGCAAGACCCTGTCTTTACAAAAACTGAAAAATTAGTCAAGCATGGTGGCTCATGTCTGTAGTCCCAGCTATTCAGAGGGCTGAGGCAGGAGGATCGCTTGAGCCCAGGAAATCAAGGCTGCAGTGAGCCATGATCATGCCACTGCATTCCAGCCTGGACAACAGAGCGAGACCTTGTCTCAGAAACAATAACACAGGCTGGAGAGTCCACAGAACCAGTCGAAGCAGACTTAGGGCAGGGGGTTCTTGTTACTCTTATTGGAACCCTCCTTTCAGTACCTGCCTCGTTTGGGTAGCCTGGGGAAACAGAAGAGTTAATTGCACATACACCTGTCCTTGCTACAAGATGAAAGATTTGGAGGGGTTCTGTTGGGAGTTCGGCAAGAGAGGCACCCAGAAACCCAATCCATCTGCTTTAATAAAGTACCTCCTGAGACAGGCGTTGAGATCCTTCCACTTTGATGAGCTTTGAGACCCAGCAGCACAGCTGGGAGGATGGAGGAGAGAAAGGGGAGAGGTGTATATAAAATTTCCTCACATCGAGACACAAAACTGGCAGAAATAATCCAAAACCCACTTCTTCCAGGCCTTTTCCTCTTTTTAATCACACATAGGCCTGTTCTTCTTTGACAGGCCCAACTCGAAATAACTGTGACACAGGCAAGTTTGTTTTCCTTTGATAGCTACCTCCACCACCCCCATCCTCCCCAGCCTCCCCTCACACATTCCAAGCAGTCTGATTACCTAAATATTAACTGGAATTTGCATTGTAGTAAGAGAGTCTAACTACTGTTGTGTAAAATTTTTCAGAACTCAAAGGAATGGAATTTTTCATGGTTGGAAGGCCATACAGGTTGCAGAGAGAACAAAGTGAGATAATGGACACAAAAAATCTTCATGGAACCTCTAACCCAAGACCACAGGAACCGACATGAAGCCCTGAGTTTCCAGGTCTTTGTGCTCTAAGGATTAAGATGTGAACCTCCAACTTTTGTTCTAGATGTCAGCAGGTTCCACTTTAGGGTGAGATAAATCTGAAACCCATTAGGCTCTATTCTCATGAGCTAAGTAACTTCAGACCTCAGTTTTCTATCTGTAAAGTGGGATAACAAACCTCGAGAGTTGTTGGGAAATGTGACCGCAGTGCTTGGTGCGTGGGATGCTCTCTGTGACATTACCATCCCTGCTGTTAACCTTGGTCCCCTTCCCAACACTCCTACACCCACCAGTTCCACATTCTAATTCAAATTGTTTCCTAACAGAGGAGCTGAATGAAATCTCTCTAGTAGGACTTGCCCCAGTGATATCAGACTATTTGTTTGCCAGGATGCTTTTGGTTGCAAGTGACAGCAACCCAAGTCAAGTTGGCTTAAGCAAAGCATTCATGTAACTGAGTATTTTAGAGGCGGTATGACTTTATGGCTTGGGGCATGGCTGAATCCAGGGCCCTCATGATATTTATTAAGATTTAGCTTCCCTCCCTCAATCACTTTGTTTTTCTTTGCATTGACTTTCATATCAAGCGGGATCTTTCTACCTGGTGCTTCTCTTAGAAACTGTAAGTTAATAATCTCTATAAAAAGAAAGCTCCTTTTTTTCAAATAGGTATAGAAGTTACTGAACCAATAACCATGGCCAGTGTGATAGGGTGCTCCCTTTGGCCAGGCCTGAGTCATGTGCTCACTCCTAGAGACAAAGGGACTGAACCAGTGGGGAGGGACAGCTCTCCCAAGGGAAATCTGAGTTCTACTCACTGAAGAATAGGAGAGAATGCTAATGAAGCATAAACAACAGACACTCAATATAGTAAACCTCTTTAAAAGAAGGAAATTAAGAAATGAAGGAAGTTCCAGATTTCCAGGCTGAGGTTGAGGAATATGATTCCATCTTTCCAGTACTAGTCATGACATATGAAATTGAAGGAACTGGCCAGGCACAGTGGTTCGTGCCAGTAGTCCCAACACTTTGGGAGGCTGAGGCAGAGAGATCACTTGAGTTCAGGAGTTCAAGACCAGCCTGGGCAATATGGTGAAACCCCATCTCTACAAAAAATACAAAAATTAGCTGGGCATGGTGGTGTGCATCTGTAGTCCCACCTACTTGAGAGGCTGAGGCGGGAGGATCACTTGAGCTTGGGAGGTTGGGTGACAGAGTGAGACCCTGTCTCAAAAAAAAAAAAAAAAAGAAAAGAAAAGAAATTGAAGGAACTAAAACAAAAGGCTTGAAAGAGTTTAATGTCCACCAATAAAAACTACTTTTTATATTCCAAGAAAATTATAACCTTAAACTAAGACTTACAGAAGGGAGAATGTATGAAGCAAAATAAGGCAAAGGAAAAGGCAAAAAAGATACCAAAATAAGGCAAGGAGTAAAAGGTACCATTAGGCCCTGAGGTATCAGATATTAGGCTACAGTTCCTTTCCAGAGGCCTATTAAAAATGTTTCAGATAAAAATATATATATATATTTGGCTCCAAACTATAAACTTGAAATTAATTGGTGTATAATTGAATGTCTAAACATGTACAAAACTTAATATTGTATCAACCTTATTAGTGGCTAAATTTAATATTTATAAAAACCTCATTCTATTAAAAAAAATTGGAAGGGTAGTGTTCACTTTGCGGGAATTCTGAAGTTCAGACAATGATTGCCAAGAAAACTCAGCCATCATCAATGAAATGAGCTATTCACAGCCAAAGGCAAAATAGTTTTTAAAAATCTTTTCATCAATTGCAGTGAAAGTGAGAGGTGGATGCATTTTAACTCATGTGATGGTGTGATGATATGGGGTAGGGTCTTCAAAAGTCAGAGTGCCTGGGTGTCTAAACAGCTCTGCGCATGGGACACAGTGGAGTCAGGGAGGCAGCAGGCGAGGGAGTCCTGCCCTGCACCAGCCCCCAGCCCCGGCTCCCAGCGCCTCCCTGGCTGAGCTCCTACCTCTCTTTTAAGCTTCTGTCATAGCAACAGCCCCAGGGCCAGCCCCCTAATTGCCAGCCTTTTCTAAGAGCCAGGAAAAAAGCCCTCTGCAACCCTCCACCCCCTCCCCAACACAAGCCCAGGGGGTCAGGCAGGTTCAAAAGGTGAAATAAATGAATCTTTACACATTATAAGGGCCCAAGCAACATTCTCTGTGGCATTAGTGCCTGAAACGGCAGCAAGTAAAAGCAGGTGTGCTGGGCGCCCTGTCAGCTAACGACACTGATAAGCCTGCCATGCCTGGTTCTGCTTCATTTCAAACAGTCTGCGGGAAAAAAAGGAGGGGAAAGCCGGAGCAGAAATAATTGCTGGAGCTTCCAGTGAGCTGAGAGAGCCTGCAGGCAGAGATCAACCGGCCTGATTTCATCCTCTTCCTTTTATTTCTATAACCTTAAACGTTCTGCTATTATAAAAGTCATCATGTCAGCTTTCTCCCCAGCCTCTCCAACTGCCCATTTTCAAATTGTATCAATTGGTAAGGCTTTTGGGCTGACGGATTTTCATCTTGATTTATGGTTTCTGTGCTTTAAAGAAGAAGCAAACTCCACTGACCTGATTCAGGCACGCAGGCATGCTGTCCTGGGCATGTGTTTATAATCAGATCCTCCCCAAACCGCCTAGAAATTAGGGAGGGCTTGGTGTGTGTCTCTTTTTTCTTTTTCTTTCTTTCTTTTTTTTTTAAATTATAGATATTATGGTCAATTGCAAGTGAATAACATTTGTCATGAATCTCCTGACTATAGGGGACGAAGGGGAGTCTTTGATTCTTGGGAGTCGTTTAAGCTCTTGAGGTTCTTGGTGACCACTGGCTTCAAAACAGGACAGCTAAGAAATAAGAGTTTCACAGGCAGAGCAGGGACCTCACATGGGCCCCTGTAATTCACCACTTTTTAAAAATAGATTCCGGGGTGCATGGGCAAGCTCGTTACAGGGGCACGTTGTATAATGCTGGAGTTTGGTGTCTAGGGAACGCAGCACCCAAATCGCATCACCCACCATTCTCGAACTGGCAAGGGCTGAGAAACAAGGGCTGTTCTGGCCTTTTTAGCTGGAGGACTGCATAAGCAGTACGAAATAAGCACATTTAAAAAATACAAGCATAAACTGCCGATTTCAGCAAGTACAGTTTGCAGGGAGAGCACACACATCCTGTGGCAGGTGCTCCAGAGAGTGTGTTATTAAAATGTTCGGGCGGATGGTGGGAGGGCTGCGGAACAAATACCGACTTCCACAGTCCTCTCCACGCATCGTCCAACGGGAACGCGGAAATAAATGACCCGCTGATTTTGTCATGCAAAAAGATATGGCCCTGTCCAGCCATCCTGCACCGTCCCCATCGAGGCAGAAGATAGTAACCAAGGAGGAAGCCAGGGAGTGGGGGAAGAAGTGAAACCAGACACACAGAAAGAGACACGGCTCCCCACCAGGCTCCCAGGCGAGTCTCTGTGGAAAGGGTTTAGAGCTGTGGAGTGAGTCACAGGCCGTTCGGTGGACACACAGGGAAGACCACTGAGTAGGAACCTTAGGTCAGAAACAGGGCCCCAAAGCCCCGATGCCGCCAAAGGCACATTGAAATTAATCAGACACCTGCACCATGGATTATCAACAGGACTCCCAGGATGGAGGTGGCAAAGATGTATGAGATCCCATCTATGAATTTCCCCAGGAATGGGGACAGAGGCTCCCTGTAGTCCCCTTCCTAATTCTTTCCAATTAATCTAAGTGTATAGATCACAGGGCTCTCGAGTTACAGGATCGCTTTTCAGGCCTAGAAAATCACACTTTGCTGAGACTTAAGCCTCTTTCAAACGGCACTAACAAGAGAGGTGGCTTTCCCCCGGCACAGGTAAAGCCGTGGTGAGAAATAAACCCCTGTGTTGGAGTGAGAGAGAGGGAGAGAAGAAAAAGAGAATGCTAATTGTGCCAGGGACGCTGACAGATTTGACAGAAAGTGTCTTCATTGAGAAATTGCCATCTGAAGTTCCCTCTTCCTTGTTCCTAGAGGCGCAGGAGGGGGGGGGCATGAGGGCGCTTGACAGGAAGTGAGGATTCGAGGCTTCAAATACAAACATTATGAAAAACAAGCAACATCTGCAAACAGTAAGTACTTATTTATATTTTATGGAGTGTGTGCTTGGGATTCTGACAGGTTTTTAAACAGAGACCATATTAGGCCCATTCAAAGGCGAGAATGTCCCTTTTAAAAATGCATTACTCCTCGCTCAGGCAGGTCGGCCCCGCACCGCTGGCCTCAGGTGAGCCCTGACCCCTGACGACCCGGCCTAACCAAGCACACATGCGGGTTTGCAATGGGACCGTTTATCGCTCCTCTTCCAAGGTCAGCGCAGGCGGGCGCTGGAGGGTTAGTATTCAGCAAAGCTTTTCCCTCTGCTGACAGAGCCGCTTTGAACTTTTCCCTTCTGAACAAATAGGAAGGAAATCTGCAAGGAAACAAGTGCTGGGAATCATAGAAAAAAAGCGTGCAGCCAATAAATAAATAAGCCACAAATAAATAAGTGGCCAGCCTTGTCCCCGGCAAATAGAAAGGCACCCCTCCTAGGTTTCCAGCGTTTCTGTGCATTTGGCGCATGTGAGAAACTTGAAAATAAAAACAATAGAAGAAACCTTCTATCTTTTTTCTTTCCCCCTCCGAAGGACGAACCTTTTATTTTTGACAACAAATAAGAGGCATTTGGCAGGTACGGTGTGCTGTGCACCATGAAATATTTAGTAAGGCAATAACGACTCCCCGGACAGCTTAAGAAAACCGCGATTATATTCAGAGAGAAAGCCATGAGCAAACAGAGAGGGGGGAATACAAAGAAAGATAAAGGCAGGCCTTTCATCAGGACTTCCTGTCCAATAATGCAGCCAGGCTTGATCCATATGTTTTGAGGAAAATCAAAGTGTCACAACTATCCAAAATGTCAATAGCTCCGGTAAGGAATATTGTCTAACATTTTCTATTACACCGTTCAAGAATTTGCCTCCCAGCGCAATTTGGAAGAAAAAACTCTTTCATTTCGAAAACACTCAAAGAAAAGAAAGAAGAAGGGGGCGGGGTGGGGGTGCAGAACAAGGCGCATTTCAGTGCCATGTGTAATACAATAACGCTCTGGGCTCCCCAACCATCCTGAAAGTCGATCCTCTGATGAAAGTGAGTTCTCCTCCACACCTCTCCTCTGTTCTGTCCTTTCTTTGCAGACACTCTTGCTCAGGCACTTCCTGGACAGTTGGATATAACTGAGCGATCTCCGTGCAATGAGAAACCGGAGAAGCCCAACTTTCAGCAGTCTTCATATTTGGATAATCCTGCATAATGATTTCAGGGTTGAGTCACAGAATGCTCCATCGGCTTTTCTATGCACGCTAGGTGCCCGGACTTCTGGGTGACCCGCTTTGGGGGAGAAAAAGTGGGAACGGGGGAAAGATCCCTGTAGGTAAACAAACAATTTTTTGCTGCCTTGGCAAAATGTAAACAGAACCCACGCATCTTGCCCTGGGGAGCGGGCTGGCAAGATCTAGTTTGACAGAACTTGCTTCACGGCGTCTCCTCGACATCCTGGAAATTCTAGAGGGAAAAATCACGCACGAGTTGCTGCTGTCTGTGCCTTGTGGAATCTTAAACAGAATGAAACAGGCCCCGACAATCAATATTACTGACAAATTAATCTCGGCAAATAAACTGTTGTTACCTTCAAAGCTGCCCCAGTCCCCTGAATAATTGCTTAAATGAAGTTGAGGCCTTTTCACCAGTTTGAGGCTATTTTTTCCAGTCATCTACTTGTGGGTAGCACTCAGGTTGTCCAGAGGGACTTGGTTTTATAAAATAAAATCATACAGTGGCCCGGGCCACTCCGTTAACTCACTCCGTGCTAGGGCTCTGTCTCAGCTTCAGAATAAGTACTCTTGCCAAGTGCTGAGAAGATGCCCTTCACCTACCTTGAGGGGGCAGGAGGCAAGAGAGGAGTGGGCAGTGATTATCTACATTTCTGCCCAAACCCTGAAGTCTATCAGAAATGGTTTGGAAGCTTGGGGTAAGCAAGGCACTCAATGTCAAGATTGCACAATTCTAGTTTTTCTTGAGGAATAGAAAGGGCACATAGACTCCTGTGACTTCCTCAAGATCCCTAAATTTGTATGGGAGGAGTTGGGAGAGGGGGGTTCCTGTATAGAGATAAAACTCACCTAGTCTGCACCACGATTAAATATTGGTCTGCTTTGTACCAATTGAAAAATAGTCATCAATCCCCTTCCCCAAGCCCTCTGCTGCCCACAGCTCTGGCCTTTCCCCAGAACTTCCTCTCCTTCCCTTAATTCAGCACCTAAAGGGTTAACATCTGCTAAGGCAGCAGGAACTCCCAACACCCGCAGTGCTGATTGCTGGGGTAGGGGCGTCAGTGCCCACAGTGGTTAAATATTTTGACTCTACCCCTAACTCACATCCTCATGGGTGCCCCAGCCTGATGTCATTTGGCCTGCCCTGGGGTGTCATGCTGTGACCCTCTGCAGTGCCTCTTCCTGGGAGTTAGAAAGATAGCAGATGGACCAGCTTTTCTGAGTTCATCCCTTGTTAGAATTACAGTTCCAACTGGTCTAGGATCTAAGACACTCAAGAATAGCAGAGGAAACAGACAAGACTTTGCCCAAGTCACAAACAGTACACAGCTGCAGAAATCAACAGTCACAAGGGTCTAATTGTCATTAGTATGTAAATTTTAAAAGCTCAGTCAAAAATATCAATACCTCCCACTTAATTTATTACTATATAAAGATGGATGGGAGTGAAGCATAGCATTGATTTTCAGAGCCCTTAAAAAAATGGTGAGTAAGAAAATAGTCAGAGACAACACAAAATGCTGTGCCTCCAAATTAATCATCGTGCTTTTTAAACACACACACATGCACACACACAAATCCTGTACCAACAGCCTGTGTGATTCAATCTTATTTGATTGCCTTTTCTGAAAATGAAGAAATGGAACGGGCCATTTATGTAAAGAGCCCTCTCAGAATGGATTAGATGTAAAGACAGGTTAGCATTTTTACTGTATTGACAGCCAACCATTAGGCAGCCACACTCCAGCCCAGTCACTGAGAGGAAATCGAAGAGAACTGTTCCCTGGCTGGGCCAGGCAGGACAACCCATCAGCACCTGGTCGCTGTCACTGATCATCCCAGCCCAGGCTGTAGCTCTTCTCTCCACATGGCATGACGACACCATCACCCTCACGGTTACCAAAATGTTAGAATAGTCATGACCGCTAAAGAAATAAGTAAATTCATCATCAGGTTGAAAACGGTGCTGGAGAGCCTATAATCTGGGAATCGTGCTTGTGTCTGAAATCACACAGAGATCAGAGCAAAATTGTCCCCTGTGCTGTGAAAAGATGGGTCACCTCTCTGCATCTGACATTTTGAGCTGTTTGCATCTGTACAGAGGGAGAGAGAGGGCTGGAGAGAAAAGACTGCAGTGAGAGCAAGAAGGAAAAGCGGTAAAGACGTTAGAGACATATTCATTTTGGAAACATGTACGGACGCGCCACTCATTTTGTTTTTGTTTTTCAAGAATTTTGAATCCACGTCTTATGAACATGCAGTCTCCTGATTAAAGCAAATGAGCCCTTTTTTGTAGCCTAAATAGGGGCTACATTTCTCGGCATCTCCTGGAGAGACAAGCTTTCCAAAAGAATAGAAATGCTCATGTTTTAAAATAATAAAACACAGATATTATTAGTCTCCCAGTTCCAGCATTCCAAGGCCCTACCTCCCACCGCCCCTCAACAAACCCTGTGAACTATGGATGATAGCCCTGAGTTTTATTACAGCATTGAGCAAAACTTATTTTTTATAGCAATGTTCCTCCAATAATCAGGCTACAACCCAAAAGCAGTACTTCACATTCATCAGACAGAAATATGCAGCTTTTACAGAAACATTTTGTCAAGGAAACCCCAGTCTCCAGTAAGGGCTGCTCGTCGGGGTCCCTGCTATCAGAGTGATATTTTTAATTTATCGGGATGCTTCAACTGTTTTCAACAGCAGCCTAATTCCTCACTTTGCTTATGAAGTGAAGCTGCCATTCTAAACAAACATCAAGTTACTAGATGTCTTCCTGCTATAATTGGATTTAATTCATTACCTTTCATTTCAATAAAATCACAGTAAAACACAGGGATGGAAATGTGTAGGCTAATTGCTTATGGAAATTCAGGTACCGCACTTGGTATAAATTTACCCTTTGCAAGAGGAAGACACAGTTGTGCCATTATCATAGAATTTTACAACAATATGTAATTATAGAGAAAAGCAGGTGTAATTAGCAAGTCTTTCCACAAAGCAGGTAGCATTCTTGGTTAAATATTTACAGCTGCACAAACAGCCGGTAATAATGAACATTTTCTCAGCCACACGTTACAGAGTACCCAACGAATGCTATGAAAAGTGGTCATTATCAGCCTGGCAAGCACTGCTCTGCTGTCTTGCTTGCGAGGAATGCTGCTGCATGGGTTAGAAGACGGGAATCCAGGCTGAATCAGCAGTGCAGTTTCAACGGTGATGAAAACAAGTAACTAAGATCTCTTCTTCCCTTATTGCTGCAGAAGAGTAATTAAAGCTGCATATTTACAGATGACATCAGCCAGGAGTCCTGCGCGAAGAGAAAAACTCGTTGTGTTTTCTTCTTTCTTCCTTTCCCCTTTCCCTTTTCTGTCCAAAGGAAACCCACAGCAAACTGCATAGATGCCGCAGGCACGCAAGCCAACTCCAAACCGCCTACCAAGGGTCAGCTCAACCTGCAGCTGTTGCACAAAATAAAATCAGCACAGCCCACCCCGGGCAAACACCCTCTGTGGCTCTTTATTACCAAATGATATGAACTTTGACCCAACCTGAACAAAATTTAATATTTTCTCCCAAATATTTAAAAAATTCATTCTGGGGCTTGAGTGGAGTCAGGGAGTCTGCGAGACGTAATTTGACATCTGAATTATTCTGAGGCTAATACGGAAAGCTATTCAGGAGCTTATTTGGAGATGTGTCAATCAAGATATCACTTGTGCAGGGAAGATGGACTCAGGCTTAGGAGTGCAGATAGCTTTCAGGGAATCACAAAATAAAAGGCAGGCAGGCTCTGATGAATACGTTACGTCTTCATTCTCGACGATGACATTTTTTTTTCTTGATAGAGAGTACAGACCTAACAGAGCCATGTCCCAGGGACGTGCCTTTTTCCACACCTGTGAAAACATTTTAACATTTATTAAAAATGATAACCATAAACAACAAACATGGTGTCGAAACTCGCCTCTGTTCATTTTACTGCGCTGATTAAGATTTTAAGCAACGCTCCTAAATTAGACTGTCAGGCGCCATCCTCAATGCAGGGTTGAGGTTCTGATCTCGAGCTAGCTTGTGTGAGCACACGGCCTTTCTGGGTTGATTGTGAGCCAGGCCAGCAGCCTTCAATGTTCTTTCATTCATTTTCGATGAGATGGGGAGGGATTCAATTAGCCCTGATTGTCCACAAGATGTGGCCCAAAATAAAACGGCTGGGCTCTGATAGCCTCCTCCCAAGGTATTTCCCAGCTGACAAGCAACAATGTTAATTACCCATTGTTATGATCTGAAAAGACACCAGAATTTTAATTATGCAAATTCAGAGCCATTTTGTTCACAGGAGCAAAAAATAAGCAGACAGTGTTTTTCTTAGCGGGAACATTCATCCCTGTTTGGGATCTCTGCAAACTTAACTGCAATATGTGTGATATGTCAGAGACTACGCCCATCCCTGAGTGTCTTGGGGACAACTTCTTTCTCAAGAGACAAAGGATAGGACATTGTCTTTAACACTCCCTTTCTCTTGGCATCATTCTTGGGAGGCTCTGACAGCCAGTTTGCTAGGCCATACCTGGTAACGTAGAGAATGCCTGTAATGAATGTCTTCCCAGTAAGCAAACACACCTCCAACTTCAATACCTTCCAGGACCAAACCATTACCAAACATAAATAACATCAAGTGCCTGCCACAGATTCCCAAAATCAGTTGGAAACATTTTTTCTACACTGGAAAAATAAAATGTAATTCTATTCGAAGCTGTGGAGAATTCAGGAGTCTTCTGACTTCCCAAGAGAATGCTTTATTCTATAATTGGGTTCTCTGGGGTTGTTTGCCTTCATAGCTTATCATCCCGCTACATCATTAGAAATTTGTCAGATGTCCAAGGGGTACATGGGACCCAAGAAGAGCATTTGGGTGTTTCTGGGGTTCAAGTTGGATTTGATCTCAAGCTGGGATACTCCTTCCTATCTCCTGGGGGTAGTGTGATGGGAGCCGTGGGAAAACCAGTGCGGAAGGGGGGACTATACAATTTCTCTAGAAGAGAACAAAATAGTAATATTATTTTCTTTTTTCTTTTTTTTTTTTTTTTGAGACCGACTCTCACTCTGTCGCCCAGGCTGAAGTGCAGTGGCACGATTTCTACTCACTACAACCTCTGCCTCCCATGTTCAAGTGATTCTCATGCCTTAGCCTCCAGAGCAGCTGGGATTATAGGCACCCCCCACCATACTGGCTAATTTTTGTAATTTTAGTAGAGACGGGGTTTCACCATGTTGGCCAGGCTGATTTTGAACTCCTGACCTCAGGTGATTTGCCCGCCTCAGCCTTCCAAAGTGCTGGGATTACAGGCGCATGCCACCACACCCAGCTAATTTTTGTGTTTTTAGTAGAGATGAGATTTCACCATGTTGGCCAGGCTGGTCTCAAACCCCTGGGCTCAAGCAATCAACCTGCCTAGGCCTCCCAAAGTGGTGAGATTATAGGTGTGAGCCACCACGCCTATCCAAAATGGTATTATATTAAAATGAAAAGTGATACACTATGGACTAGAAATTTAAATTTATTATAATTATTATTATTATTATTTGAGACAGAGTCTCACTCTGTCACCCAGGCTGGAGTGTAGTGGCACAATCTTGGCTCACTGCAACCTCTGCCTCCTGGGTTCAAGTGTTTCTCCTGCCTCAGCCTCCCTAGTAGCTGGGGCCACTGGTGTGTGCCACCATGCCTGGCTTATTTTTTTGTATTTTTTCACCATGTTAGCCAGGATGGTCTCGATCCCTGACCTCATGATCCACCCACCTCGGTCTCCCAAAGTGCTGGGATTATAGGTGTGAGCCACCCCACCCAGCAAATTTATTAAATTTTTAAGATGAACCAGGAGACTTCAAAGAAAATACATCATTGGAGTACATTGCCAAATCCTCATCCCTATCACACCCCAAACCTGGAAAGGTGGGTGAAGGGTGGTTCAGGTTTACTGTCCTTTGCTGGGTAATAGTAGTGAGAAAGTTTAAAAAGATCTGGGATCCTCATGGCCTTCAAAGAGTTTCCAGTCTGGTACATCATGTCCTGCTTCCTAGTCTGATAAATAATGAGCCAAACCATGTCACAGCAGCAGACCTCATCTGCCAATCTGGTCATCTTTAATACAAAGGATTCAATGAGGGGGGGAAAAAGGCTGGGGCAGGGGACTAGGGAGGGGAAAGGGTGGAAAAGTTGTTCTTCACCAATAGTATACATGACAGCCTAGAAAACAACCAGCCAAACTGTATCTGTAAGGAAAGGGAGCAGCCAGAGGCTTCATCCCAAAACCGGTCCTGTTTTCAGAAGGATTTTGGCAGAGTTGGGAGTAAAATCTAAGAATAACCTATCGGCAAGCCTTGCCAGAAGGTGCTAAACGAAGGGAAGAACGGTAAGTACCACTAACTGAGCACTTACTATGTGTGAAATTTATCATCTTCTCCTTTGATCATCGTCCCACAAACCCATTTTCCAGATAAGGAAACCGTGGCTCAGGGGAGTGAGCCGCTTGCCCAAACAAACACAGCTAACAAGTAGGCAAGGAGCCTGGGCTCCTCCCACCCTGCCACGGGCTTGCCTCATGTGCGGTTCTGTATTCCAGGTGCTTGAAATCTGGGGCGTCCATAGGTCTCATCTGCAGAAAGAAATGAAAATGGAAAAAATCTCAACTAAAAAGATACAACAGTGTAATGGTTCTCGATCACTGAATCCGCGCAGTCTCCCACCCAGGGCCACTGTGCCCTGTTTGGTCTTGTCTTCCTCCTTTCTCATCTGCATTTCCTCCTACTTCACTGATTAGTCCTTTCACACCTACTTGATTCACTTTAAATGCCAGAGCTTCTCAGGGCTCTGTCCCCCTCCATCTGGACTTCTCAACCTCAGCACGGCTGATATTTTGGGGGTGCCATGGGGGCTGTCCTGGGCATTACACAGTGTTTAGCAGCATCCCTGACCTCTACTCAGTTGATGCTAGCTTGCCCCCCAAAACTGTCGTAACCAGAAATGTCTCCAGACATTGCCAGATGTCTCTCGGGGGTGCGGGAACGTGTGTGCAAAATTGCACCCAGCTGAGAACCACTGCTCTAGATGATTTTATCAATTTCCATGTATTTAACTACCAGCCACTCATCCAGATACCAACCCTCTTCCCAACCTGCTTGTCCAGCCCAGACCTCTCTCCCAAGTTTGAATTTATATATTGTCATTTAAAAATTCAACCTTAAATATCTCATAAGCACCTCAGACTCAACAGATTCAAAACTGAACCCAACATCTCCCAGATCTTCAAAGCTACGATTCTTTTTTCACATTCCCCATCCCAGAAACAGCGGCAGAAACCTGGGAGTCATTCTTTGTCGTTTCCTTTCTTTCAAACTGCACCCCAGTGCCTGGAATCTCACCACTCTGGGAGGCTGAGGTGGGCAGATAGCTTGAGGTCCGGAGTTCAAGATCAGCCTGGCCAACATGGTGAAACCCTGTCTCTACTAAAAACATATAAATTAGCCTGGTGTGGTGGCAGGCGCCTGTAATTCCAGCTACTCAGGAGGCTGAGGCTTAAGAATCACTTGAACCCACGAGGCAGAGGTTGCAGTGAGATGAGATCCCACCACTGCACTACAGCCTGGGTGACAGCGTGAGACTCCATCTCAAAAAAACAAACAAACAAACAAAACAAACAAAAGTGAACCTCAGCCCTATCCACACACATAAAAGCGCACCCCTCTAACCCGTTACTAAGGCCTATTGGTTGTCATTTCTTTCTCCTGCAACCACCCACTTTTTCCCATTTCCATGCCACCACCTTTGTCCAAACCATTATCGTCTTGTGCTACAAACAACTTTACTTGACAACCGGCTGTTCCACTCTGTCCTACCCACTCTGATTCACCTGTACACAACACCCACCCACTGTGATAGATTTGTAATGACCTGGCCATGGTCACTTACGACCTTCTGGTGGTTTCCAACTGCTCTTAGAATGAAGCCCAACATGTCCACTGTGGCTACAGGCGTGCATGATCTGGCCAGACTCATCAGACCAACTCTCCTGGGCTTAGGGCAGTTCAGCAAGCGTGGCCACAGCCGTTCATACACTCAGTTCTGCTGCCAGGAATGCCTGACCCCTCACTTCACTGACCCCTCCCATTCTCCCTTAAAGACTCAACTTAATTTACCCTAAATTAGATGCCTCTGCCATGCCCCTGGGTGTCACGATCCTCCCTTCCATCCCTTCTCTCCACTATGACTTTCACTGTACTATTTTGTTGGCTTGTTTAATTGTGGGTCTTCTCTGCTAGGCTCTGAGTGCTGTGAGGACAGAGGACTTGGTGGCCTCGTGCACCACTGTCTAGGCCTGCACCCACTGTTCAGAATGGCAGTCACTAGCCACATGTGGCAACTGGATATTTAAGTAAGGCAGGCATGGATTGAGATGTGCTATAAAAGTAAAATACACCTGGATTTCAAAGACTTTAAATGACAAAAAAAATGCAAAATGTAATTGTGATATTCCAGATATATTGGGTTAAATAAAATATATTAAAGCATATTACCTGGGTTTCTTTTTACTTCTTTAAATGTGGCTACTAGAAAATTTTAAATGACATGCCAGGCACGGTGGCTCATGCCTGTAATCCCAGCACTTTGGGAGGCTGAGGTGGGCGGATCACTTGAGGTCAGGAGTTCAAGACCAGTCTGGCCAACATGGTGAAACCCCATCTCTACTAAAAAAAAAAAAAAAAAAATACAAAAATTAGCCAGGGATGGTGGTGCGCACCTGTGGTCCCAGCTACTCAGGAGGCTGAGGAAGGAGAATCACTTGAACCAGGGAGGGAGAGGTTGCAGCGAGCTGTGATCGCACCACTGCACTCCTGCCTAGGCAACACAACAAAACTCTGTCTCAAGAAAAAAATAAAATAAAATTACGCCTGTGGGCCACATTATGCTTCTGTGGACTGCACCAGTTTAGACCCAGCACAACACTGGTAAGTAGTGGGAGTTTGTTTTTAAGATGCATTAATAGACAGAATGAGCAAACTCATCCTCCATACAGATGATGGAAAATGCAAATCAGATCTTGTTGCTTTACTATTTAAAATCCCTCAGGAGCTTCAAGAAAGCATCCCAGCTCCTCACCAGAGCCAGTTCTTCCAGATCTGGGTCCCGCAGGTGGCTCCAGCTTCAGGTCTCCCACCTGATGGGCTCTACATGACAGATATGCAGACACATTGGCAGCTCCCAGCTGTGCCAGGACCCCCTGCACCTTCACGTCTTGGCACATGCTGTTCCTTCTGCCTGGGCCCACCCTTCCTTCACTTTTCTGCATAGCTGTCTGACTTCCCTTTAAGTTCATTTCCCGGAAGCCATCCTTGAGTTGTATGGGAGAAGTAAAGGGCTCCAGCGCATTACAAGTCACGCATTTGCTTATTTATCCATTTATTCAGGATGTTAACTGCTGGGATCCAAGAGTGTCCTCAGAGAGTGTATGGACCGCTCCCCAGTCAAATTCTGGCCTCCTGACACCGACCATGTCTTTCATCTCTAAAGCCTCAACCCTAGCTCAGAGCCTGGTACAGTACTTTCTCCATAATTCTTTTTTTTTTTTTTTTAAGAGACAGGGTCTCCCTGCGTTGCCCAGGCTGGAGTACAGTGGTTAGATCATAGTTCAATGCAGCCTGGAACTCCTGGGCTCAAGTGATCCGCTTGCCTCAACCTCCTGAGTTGCAGAGATTACAGTCATGGACCACCATGCCTGGCTAATTTTTATGTTTTGTAGGGATGGGGTCTTGCTATTTTGCCCAGCCTGGTCTCTGACTCCTGGCCACAAGCAATCCTCCCATTTCAGCCTCCCAAAGCACTGGTGTTACAGGCATGAGCCACAGCACCCTACCTACATAAATGTTTTTATAGATAACAAAATATCGTACATCTCAATGCAACAGGTCTCACACAGAAGCATTCGTCAGTAGGTGGGTTCTTTCTTGGAGCTGAGGCTTCCTCCACTCCCATATAAACCTGAGCCTGGGTGCTGGGCCCACCATCTCCCTCACTGACTCCCAGAGGAGCTAGGCTGGCTCAGCCATAGTTACCAGTTAGGCCGTGCATTTGCTCAGGGATTACCAGGCCCTTCCAAGAGAGGATTACCTTGTGTCCAAACCCACTGGGCATGGGAACAGCCCTCTAAATATTTGCTGAGAGTTTCTGACCTTTACCTTCTGTCCCTCAGCCCCGCAGGGCCAGCAGACGAGCTGGGCCTCTGCAGTTGAGTGGCAGCCCGGGGCTCCTCCCTCCTCCCTTCTCCCAGCCGGATTCTTTGGTATTCAGACCAGGCTTGGCTGGAGGGGCAGTGCCTCTGCTTAGTCATTCTTAATATTACACAGGGAATGCGCAACGCTCCCCATGTTGACTCTGCTAAGACCATTCATGCCCTTGGTGGCATCACTTTAATTTGTGCTCTTGAAGCAAACTGCTGTCCTAGAAGTCCGGGCTGGGAGGATATTACTTTTATTAAAGATCAGAATGGAGGGAGAAACCAGCTTTGACCTGCAGCGGTACAGCCAGAGATATTCACCTGGAGCAGAGCGCTCCAGGAAAGATGAGCCCATTATTGAACATCTGGGAGGACACACAGGAGATGGAGGGAGGGGCTGTGGTTTCTGGAAGGTCAAAAATTCCCCCAACCCTTTACACCAAGATGAACCACTTACCCAGTCCAAAAGACATTGCATGAGGTTCTCAGTGATGCTGGGGTTCTCCTTGCAGACAAAGCCTGGGCAATCATGCAACAAGACCACGGCTAAGGACGGGGCAAAAACAGAAGAGGAACAGCTGGGGCAAGTCTCATGCTATCCAGGCTGCAGGTGCAGGGAGGGGTAGAGCTGGAGGGGACAGCCTACCCTGGGGGAACCTCTAGGAAACAGGGGACCCATCCAAATGGCCCTGTCAGAGCTCCTTTGAACAGTCCTGTGAGCCATGCAGTGCTGGGGACAGGGTTGCCTGAAAAAATACATGGGATTCAGTTAAATTTCAATTTCAAAGAAACAGCACAATTTTTTTGTAGTAGTAAAACACACATATTAGAAAATTTATCATTGTAATCATTTAAAAATATACAATTCAGCAGCATTGGGTATATTCACAAAGCTACATAACCGTCACCACCAACTGGTTTTAGAACGTTTTTTATCAGCTTAAAGAGTGACCCATTAGACAGTCATTTCCCATTGCCCCTCCCCTGAGTCACTGGCAGCCACTAATCTACTTTCTGTCTGAATGGATCGGCCCATTCTGGACATTTTGTACCAATGGAATCATATGGTATGTGGCCTTTGGTGTCTGGCTTCTTTCACTTAGTATCATGTCTTCAAGTTCATCTATGTTGAAGCTTGTATCGCATAACCATATTTTGCTTATTGTATGGATAACCATACTTCGCTATTGATTCATCCATTGATGAATATTATGTTGTTTTCACCTTTTGGCTATTGTGAATAGAGTTGCTATAACTATTTGCACATAAGTTTTTGTTTGAATACCCACCTTCAACACATTTGAGTATATACCTAGGAATGGAATTGCTGGGTCTTATGGTAATTCTACAATTAACTTTGTTTTTTTAAAGACAGGGTCTAGCTCTATTACTCAGGCTGAAGGGCAGTGGCACAATCATGGCCCACTGCAGGCTTGACCTCCCAGGCTCAAACGATCCTCCTGCCTCAGCCTCCCAAGTAGCTGGGACTACAGGTGCACACCACCATGCCCGGCTAATTTTTATTTTGTTGTAGAGATAGGGTCCTGCCTTTTAACTTTTTTATTTTCTTGTGGCCAGCGATGGATCAGGATTCCAGTAATCCTGCAGGGGGCAGCAGGATAGAGATACGAGGAGACAAAGGTGAATTTTCCACAGCAGACAGTGATGTCACTGTGACTTGCTGATGCATTGACCCTGGGGAGCGGGTGACAAAGCTGTGTCAAGGACGTGCCTGGCTTTCTGAGTGGAGAGTGGTACCATTCGCTGAGGCAGACATTCTGCAAAGGATGGTGCTTGTGGGTGGCCCATGAGTTGGGCATTGGCCATGGTTTTACAGAGAGTTCGCCCTGTCCCAAGCAGGGTTCTCCAGTGTTGACCTCCATTCATTCATTCTTTCTTTTTTTTTGAGATGGAGTTTTGCTCTTGTCACCCAGGCTGGAGTGCAATGGCGTGAGCTCACTGCAACTTCTACCTCCTGGGTTCAAGCAATTCTCCTGCCTCAGCCTCTCTAGTAGCTGGGATTACAGGTGGCCGCTACTATGCCCTGCTAATTTTTGTATTTTTAGTAGGGACAGGGTTTCATCTTGTTGACCGGGCTGGTCTTGAACTCCTGATCCCAAGTGATCCATCCGCCTCGGCCTCCCAAAGTGCTTGGATGACAGGTGTGAGTGGCCGCACCTGGCCCGTTATGTCATTTAGTCCTCACTGAGTCATCTGATTTGGTTTGGATGTGTGTCCCCACCAGAACTCATGTTGAATTGTAATCCCCAATGTTGGAGGTGGGGCCTGGTGGGAGGCGATTGGATGATGAGAGTGGATTTCCCACAAATGTTTTAGCACCATCCTCTTGGTGCTGTCCTCGTGAGAACAAGGGAGATCTCTTGAGATCCGATTAAAACTGTGTGGCAGCTCCCCTTCCGTCTTGTTCCCACTCTGCCATGTGAGATGTCTGCTCCCCCTTCACCTTCCACCATGATTGGAAGCTTCCTGAGGCCTCCCCAGAAGCAGATGCCGCTATGCTTCCTGCACAGCCTGCAGAGCCATGAGCCGGTGAAACCTTTTGTTAATAAATTACCCAGTCTCAGGTATTTCTTGGTAGCAATGCATGAATGGCCGAATACACCATCCAAGTGGAGCTCAGAGAGGATCAAAACACAGCTAGAAGGCTGGGCACAGTGGCTCAAGCCTATAAACCCAGCATTTTGGGAGGCCGAGGTGGGCAGATCACCTGAGGTCGAGAGTTCGAGACCAGCCTGACCAACATGGAGAAACCCCGTCTCTACCAAAAAAAAAAAAAAGAAAGAAACACAGCTAGAAAAGTGACCACTGCACCATGCCACCCCTCATCACCCTCGCCTTGGAGGAAACCTTGTTTCCACCCTCGATGGAGGCTGCATACAATTCTTATTATCCACCCTAAGAGAGACACCAACTTTCATTTTTGTTGTTTATACAATCTTGAATTATTTAAAGATTTATCAAGACCTCCCCAAAAAGTGGTTTATTTTTCTGATTAGAAAAAGCGTAGATATTTTTTAAAAAAGAAAAAGGAAAACAACAGCCAAACAAGAGAAGATGCAGAGAAGGCCCAGGAGTCAAGGGGCTTCTGTTGGATGAAAGATCCAAAAGCAGGTGTCATCAGTCAGGAGAGGCGTCTGAGAGCAGACGTGATCAAAGGATGCAACATCCGAAAACGTGTGGCGGTGTGAATACTAAGTCACTCCACTCGGCAGCACCACAGGAAGGGCTCCCCCTGAAACTTGAAAGAGGTTGTTTGGGGACAAATAAAAGCAAGCATTACCTGCACAAGATAGTGTTGGGGAGTTCTGCCACAGCCTCTCCAAATAAAGGCATTGTTATATGTCCCAGCTGTGTTGAAAAAGGCGTAGGTTGTAAAGAGAGCCCTGTTTATGCAGAGAATGCTGGAGAGATTCCTGGGAGTTAAAGATCACTATCCAAAGGCAGGGCACAGTGGCTCACACCTGTAATCTCAGCACTTTGGGAGGCCGAGGCGGGTGGATCACGAGGTCAGGAGTTCAAAAACAGCCTGACCAAAATGGCAAAACCCCTGTCTCTACTAAAAATTCAAAAATTAGCTGGGTGTGGTGGTGCATGTCTTTAATCCCAGCTACTCAGGAGGCTGAGGCAGGAGAATTGCTGGAACCCAGGAGGCAGAGGCTGCAGTGAGCTGAGATCGTGCCACTGCATTGCACTCCAGCCCAGGCGACAGAGTAAGACTCCATCTCAAAAAAAAAAAAGATTACTATCCCAGTCTTTATTTGTGGCCATGAGGCAGGGGCAGGAATGCTCTAGAAGCCTCCACCCTACCAACAACCATCCCGGAGTTTGTTGAGAGGGAGGAATCAGGCCCAGCTTAGAAGGAGAGCACACTCCATTCTCTATCCTCCCAGGACTTGACGAATAAGGAAAGGTTAGTCCAAAGAAGAAATAAACATTCCTTCACAAGGTAGCACTTACACTTCCAATGCCCCCCAAGTCCAGAGTGGTGTCAGCAGAAAAAATAAACAGGGACAAGGAGGACATGGGCATGATTCCAAATGCCAGACCATCCACAGGTTTGCAGAAAGCTGGACTCTGTCCAGATGTGAACTTAGGCTCAGAGGAGCCCCCGTGGCCTCTCACAAGAAGGCATTCCAGGTCGTCAGAGCTCATGTGGCGGTAAGTAGGATGGAGCCTGAGCATCAGAGTCCTCTGCTTTATGTCAATTTGAGGAACAAGGGCATAGTTGTTATTAACTGCTGTGAAACAAATTACCCCACAGCCTAGTGACTTAAAACAACACACCTGTGTGATCTCCGTTTCTGCAGGTCGGGAATCTTGGCGGGGCTTAGCTGGGTGCTATGGCTCAGCGTCTCTCACAGGCTGCACTCAGGTGTTGGCCAGGGCTGTGATCTCATCTCAAGGCTCACTCACGTGACTGCTGACAGCTTTCAGAACCTCGCCTGCTGTTGACTACTCCACACAGCAGCTCGCCACAGGCTTCTGCCGGTTTCCCTCAGAGCAAGTCAGGATAGAAGCAAGAGAGAGCCAGCAAGATGGAAGTCACCATCTTTTATGACCTAATATCAGAAGTGACATCCACCACTTATACTGTATTATATTCATTAGAAGTGAGTTTACCAGCCAGGTGCAGAGTTTCACACCCAGTGCTTTGGGAAGCCGATGTGGGAGGACTGCTTGAGGACAGGAGTTCGGGGTCAGCCTGAGCAACATAGCAAGACCTCACCTCTACAAAAAAATGTAAAACTTAGTTGGGCATGTGCATGCCTGTAGACCGAGCCTCAGGAGGCTGAGGCAGGAGGATTGCTTGAACCCAGTAGTTTGAGGCTGCAGTGGCACTGTGATCCTACCACTGCATTCCAGCCTGGGTGACAGAGCAAGACTCTACCTCTACAGAAATAAAAAGTAAAAATAAATTAGCTGGGCATAGTGGTACACACTTGTAGTCCCAGCTACTTGGAAGGTTGAGGTGGGAGGATTGCTTCAAGCCAGGACTTTGAGGTTGCAATGAGCCTGGACAACAGAGTGAGACTCTGCCTCAAGAATGGGAGTCAGGCCGGGCGCGGTGGCTCACGCCTGTAATCCCAGCACTTAGGGAGGCCGAGGCGGGTGGATCACGAGGTCAGGAGATCGAGACCATCCTGGTCAACATGGTGAAACCCCGTCTCTACTAAAAATACAAAAAATTAGCTGGGCATGGTGGCGCGTGCCTGTAATCCCAGCTACTCAGGAGGCTGAGGCAGGAGAATTGCCTGAACCCAGGAGGCGGAGGTTGCGGTGAGCTGAGATCGCGCCATTGCACTCCAGCCTGGGCAACAAGAGCGAAACTCCGTCTCAAAAAAAAAAAAAAAAAAAAAAGAATGGGAATCAGTGTTCAACGGGTACAGAGTCTCTATTTGGGATAATGAAAAAATTCTGGGAATGGATAGTGGTGCTGATTACATAATATCGTGAATGTATTTAATGCTACTGAATTGTATACTTCAAAATGATTAAAATAGTAAATTTTATATTATGCATATTTTACCACGAGCTACAAAAAGTGAGTCACAAGGTTCAGCCTGGTGGAGGGAATTGCACAAGGGTGAGAATAACTGGAGCAGATGCCACTGAGAACTCTCCTAAAGGCTGCCGACTACAAGGGGAAGATAGACTAGAAACAGTTCAAGCTGCTTTTCGGCATTCATTCAGTCCACAAATATTTGTTGAGCGCCTAGTGGCGTTCTAGGCACTTGGTGCATCAGTGTGTGAAGATCCTGGCCCGCTGCAGCCTGACCTCCAGTGGGATACTGACACTGACCGGCAAAGACAGCAAATAGGAACGTCATACAGTGTGGGGGTTTTGGTTGGTTGATCGGTTGGTTCGTTGGTTGGTTGGGTTTTGTTGTTGTTTTAAGAGACAGAGTCTTGCTCTGTCACCCAGACTGGAGTGCAGCGACACGATCATAGCTCACTGCGGGCTTGAACTACTGGGCTCAGTTGATGCCCTTGCCTCAGCCCCTCCAGTAGCTGGGACTACAGGTGTGCACCATCACACACAGCTAATTTTTTAAATTTTTGGTAGAGACAGAGTCTCACTGTGTTGCCCAGGCTGGTCTCAAACTCCTGGCCTCAAGTGATCCTCCCACCTTGGCCTCCTGAGTAGCTGGGATTACAAGTGTGAGTCACTGTATCCAGCAAATGTATGTTAGCAAAGCACTAAGTGCCATGAGAGGGGATGAGTGGAGAGAGAGAGGCAAACGGGCCAGGAGCACGGGGATGGGGAGCAATCTGCAGTGTGGAGGGTGGTGGTCAAGCCTCCTAGGGAAGGTGGGATGGAAGAAAGTCTTAGAGGTGGCAGGAGCCTCACCCATGAGACAATGTCGAGGGAGAAAGCAGCAGGCATAGTGGAGGGAAGTGCCAAGGCCCTGGCACGGGATGAGCCTGGGTGCTGTGAGGAGCCACGGGGAGGCCCGATTGGTGGAAACAGCATGGGTGATGAGGAGAGCAGAAAAACTCAGAGAGGAACCGGGCGGGCCTCGAGGGCCACTATGCAAGCTCAGCCTTGACTCTGAGTGAAAGGAGGAGCCACTGAGGGTCTTAAGCAGAGAATCATGGTCAAGCATCAGTGTTAAGATCAGACCATTTGGCAGAGTCAAAGGTTGGAGCAGAGAAACCTGAGATAAGGCTGCTGAAGCCACCTAGTTACCAAAGAGTGATGGTCACAGTTCAGACAGGGATGGCTGCAGGGGAACTGTGAGGAGTGAATGGCTGGTGAGCATGTGTGAAGCTAAGAGCCAGCAGGATTTCCTGATAAGTCGGAAGTGGGAAATGAGAGACAGGAAGAAGTTGAGGATGACACTAAGGTTCATAGACTAAGAAACTGGAAGGACAGAGCTGCCCCCACTGAGATAAGGAAGTCTGAGGGTGGCAGAGTGGGGAGCTCTGTGGTTCCGTGTGGGACCTGAAAGTTTATTAGACAGCGAAATGGGGACATTGCGGAGGCCGTTGGATAGATGGGTCTGCAGTCTGGCAGAGAGGTTTGGGCAGAAGACACGGATTGATGAGTCATCGGCTAATAGAATTTAAAGCCACAGGCCTGGCATGGTGGCTCACATCTGTAATCCCAGCACTTTGGAAGGCCAAGGTGGGCAGATCACTTGAGGTCAAGAGTTTGAGACCAGCCTGGTCAACATGGTGAAACCCCATCTCTACTAAAAAAAAAAAAAAAATTAGCCAGGCAGGCAGGGTGGTGGGCACTTTTAATTCCAGCTACTCAGGAGGCTGAGACAGGGGAATAGCTTGAACCCGGAGGCAGAGGTTGCAGTGAGCCAAGATTGCGCTACTGCCTGGGCAACAGAGTGAGACTCCATCTCAAAAATAATAATAATAATTTAAAGCCACGGGAAGGCATTCAATGATCCAGGGAAAGAATAAGGATAGAAGAGAAAAGGGGTGCAAGGATTGAGTCCTGGGGTCCTAAAAAGTAAAGAGATTGGGAGAAGTAGGGCCCACGAAGGATGCATGTGTGTGTGCATGTGGGTGTGTGCACGTGTGTGCAGGTGCGTGTGTGTGCCTTTGTGTGCACATGTGTCTTTTCTTGCCCTCTCTCCCTCCCTCCCTTCCTTCCCCTCTTCCTTCCTTCCTTCCTTCCATAGGCGCTAATCCCTGTTGAACTGCCTGAAAAACCTCTCCTGACTCAGAGTCACTCCCAGGGAGCCCAGCCTGCTACAGGAATGCCAATTCCTCTTTCCAGAAATCTCTCCTCCACCCCTTCCTCCACCTGTTAGCATCCAGTCATCAATCAGCTCAATTGCCACTTCTTCCAGGAAGTCCCCTGGGACTGTTCCTCCTTTCCACTCAGCCAGGGTCCCGCCACAAGTTGCTTCTGTAAGACTCCTGTGTCCTCTCCCTAGGACTTACCTCGTGATTACACATGGATTGCTGTGTTTTATTTGATTCGTGTCTGAATCCTGCATTAGCCCACAGCCTTCTTGGGGACAGGAATAGCGCCTGGTTTTATTCCACCCTGTATCCTCAGGACCCTCACTGCCTGGCATGCAGTAGGTGATCAAGAGACATCTGTCCCATGAACGAGGTCCCTGAAGGTGACAAGGGTGAGGCTCTGGCCCAGGTGGCATTTCCTACCCAATGAAGGCTCAACCTAGGTTACCCCATGGAGACCGAATCCCTCTCATGGGGAAGACCCTTCTTCAAAGGTAAGATTTTTCTTCTCACTGAAAACAGGCCACTTTAACAACCCTCTTCCCCATGCCCGTCAGACCAGGAATCCTGTGTCTCTATCCAGCTGCACATGGGCCCTCTCGTCTGGCCACCACGTCCCCACCACACCCTGCCCTGGGCCTGGCCCCGACACGAGCACCTTGTTTTCGTTTCTTTGTACACAGGTTCTGGGGAGGCCCGGCCAGGGCTGAGGACTCGGCACCTCTCATAATGGGAGGTCAAACGAAATGAAAACCCACCTCCCTTGCCCCATCATCTGAATTCCTACATTGGCTATGACATGGCTAAGGGGAAAATATTGGATTTATTTTTATGAGTTACTCATAACCCTAAGGCCCTGAAGAGGAACTGTGTGAAGCGAATCCATTCAAAAGGTTGGGAAGGTCACAGCTAACTTGTAAAAATAAATCCAATATTTTTCGCTCTGTCTTATTAGATTTATATGATGCAGACTCCGAGAGAGGTTTGAGTTTTTTCGTTGTTGTTTTTAATGGTCATTTTCCAGCATCTTTAGAGCATCGCTTCTGAGCCTCAACCAAACACCCATTCCATTGCCGATCATCTGGCTGCGTGGCAGTCTCTTGATTTTAAAATAAAAATTGAAATAAGTACATGGAGGTCACCACATCTCCCTTTCATTATTCCATCTCTACAGGAAGCAGCATCGCCATTTCAGGCCCTAAAGTAGCCAAGCATAGAGACTGGAAGTAACTGGAAACAGCTGATGGGTGATGCTACTGGCAAGTGCAAAAATTCACTTTTCATCTGAAAAAACAAAAAACGAAAACCAGCCTCAGCAGTGTAGGATCACATGAACCCACTGTCATCTCTCAGGAAACAAACTGGGCGCCCCACAGACTTTGCCTCGAGGTCCCCGGGCCGGTTCTGCTCAGCCAGGGCCTCTCATGAGGATGAGGGTGTGTCGGTCGCATGAGGACTCGTGGAGGGGACACTGGGGAGGGACATCAGTTAGAGTCCTTAGCAACTCCAGGATCCTTGCTCAAGCCCACTCCTTCCTTTCCCTCTCCTTCCTCTTTGTCCAGACATTTATTTTCTCTCCCACAGTTTGACACTGAATTATCGTTTTCTGCACCTGAATCCAGCCTCCTTCTGTATTCATTTGCTTAGGCTGAACAAAGTACCACAGACTGTGTGGCTTAAACAGAAATTTATTTTTTCACAGATCTGGAGGCCAGAAGTCCACGATCAAGGTGTCCACAGGGCTGGTTTCTTCCGAGACCTCTCTCCTGGCTTGCGGGCTGCCACCTTCCCAATGTGCCTTCGTGCGGCTATTTTTTCTTTATCTTAGTGGATGCACATGCTTGGCATCTAACTTTCCTTTTCCCATAAAGACACCAGTGTGACTGGATCAGGATCCACCCTAAAGAGCTCATTTTAACTTGATCACCTCTTTAAAGACCTTATTTCCAAGTACAGTCTCATTTGGAGTCATTCAGAGGTGCTGGAGGTTAGGGCTTCAGTATAGGAATCTGGGAGGGCACACAGTTCAGCCGCTAACATCCTCCCAGGCTAGATGCTAAGCTTTCTGCTAACGAGAGGGGGTTGTCTTCAGATGGTTTTATGCTGCTAAGTGGAGAAGTGGATCCACAAAGACTTGTGTCGTTAAACCTTGACAGGAGGGCTAAGGATGCGTGAATCATCTTTAAGAGATGTAACTGTCGTCCCTGCTATCCCAGAGCCGCGTTTCCGATTTCACTTGCGTGTGCAAGCCCACAACCATCACCTCTCGGATCACCTTTCTCTGACTACGAAGCCACTTTGGACAGGCAAAAGAAGTAACGGGATTGACCGTGATTTTAATCTGCCATTTATGAGTGGTGGAAACACTGATAGTCCCCGTGGTTTGTTGTGTGTTGACCTCTCTCTAAAATGTCACATCATTGCGTGTTCTCAGGAGAAAAGCCATTAATTAGTCTCTGCTCTGAAATTCCAAGTCCACTCTTCAGTCAGATGAATAACCAAAATCAGCCAGACAGCCCGCCCCGGGCTGCACGTGTCTCAGCTCACCTGGAGAGAATGCGGGCAGTAATGTCAGCACACAACTGTCTCCTGCCACTCATCTCCCGGCCTTCTGAAGGATTCAATGAAGAGACTGGAGTAGCCTTGGTGGCACAGGTGACTTAGAGGAAAATGAGTTTCGGTGTTCCTACAATGCATACCATCCAGTGTTTCAAATTCTTATCATTGCAAGCTTCTTTTCTCTCCAGGATAGGTCTTTTTGTAAGTCAAGAGAGCCGATCTTAGAACTGAATGCAGTGGCTCACACCTGTAATCCTAGTGCTTTGGGAGGCCAAGGATGGAGGATGGCTTAAGGCCAGGAGTTCAAGACCAGCCTGGGCAACATAGTGAGACTTCATCTCTACAAAAAATAAAATAGAATAAATTATCAAAAAAACTAAAAATTAAAAAAATCAAAGAAGACATATATATATATATATATATATAAATTAGCTGGACATGTTGGCACATACCTGTAGTCCCAGCTAGTCAGGAGGCTGAGTCAGGAGGATCACTTGAAACCAGGAGTTTGAGGCTGCAGTGGTTATGATCACACTACTGCACTGCAGCCTGGGTGACAGAGCAAGAACCTCTAAAAAAAAAAAAGAAAAAAAGAAAAGAAAAGAAAAGAAAGCTGACCTTTGCTCTATGTGACTTTAAAGGCACCATTAAAGCCACTCCTTTGACTTAAGGAACTGTTTCTCAAAGTGGGTTCAGAGGAACACTGGGTTCACATAAATCAATATCTTGGGGGCGGTGGGAAGAGTTCTGTAAGAGAAGGAAGTAGCTACGTCTTTCTTTTACACCTTGTTTTCCCAGATCCTAGCACGAGACCTGCCACATAGTATATTCAATGAATCTACGTAGAACAATGGTTTACATGGCCAGATCTGCTTGGGAAACGCCAGACAAAAGCCAAATTAAGTCAGTTTTCTTACTCTGGGCTTTCTCAGAGCTTTGGTCAATGAACATACTTTAAGAAATGTCGAGAAAAGGAACTGCTCTGCAAATGTATTTATTTGTTTGGATCTAAAGTTCCGAAATGCAGTTAACCAGCAGCTTGGAGTCGTCTTGTTCTACGGTAGAGTAGTTTTATAGATTCAAGAGCTTCGTCTACTCTGCTGAAGGACACTAAAGGGGAAATGAAGGAGCATAAGCCCTGTACAAATGGCCTTTGGGGTGACTTGAGGAGCAGCTGCCTGGACAGGGAACCTGGAGGTTCCAGAAACCCAAACATCTTGAAGCCCATTGGAGGGAAATGCTGATTGAAGGCCCTGCCTCTAGAAGGTACCCGAGTCAATACATTTTGGTTACATCATGGGTGAAAAAGACAAAGGCAGGAAAAGACAGAGGAGATGCTTCAGAGGAAGTCGAGTTACACGAGTTTGTCACCAGGTCCTAGCAGAGCAGCAGACATCCAGGGCCGTGGGGACAGCGGCCAAGCAGGAAAGGAGCCGGCAGAACTGAGCACTGGGGCCCGGCAAAGCCACAGAGGTGGGTGGGGAGTGAGGGGTCGCGGCTCCCAGAGAACCCTGAGGACAGTGTTACATATTCAGTCATGTCCAAGCGCGATCCTGCTCTCCAGTGCCACCAAATAGACACCACCTAATTCAAACAGCTAAGTCCATTCCTCTCATTGTGGGAAACGGGGAGAGACCGAGAGACTGAACCGCTCCCGTTTCTCGGAGCTTCAATTTAGCCCTCCCTTTGATGAGCTGCTGCCACAATGCGCACAAAACGAGTGCAATTTAAAACTCAGGAAACTCGGCTTTCAATAATTCCCCGCTAGCTTTCCGTCTGCCGAAGAGTAAATAACACAACTGCTACAAACGCTGGAAGCAAAATCTCCAATAACAGCTCCATGCTTATGATAACTTTCCCAATTTTCTGCAATCTCCACCGCTTCTCTCTTGACTTGGGTCTGTATCAGATTTTTTTTCTTTTCTTTATTGAACATCTGCCTTGGGAGCCACTGTCACAAAAAGTAATAAACACATCAATCCAAAAGAAAAGGAGAGGATTGAGCAGTTCAAACTACTTAACCAATCAAATTGGCAGCTGGCGGAATGAAATGGAAGGGTGAGAGCTAAGAGACCCACTTCCTGGAGAACGTTTCTAATGATGGTACCCACCCGTGGGGGATGAGGTACCCAAACTGCACGGGGCTTCCTAATAAGTTAATTACAGTTTCTAACACTAATTACAGACTTCAACCTTTGTTGAGATTTCAAGCCCTGGGATTAATTTGTAAGTCATTCATTCAGCCAAAACTTGACAGCTCTTGCTGCTTCTAAAATATAAGGGAACAAGGGGAAAAAACTGTCTTGGAATTTAAAAAATTCCTCTCCTTAAAACAAAAACCTAAACAATCGTGATATCTTCTCCACTTATTACCCGTGGACTCTGAAAGCGTGTGCTGCAGACAGCAATCATTACATTCCGTGTCCCTGAAGTTCTCCCCACAACTCCCCACCTAAAGAACAACAAAAATTATGCCTGAAAGGGGAACAAAGCAGTTTATGTTTCCTAGTTATCATCCTGGAAATAGCCAAAGATTACTTGCATACCGAACAGACGAAATCAAATCTTTCACTTCTGCTTAAAAAAAAAAAAAAAAATCCTATTACAAATTACATTTAACTCAGGTGTGTATAGTTTGCCAGTTCTTATCCAATTGTAAATTAGACCAGGGCTGCCTGTTGGGAGGGAAAAGTGGCTTTTGAAACATGTCTTATTGACTGGGTATAAATTACCTGCAGCAGATTTGTGAAGCAAATTTGAAGCAAGAGATGCCTCCAGGCAACATTGTATTGATTGTAGATTGATATTCTGCTGATATTAAGGTGAAAAATAAAGATTGTTTTAGCAGCAATTTAATTAACAAATCATTGCACAAATGCTAAGAATATTGTGTTGTCTAATACAGGGATTTAAGCTTTAAAAAAAACAATTATCTGGGAAATGCTTAGTTTCACGTGTAGATTAATTGTCTTTACTTATCACTCTAAGTCTCTCTGTGAATTCTCATAAAACAAAATAATGGTTATGAGCACTGTGCTCATTTTTCTTGAGACTTGAAAAGTGAGGTTTTCCCTCCTCCTAAATGCAATAAACGCACTTGTCTTCAGCACTAGCAAAAATTGAGTTGTGCTGTTTTTAGCTGCGCCCTGTGGGACAGTTGGAAGCTGGAACGAGTAGGGAGGCCTGACTGTCCAGCCAGCTCTGTCCCCAAGCTGTCAAGTGACCTTGGGCAGATCACTTCATTTCCCCCAGCCCCAGTTTCTTCATGGTTTAGATCAACCCTAAAGTAATGGTGTGCTGTGAATGTTAGCAACCAGCTCTAGAGAGGCGAGACCCGATTTGTAGTATCTGCCAATTGCAATGGTGTAAATACTGTCACTGTAACTGATTTCAAGCTACCAACCTATCATTACCGAATGCATAGTTGGGAAGAGATGCCTCAAGCTACCTTGAACCAGCCCCAGCTGACCACTGGCCCCTAAGATCCTCCAAGGTTCAAGAATTCCATGAATTTATAACTGTAATTTAGATTTAAATCCACATGCACAGAAGAGAATTACATCTCTTTTTTTGTAAATCAGAAGTTATTTCAGAACCTTCCATTGTAACAGGATTATAAAATGAATATCAATATGATTTATCTTCAATACCATGTCCAGAATATCCAGCTTCTTCTTGTTTTGTTATTTAAAAAAAAAAGCAATAGCAAAATCATCTAATAAGGAGATAGTCTCTGTTTCCAGAATTCCACCAATGAACTGCTTTTTTAAAAATTACCACTTTTTTTCTTACTATTAAAGTACTACATGTGTATTGAAGATAATGTAGGCAAATTCAGAAAAGGAAAATGTCTAAATCTCTATAATTACCTCATCCAGAAATTAATGTATTGGCATATTGTTACACAGCTATTTTTCTCTCCTCTTTTTTTCTCTCTTTCTCTCCCTCTCTGTCTCTCTCTCTCTCTCTCTCACACACACACACACACACACACACACACACTCATGAATATTTTGTTTGTTTTTGTTTTTGAGACATAGTCTCGCTCTGTTGATCAGGCTGGAGTGCAATAGCGCTATCCTGGCTCACTGCAACCTCTGCCTCCCTGGTTCAAGTAATATTTCATCCTCAGCCACTCAAGTAGCTGGGATGACAGGTGACTGCCACCATGCCTGGCTAATTTTTGTATTTTTAGTAGAGACCATTTTCACCATGTTGGCTGGGCAGGTCTCAAACTCCTGACCTCAGGTGATCTGCCCACCTCAGCCTCCCAAACTGCTGGGATTACAGGTGTGAACTACCATGCCCAACCATGAAAATTATTTTTTTAAATGGGATCAAACAAGGTTTTGTGATTCTATTTGCTAAACAATGAAAATATCATCATGTCATTAAATATTCCTACATTATTTTTAAGGGCTGCATAACCAGGCCTTAATTGATGGATCAATCAATCAATCAGTCCTTCATTTTGGGGCCCCTTGTCAATTTATGGTTTTATGTTAATGTAAGAAAACTCTGCCTTCAGCATCACAGACCAACTCTACACAGCCGCAATTATTGCTGATAGATCAGTTGCAAGAACAGGAATTGCTGCATCTATTAATGTACTTTTTTAAAAAAGATCAAACTTTTCATGGAAAGAAACTGGTTATTAATATCTTTGTATGAGATCAGAGACTACCTATAGTCTAGGGACATGCCCAACATCGATTGTCATCCTATCAGTCAAATACCACTGTTCTTAAGAGTGATCTTAGCATGGCAGAGAGTGGTGCAGAAGACCAAGTCATAATCATTGTCAGTTTCAGAGCATCCTTCCTGAAAAGCACATGGAGAAGACCTTGACAAAAGCCCACAGAACTGTCCTTGCTCAGAGGGAGACAGCAGGAAGAGCCAGGTCTCCTGCTACATGGGCAGAAAAAGCTTCCTACACCTTAGGAGGTCCCCCAGGTCTGCAGAAACAGGCCACCTGATGGACGGTAGAAAACACTATCTTGCCATACAGACTTAAGGCAGGAAATAGACACAGCCTTAGGAAACTTCTGATTTGCCTTTTCAACAATATTCAAGAAGACATTGAATCCAGAAACTAGAGCAATCCGGGTGAGAAAGAAGCCAGCTGAGATAAAGGGAGAGTGAATGGAGAGAAAACACAATTGATTAATTAAAAACCCTCATATGAACAGCAGGTTGGAGACTGCAGAAAATCAATTTAATGAGGTAAAAGACAAATTCAAGACATTTTCCATTATACACATGGGGAAGTTTGATAGATACTGATTTATACTGATTGAGAAAAATGATCAAAGACACGAAAAACTTAAAGGTTGTCGTTAGCAGGACAAAAATGAGGTCTGTCCCTCTAAATTATTTTTTAATAAAAAAAAGGAAGAAAACATAGTTCATATTTTTGTAAAGGAATGAAGGGAAATCAAATAAGCCTAAAAACCAAAGCAAAACAATAGAAAACCAAATATTACTGTCACAATATATAGGTTAACTATTAAATACAAACCCATACAAATGAGTTAACTATTAAATTCAGAGATTCTCAAATAAAGTAAAAAAATACGCTATTTAGGTAGATAACCCTAAAAGAAAAGGATTCAAGAGTAAGAAATAGATTATTTGGATGATATAAGGTCATATGTTAACATATATTATATATAATATGTATAATAATATGCTATTATATAACAATATATAATTTGCTATAATAAAATATTATATAATAATATGCTATTATATAAGGTAATATAGTAATATTTATGTTCAAATTATATCCCATACAAAGAAGGCTATATTTTTAAAACTATTCATAGAATATTTACCAAAAACATGATATTTTAGGTTCTAAGAATGACCTTAATACATTTAGAATGAATTATCTAACTCCAGAGAGGTGGTTTTAACATGGAGAATTGAGTCCAACAGTTATCTTCCCCTAATTTCCAAAGTTACATAGAAAATTTTAAAGATATCTATAAATAAGAAACAGTCTGTAACTATCCTAGAAAATGGAAAAGACTACCATTAACGGACCCCAAATTTTAACATACTTCGGGAAGCTGAAGAAGTAGAAAGGAAAAATAATCCAACGAGTGACTGAGTCCATTTCCAATGCCAGACACAGAGGAACCCTGAGAAGGTTCTGGAAACTCAAGGAGCCCAGGAGAACCCCCAATCCCAGAAGGACAGGGCTTAGTGTACAGACGGCCTGGGCAGCTCATAGGATGCTCAGGCACAGTCCTCTTCAGCTTTGATCCCGGCTTTTCCAGATGACAAGCCAGCTACTGCCCGGGGATGGGAACAGTCACCTGGGTGAAAGCCATGTGCTCTTCCTGATTTTCGATGCTTTCTGTGGCCTCTGGACGCTGGTCCCTTGCCCTGAAGATGGTGCATTACTCAGCATCAGAAAGTGCTGGCCTAGCCTCAGCACAATACAAATTAGGATCTCATGTGGCAAAGACCCACAGAAAAATTATCTAGAAAGAGTATTTTGTTCAGAGCAAGATTTTGCCACAGTCTCCATATGAAAAATGCAACATATTCTCTGTCTCAGTGCATTTGGTTGCTGTCACAAAAATGCCATAAATGTATAAACAAGAGACATTTGTTTCTCACAGCTCTGGGGACTGGGAAGTCCAAGATGAACACAGATTCGGCATCTAGTAAAGAGCTCATTTCCTCATAGAAGGGCCTATAATACAATCCTCACAGGGTGGAGGGTCAAGGCAGCTCTCTGCGGCCTCTACCGTAAGGAGACAAATCCCATTCAGGAAGGTGGGGCCCTCATGATTTAGACACCTCCCAAAGCTCACCTTGGTGATTCAGTTTTCAATGTGTGAATTTGACAGGGAGGGGCAGGACACAAACATTCAGACGATAGCATTCTCAGATTCCCAAGTGCCGAGTTTCAGAAAGTTTTTCTTTAAAAGTTGGAGCTGGGAGGTGGGCACTGGAAGCCAAGCCACAGCTCCGTTTTGAAAGAGAGGTTAACCCCGTTTTCCCATCTCCTTTCTGTTTTTTTTTGTTTTGTTGTGTTGCTGCATGTTTTTTCAGAAGATAAATAAATAACCATGACATCTGCAGATATTTTTTGAGTTGTTTTCCAAATTCACATTGAACAAAAATAATATACTCTAATGTTTTACCAAGCACTTTGAGATATACATCCCACATGCGCCTCACAGGAACCCTTTTAATTAGGTAACCTGGGTATTATTATACCCATTTAACAGATGACAGAGGGGGAAATAGGTGCAGAATCTCAGAGTCCGGGTCCAGTGTTCTTGCTCTTCTCCAACAGCAGAAAAACCTAAACCTGATTAATTGACAGACTTTATGAAGGAAGAGTCCTGGCCATGTTTATGGGAGCTGAGATGGTTCTAAAGGAGCGAATATCACTAATAGGAGCAGCTATTACACATGAACTTTTCTGCTGAGAGCATGCCCTGATCTTTGACTCATTCTTCTCTTTTAGTAATTGGAAGAGGATTCGGAGCTTCCACTGCTCTATCCAGCCCCTTCCCAGGGAGCCTGCCTCCCTGTCCACTCATGGGGGCCGAGAGAGGGTGCACCAGACAGCCTATCCCTCAAACAGGAGCAGCCAGAGTGACTTCACAGGCGGAGGAGCCGAGAACCGGGCAGGCAAAGGCCAGCGAAAGTGAGGGCATCTGCCCCCCAACTCCAGATGAGGTCTCAGAACCCTTCCCATGTGACTTGCCCGTGGCTGAGGACAAGGCTCTCTGAACTCTGGAGTTAGTTGGCTTTTTCAGCCCCAGCCTTGGCACCAAGATTTATGTTCCTAGTGTGACCACACTCACCATCCATCACGATTAGTTACAATAAAATCTCTCTCCGTGTTTTTAAAAGCCCTTCGAGTTACATTCCATTATGCAGTTAACATCTCGCAGATGGTCAGGCCATTGTTCAATCAGGGAACCATTTTTTGATCTCTGAAAAGGAAGGCAGGGGACTAGTGCTTGACCTTCTCAGAGGCCCTTGAGATCCTGAGCCTGGAGTCGAGAAAAGAAAACAAAGAAGGGGGCCCCTGTTCTCCCGCCAAGAACTCGGTGGTGGGACTGAAAGGAATGGATGGACAAAACAGAAGGGCTTGGGTTACCTGCCTTTTTCTTGAGGGAAGTTAACCTGGACGCCCTCCCGTCTGTGTTCTCTGAAACAGTTTAACCACACAGGATCTCCCCCTCTGGGGCACACTGTTCTCAGGCTGGCCCAGGCCCGACGCATTCAATTAACATTTGATCCAATCCCTGCTGGAAACTCAGATGACAAAAGGTGAAGGAATGATTATAGACACGGACGTTGCCCCCAAACTCGCTGCTCCAAACCTCCTCTCTCTACCTTCCACCCGGGTCCATATTAGCCCTGTATCAAGCCGCTTCCCCTACCACTGTTCACCTGCTAGCCGGGCCCTGCAGTAAATTTTGTTGCTGCTCCTAAATAATCACTGCCCTGCCTATGGGAGGATCCCACGTCCCTGCTCACGGCCCTGCGACTTGCCGTGCATCCTGCGGGAAGAATTTGCAGTACTTCTCCTTGACCTTGGGCTTGGACATGTGACTTGCTTTAGCCAAAAGCATGTGAGTGGACATGGTGTAGGCAGAAGCTTTTTCTTTTTCTTTTTTTCTTTTTTAAGAGATAGAGTCTCTCTCTGTTGCCCAGGCTGAAGTGCAGTGGCACAATCATTGCTCACTGCAGCTTCAAACTCCCAAGTAGCTGGGACTGCAGGCATGCACCACTAAGCCAGGTTGATTTATTATTATTATTATTATTATTAATTATTGTAGAGATGGGGTCCTGCTATGTCACTCAGTCTGGTCTCAAACTCCTGGGCTCAAGTGATCTTCCCACCTCAGCCTCCCAAAGTGCTGGGATTATAGGTACCAGCCATCACGCCCAGCTAGCAGAAGCTTTCAGAGCCATTGCGTGTTTCTGTCAGTCCTCTTCCTGTCTTTCAGTCTATCCAGAATAGAAGCTGCTCCTTCAGGCTGGATCCTGGAATGAAAAAGACACGTGGAACAGATGCCCCATGCAGCCCACAGCGAACTGTAGCTGATATGTGATCTCAGGGAGAAATGGAGCTTTGTGTTACAAGCTACTCAGGGTGTTCGTTACTGCAGAAAAATCTAATCCAATCTGAAGAATTCGGGCCCCACAGTGGGGGCTCATCTCTAGCACCCGTCCTGGCCATCCCCGCCTGCTCCTGTGCTCTGCTCCCAGCGCACCTTCCTGTTGCTTTCTGATTCTTTCTCCACTCAGCAGCTAGACTGCTTTTCAAACAGGGAAAATCTGATGATGCTACTCCCCAGCTTAAGCCCCGAAGACTCCCCATAGTTGTTAAGAGAAAATCCCAGCCCCTCGCCCTGTACAGGCCTCCATGTGACAAGCTCTCCTGCATGCCTCGTCTCTGCAGCTTGCACTTCTCCCCGCGAAGCTCACCAGCCTCTGCCACCCAGGCCTCCTTTATCTTCCCCTAACATGCCAATTCTTTTGCTACTCCCATATCTCTGCCTAGAATGTTCTTCCTCAGATCTGACCATTTTTCCAGGATCAGTATAAACATCACCTCCTCCAGGAAGCCTTCCCTGCCAACCCCCCTCTTCCAATGCTCTATTTCAGTGCAGTAGAGGCACTTATCACCATTTATAATTATCTTATTTGGTGGCTTATTTGCTTTCTTTTTCTTTTCTTTTCTTTTTTTTAATTATTTTAATTTTTTTTGAGACAAGGTCTTGCTCTGTGACCCAGGATGAAGAGCAGTGGCTCAATCACAGCTCACTGCAGCCTCAGTCTCCCCAGGCTCAGGAGATACTCCCACCTCAGCCTCTCGAGTAGCTGGGACTACTGGTGTGTGCCACCGTGCCCCACTCATTTTTTTTGTTGTTTGTTTTTTGTATTTTTGGTAGAGCCAGGGTTTCACTATGTTGCCCAGGCTGGACTCGAACTCCTGGGCTCAAGCAATCCACCTCCCTTGGCCTCTTGAAGTGCAGGAATTACAGGCAGGAGCCACTGCACGAGGCCTATTTGCTTTCTGTCTTCCCCCTACACTCCAGCCTGGAAGGGAAGCCCCAGGAGAGAAGGAACCATTGTCTTCTCTAATGTGTCACCAGTGCCTTGCCCATTGGTGACTGATAAATATTTGTTGAATAAATGTCCAAATAAATGGATTCACTTTAACTTTCTCCTTGTATGGATGAAGAAATTAATTCCCAAGGAGTTTACACCCAGCCAAGACCTCCTCCCCCTGGCCCCAGTTAGCTAATGGCAGAGCCTGGATGGGAACCCAGGTCTTCTGACCCCATCCAACCCTTTCCTTTACTGCCTCACACCTGCTCTCCTCTTTCTAAAGATCTTCACTCTCCTTTCCTTACTTACTCCTGTGTTTGACATCCAGTGGTATCAGAGGCTTCTTCCCGATGTCTACCATGTAGCCTGAAGCAGCAGCTTATACCCCCATGACCTACCAGAAATCTGGCACAGCAAATGGCTATGATTCTATTCCCTGCTTGTGAAATTATGGTAAAAATAACAGCTAATGTTCACTGAGTGTTTCTGTATATTAACTCATTTAAAATATCTTCTCAGCAACCTATGAGACAGGTACTGTTATCATCTTCCTTTTATAGGGGAAGCATCAGGGACACAGGATGGTTCTCCAGCTTGCCAAGGTCACACAGCTGGGGAGTGGTGGGCCTCGGATGGGTGCCTGGCCTGGATCTAGAGTCTGGGTATGCTGTGTTCTACTGAGCAGGTCAGTGGCTTAGTGTCGTATATTTCTGGTTGAGTGTGACTTATGAGTATACACATTTGGAAAATCCAACCACTCGTCTTCCTTCTTATCTCAAGGTTCCTGGGATATTATGAAAAGAATGCAGACTCTGGCTGGATGCAGTGGTTCATGCCTGTAATCCCAATCCTTTGGGAGGCTGAGGCAAGAGGATTACTTTAGCCCAGGAGTTTGAGATTGACCTGGAAAACAAAGAGAGACCCTGTCGCTATAAAAAAAAAAAAAAAAAAAAAAAAAAAAAAAAGAAGAAGAAGAAGAAATTAGCCAGGCATGATGGTGCATACCTGTGGTCCCAGCCACTTGGGAGGCTGAGGCAGGAGGGTAGCTTGAGTCCAGAAGTTCAAGGCTGCAGTGAGCCGTGATCGTGCCACTGCACTCCAGCCTGGGTGACAAAGCAAGACCCTGTATGTTAAAAAAAAAAAAAAGAAAGAAAGAAAGAAGAAAGAAAGAGAGAAAGAGAATGAGAGAAAGAAAGACAAAGAAAGAAAGAGAAGAAAGAAAGAAGAAGGAAAGAGAAAGAAAGAAAGAAAAGAAGGAGGAGAAGGAAAGAAGGAAGGAAGGGAAGAAAGGAAGGAGGGGAGGGAGGGCGGGCGCAGGCAGACTCTGGCATCTGCATTGCACCTCAACTATTATTTATTGAGTGCTGACTGTATGCCAGGCATAGGGCCAAGGACTTGGCATGTCTTATATCACTTAACTGATAAGGAAATGGGGGCTTAGCAAGGTTGGGTGCCCTAATGTAACCTCACAAGCAGGGGGTCTATCCAGCTTGGGCAATTTGATCACAGGACAGTGCTCGAGACTGAATCCCTCTGAGTTTCAGTTGACTCATCTACAAACTGATACAAACGAATGATACAAATTCACAAAGCATCTAGTTGTAGCGTCTGTCACATAGCAGGCTGTCAGACCGCAGCCACAAATAGCGAGGTGGCTCCTCTACCATTGGACACAATTGCTAGAAATAACTGCTTAGGTTTGACTCTTAAGCAGTCAGGGATTTCAGGAACTCCTGAGAAAAGTATTGATCTACTAACAACCTGCCTAAATCACTAGAAAGCCATCTGCAAACAAAATGCCCTTGAGAAATCATCAGTTGTCACGAGCCCCTTAACCTTCATGGCCAGTAGGGTCAAACAGCAAACTTCATTCCCTAATGTTGTGGTTCCCTGCACCCCTCCCCCAGACCCCCCACCCCACCCCCGGGCCTTCAAGCTTGCTGGCTAACAGCTTTGGGGAACTAGATGCTAACCCCAGACTCACCACCTCCCAGCTAAAAAGGAATGAGCCCAATGCCGACCCCGGCATGCTCCAGATGAGATTCATTTTCTCTAAGTCCTAATAAATGAGAAGGAGGCAGGGTGTTTTATCTCTCACTTTTCAGTTGCATGACCCGTCCTAGGGATGTGGTCGCGAGGCAGAGGGACCGTGACAGTTCCATCTCATTAGGCGACAAATCCATCAAGTCCTCCTTCTCCATTCAAAGTGCCTTCTCGGCCAGACCCTGCTTAGCCCCCACCTCTTTCTAAGATCTACTCAATGGCACATCCCACTGGCCAAGCCACAAGGCAGTGGACTTAAAGGCTTCACTTGAAAACCACCCGGCCTTTCCTCTTCGAATGCCTTACTTCATTTATTTTCATAGCAAATTTGGAACTCTGGCTGTGCCCAGGCTGCCAGTTGGAAGCTGGGGACTTGGACCAGGACAAGAGAGAACCAAAAGCCTGTAATCCCAGCACTTTGGGAGGCTGAGGTGGGTGAACTGCTTGAAGCCAGTAGTTCGAGACCAGCCTGGGCAACATGGTGAAACCTCGTCTCTACTAAAAATACAAAAGTTAGCTGGGTGTGGTGGTGCATGCCTGTAGTCCCAGCTGCTCGGGAGGCTGAGGCAGGAGAATCACTGAAACCCCAGAGGCAGAGGTTGCAGTGAACTGAGATCATGCCACTGCACTGAAGCCTGGGCGACACAGTGAGACTCTCGAAATAAATAAATAAGCACAGACAGAAGAGAGCAACAATCTGGTTTAAACCTTACACATCAGAACGCAGGGATCTTAGTCCAATGGGGAGAGCAAGATGACTTCCCTGAACAGGCTACAGAAATTCCCCAAACTCCAGAGTGCTAAGATCTGTCAGGAATCCCCTTGGATCCTTTCTGCTCTGAGACAGACTAGGTTCCCCAAAGGGACTCTGTGAGGACTCTGAGTCATCCTCTGAGTGATGTCCACTTGGGCTTTGTTAGAATCAGGAGGGCAAAACCTATCACTGACACAAGGGCTCAGACAATCTACCCTGCAGAGAGCGGGACAGAGGAGATATCCCTGAGCAACCAAGATTAGCAAAAGTCTGCTGCAGGACCAGACGCAAGGGCCGAGTGGGGAGGCTCTTCTGCCCTTCTGCCCCCTAAAGCCTGCTGTCCATGGAGAAGAAGATGTCAGTTGGTCAAACCTTGATCAAATGCAAGCCAAGAGACCAGCCGAATATGCGAAAAAGCCCCCAGAGGGCTACAGGGTAGTGGGTATGAGAAGTGATCTCTAATGGGTGTGGGATTTATATGGAGGTGGTGAAAATATTCTAAAATTAGGTAACGGTGATGATGTTACAGCTTTGTGAATGTGCTAAAATCACTGAATTGAAACAAGCTAGGCATGGAAGACAAATATCACATATTCTCACTCACATGTGGGAGCTCCAAAAGTTGATCTCATGGAGGTAGATGTAGAATGACGGTTACCAAAGGCTGGAAGGGTGGAAGGGGGGATGAAGAGAGGTTGGTTAACGGGTACAAACATAGAGTTAGGGAGAAGGAATTAGTTCTAGGGCTTGATAGTGCAGTAGGATGACTACCGTTACCATCAATTTATTGTATATTTCAAAATAGCTAGAAGATTTGAAATGTTCCCAAAACAAAGAATGAGAAATGTTTGAGGTGATGGATATCCTAATTACCCTGATTTGATCATTACACATTGTATGCATGTATCAGAATATCACATGCCTCATAAATATGTACAAATGTGTATCTATAAAAAAGAAAAAGAAAAATCACTGAATTGTACCTTTGAGAGGATGAATTTCTTGGTGTATGAAATATATCTCCATTTTTAGAAAGTAACCTCTTTGGCAGTGATAAAAAAGATCAATGTAAGACTTAGTCTAGAAAAAAAGTGCATCCACTAACTCTAGCAGATTCCAAGAGAGTGGTGGGAACCACTGGGAGGACCTGAGTGGGGACATGGTACCAACTAGAGCTGGGTGGGAGGGAGATTGCTGGTGAATTGAAGGGGAGAAGGAGAGGGTGGAGATCAGACAGGATGCTGCTGCCTTGGTAGGCAAATGATCCAGTCACAAATGAGTCAGGCCTGGGTCTTCAGAGGCAGAGGAAACTCAGAATCCTTCTGCATCCTTTAAAGCCTCAGGTGCCGACTCCCGCTGAAAGCCTCGGTTTTGCCATGACACACACGAAGAACCAGAAGTCAGCAAACCCAAGCACCAGGCCCAGTTTTGACCTCACTAAGCTGTTTGACCTTGGGCAAGTCCTATCACTGTTTAAGATCTCAGCCTCCTTCTTTGAAAACGAAGAAATTAGAACAGTTGGTTTCCAAGATCCTTCCAATTCTGAAATTCCAGGATTGTGATACAAATTCCCAAAACAAATGTACTCTAAAATATGGTTCTATGACACGTTTCCTGCTAACTGAAGTCTCATTTCCTGAGTCAGTCTTTAATTATGAATCACATTGTGTTACTTCTGTTGTGTTCCTTTCTTCTACTAAAGTGGGTTTATCTGGGCCAGGGTCCTGCCAGGACGTAGCAGGAGGTGAAGGTGTTCAATGAAAGCCTGTTGGAGACTGGACTGGAATGTTCTCCGGCATCCAAACTAATGATCTGGTTGCTCTCTCCCTGCAGGTGTGAAGGCAACTGGCCACTCTATAGTTGAGAAATAGGAAGTATTAGCAGGCTGCTTTGCAAATAGACTCCAATGTTTCTAAACTCTTGGCAGTTCCAAGGACAGGTCTTTGGTTGGCCTTTGAGGTAACTCCCACTGTGGGAGGGACCCCTTGGTGAGGGGACAAGTTGATTTATGCTGAAATTAGAATAAGATCCTCTCCCACTCTCCTCAGGTAGTGCAGTCATCCAGAGACACATGTCACAGATGAGATGTTAAGACATCTGCTTCTTCATGTCGGCTCCACATCCCGAGCTCCTACTGGGACAGAAAGCAACAGCCCCCAGCTTCCATGTCCAAAGGCACACAGCTAAGCAGCCTTGAGAACACTCTGGCTATCACTCTGGGGTGCGTCCAGGGTTAATGGGCGTCCTGTTTGAGGAAGGAATCTGACAAGGCCTGATGGACCAGACAGGCTGAGCCTGGGTCTATATCCTGATGCCTTAGACTCACGGTGCCCAGATCAAGCCTCCGAGATCCTACACATAACCATCGCTTGGCAGAGCCTAAGAACATTCCAGACTGTTAGGACTCCATCTCAGTCCTATTATAGGCTCAGCTCCAATAAAGATGCTAAATGTTATAGTTGGGCTTTATGGATTCCTAGGGAAACTTCTACGTAAAGTTATGGAATCATGCTGTCACTTAAATAGCACATCCAGGAAAGCCTAACTCCAAATACAGTAGAACACTCAGCAGCACAATGAAGAGACGTAGCTGGGACTCAGGATGTGGCTTGTGGGCATGGGGCATCCTTCTCAGGAGGCATTATTGTCCATGGCATTCAATGTCAGGGTTCTCTACTTCCAAAATATTTCCTCACGGAATTTTGAACTGGTGCCATTGGCATGTATTCTTCCCTTTCTCCCTGTGTTTAAACAGCAAACACTTCTGGGAGGTCTCAGTCTTGTTAGTGTAAATGAGGTCTTCAGTGAGGAAGAGGAATTGTTTAAAGGGGCATTTGGAAAGGGGCGTAAGACACAGGAATAAGAGGTAGACAAGCATGAATTCATCCATGACTTAATTTTGCCAAGGGCTGCTTTTCTACCTAGAGCCAAACTGAATCTATTTCTCCGACCTGTAGAGACAGGGATAACTATGGCTTCATTCCTACTTGGCAAAGAAAGGGTTGAGAAGACACCATCAGGGCCACAGTTAGATATCACTTCAGACTGTTATAAAAAAACAAAACAACTGTTGGTGAGGATGGAGAAATTGGAACCCATGGGCATGACTGGTGGGAGTACAAAATGGTGCCACTGCTGTGGGAAACAATATGGCAGATCCTTAGAAATCAAACATAGAATCACCATAGGACACAGCACTTCCATTTCTGGTTACATATACAAAAGAATTGGAAGCAGGGATTCCAACAAGTTTCTGTACACCCGTATTCATAGCAGCATTATTCACAGTAGCCAAAGGCAGAAACAACTCTAAATATCCACTGAGGATGAATGGATAAACAAAATGTAGTATATGGAACAAAATTTACAGTAGCATATGATTTGGCCTTAAAATGGAATGAAATTCTGATATAGGCTGCAATGGAGAGGAACCTTGAAGATACTATGCTAAGTGAAATATGCCAGTCACAAAAGGATAAATACTATACAATTCCACTTACATGAGGTGCTTAGATAAACAAATTTATAGAGATAGGAAGTAGAATAGTGGTTACCAGGGGTTGGAGGAATGGGAGGATGGGGATTATTCCTTAATGGGTACAAAGTTTCAGTATGAGAAGATAAAAACAGTTTTGGAGATGTATAGGGGTGATGGTTGCACAACCATGTGAATGTATTTTATTTCATTGAATAGTACACTTAAAAATATTAATGACGACAATTTTTTTTGAGACTGAATTACACTCTTGTCTCCCAGGCTGGAACGCAATGGCACAATCTCAACTCACTGCAACCTCTGCCTCCCTGGTTCAAGCTATTCTCCTGCCTCAGCCTCCTGAGTAGCTGGGATTAAAGGTGCCCACCACCATGCCTGGCTAATATTGGTATTTTTTTTTTTTTTTTTTTTTGAGACGGAGTCTCGCTCTTGTTACCCAGGCTGGAGTGCAATGGCGCGATCTCGGCTCACCGCAACCTCCGCCTCCTGGGTTCAGGCGGTATTTTTTTTTTTAGTAAAGACGGAATTTCACCATGTTGGCCAGGCTGATCTTGAACTCCTGCCCTCAAGTGATTCGTCTGCCTTGGCCTCTCAAAGTGCTGGGATTACAGGCATGAGCTACTGCACCTGGCCTAAACAAATAATAAATTTTATATTACATAATTTTTACCACAAAAAAATTTTATAAAGGAAAGAAAAAAGAAATTTGGTAACTGAAAACTAGTCTTCCTTTCTCTTTCCTCTAGGAATAGTTGTAATTGGAGTTCAGATTAGACCAGAAGGTGTGTCAGCTGGGCTAGGCTAGGTTATGCTGGGTAACAAGCATTCCCCAAATTTTTCACTCATGCTATTGGTCCATCATGGGTTGTCAAATGGGCTCTTCCTACTCACCCAGGGACTCCAGGTGACAGAGCAGCACATGACAGAGAAAAAGATGTCCAAAGCTCTTGCACCAGCAAGTAAATTCTTTGGTTTGAACACAACACATGATACTTCTGCTCAAAATTCTTGGGCCAGAACTCATCATGTGTCCTACCTAAGGGTGGGAAGTGCAATCTTACCATGTTCTCAGAAGGTGGAGAACCAGAAGTCTTTGACAAACAGCCCTAATGATTACTGGAGAAGTAAGTGGGATAGTCCAGAGGAAATGATGCCTCCATTTCCTTTGAAATTGAAAATGTCCTTCTGTTATACAACTGTTCATTCAGCCATCTAATTAATCAATCATTCCAAAAACATTTTTGAAGATTTACAATCTAGATGGAGCCTTCTTTGTGGGCTTGGTCACTTCTTGACATCACAGATGGTTTCTGGTTCTACCAAGGGAAGGTTCAGTCACTAAGTCACCCATGCCTGTCCACCACTACTATGGTGTGTGGTCTTCCATCATAGCCAATCCTCTCTCCTCAGCCACCCAGACAAGGGTTTCTTTGGGGCCCTGGCCACTTGCCACCTAAAATGCTCTTTAGCTACTTCACATGATGACTGGGGAAGCCAGGCTCTGAGGATCTATTGGTAACCCAGAGAAGACCAAAGCTCCCAGAGCCAGCAAGTCCCCTGCTGGCTCTGCTGGAAAAGTAATAAGAACTTGTCTCTGGCATACTCTTATTTGGAATCTCAAGCACATGCTGAATTGGGGCAACTGATCTATAACTTCCCCAGGACTGTGATCATGCCTCAGCTCTGCCTTGCAGCTGCCTGAATCCCAGCATGCTTCTCATCCGTATCTTCCCCAACCTATCTTCTCATCTCCACACTTATTCCACTGTGTCCTCCAGTGTCAAGTCTGACTCGCATACTTGACTGAGCAATGGATGAAAGATGTACACTGACATAGCCTTGCCAGTCAGCCAGCCAGGGCCAGGGGACCTCTGACAGAGTCAGCAGTGGCCTCAAGAAGCCAGCGATACTCACATTTATTTTAGTACAGATTAAATGACAAAGGTCTTGAGTAAACACTATTAGAGAGTAATTAACATTGCTGACCCCCCTAGTAGAGAGCAGTCATGTGCCTGCAGATGATCAAAGGTCAGTCTTAGGACCACATGAGTAAACAAGCTATTTAGATAAACTTTTCTACATTTCTTTATATCTACTCTTAGCTATTAGCTCAAGGTAAGAGGATTAGATTGCCTTCAGCCATAACCTTCTCCTGAGGCTTTTGCAAAACCTTCTGGTTTTCTCTGATTGCAGAGATAAAGCCGTGAACAAGACAGACACCCATCCCTGCCTGCATGGGACTGCTGCAGTAATCTACATAAGAGGATGCACTGGGGTGTACTGGTGGAAGTGATGAAGCACATTTATTAGACACATATTTGACAAACTCCACCACTCTTCTGGAGCCTCCCCATCTTGCTTTAACCAAAACCTCCAACATGAGTCAAATATTTGCTTTCTACAAATGTCAGATTCTACTACTGCTCTCAGCAAATGGCTGCATGTCCCTTCATCACAAAAATGGAGTTTTTAGATGTAAACTCCTCCAACTCCCATCATCTCATCTACACGTCATCCATGGAACATCCATCCTAACCTCCTTCCCTCCAGCCTTCTTTAAGATGAATCTCTTTTCTCTGGTCTAATTCCCTCCCACCTTCTAGAACCAAGGCTTCTTCCAGCATTCCTTGAGTTCTCCTGAATTCTTCAACCTCATGCTATATACTGGATCATTCTTCCAGATCTTTAAGCATGCTCAAGATGAGTCTCCTTTAAAAATTAGAAGTTAGGGCTGGTTCGTGCCTGCAATCTCAGCACTTTGGGAGGCCAAGGTGAGAGGATCACTTGAACTCAAGAGTTTAAGACCAGCCTAGGCAACATAGTGAGACCTTGTGTATAAAAAAAATTATTAAAAAAAAAAGCTAGGCATGGTGGTGCACACCTGTAGTCCCAGCCACTCAGGAGGCTAAGGCAGGAGGATCACTTGAGCCTGGGAGATTGAGGCTGCTGGGAGCCATAGTCACTCCACTGCACTCCAAACTGAGTGACAGAGTAAGACCCTGCCCCAAAAATAATTAAAAAAAGAAGTTAAAATATTAAAGAGGGAAATTTCCAAATCAGTTTTAGAAGTATTGTTTGTCTACCATTCAGGATATAGTCATGGGCAAAGACTTCATGACAAAAACACCAAAAGCAATGGCAACAAAAGCCAAAATAGACAAATGGGATCTATCTAAGCTAAAGAGCTTCTGCACAGCAAAAGAAAGTATCATTAGGGTGAACAGGCAACCTACAGAATGGAATAAAATTTTTGCAATCTACCCATCTGACAAAGGGCTAATATTCAGAATCTACAAAAAGAACTTAAACAAATCTACAAGAAAAAAACAAACAACCCCATCAAAAAGTGGGTGAAGGATATGAACAAACACTTCTCAAAAGGAGGCATTTATGTAGCCAACAAGCAGATGAGAAAATACTCATCATCATTGGTCATTAGAGAAATGCAAATCAAAACCACAATGAGATACTGTCTCACACCACTTAGAATGGCAATCATTAAAAAGTCAGGAGACAACAGATGCTGGATAGGATGTGGAGAAATAGGAAGAGTTTTACACTGTTTGTGGGAGCATAAATTAGTTCAATCATTGTGGAAGACAGTGTGAGGATTCATCAAGGATCTGGATCTAGAAATACCATTTGCCCCAGCAATCCCATTACTGGGTATATATCCAAAGGATTATAAATTATTCTATTATAAAGACACATGCACACGTATGTTTATTGTGGCACTGTGTGCAATAGCAAAGACTTGGAACCAATCCAAATGCCCATCAATGTTAGACTGGATAAAGAAAATGTGGCACATATATACCATGGAATACTATGCAGCCATAAAAGAGGATGAGCACATGTCCTTTGCAGGGACGTGGATGAAGCTGGAAACCATCATTCTCAGCAAACTAACACAGGAACAGAAAACCAAACACCACATGTTCTCACTCATAAGTGGGAGGTGAACAATGAGAAAACATGGACACAGGGAGGGGAACATCACACACTGGGGCCTGTTGGGAGGTGGGGGGTTAGAAGTGGGATAGCATTAGGAGAAATACCTAATGTAGATGATGGGGTGATGGATGCAGCAAACCACTATGGCATGTGTATAACTATGTAACAAACCTGCACGTTCTGCACATGTACCGCAGAACTGAAAGTATATATATATATATATATAAAAAAGGAAGTATTGATTGTCCATTGACTGCTGTTAAGGCAACTAAATACATCTGTGGGTGATGTGGTGGGGAGAAAGAACCAGAATCTTCTCTCACATTATTCACCAAAACCAATGTGAGATGAATTAAAAAATTGAAGATAAAGGCATAAAACAAACAAAATATGTCAGAAGAAACAAAGAGTAATTTGTGATGGAGAGATCTTATAAGAGAAAAACAAGAAGCAATAATAGAAAACATTAACAGATTTGACTCTATAAAAAATGCTTATATAAGATACTATGAATATGAAAAGATATCATAAACTGCATTCAAAGACAAGTAATAGACTGGAAAACAATATTTGAGACACACACAACAGAGAGAAGACTAATATCCACAATATACAAAGAGCTCCCACAAATCAATAAAAAAAGGAATGAGGTTTTGCAAATGTTGAAAGATCTGAACAGGCAATTCTCAACAAAAGAAATTGAAATGGTAAATATGCATATAAAATATACTCAAAGGCCAAGTGCAGTGGCTCATGCCTGTACTCTCAGCACTTTGGGAGGCCAAGGCAGGAGGATTACTTAAGGCCAGGAGTTTAAGACCAGACTGGGCAACATAGCAATACCCCATCTCTACAGAAAATTAATTTTTTCTATATATTTTTTCTGTCTTCTTTTATATATATATATATTTTAAGACAAGATCTCACTGTGTTGCCTAGGCTGGAGTGCAGTGGTGTGACTGTTGCTCACTGCAGCCTCAATTTTCTAGGTTCCAGTGATCCTCCCATCTCAGCCTCCCAGGTAGCTAGGACTCCAGGCAGGGACCACCACACTGGGCTAATTTTTATTTTTATTTTCTTTAGAGATGGGGTCTTGCTGTGTTGCCCAGGCTTGTCTTAAGCTCCTGGAGGATGCGACTCCTCAGCTGGAGAGATGGGGAGCATGTGGCAAGGACCAAGAGGGAGCTAAGGACAGCCCCCAGACAGCTCCTCAGAGCAGAGCAGCTGTCCCAGTGACAGCAGGCCTCAGGGCTGGGGACACCTTTCAGAGATGACAGTTCATTCACAAGACCTTCCTGTTAATACCTAGCTTGTTTCTAGGTTTTCAAGAAAGACCAAGAAAAGAAAGAGTTATCACTAAGTAGCATGGTTTTTCTGCCAAGGGTCTGTCTGCCAATACACTACAATAAATGGAAACCTAAACTCTTATAAAGTATTATCTGGTAAGATATTGGACCAAAAAATAAATCCAAATTAACTTTCTGATGCCCTATAAAATAAGACTTTCAATATTTTATAGGATCCCTCTTTCCCCAAACACAACCCTTCTAAGCCAGCAGTCTTCTTTCTGTTCTAGTCCCGCTGTCGGAAGTGGATGCTCACGGACTTGAGGTGTCTTTTCTGCAGCCGGAGTCCTAGTTAATTGTGGGTCTGATTCAAATGATGGCGCTGCTGGCAGAATGAGCTCATCTTCGCTGCATTGATTCCTCTCTCCACCCACTTGCCAGCTGGGAGCCCTCCTGAAAGAACAATAGATTTATAATATGAGAAAAACAAAGGAGTCGGGAATGAACAGCTCTTGGAAATAAGTAGGTCAAGACACAATCAATTTCCAAATTTAAAATTATGTTTGAAAATGTACCTTTAATACAGGAGCCCGCTTCGGCCCTGTTGGGTAAAGCATGTAAAGTTTAAAGTTCCGGAGTGGCTGCTTTATCAGGTAGCCCGAAGTTTACCCTGGAGGTTAAGCAATAAAATGGAAACAAAAATAATTTAACAGTTTTGCAGTTAGTTTAACCCAGCAACAGCTCCTAAAATAGCTTTCACCTTCCTGGAGCTTACCATGCTCATAAAGCTACAAGATGCATTTCAAAGCTATGAATTTGCTAAATAGAACTTCATTTCCTCTTCTTATTAGAGGTAATTAAATTTATTAGACGTCAGTAAAAGCCTTGTAAACAGAAAATATGAATGCTTATAAAAGTCTGCCCTTTCTTTTCAACCTAATAATTAAGATGCAACAAGAAAGCAGCTAATAACAGCTCGTAATTTATCAGGTGCCATTCAACCCCGAATCTGAGACATATTGAAGGAGTATTAAACACTGAAATGAAAATAATACCCATTGAAACACATTATTTATTAAATACATAATCACTCAGAGAAATAAACACATTGCACAAAGAACTTGATATTTCTGATGGAAACAGTATATATATTATCTTCTGCTTTAGATATATTACCCATCAAGTCAAATTCTTAAATCAAAGCCACAGCTTGTTTCAGTGCAAACTGCCTGTGGCAGCTCAGCAAGCTCCAAATTTCCACAAGACGTTCACCTTGATATCAGTTTTCAAAGACGGAGTCGCTGAAGTTTTTTCATTATTATCATTTTTAACATTCTCAGAAGGAAAGAAATCCCCCAGCAAGCATTAGAGAAGCAGAAACAGAAAAGAAGAAAGGTGATTCTAAAAAGTAAGACTGACACATTAACAAAAAAACTTCCCACCATCCAATACACTTGAACTTAGAAGCAACTGCAGATTCAGTAACTTACACCCCACCCCGATGTTATCTAACCCCAAACGGAGGTTCAAGAATGTACGTTACATCTTATTAACTGTCCAGCTGAAATCTGTACTTGGAGTTCTTTAGAATAAATGATTATGAAGACTTTAGATACCATATTTCATTGATTCCAAGAGTCCTTCCATTTTAAGGTACACCATCATTTTATGTATCACTAAGAAAGAAAACATAAAACACTGCCAGTTAGACTGTGATGTGCTATCATCGTAAGCTGCATCCTGATGTCAGAGACGTTAAAACTGTAAAAAAAAAAAAGCTGGGCATGGTGGCTCACACCTATAACACTTTGGGAGACCAAGGTGGGAGAATCACTTGAACCCAGGAGTTTGAGACCTGCCGGGACAAAAAAATAGTGAGATCCCATCTCTATGATTTTATTTTTATATATTTAAAAATTGTGCAGTAAAACACTTGTATAAATAGACACAATTCGCCTACAATGTTAACTTGGTTACCTTTGGAAAGGGAGGAAGGGAGAAAGTTACCATCTGGGCATGAGTGAAGCTAGTTCTATTGCTCGGTTACATGAATAAATCTCATCAAGCCTTACGTGAATACTTCCGTGTGCATTTCTGCATGCATGTAGCATATCAATAAAAAATTAAACATTACATGTTTGTACAAAAATCTTTTAAAATAAACTATAAGGACATTTCAGATGACCAAAGATTCCTGTGATCATTTAAACATCCTACCTCATCCGCAAGTCTCTTCCCAAGGAATGGGGAGATGAGTGTCCTCCCAGCAGGACTGATGAGGACACAGCAGCATCCCACAGAAGTCAATCCACTTGAACAAAGCGCAGATATGCACTTATGATTCAAGAGGGGAACCCATCTTACAAGGGGTCCATGTGTGAAGTATGCACAGTGGAAACTACTCATGAGAATCCCCTAGGGAGCGGCCATGTTGGAAGCCAGTAGGCTGTCTCCTGGCCAGTTTCATTGTTTGGTTTCTTATTCTGGAATAATTATAGATTCACAGGAAATTACAAAAAATATACATATAGGGAGGTCCTGTGTATCCTTCACCCAGTTTCCCCAGACAGAAACATCTTATCTAACTATAATGCAATATCCAGACCAGGAAATTGATATTGAGACCACCCATAGAGCTGATTCAGATTTCACTTGTTTTACACACACGGTGCACACATGCACAATTCTACATGTCTTTATTCTATGGGGCACTGGACTGACGTCAGTTCCCACTGTGCTACTAAGATGGCATTGTCACATCATAAACTTTTTTTTTTCTCTGAGACAGAGACTCACTCTGTAGCCCAGGCTGGACTGCAGTGGCACGATCTCAGCTCACTGCAACCTCTGCCTCCTGGGCTCAAGCAATTCTCCTGCCTCAGTCTTCTGAGTAGCTGAGATTACAGGTGCCCACCACGCCCGGCTAATTTTTTGTATTTTTAGTAGAGACTGGGTTTCATCATGTGGGCCAGGCTGATCTTGAACTCCCAATCTCAAGTGATCCAGCCACCTTGGCTTCCCAAAGTGCTGGGATTACAGACATGAGCCACCGCGCCTGACCCCATCGTAAACATTTAACTCACACATCCACAATTCTATGTGACTTTGTTCTACCTGTAGATTCATGCAACCACTGCTGCAATCAAGATACAAAACTGTTTCATCCTCACAAGGGGCCTGTGCTGCTTCCTCTTGATAGCCACCCCCACCCCCTCCCTTCTTTCCCTAAGCCCTGGCACCCAGGATTCTGTTCTCCAGTTCCATATGTTTGTTATTTCAAGAAGGTTATATAAATGGAATTAGACAGCATATACCTGCTTGAGATGGGGTATTTTTCTCAGTATAATTCCCTCAAGATCCATCTGATAGTTTATACTTCTTTATTGCTGAGTAGTACTTCAGGGTATGGATGTACCAAAATGTAACTAATGACCCACTGAAGGACACTGGGGTTGTTTGCAGTTTGGGTCTCTTATAAAAGCAGCTATAAACATTCACGTTCAGGTCTTGTGAGGATATAGGTTTCATTTCTCTGGGTCAACTGCCTAAGAGTGCAGATGGATCAGATGGTAAGCGCATGTTTAGTTTTAGAAGAAATTGTCAAATGATTTTTCCAGTGGCTATACGATTTGACATTCTCCCCCTGCAAAGTGTGAGTGTCCAGCATCTCTGCATTCTCAACAGAGAAACTTGTAGCCATTCTCAGAAGTGTGTGTGATTTCTCCCTGTGGTTTTAATTTGCATTCTCCTAATGGCCAAGGGTGTTGACCGTATTTTCATGTGCTTGTTTGCCACCTGTGTGTCCTCTTCAGTGAACTGTCTGGACAGTTCTTCGTCAGGTGCAGGAACAGATCGTTGTTCTTCAGTTGAGCACCACGTGCAGTCTCTGGCTTGTGTTAGAACCCACGTAGTAGCTTCCCAAATGAAAAAACAAAGATGCTCTGTTCCCACATCTTCCCACACTCCAGGCTGTGCAATCCCTGAGGACAGTCTGGGGATGGAATCCTTATGCTCTTTTGTCTTTTTGTGCGTGTTTGCTGAGAACAGATAATTGAATTCTTGAGTTAAATGTTTACGATGGGGCCAGGTGTGGTGGCTCATGTCTGTAATCCCAGCACTTTAGGAGGCCGAGGCAGGTGGATCACTTTAGGCTGGGAGTTGAAGACCAGCTTGGCCAGCTAAAAATATGAAAAATACTTCGCTGGGCATGGTGGGTGCCTGTAATCCCAGCTGCTCAGGAGGCTGAGGCAGGAGAATTGCTTGAGCCCAGGAGGCAGAGGTTGCAGTGAGCCAAGATTGTACCACTATGGTCCAGCCTGGGTGACAGGGTGAGAATGTCTGAAAAAAAAAAAAGTTTATGATGTGACACCACCATCTTAGTAGCACAGTAGGATCTGACGTCAGTCCGGGGCCCCAAGTCCACGTTCGCCAAGCTCTTCCAGTGTTCCCTCAACCTCCATTGGGCAAAGCAGGTTGTCTTTTGTGATTTTGCTCTCTAGAGCTGGCCTGGGCCCTGACCCCACACTGTGGCCTTGCAGTGCCTTGCTTGGAGGGCTTCCTCATACCCCTTTAATCAAGACAGAACCAAGACCTTCTGCAGACCCCACTGGCTGCCATGCCCCAAGCACCAGCTCGGACACCTGGTGATCATATCAGTACCTCCTCAATTAAGTGTCGCTTTGAGATACTAACTTCGCTCACCAAATTCCCACCAGCTTCGCCCGTTCTCAGCTTTCTTCTCTTACCTGCTGCTAATGTTCCACTGGGATCATGGTCAACTTACCTTACACAGCACCAGAAGCATGAAACAATTCAGGATGTGGTACAAAATCGGGTGTGGCTGGAACAGAAGTTAGAAGCAAGTTTTGGGAGGTGAAGTTGTAAGAGGTGGGGGTGGATTTCAAACAGTCCTGCAAGCTGTGGTCAGAAAACCCAAAGGGAAGGGGGAACTAGAGGAGATTTTAAAGCAGGGGATGCTGAGATCAGCAAATGTCGGCTAACAAATGTTTATTGAGCACCTATTATGTGTCAGATAAAAGTTAGCTGGATTGATAGCTGTTGAAGATCAAATAATCCGGGGGACATGAAGTCCTATGAGTCCTGTGGAATATCATAAAATGGAAGTAAAAATTTGATCCCACAGGTCCTGCCCTCTAGTTCCTCTAGTTCAACATGGAAACCAAACTTGGCACGTAAAGTTGTGTTCATAAATACTCTGGCAACAGAACAAATGAAAACGATCAATATGCAGTGTCTTATAAGTGACCGAAAGATTCGAGTGGCAAGAGAGGCAGTAAGGAAGTAAAGATCCGACCAAGGTGCTCCTGGAGAGCGCAGGCAGGGAAGGCAGAGTGCAGGAGGCTTTGAGGAGCAGCGCACCGTGGCACGGTGACTCCATGGACAGCCGGGCTGGGCTGACAGCACCCGAGACGTGCCTCCACGGAGAGCCACGCTCACTTCGTAACCAGCTCACTGGGATTCTTAGTTATAATCATAACACCAGGCATAAATGAGTGATTTCCAATTTTTTAATTTTTAATTTTAATTTTGTGGGTACTTAGGAGGCATATATATTTATGGGGTACATCTTAATAGAAACTCTAAGAGACAGGGGCTTCTGGGTAATAAGCACAGAGTAGGAAGCCACCGCAAGTCACTTGTGACCCACCCAGCCCTGTGCCTTAGAAAGTGTGACACTCACCCCCACACCACGCTCCACTGAAAAAGAAACCACAGACCAGATTATCACCACTCCTAATGCGGCATTGGGATAATTTTCATACTGTTCTGGGACCCGAAGGGCTCAGGAGCGCTGGGAAAAGATCCTTCGCCTGTTGAGCAGTTCTAGCAGAGGGACGATCAGGCTAGCCTGCTCCCCTGCAGATCTGCCCTCTGTTGAGACAAGACGTCTGAACCTGAGAGCCGGGGGGTTGGCTCTCCAACCTCGTGGGCAGGCTTTCCCTGGTCCTCTCACTGCATACTCAGGCCTCTTTAATTCAGAAATGGCCTTAGGTTTTGCTCCTGGGTCGATTTTGCTCCTTAATAGTATTGTTCTTTTTTCTATGTTTCTGTACAGAGAGATGTTGGCATGCATATTTTTGGTTTGGATGCCTTGATAATATTTATCATCGTAATTGATGCATAGTGAGTCATTACTAAGTACTAGACGTGACGTTAAATCGCTTAATAGGCACGATCACAGGTGATACAACAATCCTTGGAGCTAGCCTACTGTCAGCAACGTTTTTCTGTGAAGGGTCAGACAATGACTATTTGGGGCTTTGAGAGTCCCACGGTCCGTTGCAACCACTCAACTCTGCCGCTGTACTTGGAAACAGTCATAGATAATACAAAAACTGATGAGCATAGCTGCGTTCCAATAAAATTTTATGTTATAACATCAGTGGGTGGGCCAGATTTGGCTGTGGGCTATACTTTGCTGACTCCAGCTTTCGATTTTACTACAGAGGTTTCTGCTTGACCTACCAGTGTTCTGAATGACGCATCTTGGCCTCTTTAATGTTAATATCCCGGATCATAAATTTCAGTGGCTCTAATACTACGTAGACTCACCATTATCCTGTGGATCTTTGTGACCCACGGAAAGAAACAATAGCACACACACTGTTTTCTAGACTAACAAAAGTTCTCCTTTCTGAGCTCAAGTTTGGAGTGAGAGGCTGTTCCTGTTCTTGTAAGTGACCTGGAACCACCTTCCTCTTCTTTAGGAGGTTGAAGGTGAACTTGGGAGGAGGGTTTAAGAAAGTTCACAGTCTTCCCAAATCTCAATACATACCAGAAACTTGAAATCCAGTTTCTGTAATTCACCTGAAATAACTTCTCCCATCTGGGCTTCCATTGCCCCAGCTATAGAATGGGAGTGACATCTTAAAAACTTCTCTTTGGAGTATGTGCCTTTGCAAATGTGGTAACTACTACTTCTTTCACCATGCTGTGCTCCTATCCTCAGGCTCTGTATTAAAATGAGCAAAGGGCAGAAACCAGAAATGCTGATTAAGAATAGGATTTTGGCCTGGCACAGTGGCTCACATCTGTAATCCCAGCACTTTGGGAGGCCAAGGAGGGTGGATCACAAGGTCAGGAGTTCAAGACCAGCCTGGCCAACATGGTGAAACCCCATCTCTACTAAAAATACAAAAATTAGCCAGGCGTGGTGGCTTGCACCTGTAATCCCAGCTACTCTGATCGCTGAGGAAGGAGAATCGCTTGAACACGGGAGGCGGAGATTGCAGTGACCCAAGATTGTGCCATTGCCCTACAGACTGGGCAACAGAGAGAAACTCTGTCTCAACAACAACAACAAAAAGAATAGGATTTTAAGGATAGGGACTTTGTGTTGCTAGCAGAGTCTGATATTTAGGAAGAAATCAACAAGTGTGTGTTGGCTAAGACAGAAGAGTCAATATTATGAAGAGCTGGCAAAATATGGCAGTCCAAGAAGGGCTTGTGGCCTTGGCTAGCTTCTTCAGCTGGGCCTTCCGAGGCATCTTTAGCTCACCAAGCTACGTCCCAGTGAGGATGCCCCTGACGGAGCCACACGTCTATTGCTTTGTGCTGGGTACAGAGTTTTGCCGGCCCAAGGCTGTCAAATTCACTTCGATTTTGGCCTCAGCTGGGCTTCATGCTTTCAGAACAATTTCCCCCACCGCCTTTCACTTGAGGTCCTTGGCAGGGATGCCTCTCCCATTCTGCACGCACGGCTCACTTAATGGGCACAAAGAAACGGGAGAAAGCTCAGGGAGAAAAGAAATCACAACCCGATCCAGTCTAAACCTCGGGAAATCTAACAGGGTCTGCATCTCTTTGAAAACTATACACAGACATTTCTGGTCGAAGTGAAACCATGCTTCTCACAGAGGGCTGGAGACAGCAAATGGAGCCTTAGTCATACACAGTTAGTTTCAAACTTATGTTGCTGCTCACAGGGAGAAATCAATGTACGGTATATTAAAAACAATCACTGCAGCCCTTAAATGATCCAATAGTTTAGCTTTGAATGCATTCAAGCTAATAGGGGCTTTAATGGCTTCTGACAGATCATTCCATTGATCAAGGGGCATGTATGAAATACGCTGCCTACTAAACTCTGTTTTGATTTTGAGAAAAGAAAACTAAACGTCCATGGTAAACATGGCTTGATTGTTCACATGCTTACCGAGATCCCTCTCAGCGTGACCCTGGTTGGGAGCAGAGGAGGGAAGGATAATGGGAATCCTATATACCTGGCTTGCTTCTCTCCCGACTCTAATCAAGGCATAATCAACTGGAAACCTGTGTCTGCAGAGTTGGGGGCAGGGGGAGGAAGGTGGCCAGCGGCCAGTGTTCTGGGTTGGATGAGTTATACGCCACAGCTTTGGCTGCTCTGAGAAATTGATTCATCTCTTGTAGGCCACGGGGGTTTGAAGGTTAACTGCACTGGTCCCAGTGTTTCAAATAGGGAAAGCCAAATTCCCTATTTGAAAGAATAATCAAGTTTTTCAGTTAGGGACAGCAGTTTTGCAAAGAAACAAATAAAATCATGCTCCTCCATCCGTGTGTCTGGAGGCACCAAGATTATTTTATGAAATGCTGAGAGTACCTCTACTCAGGAATGGCAGTTTTCATAGGGTGCATGGAGTCTGAAAAATTTAAAGAAGCCTTAATGTGATTCATTGAGACTGTTCTTGTGCAAGAGGGGTTTTTATTTCTCCAAGCCCTGGCTGCCTGCTATGGCTTTAAGAGTGAGCCATATACTGTTCCTGTGTCAGATTGGTCTTCCTGATCAGAAGTAACGAGTGTATGTAGAAATTCTTCCATTACCCACCCAAACTAAATCGATTTCACAGAATGAATGATCTGATTTAGTTTGGGTGGGTAATCAAGTCCTACTCAGTAGGACTTCAGCATTTACAAGGCTCTCCTCCAAATGTTGTCTCCACCTGCTAGCTGCACAGCCGTGGTTTTACCTGTGGGGATGGATCTGGCTTGTGGACCCTCTCTCCTTCTCCCGGAGACTGGGAAGGGAAGAACGGTGCCCTTGAAACTGGCAGCACGAAGAGAGTGATCACCTGTGGTCTCTGTTTAATCCTTAACGCAAAGCAAGGCTGTGTGGAGGGCCAGGCGCAGTGGCTCACGCTTGTAACCTTAGCACTTTGGGAGGCCGATGCAGGCAGATCACTTGAGCCTAGGTGTTTGAGACCAGTCTGGGCAATGTGGTGAAACCCAATCTCTATAAAAAATTAGCTGGGTGTAGTGGCAAGTGCCTGTGGGAGGCTGAAGCAGGAGGATCACTTGAGCCCATGAAGTTGAGGCTGCAGTGAGCCAGGATCTTGCCACTGCATTCCGGCCTGGACAACAGAATGAGACCCTGTCTGAAAAAAAATAAAAGACTGCGTGAAAGAGCTTCGTGCCATTGTCACTAACGAAGAGGGTCAGAATTACCCCAGACACACAGGACCAGGAACCATTGACCTTCTAAACTTCCTGTAGAATGGTCTTGACCTTTTCGGCCCCACCTGTAGGGCACCTTGCTGTCTTAGTCCAGCACTTCTCATCTCTCAGCAGGAAACTACGGCATTTAGCAGATCAGAAACAAAGGGAACCCCGCCTGCTAGAAGTGCTTCATTTGTATTGGTGCCATGTTTAGTCAGTGGCTTTTGTAAAATTGATGAATTTTGTCTAAAGGCAAGTGCAGACAGGCAAACAGATCTGTATCTGCTGTTATCCATTTAGCTTGACACACATGTGCAGAGGAACTATTTTACCTCAATTCTTTCAGGATTGATGAAAAGTAAATGCGAGCAAAGTCATGAACTGCATCATTGGAAAAGAATCACTGAATCTAATGCTGGAGGTTAATTAATGCTTCCCTCCCCTTGAAATAGACTGCCCCTGCTACTTAGACATTCAGAGTCAATAAACAATTGTTGTACACAGATCATCCATTAGAAGGTGATGGCAAGAATTTTTTTTTTAAGCAAATCTAAAATTGCAATGGGTGACCTACTCCCACTGGAGAAATTGGAGTCCTAAAACATCGTTTTTCATAATATCTCATTTATAAAAAGTTCCATGTGATCTGTCTAGCAAAAAGTGGAAGCTGTGAAGAGCCAATGGGATAATATATGGGATAGTGACACAATATTCTTCTTGAACAACCCAAAGCTATCTGTAGTCCCTTTGAATATTTTGGTCAGGATACCACTGATCATATTTTTCATCATCATAATGTATATGTGTGGAGTAATTTTTTTTTTTTAGACAGAGTTTCACTCTTGTTGCCCAGGCTGGAATGCAATGGCACGATCTTGGCTCACCACAACCTCCACCTCCTGGATTCAAACTATTCTCCTGCCTCAGCCTCCTGAGTAGCTGGGATTACAGGCACCCACCACCACACCTGGCTTATTTTTGTATTTTTAGTAGAGATGGGGTTTCACCATGTTGGTCAGGTTGGTCTCGAACTCCTGACCTCGTGATCCGCCCGCCTCGGTCTCCCAAAGTGCTGGGATTACAGGTGCTTGCCACCGTGCCCAGCTGATTTTTAAGTACCCTTAAGATACATGATCACAGGGGACAGAACAATCCAATGAGCTAGGTGTTATCATCCTCCCCCTTATGTAAACAAAGACTGGAACACAGAGGGGATAAGGGGTTTGCCGCAGTCACAGAGCTACAACTGTTATCACAGGAAACTTGCTTAATATTAATAGCTAGTACCTCATTGAAGCCCTGTATATGTCAGGTACTGCGGGAGGCATTTTAAATGCACATTAACTTATTGAACCTTCACAACAACCTTCGGTGATGGATTACTCCTATTCTATTTTGTAGACAAGAGAACGAAGATTTGAAAAGGTGGTAGGATGCGGATCACACACCAAACCAAGACTTAGAAAACCTCTTCTGCCACTCAGAAATCCAAAGATTTGGAAAGTCTGATGAATGACAGCAGGATAGAAAGGGCGGAGGGTGCAGAGAGGCCCAGTGTCCAATGCAGGAGGAGGATTTGGGTCAGAGAGCAGGAAGGACTTGGGTGACAAGGTTCTGAGAGGTGGGAATTAGGACCATCCTGCGAGCATGGGATCAATGGGATACAGGACTATGGGAGCAGGGCTGCCTGGGAACCAGGGTGGAAAGGCTTTGGGGGTGTCAGAAGGCATTCACCTGGTTCTCTTGCTCACCCGAGGCAACTGATAGATTCCTGGAAACTAGATAGTCGGGTCCTTCTAGCCAGGATCTGGGGAGCACTCGTGATCCTCCTTGCTAATAAGAGAGAATGGGCCAGGGGCGGTGGCTCACACCTGTAATCCCAGCACTTTGGGAGGCCAAGGAGGGTGGATCATGAGGTTAGGAGTTTGAGACTAGCCTGGCCAACATGGTGAAACCCCGTCTGTACTAAAAATACAAAAATGAGCCAGGCATGGTGGTGCATGCTTGTAATCCCAGCTGCTCAGGAGGCTGAGGCAGGAGAATCACTTGAACCCAGGAGACGTAGGTTGCAGTGAGCTGAGATCATGCCATTGCACTCCAGCCTGGGCGAGAGAGCAAGACTCTGTCTCAAAAAAAAAAAAAAAAAGAGAGAGAGAGAAGAGAATGGAGAAACAGACCTTCAGATACTTTCTTGGAGTTTCCAGGAATCTATCAGGTGTCTCAGGTGAGTAAGAGAACCAGGTGAATTCCTTCTGATAACCCCCAAAACCTGTCCCCCAAACACAGCAGTGGCCCAGGGGTGCCCTTGCTGTCTTGCAGGAAGTCATTCTCAGCTGGCTCCCCTCCTCCCACCCATCCTCTGCAAGCTGCCCGGCTTTCCCTACAGCTGCAATCATCACAACACGCCTGTGCCGTCTCTCGCCTTTATGGTTGTCAAATTGATTTCACCACCGCGATACCTATGGCTCCCAATGAAACTTAATTAAAAATACCATTTAATCACAGAGTAACAAAGGCAAACGGGATAAACGGCATTACCACTTCGGCGCATTTTAATCCGCACCGCTCCTCTCCATCTGAATCTGTCTGGATGAGAATTGCCTTTTCAAACCAGAATCCCCTTGTCTTCCATGCGATTGCCTTTGACGGATCTCCAAAATAAACAGTATTTAGCGTGGCATGGATCCAAATGTATGCAATTTGCCCAGTGGTAAAGTCAGCCCTAACTAGAGCAAGAAAAAAAAGAAGTTGCATTGGAAAATATCTTTCTTCCCTCAAAGCATACAAAACACCATCTACTGAAAGTGGGGTCCATTAAACGGGGCCTATGGACTCTCAATTCAGGCACCCCTCGATTCAGTGAGTGATGGATTTCGACGCTTATTACTAAAATTGTGTCACCAGTGATGCCATGACCCTGCTCTTTTATGTCTAGAAAGTTCTGTGGGGCTGGAGCCTGCCAGTGAGGATCGGCTGGGGCGCGGTGGGGAGGTGCCGTTTAGAGTGAACTCTGCAGGCGGGCAACCTAGAGGGGCTGCAGGCCATCTTGCCCGTCTTGAGATCTCACCCAGCCAGGGGGACATTCCCAGTTGGAAAGCTGCTCCTTTGGATGGAGCCATTTGCTGTCTCTCAGAGACCCTCTGGAATCCAGAAAGAGCGACTGTCTAAAGCGTAAAATATCTCACCATGTTACCGCCACGCCCTTGTTACTTTTCACGCTTGTGGAATAAAACCCGAGCGGCTCCCACCTTCGCTACGCTACGCTACATCTCCCCTTCCCCTCTCCTGACCTTCTCAGCTTTGGGCTCAAGGTCCTTTTGCTTCCTTGGGTACCCCCTCTCAGGACTCTCCTGCCTGGGCCCGCCGCCCCCTTTCCTGGGAAGCTCTTCCTGACCACCTCCCTTCCCCACGGCCTGATCGAAGTCCCCTTGGTCAGTCACCATCTCCTTCTGCTGTCCCTTTCCCAGCTGGTTTCCTTCCTAGCACTTACAACCACCTGCAACAATCTCGTTATTGATTTTCTGGTTACCGTCTATTTCCCTACTATGAGGTAAGTTTCTGTTTTGGTCACTACACATCCCAGGGCATCCAGTAGCCTGGGGGGCAGAGATCTGTCTGGGGTCCCCAGACTTGCCCCATTGCTGAGGCTGTGGTCAGTGCCAAGCAAGGTTTGCGGGAGGAAGAGAGGGGGGCGGGGCAGTCAGTTGTGCCTCAGTGCAAAGGGATCTCTTAGATCACTTTTCTCAAGATATCTGGGACCACAGGGAGGCCTGGCAGGAAAGCAGGTGGGGGCTGCTGCTGATGGAGGTGGTCCCTTATCCACACATGTGGGGGGAAGGGTGCAATTTCTGGGCCTGTGCTTCCAGGAAAACCCTCCAATTCACAGGGCAGTAGCAAGCCTTTCCATGACCCTGCAGGATATGAGTTCACTGTTATTGCCCGCACCAGCCGCCTTGTTATTGGGTCTTGCCCACCTCCTTCCACCCGCCTGAAACCTCCCTGGAGAGCATATGAAATCCTCAAACACATGCTCAATGAAAGTCACCATTTCCTTTTTCTCTCGCCCTGTGGCCCAGGCTGGAGTGCAGTGGTATGATCTTAGCTCCCTGCAACCTCCGCCTCCCGGGCTCAAGCGATTCCTGTCTCAGCCTCCGGAGTAGCTGAGATTACAGGTGCACACGACCACACCCAGCTTTTTGTGCTTTTAGTAGAGACGGGGTTTCACTGTGTTGTCCAGGCTGGTCTCGAACTCCTGACCTCCAGTGATCTGCCACCTCAGCCTCCCAAGTGCTGGGATCACCATTTCTTCAGAGCAAATGTAATCTCACCTTTTGGATTCACTTAAAGTAGTAATTTCTCCAACCCTGCTGAGCATCCCTGGACTCCACGTGGAGGACTTTGAGAACTAATTCCATCTGGGTCCCACCCAGGCCAGTGAAGCTGGCTCATCCATGCAAAAGGCAAAAACAGCAGAATCTCTCTTGGTTTCTTATCTCATCCTTTTAATACTTTTATTGTATATGAATATTTTGTGGTGCACATGACATTAGTACAAGCAGTCTACGAATAGAGTTCAATAGTCACACACATATATTGGGGTGAGCACAAAACATTTCGACTAGAGGGGTGCAAGCAAGCAGGTTTGGAGAGCGCTGATATGAAGGGGTGACGCAGGTCAGGTTCATGATAAATGATAAAACGGAGAAAAAGAGGGAACGCAGCGAACCATAGGCTGGGTCATGTCCCACCTCGCAGCAGGAAGACGCTATTTAGCATGTTGCCATGTGAGGATGGGGGCCTAGGACTGCTGGGTGTTCTGAGTTCTAAAGAAAATTCAGACCTTTTAATTTTATGTGAAATCTCCCAATTTCTAAATATTGGCCCCTAATGGAATATAACAAAAAACGAACATCATGGGGGCTACAGAAAACACTGGGCTGGATGGCCCGCGGGTGCCCCGTCTGTGACTTTTATGTGCCACGCCCTCCTGGCCTACGTTATTTCATGTGATCTCTGTAACGACCTGTGAGAGTGCTTCACTTCTCTCTTACCGATGAGGAAACCGAGGCTCAAAGACACTAGGGAACGAATCCAAGGTCTAAGAGACTCGAGTCTCAACATGATGAGACCCTGGTTGCTTTGTTTAACGTAACATTTCTGTGGCTATGAACTGCATGGGAATGAGCGCACCCCGTGAACCAATGCAATTCTGGTGGCAGGAAAGAGTTTATTATCAGTGCACCTTCAATAGGCAAAAGCTCTTCAACTTCTCAACTACTGCGAATAACTACACGAGAAGGCAACAGGCTGGGGAGAGGGGGGCTAACTATTCTCATGATTTCTGGGGCACCAATGGGCAGGAGCTAGGTCAGAAAGGGAGAGATGTGCTAATGGCATCACAAGATAAAACTGGCGCAGGGGTAAGAACGAGAGAGGAAAAAAAAATCTCACTCACACATAACAGTACTAGTATTTCCTGGGTATTTAACTATGTGCTGGAAATTGTCCTAAGTCTGTTATTAGATCATCTTTATCTTCATCTTGGGAGTGGTGCCTTTCATATATTCCCATTATACAGATGAGGAAACTGAGGCATATTAACAAGCCAAAGCACACGGAGCTAATGGGAGTCTTAAAGCCCAGGTTTTAAGCTCCCCTCTCCATCGTCTCTGAGTCTCCAAGGTCATCAGGATGGGGCACTGAGGTTCTTCAACCCTCAGTTCTACCTGTCATTACATAGGAATGAGGGACGTATAGAAAAAACTATACTGTGCTGGTTAAATCCGTGAAATAATGTAAATGGGGGCTGCGTCTCTTTCATTAGATCAGGGAAACTCCCTAAAGACAGGCTATCGACTTAATTTTAATTGTTAACATCCCATTCCTGTGCACTGAGCCTAGGACTCAAAGCTCAGGCTTTTACTTAGGTTTGTCTTAGAGAGAGGAGAGAGGTCAATCCTCAATGAGTCATTTCTCTTTCAGTTTCTTTGCCTTTGGGGATAGAGGCTACAGAGGAATGGAAAAGAGAATTCCTGCTCTCAAACTTTTTATAGAAGCGTTGTCCAATAAGACTTTCTACAATGGTGAAAATGTTCCATATCTGTGCCGTCCAATACAGCAGTCACTAGCCACATGAGGCTATTAAGCCCTTAAAATGCAGCCCGGGCAACTAAAGAGCTGAATTTTTAATTAAAGTGAAAACTGAATTGAAATTGAAGTAGCCACAGCTAGCTAGTGCTACCATATTGGACAGCACCATGGGTGTGCGAGAGATGAGGATGGAGCTCTCCAGTTCTGTCTTTCCCCAGAGGGCTGGGTTCACTCCAGAGTCTCTGAAAAAGTTTGGGAAAGACAAAAGTAGATTAGGCTTGGTTACATGCTGGGCTTGTTCCTGTCACCTGCCCTGGACCTCGGGGGCTGAATGGCTCACGTTTTAAAATCTGAATGATTTTTGGGGGGGAAGGAGGTCTTGTTTAACACCAAATCAGACTATAACACAGGGTCATTTTAAAACATTTCGAAATGCATGGGCACCATTTCCTAGCCGTTTTGGATTGGGACCTGGATGCTACAATCTAGGGGTCAAGAGAAGTCTCCACTGCCCTTGCATAAGCCCATGATAAGGCTGGAGGAGAAAAGCCAAAGACCTTTTTTTCTCCACCGCCTGAGACTGGTGCTCCTTCTAGGGTCTTGCTTCCAGAAGCTGACCTCTGAGCTCTGAAACGATGTCTGTGAGATCGAATGGCAGAGGCATCGAAGCGTCATCCTTTTCCCAGTATGGCCGACATTCTGGCTTCTGATCAGCAGGTAAAGTTCGGGCAATTCGCGACTGGCACCTGGAAGAGTTACAAATAGGAAATTAATCCACGGGAGGAAATCCCCAGAAGACCCCAACCTACAGGAAGCTTGGAGCAACGCTGGCCAACACTCCCAAAAACAGTCCTCCAGGGTGAAGGTCATGGCGACGACTGAATGAGTCTACAGGTGGAACGCAGGTGTTTATAAGAAGAAACACTGTTCCTGATGGTGCTGGGGCTTCCTTTGCTTTGACTCCCAGATGTGTATTATCTCAGGTGGCTTTGTAGGAGCCAATCATCAGGGAAATTCAGTTACTCTGCCTTTAAAATGGTGAATTATTTTTTCATTATCTCAACTGTTATTTAAAGTGTGTGATTAAGCCATTATCAGATTTAAATGTTTGTGGGATTGCGATGTATTACTAGATTACTGGGAAAGATTAAATTGAATTTACTGCATTAAAACGTCCAAGAATAGATTAAACAATATTACAGGCCAGGATTGACTTAGGAGATCCTGGAGATTTACAAGTGTCCCAGCTTGCTGTGCTCAGAAAAAGGCACTCCAAGGAGAGACCGATTTATAAGGATATATGCAAATAGAGGTTAATAATCATTTCCACTGATGAAGAGGTGGGAAAAACGTCCACAAAATTAAATTAAGAGGCTAGCAAGAGTTAGTCCCTAAGGAAAACACTTAAATCACGGTTTTTATTAAATGGATTATTCATCAATAGTAGAGAAATTAATTATCATATGCGGCTAAATTATAGCCTCATAGGAAAAAAATTGGGGCAACGTTCTCATACCTTGGCAGGCATCTATCTCTCAGAGAGACTGGCTTATTTAAAAGTGACCTGGGAAAACTCAGTGGCTTTAGCTTTATTTATCTGCACAACGAGGGTCAGAGAGAAGGAAACGCATTGCAATAAGGAATGAACAATTTCTCTGCTCTCCTGGAGTACATGGCAGTGAAAACGTGTGCACCAAAACCAGACACTCTGAGGACATTCGGGAGCGTGGCGCACGTGCCTCCCTCCACCCCCGCCTTCCCTGCACTTTTGTCTAAATCAATTAAAAAGTGGCCATGCTCACTATTTGTCTTCTGACTGTGGAGGACTGACTATGAAGAGATCAAAGGATGGAATATCCCGGCCCCATTTCCAAGCTTGATGGTAGAGAGGGTTCCTAACTGAAAGACATCTTCTTCTCTGGGGAATTATTAATGGTGAGGGGATCCCCCCGGGAAAACATACTTCAACTTTACACCTATTTTCGCGTGTGGTTAATTGCTACACCGGCATCCTATGCACTCAATCCGTCGTACATTACATATAACATTCTAATATATCTTCGGCTCTCTGCATCAGGCCCTGATAATAGCGTCTGTTAACATGCAGTAAGTACTATTATGTAGCACATCACTTCATAAATAATAAGATTAGCTGACCCCGGGGCCCCAAGAAGAGTAATGTGTTTAAATGTTCTCATTATTTATTTAAAACAAGAATTAAAGCAACAGAAGCTGCTTTTGACAATCCTCTTAGCATAAATATTAAACTGTTTGCACTGATAAGCTACACTGCACTGAAGAACAGAGGGTGCGTTCTGGGGACTACTTAATCATAGGTGTTTGAGACCATGCCACTTGCTGATGTGGTTCTGAGGGTGCATCTCTGTAGTTCCAGAGACTGTCTCTAAACCACTTGAAAGGGATGCAGGGGAAATTAATATTCAAGGAAAGCTGCGACTAATTACAAAGGAACTCTGCAAAGCTTTTCAAATTGTGCTTTCTCTCTGCCTCAGAATCCTAGAGTAATGCTCAATTTACTCGGTAGGGAAAGTTATTCCAAATTGAGCATTTCAATCTCACAGTGGATAAATTATCCGTGCACACATTATCTGGGCTGGCAGATTAAAGGGCTATGATAAGTGTCGATCCACCTAGAATATCATAAGGTTTGTAGAAAGTCAATAGAGACGCTTTTTCACCTGTCAAATGGGTTTTGCCTCTGTACTTTGGGAAAGTATTAAACACGCTGAAGCCTGCTGCAGAGGTTTGCTGATGCTGCGTTGTACACACTTCCCAATCCCAATGGCTTTGCTTTTGGGCAAAGCTGTTCCACAGTTTTCTGCTGTTGTTCTTCTCATCAAAGGACCGGCTGGAGCCAGGCGTGGTGGCTCACACCTGTAATCCTTGCACTCTGGGAGGCCAAGGCAGGCAGATCACTTGAGGCCAAGGGTTTGAGACCAGCCTGAGCAATGTGGCAAAACCCTGTCTCTACTAAAAAACACAAAAATTAGCAGGGCGTGGTGGTGCCCACCTGTAATCCCAGCTACTTGGGAGGCTGAGGCACGAGAATCACTTGAACTCGGGAGGTGGAGCTTGCAGAGAGCCAAGATCATGCTACTACACTCCAGCCTGGGCAACAGAGAAAGACTGTCTCTAAAAAAAAGAAAAGATTGGCTGGTGTGGGAAGTGGCTCCTTTGCATCAAGCTCTGACAGGCAAGCTGTACCTAGTCACTGCATCCATCTGGGCCAGGAGTAGAACCCTTTGTTGGCTTTCTTCAGAGCCTTCATTCAGAAATTTCAAGATTGCTTTAAAATTCTTCCTTTAATGTCCAGTGTTCCTTGCCAATTTCCAAATGATAGTGATAGGCCCCAGCAGAGGACTTATTATTGGAGGTGATGAATTTACCCATGAAAAAGGACAGATAGCCCCAACTCAAATGATACTGTGTGATTTAGCACCATGCCAGACTGCAGAGCATATAAAGAGAAGGCTGGGAATTACTTGAAGGCACATCCATCCCCCTTTAGAGTTTCATTTCTTTTGCTCCAATCACTCACTCTTCCTTCTTGGATCTTAGTTTCCAAAGATGGGAAGCAGGGAGACTGCAGCGCAGTGGTGAAGAGTATGTTCTCTGGACTGCCAAGTTCCTGCTTTCCAGGAGCATGACATCTTGGGCAGGTTTCATGACCTCACTCAGCCTCAGTTTCTTGTCTGTCAAGTGGTGATGGTAACAACAGTATCTTACTTACAGGGTTGATGTGAAGATTACACGAATTATACGCAGAAAGTGCTTAGAATGTTTCCCAGCACATAACGAGTACCCAATACCTATTAAATAATATTATCACTGTTGTTACTTCTACTCCAGGTACCAGTGGCAGATGAGAAACGTCAGTGAGACAGCTGCCTATTATACGTGGGCTGTCTCCTTCCTTCACATTAACTGAGTGGGTAACCTCTAGATGGACTCCTTCTAGGGGAAGCTCTGGGGATACAGGAGCAGCTCTTTCTGGCTTGAATCAAATGGCACCTAAGGCTAAATCCTATCACATTGTGACATTCCAGGACCTTAAGGCTTATGTATTCAAGCTACTACAATTTTTCCAGTCCCACGCTAAAATGTTCAGCTTCAGAAGGGATCAGTAGTTGTTCCTGAAGACCTAGGATTGAAAAAAGGCGCTGTCGTCTGGCCTTCTAAATGGTGGTTGTTCCAGTTGATTTTGCACTTAACAGGAAATAAAGTTGGATTGTTTCTTAGCCCACAAAACTCTATATCTCTTTTGCAAAGTAAAGGGGACCCAAGTTGTCTTATGAAATGTGTGAGGAATACTGATTGTGATGGACATTTGTTGTGCTGGATTTACTCCCACTGTTCCCACCAAAAGGATTCTGATTTTCCCGTGGGGAATCTGCCCCTTCCCCATGCTTCATAACTTGATGTGGGCGAGACTGGCTCCACCTCTACAGCCCGTGGGGAGCCTTGACTGGCTTAAGCTACATCAGCACATCTCGCTCTCCTAGCCACAGGGAGTGGCTTAAGGGGAGGCACATGACCCAATATGGGGCAAAATCAAGAGAAAAAATCAGAGGACTGGTATGGGAGCTAAATTAAAAAGACTTTCTCCTCTCTTGTCCTATGAACAATTAGGATGTGTGATCTGGAACTGTCATCAACATTTTGCTGCCATCCAGCAAGAGCAACACGCTGAGTCCTGCACGATGCTGTTTGACCATCTGGGTCCTGCTTCACTTAGATGTTTCAATTTCATGAGCCTTTATTCTTTGAGTTAAGTTTTCCTGTCACTTGCAACCCAAAGAATCCTAGCTGATAGGCTGGCCATGCTTCCTTTCTCTCAGTTATTTCCTGCCTTTCCCAACATCCATTGCCAAAGCCAATGGATGCAGAGAGTCTCTCTCCAAACTGAGATGTGGCTGATACAGTGTAGTGTGTGTAGAGAATACCTGGGTATGAACCCACAATCTGGGACACATTTCTGCCCAGAAAACAAGGGAATGCTGGTCCATCCACACTGGCCTTTGCATGAAAATAAGCCAGTTTTCAGGACTAGAGCTGGATATTCTTGCTAAAGAAAGTTAACAAGATTCCCTCAACTCAGTGTCATTCCCAAGTCCTACTGAACCCAGCTAAACAGTAAGAAAGTTACAGTTTCCCCTTTCAACCCTGTCTTTTCTAAGGAAAGATCTCATTTTTTAAAAATGCTTCTTGGGTTAGCAAATAAACTTGTATCTGTTCAGAAAATACTGCCCTTTTCATGAAGCAGTTCAAGGAGAGCTAAGGAAAATTACACATACACATACACACACAAATATTGTATACATATGCTTTATATGTATACCTATTATTTTATATATAAGTATTTTCAATATAATAAATATAAATATTTTCTATATATTTTATACTGAACATTTTATTATACATATTACATATATAATATACAATGTGAATTTATAATATGAATTTAGGAGGAAGAGAGATACAGTGTATACACAATATAGTATATACATATGCTTTTTATATAATATATATTTATATACAATATATTTATATTATTATATAATATAAATATATAATTATATATAAATATATAATTATATATAATATATACTATATTATATATACTATATATTGTATATAATATATAATATATAGTATATATAATATAGTATATATTATATATATTTATTGAAATATATAATTATATGCATTATATAATTATACCTATTTTTACTTATATATTATATATAAAATACATGAAATGTGATATAATATGTAATATTTTGTGTATTAAACACATGAAATAGAATTATATGCTTACATAATGAATATATAAAATATATAAAATAATTATATAATAAATACATATAATTAAAGATAATCTATACTATATGTACATATAAAGTATATATATAATATACTATATATAATATATATACTTTCTCTCTCTCCCTCCTAAATTCACATTATTTTGACTCAAAGCACTCTAGAAACCACCCCCTAAAATGCTCAGCTACTTAGGAGCGGTTCTCCCTGAATGACCTAGTGACGTAACAGGAAGCAACCGAAAGGTGTCACACGGGCTGGCTGTTAGCAGATTGTCCAGAAGTCCCCCCTACCAACGTGTAACTCATGAGGGGCTTCACTGCCTGCTGATTTCCCCCAGGGCTGCACTTACATTTAGATGATCGGGATTGCAGCTACATTAGTGAACGCTGGTCACCATGCTAAAATTAACCACTTTAGCTAAAGTGTGTGTTAATTATGGGTATGCAAGCAGTCAATAAAAGGTTAATGCAAGAGTCAAAGGATAAATTTCTTCCCTTATTGCATCACTTCACAGACTAAATGACTAACATTATACTTTGTGTTTTTAATCAATAGGTTTTACAGTAATGTGCTGGCCATTGATTTTAAGAAAACATACACGGTCTTCTTCCTTGTCCCTAAATTTTGCAACAAATAAAGAAGGACAGGTAACATTTCCATTACTCTTGATGAAATGATAAAGATTTCAGGAGAAATGGTTTCTGCTGAAAGATTCATCAGAATAAGCAAGTGTTACACACACACATACACACACACACACACACACACACACACAGACTAGAACTTGATGGAGAAATATTACCAAGCATAGGGCACTGACGAGAGAACAGAAATGAACTCCTAAGAGGGAATTCTTCAATGCGCAAGGGGAGAACAACTCCTAATTAAAATAACAATTACATTTTGTACAATGTTTAAATGTCCCAAATAATGTCGATCCTTACGGCGCTGCTTCTTACTTTCATAACAACCTGGGAGACAGCAGGGTAGGTATTTGGGTCCCTAGTTTGAGGGAGGGCTGCCTTACTCAAGGTTTGAGGCAATGGTGCACAGGGGAGCCAGGGCGGGTCAGACCCCTGGACATCTGGCTGGCTGCTCTTTTCACTCCGTTGCATCTTTTTCATGAATTTCCATTTGGACTAAAATGGATCCCGTCCATTGACTACTTAGCTATTCTTGTCAAATTGAGATATTCAGCACATTCCATATCATTTCAGAGGAAAGAAAGAGGCAAATGTTGTTTTTACCTTCAGTTTCTAGAAGGACTATTATTACGACAGATGACAGACAAAATTTAGTTTTCTTCTTTTCATTCTAATGACTCTGAGGCTCTTACAGCATAAGTATCTACAGTCTATAAAAATAAAAGATACATGTTCAGCTTCTAAGGGCATAAACTACCTCCAATTATTAATATGTTCCCTGGGTGACCTTGAGAAAAATATCTCAACCTCTCCGTTTCCTCAACTATTACACTGAAGTTAATGCTTCTCTGCTTTACTGGGTTATGTGAAGATAAAATCAAATAACGTATATAAAGGCACTCTAAAATATGTAAAGTACCATATAAATGCACACTTATGCCTCAATATCCCTTTTCTTAACAAGTCCTACTTTTAAAAGCTAGCTGATCATGCAACGCTGGCCAGAAGGGCTTGTAACACTCACAAATAAAAATGAAAGAAATCACACTTCTAAAGACTAGAGCAGTTTAAACGGACAGCTGCATCAGAAAATACTCAGTGTTTCAAAGTCTCCTCTTCTTTAAGTCAGTGTTTTTTTCTGGAATTTGAATTTAAGGAGTTGACAGTCACTTGGCCTAATGCTAAGTAGGAGTCTGTTTGAGGGTATTGGCTACATGATAATGCATTCTCCTAATGCTTAATAGCATAAGCCAGTACCAAGACTTAAGGGGCCTTGGGTAGAAGACACTGGTGTTACATCAAATCCACATGAACCTGCAAAACCCACCTGCCAAGATCAGCAGGAAAAAAGCAGGAAATAACGATGTCACAGGGCAACAATCCGCTCAATGGCCTTTATGCTTTGGAGGGAGTGTGAGACCAATATGGGATGCTACAGTCCTCTGTTTAATTCAGTATCTTCGGGTTCATTTCACTCTAATGTGTACTTGTGTGGCAAATGACTTGCCATACAGAGTGATTCCGGGGTTTAAAGGTAAGTATTTTTGATATTAACATGGTATCTAAATCCCTGCCAGTACCTGATGTACAAACTGAAGAGATTTCCACGTATAATTCTCACCTCCATGATGCCTATCTTAAGCGCTACATTTAAAATCTAACCTCAAGGAAGAGGCCACTCCATTGCACCGTGTTTCATAGTCTTACAATGTTTTGCTCCAAATAATCTGTCGTAGTGAGTGGTGAAAACAGTATATAATCGAGTTTATGATAGTCTTACCCCTGACACTCTAAATCCTCTGAAAAGAGAAGAACAAGTTAATGAACTTGTAATGTGTCTTCTTGGATTTTTGTCACTGCTGTCATGGCACTGTGGACAACTTTACAAGTAAACAGTTACCCAGACATACTTACAGCTATCATAACGGTGTACTAGGACAAAGGTGGCTTTATCAAGTCAACATGTCAAATTTGTAGAACTCAGTTTACCTATTGCAGAACCACTAAGCAAAACCAATTCCTAAATGAGTTTTGACAAAAGACACGTTCGCTTTTTCTTTGAAAGGCTTTTCACCTCTTGCCTCTGTTCCACATGTTAATGTTTCCGGATCAGTAAAATCAGTAAAGTCAACACACATCAGAGAGTGAGGAAAAGCCAAACTTTTCCCCAGGGGTCAGTTTTTCCCCTCTGGGTCAATACACCTTTTTAGTGGGTAGTGTTTTTCAAGCATGACCACTTGAGAAGCTGGGCTTGGCTTAACTTCTAGTTGTATATACATCTACTTTTGGGCCTCACACTTCTGGGAAGAGGTGAGAAGTCTGATATAAGAGAGCACGTTTAGGTGCTTTAAAAACTCTTTGACTACCAAATATACTCGAAGTGCTTTTGAATACCAAGATAACACCATTGAGCCACATAAATAACCATCGATTTTTCAAGAAATATTCCTTCCCTTCTTTTTTAGAGGCAGGGGACAGTCATAGCTCACTGCAGCCTCCAACTCCTGGGCTCCAGTGATCCTCAGCCTCCCAAGTTGGTGGGAGTACAGGCATGCATCACCACATCTGGCTATTTTTGTTTGTTTTGGGAGTCTCCAAGACAAAAGATGGGGTCTCCCTGTGTTGCCCGGGTTGGTCTCAAACTCCTGGGCTCAAGTGGTCCTCCTGCCTTGGCCTCTCAAAGTGTCCAGATTACAGACATAAGCCACCACACCCAGCCAAGAAATCTTTCTTCCATTTAGCATAGATAACTCTGCTGCCTGGATCTTGGCCAATCAGCGTAATTACAGAGTCCCTCCTGTGGGTCTATACCCAGGGCAGGCAGTGCCCACCTGCTGTCAATGGCTTACGTTCTCCACATTTGTTTGGAACTCAAAAGACATATTCCATATAAACAATGGTTTTCACAGTTCCCAATTATTTCCCTCAGCACCTACATGACCTACAGTTTGTCTGAAATATAACATTAACAATACTATATAGTCCAATAGCCATGAACATCAGGGTTTTCTGTTTTGTTTTGAGATGGGGTCTCACTATGTTGCCCAGGCTGGTCTAGAACTCCTGGACTCAAGTGATTCTCCTTTCTCAGCCTCTCAAGTAGCTGGAATTACAGGCATGCAAAACAGTGCCCAGCTTATTGTTATTTCTCATGATATAGAACATTTAGAGTTCCAACTTGGGATTCCAAGAAGAGATCTGTTTTGGTAAAGGTTTCCCATCATCCTGGCTACAGAACCAGAGTGTCTTCCCACTGCAAATCATGGTTAAGAGCTCCTCTGCTTTTGTTGTGGTTGCTTTTGGTGTCTTTGTCAGGAAATCTCTGCGGTTCCTATGTCCAGGATGGTATTGCCTAGTTTGTCTTCCAGAGTTTACAAAACAAAAGTTGACGAGTAGGATCTAATTAAACTTAAGAGCTTCTGCACAACAAAAGAAACTGTCAACAGAGTGAACAGATGACCTGCAGAATGAGAGCAAATATTTGCAAGTTATGCATCTGACAAAGGTCTAATATCCAGCATCTATAAGGAACTTACACACATTTACATGAGAAAAACAAACAACCCCATTAAAAAGTAGACAAAGAACATGAACAGGCACTTCTCAAAAGAAGACATACATGTGGCCAACTAGCATCTGAAAAAAAGCTCAATAGGCCTGATCATTAGAGAAATGCAAATCAAAACCATAATGAGATATCCTCTTACACCAGTCAGAATGGCTATTATTAAAAGTCAAAAAATAGCAGATGCTGGCGAAGTTGTGGAGAAAAGGGAACACTTATACACTGTTGTGGGAGTGTAATTTAGTTCAGCCATTGTGGAAAGCAGTATGGTAATTCCTGAAAGAGCTAAAATCCATTCAATCTAGCAACCCCAATACTGGGTATATACCCAGAGGAATATAAATCATTCTACCATAAAGACACATGCATGCAAATGTTCATGGCAGCATTGTTCACAATAGCGAAGACATGGAATCAACCTAAATGCCCATCAATGAAAGACTGAATAAAGAAAATGTGGTACATATACACCATGGAATACTATACAGCCACGAAAAACAATGAGATCATGTCTTCTATGGGAGCATGGATGGAGCTGGAGGCTATTATCCTTAGCGAACTAATGCAGGAACAGAAAACCAAATACTGCATGTTCTTACTTGTAAGTGGGAGCTAAACAATAGGAACTTATGAACACAAAGAAGGAAACAACAGACACTGGGGTCTACTTGAGGGGAGAGGATGGAAGGAGGAGGAGAAGCAGAAAAGGTAACTATTAGGTAGTGGGCTTAACATCCTGGGTGATGAAATAATCTGTACAACAAACTCCCGTTGACACATGTTTACTTATGTAACAAACCTTCACACGTACCCCCAAACCTAAAACAAAAGTGAAAAAAAAAAAAAAGAAAAAAACACAGCTCCTCTGGCCTATGGTAAAGGCTCTATACAAGAGGACCTTGGGGTGAGGGCCAAAGGTGCTCAGATCGTACCTCCAGGAGGCCAGAAGATGAAGACGTAAGGGATGCAAGAGCCCCTTGCTGGTTTGGAGGTCAGGGCCACTCTTTGGTCATGGAATAGCTCAAAGGCATCTCCACTCTTTCTTTAGGGGTCCAGAGGAGTGCCCTGCCTCTTCTCTTCTACTGTTAGAATGCGCAGGCTCCACCAGGCCACCTCCCAAGCCATGTGACAAGCCTGTGTAATCCTCACAGCACTGCCTTTCTCCCAGCCCTCTCAAAACTGCCCCTGTAGGTTTCTCAGAGACTTTTGTTGTCATGGGAGAGACTATAAAGACATTGTACCTCATACCAAAGCTCTTTCGATGATGTCTCCTCAAACCCCAAAGGGATAATAAGAATACTAATACAAACATTTAAAAAAGCCAATAAGGCCGAGCACAGTGGCTCATGCCTGTTATCCCAGCACTGTGGGAGGTTGAGGCAGGCAGATGGCTTGAGCTCAGCACTTCGAGACCAGCCTGGGTAACATAGCGAAACCCCATCTCTACAAAAACTTTAAAAAGATTAGTCAGGTGTGGTGGCGGGCACCTGTGGTCCTAGCTAGTTGGGAGGCTGAGGTGGGAGGAGCACTTGAGCCTAGGAGGTTGAGGCTACAGTGAGCCATGATTGTGCTACTGCACTCCAGCCTAGGTGACAGAGCAAGACCCTATCTCAAAAACAAAACAAAACAAAACAAAAAAACCCACACACAATAATAAAGATGAGGCATTCTATACATCTTTTTAAATGTTTGTCCTCAAAATGGAAACAGACCCAGAAGATTAACTAACCCATTCAAGATTTCATAGCTAAACAAGGGATAGGGTCAGGATTTGAAGCCAAAATTGTCCGACTCCAAATCTCAAGCGCTTTGCATTCTTCCAAAATACAGACATCATGAGAATCATTTTGGGCCCTTGTTAGAAACGAATTTCCTAAAGGCACCTGGTCCTAAGTCAGAGGGGCGTTCTGAGACTTCAGAGGAACGTCCTGAGAATCTTCATTTTCATAAGTGACTCTTAAGATCAGGCCGGTTGGTCAATCTGCCACAAAGGACCATAAAGATGCTAAAAGTGGGCTGTGGTGGGGGACACACATGTGTGTCTTTGGGTCCAGAAAGAACTAACATTCAATTCAGCTCCATTTCAGAGAAAACATGTCTCAGGGTCGACTCCTGTAGACCAGCAACTTGGCTCCCCAGGCAGGCAGCTGGTGACTTCCCAGGGGCCAGCACATGGAACAGGTCTCCTGAAGTCCTCCCCCTACTTCGGGGACTCTGGCAGGCCCTTGGAAACCACTTAATATGTGAGACTGCTTGGCCCACCACTGGGGCGTAAACCCAGGAGGTAGAGGGCTGAGAATAATTTTATCCCCGGTGCATTTCTTGGCTTGTCAGTTACATAATGATAGTGATGAATGGGCTACCTTGACAGCCGAACGTTTAGGAGCTGCTGACCTTTGATCTCTGGTCACATGATAGGGTCACCTGAAACTTGCATGACTTCTACCTGCCCAAGGGTAACAATATAAAGGTCAAATGGACTGGACGATTATAAGTATCAAGTCGGAGGCCGCTTGGTTAGATGCTTGAAGAGAGGCCGGGTTGGGTTCCCCGGCACACAAAGCTATGGAACCACTGCAGAAATGTGCTCAACAAAAGATATACAATTTCAAAGCAGTCTAGAGTAACTTTCCTTGCAAGGGAATAGAATGAACTCATTATTTTTAAAGGGCAACAATGAAAACAAACACTTTGGAAGAAAATATATTCTGCTAGTGACTCAGCCATGGGGAGGGAAGGCATATAGGCGCATGCCTTAATGAGTGATATTCATGCTATACCTATGACATGGCAGCAGGGCCAATTTCATGCAATTACTGGAACAAAATCCCCACCGGGTCATATCAAGCCCTCCTTTCAGCCATAGAATATGGTCTTTCCTCTGTCCTCTGTCACCACAGAACCCCACAAAGGACCACGATTGACAAAAGACAACCCTTTCCAAATCTCATGACTTCCCTGTTGCTTGAAACTTAAGTAACATTTGCATGGGACAGTCTCAAACTTCAGAAAGATTCCAGAATAATGTCTAATTAGGAACCCAAGGTGGCTGTGATTTTTAAATGCATTACAACATTTTTAAAAACATTTCTTCTTGCAAATCGGAAGATGGTGCTTTTTGACTATGTGGTTCAATTCCATTTATGCAGAATTAACTTGATTCTGATGTAATCAACTTGATTCTGAGTAAATAATAGCAGTCATGTAAGTAATAAATACAGTTATGAAAATGAAAGCTAAAAGGCCAATGCCATTTCCAGAATCTAGAAACTTCACAATCTGCGGGAAACGGCAGACATTACAGAAAAATCTGATTTACACAAAGAGCCTGTTTCTCTACAAAGGATTTTCCCCTGCAAAGTCAAAGACCGACAGACAGACTGCCAGTGAGTATAATCCACTCATACTCCTGAGAGATAAGCAAAGCAAGGGACAATGGCTTACTGAATAAAAGGCCAGCTGTTCTGACTTTGGAATGCTCATTTGAGTTGTAAGCTGTGAAATAAATTTGAGTTGATGGTTCCTCCATCTGCCCACCTGTCAGTCTCCTTCCACTGTACTGCTGTTTTTAGAAATACTTCCGTGTAACCTGCTTAATTGGTTTTTGGATGCTGAGAAACACCTCAGGAGTTTTATTTTAACCTTATTCAGAACATGAGGTTCCTGGGCCCGACTGGATTTCTCTGCTTTAGAAATATTCGCTAACAGGTCACTTAGGGTAAGGAACTCAGTGGCATCCAATACCAACTGTGTGACACAGTTCAAATTCAAGATTGGAGAAAATGGTGGGTCAAAGGAAAAATGCTAATTTATCAAGGACATTTCAGTCTTCTGATGAATGTACGCTTTGCACTAATTTAAAAACTGAGTCAAAGTCAAACTTCTTACAGTGGTCCACAAGGCCCTCCATGATGGACCCTTTCCTATCCCTGATTCTCTGCCCTCTCCTTGCACTCATCCCATTGTTTACTGTGCTCCAGTCAGACCGACTTATTTGCTCTCCTTGAAGAGGCCAAGAGCAGTCTCAGGATATTAGAACCTGCTGCTGCTTCTCCCTCGAATACTCTTCCCCTAAAATATCCACATGGCTTCCTCCTCCTATCCCTTCAGGTGACTCCACAATCCAATCAGGGAGACATTCCTTGACTGCCTGCCTTAGGACAGCAAACATCTCCCCTCCCTGTCCCCCAACTCTAGCACTCCCCATCTTCCTTCACTGTTCTATTTTTCTCTGTAGCGCTTGACGCTATTTGTGTGTGCGCTTGTGTGTGTCTGTGTGTGCACATGTGCATGAGCTAAGCTCTCTGAAAGCAGGGATTTCTGTCTGTTTTGCTCACTGCTATATCCTCCAAGCCTACAGCAGAGTTTGACACATGGTAGCAGCAATAAATACTGTGGAATGCACAAGTGATTGAGAGCATCTTGCAGCTGAATTAGATCTTCGTAACAGGGAACTGATTTCCCTGCTACACAGCACTTTAATAACAATGATAAGCAAAAGCAATAGCTGGGCACGTAAAAGTAACAGTACCCTGTAGTAGCAGCTACTTCAGCTACTTGGGAGGCTGGGACAGGAGGATCACTTGAGCCCAGAAGGTCGAGGTTACAGTGAGCAGGAATCATGCCACTGCACTCCAGCCTGGGGAACAGAGCCAGACCCTGTCTCAAAAAAAAAAAAAAAAAAAAAAAGGCAAAATAACAACATAACAAGTCAGATGGCATAGGAGTATAGTAGTGAGAACACTGGTCTGACAGTTGAAGGACCAGTTCTGCCACGATTTTACCCTGTGATCTTGGGAAAAACTGTGACTCTCTGGCCATCATTACTTAGATCTGTACAATGAGGGCTTGAGTTAGTCAATCCCTAAAGGACGTTCCATCTCTAAAAAAACTGCAGTTTTACATATAAACATTATGGCTTACATCCATATGCATTATTCCATGTGATCCTCACTACTAGGGTAGGAAAGGTATGATCCCAGTTTTGAAAATGAGGCCACAGCTAGTGCTAAGGCCTCAGACACATGAGTCCATCTTGAGGCCTCCAGCCCTAGGACAACACAGCTGACATCGCTTGGAGCAGTGACAATCATCTGTTTTGGACTAAATGTCTGTGTCCTCCTAAAATTCATATCTTAAACTCTTGGCCTCTAATGTGATGATATCTGAAGGTCAGACTTTGGGAGGTAATTAGGTCATGAGGGTGGCACCCCTGTGAAAGGGATTAGTGCCCTTAAGTGGAAGCCTTGCTCCAGGTCACACAACCACATAAATAATAAGTCATACTAACTGTGGCTGAAACTTAGGTCATTCACTAGTTCAACACTTTTCAATTAAACTGAACTTGGTAAAATTGGAATTACTACCACTCGTTCTTAAACTCTGATTCAAAAGCTACTTTTGCAGACAAGTTCTGATTCTCTGAGCAGTATGGGTCATAGACTGCAGTACTTCCTGGGCACTATTTCACTCTAGCCAAAGAACCTATAGAGTCTTTAAGATGCCACTTCATTCCAGGGTTAGAGATAATAAACTGCTCCATTTACCTATGGATGTTTTATGATAGGAGCACAATTATATTTTAGTGTAGCTGTATTGTAGAAAGGGAAGAAGTCCAGGCAACTGAAGCATCAGGATTGTTGTGTTAATAAGCCCCTGAACTCCACAGATGTCCTAAGTGTCCTGGTCTTAAATCCAAAGCAAGTCTGCAGCTTATGCACCTAGGAAATGAATGACACTCTTTCTACAGCTAACATGTAGAAACATTGCTTTGGCCCATATAAATATCTATGCTGAAGGGTCAGTGATCAAGAGGATGCCTACTAAGTGCCTACTGATAAAGCCAGGATTTGGGCAGAAGGACTTCTATGACTTTCGTGCTTTTAGTATCCATTCATTCAACAAATATTTACTAGGTACCAGGATCTAGAGATCCAGTAGTGAACTATACCAAGTTCCAGGTTTTGTGGCACTTACATTCTAGTAGGAAAGTCAGGTAATAAACACATGTAACAGTTATAAACTGCATTCAGCTGCTCTCAAGGGGTACTGGAAATAGCAGTGGTGGAAGTAGATGGGAGCTTATTTTTATTTCACATTAAAGAAGTCAAAGGAACACCACACAGAAGCAGCCCACAGACATCCGAGACCCAGGCTGTTCCATCCACCTTTCTGCTCTGCCATCCTTAGCACATGGCTGCCATCCCTGAAGTCAATTATGGGGCCAGGATGCTTCAGCCACCATATCTGAGTCCCCGGCAGGGGCAGCAGAAAAGACAGAGGGCTAAAATATGCCCTTAGCTCCTCTTTGAAAAGAGGACAAGTAACCCCCTCTTATCTGGGTCTCACTGATTAGAAATTGGTCACTGGGAAGTGTGGGATTGTAGCTGGACATTGCTCCCTTTCCCTGTCAAAACTGAGACTTCAAGGAAGAAGGAAAAAGTGAGATAGGATGAGAAGCCAACATCTCTGCCACACAATGTAAGCAAATAAATATCAAGATAATTTTTGCTAGACATAAGTGTTCTGGAGCAAATCAAACAAAGAAATGAAAAAAACAAAAAGAGTGAAGAGCGAGGCTGGGGAAGAGTCTAGGCTAGGGTGGTTGTGATGGACACTTGTCTTGGGGAAGGGTATTGTAAGTGAGAATGAGTTAGGCATTAGGGCTGGGCACAGTGGCTCATGCCTGTAATCCCAGCACTTTGGGAGCCCAGGGAGGAAGGATCTCTTAAGGTCAGGAGTTCTAGCAGCCTGGCCAACAGAGTGAGGCTCTGTCTCTACAAAACATCAATAGATAAATTAGCCAGGCATGGTGACATGAGTCTATGGTCTCAGCTACTTGGGAAGCTGAAGTGGGAGGATTGCTTGAACCTAGGAGTTTGAAACCACCTTGGGTAACATAGCTAGACTCTGTCTCTGCCAAAAAAGAAAGAAAAAAGAGTTGGGCATGCTCAGGGGACCACAAAGGGGCCACTGTGGCTGGAGGAAGGGGGTGAGGAGAGGGGATGGAGAGGATGGGGTCAGCGAAGTCTGGGCGCTTGGAAGCCACTGTGAAGACTGGATTTTACTCTCAGTGAGATGGGGACCCGCCGGAGGGTTTTGAGCAGGAGGACGATAAAGGATCTATGTCACGGGGCTCTGCAGAAAGCCTCTAGATTCCTTTAGAAACTGAGTCATCTCATGAAAGTAAACTTCTATGCTCTACCTACACACAGTATTCGTTTGATGAAGCAAAATATCTTAAGACTCTTCGGTGGCCTCCTAGGTCACTCGCGCTCTGGGGCTGGGAGGGAGGGAAGGCTCTGAACCTTATCGTCTTCAAGGCTTTGATGTATTGTTAGCCTTTGCGCTGGCATAGAAAAGAAGAAGTAACGCCAAAGCCTCCCTGTATTCCCAAGTCCACCTGATGTGTATCTTCAGAACTCAACTCACATCCAATTTATGCTGTTCTTTTTCTTTTTGGTGCTGCGGATTCAGGCTGAGGAAGAAGGGTAATCCTATACGCTGAGAGCCACGGAAGACTGAACAGGCCTTCTGAGTCAGTGCTGGGTTTGCTTCTGAAATGACTTGGTTTGAAAGGAGTTTTAAAACATCGCACTTCAATAGATAGCAGGCCAAATTCTGAAGTCCTCCGAATGAAGTTTTTGCTGTGCTGCTAGCAATGCCGCCACTGAATAAAGCCCACTGGAGCCTCGGAAAAGAAGGATGAGCTGCCAAAGAGACCGCCTTAGGCTTGCAGTGTGGCCTGCAAACTTCAGGTTAACTGGGCGGACTTATTAATTAATCATCACAACCACGAGTTTCTCACCTGGGCATCTTTAAGGAGAAAGCAAGCGGAGAGATGGGCCATTATCTATTTATTACTTACTGTCTTGTATTCTCTGGTCAACAGGCTGGTGCACTGTCACACTTGAGGGCTTTGAAAGCGTGGGTCTGCCGTTCCTTCACTGTCTGGGGGTGATCTCATTCTCCTAGCGGCAGTGTTTGCTTGTGGGGTGACCTTGGGAAGGGCACTTAGCAACAGCGTTTTCTCATCTGTCAAGCTGAGACAGCCACAGGGACCCGAAGTCACGTCTGGTAAATGCTCAAGCATGGGACGGTCCAGGCCACCTCATCTCAAAGCCCCCTGGCTCTGGGAAGAAGGCTTTTTCCAACAGAGAAAATGAGCAAGGCCATGTCCTTGCCACGTGCCTGGTAGTGATGGGAGTGAAGGCAGGGTGGGGTGGAGAATGACAGTGGCTCTTTGTAGGAAAGACACCCTTAGGCCCTCACTGCGGATCCCAGATGCTTTCTCATTTGCCAAAATTTACAAGGTCATAAGGAATCAAAGGACGACATCTGCTTGTGCAGAATGTCATTATAGAGGAGGCTGGGAACAAGAGGCCTGTTACAAGTCACCTTTCCAGCTCCTGCAAACAGGCCGATTAATGGAGAAGTTCAGCTCCTCACTGAGCATTACAGGAGTGGGGTCAGCTGGGACCGGGCCAGGGCTCGGCGGTGAGTCAGGACAGCACAGCAAGGGCTTGATTAGCTGCTGCGACCTCCTGCCCCGTGCCCAGCCTGCCAGGGAGCCAGGCTTCTCAGCAGACTGCTAAGTTAGAATTTACACTTTTTGGAAGAACAGTTCTGCAGCCGAGACCACCTGGGAGTTGGCACAGACTACTTTATGGAGGCTCCATTATGCGTTTTCTGCAGTGCCAGCTGATAGGTTAGCTCAGGCGAGACTGCAAGACCTGGAGAACTTGCTATTCCTAATTTAAACTGTTCTTTCTAGCAAGAGACTGACTCACAAAGGTCCTAGTGCCCAAAGGCATCTGCCGGTAAGTTCCGAGGCCAGGGCTGGATGTGTAAGTGCCATCAGCAAGTGGTCTGCCTGTGTGGTGCAAATGGACAGGTCCCAGGACAGTGTTCCCTTGAGGAACACTCTTGCTCTGGCTTTCGACTAATGCCAGGAAGTCTCCCATTAATTCATTTTGTTCAAATGAATGGGGAAAAGAGGGAAAGGTATTTAAAAATGCAGCTACTTCTAAGGAGAATAATACTTGAAGTCACCTCTCACATAGAGCGTGCTGCTTCCTGGTGCGAAGCAGGGAGAAGCCCATGAGCTCTGCAGTCCCTGGGTGAGAAGCAGAGGTAAACCTCCTTACAGTCTCACCTAGGGTTGACCACGTGGATAGCCTTCTGGGAGAGATGGGCAGGAAGCCAGCAAATAACGACTAGAAGCAGTTTAATTGGTTCCAAGTTAATGTCCTTTTTCAGTGGGTCTCAGGTAAGCGTCTGGGAGTCATGGATGCTAACTTAAAGTGATTTATAAAGTCCTTTCCCAAGAGAGAGGTCTTGTGGGCAAGCAGCGAGTGGGTCTGTGAATTCTTTCACCATGGTGGGTACCGTGTGGGAATGAAGGAATAGGTTCAACTTTAAAGAATCCAGCCCTCTCTCCTCAAAGAGAGGGAATTCTCATTTTTCAGCAAGGTAATTTTAGACAGCCATGACTCGCTCTTTTAGATTTCAGATTTGGTAGAGTCTCTGTTCTTGGGAGGTTCTTATCTTCTCTCCTACCCTCTCAGTGTAAAGGCAAGATTAATAGACTGCTCAACCCATTTGTGGCAAAGTCAGGAGGCTAGAATCCAGGTTCTTGAGATCCTTAGTTCACTATGGGCCTGCCTGCAAATTTTCCCTTTTCCTCTCAATGTTTTGTTTTGTTTTGAGACAGGGTCTTACTCTGTTGTCCAGGCTGGAGTCTAGTGGCACAATCATGGCACACTGCAGTCTTGACCTCTAGGGCTCAAGTGATCGTCCCAACTCAGCTACTCAAGTAGCTGGGACCACAGGCATGTACCACCATGCCCAGATAATTCTTTAAAAATTTTTTTTGTAGAGACAGTGTCTCACTATGCTGCCCAGGCTGGTCCCAAACTCCTGGCCTCAGGTGATCCTCCCACCTTGGCTTCCCAAAGTGCTGGGATTACAGGCATAAGCCATAGTGTCCAGCCCTTTTTCTTTTTTTAATGTTGTAATTGTTAATTGCTAACATTTTCTGAGCATCTGCTATGTGCCAGATGGTATTGTAAGTGCTTTACTCATGTAATAATCCCAGTAACCCCAACAGGTTGGTATGATTATTATTCCCATCTTATAGATGCAAACAGTGAGGCACTGAGTGATTATGTAATATGCCCCAGGTCACAAAGATTGTGAGTGATGTAGCCAAGATGTGACCCCAGGCAGTCTGGTTCCCTCCAGACCACTCCCCCCTATAATATGATGGAAACACGGCCCACTCACAGGTTTACATCTAATGACACAGAAGGGTTCATAATGAAAAAGCAAGACTGCACCACTCCAGTCCACCCAACCCCCAGATTTGTTTCATATGGTAGTTACCTTCTGTATCACTAACTAATATGCATGTACCATGATTTCTTTGTTTGTTTGCTTTTTAAGAGAGAGGGTCTCATTCTGTCACCAGGCTGAAGTGCACAGTGGTGTGATCGAAGCTCACTGCAGCCTTGAACTCTTGGGCTCAAGTGATTCTCCCGACTCAGCCTCCTGAGTTGCTAGGAGTACAGGTGTGCACCACCATTTCTGGCTTATTTTTTATTTTTATTTTTGTAGAGACAGAGTCTCACTCTGTTGCCCAGGCTGGTCTTGAATCCTGGCCTCTAGCAATCTTTCTACCTTGGCCTCCCAAGGTGTTGGGATTACAGGTATGAGCCCCTATGCCTGGCTTACCATTTCTTGATGGATTAATTTTAGATATTATCTGTTGGTTTCCTGCAATGTTACATGAGGATTTCACTCTCACTTGTTCTGTGCATATGCACATGGTGTTTGTGGTAACCAGCCTCCAAACATGGCCCCAAATGGACCACGCCTCCAGCACTCCCTCCTACACTCAGTCTGGGCTGGTCCTTTCTGTGACTTTCTTTCAACACAGATTGCAGCAGAGGTGACTCTGGGCTAGTTCCTTTAAAAAGCCTGGCAGTTTTTGCTTTTGTGCTCTTAGGAGTCTTGAGCCGCCATGTAAGAAGCATGGCTGCTCTGCTGGACAGCCCACATGGAAAGGCCACTTGGAGAGGAAGAGGCCCTGAGACTACATGTAGAAAGAGAGGCTCAGAAATCTCAGAGTCACAGCAGACCCAGCTTTTTGGTCCCACCTGCTTCCTGACTGTAGTCACAGGTAAGACCTCCAGTGAACCCAGCAGAAGAACCACCTGTCCAGCTGAGCCCTAGTCAACCGCAGAAGACCAGAGTCTTAGATGAGAAATAATAAACTGTGGCTGTTTTAACTCACTACATTTTGGGGTGATTTGTTATGTTGCAATGAATAACCGAAACAGTGTTTTCAGTATTATGAGATCTTTCACTGGATGCCTTTGTAACTGTCAATGATACGCTTAAATTCTGTATCCGGTTCCATTAACTTTTTTATTGTGACAAAATATACATAACAAAAATATGCCATTTGAATCATTTTTAAGTATACAGTTCAGTGGCATTATTACATTTACATTTACAATGTTGTGTGACCATCACCACTATCTATTTCTTTTTCCTTTTTTTTGAGACAGAGTCTTGCTCTGTTGCCAGACTGAAGTGCAGTGGTGCAATCTCAGCTCACTGCAACCTCTGCCTCCCGGGTTCAAGCAATTCTCCTGCCTCAGCTTCTTGAGTAGCTGGGACTACAGGCACGTGCTACCATGCTTGGCTCATTTTTGTATTTTTTGTAGAGATGGGGTTTCACCTGTTGGCCAGGCTGGTCTCGATCTCTTGCCCTTGTGATCTGCCTGCCTTGGTCTCCCAAAGTGCTGGGATTACAGGCTTGAGCCACCGGGCCGAGCCACCACTATCTATTTCTAAAACTTTCCCAATACACCAAACAGAAGTGCTGTACTTGTTAGGCAATAAACTCCCCATTTCCCTTCTCCCAGCCCCTGGCAATCTATCGTCTACTTTGTCTCCATGGATTTGCCTATTCTAGGTATTTTATATAAGTGAAATTATACAGTATTTGTCCATTATGTTCCGCTTATTTCACATAGCATAATATTTTCAAAGTTCATTCATACTGTTGCCTGTGTTTCAACTTCATTCTTTATAATGGCTGAATAATATTCCACTGTATGCATATAACATATTTTGTTTATCCATTCCTCTATTGATGGACATATGGGTTGTTTCTACCTTTAGACTACCGTGAATAATGCTACAATGAACACTGATGTACAAGTATCTGTTTGAGTCCCTGCTTTCAATTCTTTTGTGCATATATCTAGGAGTAGAATTGCTGGGTCATATGGTAATCCTATGTTTAATTTTTTTGAGGACCCACCAAACTGTTTTTGAAAGGTGCTGCACCATTTTACATTCCCACCAATAATGGAGGAGCCCAATTTCTCTACATTCTTCCTTTGTTATTTTCTGTTTTTTGTTTGAATTGTAGCCATCCCAGTAGGTGTGAAGTGGTCTCTCCTTGAGGTTTTGATTTGCATTTCTCTATTGACAAATGATGTCAAGCATCTTTTTATGTACTTATTTGTCATTGATATATCTTCTTTGGAGAAATGTCTGATCAAGTCCTTTGCTCATTTTTAAAATTATGTGTCTTTTTGTTATTGAGTTGTAGATGTTCTTTACATATTCTGGACATTAAACCTTTATCAAATTATATGATTTGCAATATTTTCTTCCATTCTATAGGTTTGTTTTTCACCTTTTTGGTAACATTCTTGATGCATAAAAGTTTGGAATTTTGATGAAGTCCAATTTATCTGTTTTTATCCATTAACTTTTGACTGTATCTCTCAACTTCCCTTTTCATAAGATGCAGATATGAGTGAAAGACTGAGCCACAGAATGAAAGACAGAGCCAATTAACAGCACAAATTGGAGTTGAAGGAATATGAGCTATCCAGTATCTCTTACACTCTGGAAGGACTGTTTCCCACTCTCCGCCATTCTCAAGTCTGTTGTTGGTTTTCATGAAACCAGCACCTCTACTGACAGCACTATTAACCCAACTTTGAGTTACTCCCTAAACTAAAAGTAATTAGTGTGAACTGTTTTAAAAATATTCTAGAATCTTTAATTAAACTCACTCGGATTGGAAGTTTCCATTCTCTACTTGTACAAATGTATAAGATCTGGCTAGATGCCTTATTTCTACTAATCCAAAGGCAATTAACTGGGGGGTATCTCAGCACCTATTCAATTCTAGTCCAGAGGAATGACAGTCCCTGAGATCCCTAGTGAACAACTTTTCATGGAATTCACCCTCAAACCTTCTTGGAAGAATCTTCTAGCTCTTCAAAAGAACTTCCTGCCTTCTCCTATTGAATTTGTAGGAGATTTATATTGGACTGAGGGATGGTTATCAAGGCCACGTATGCACATCCTGATTGGCAAACCCTCCTTTGTGTAATCAGTGACATCTCTTTATAATGTGGGTGTTAGCAAACAAGATAAATGAGAACTCAGTACTGTGTGGAAGAATGCTACTAGGAATGAATGAATTTTCCCACTGTGCAGTGGTAGTTCAAGGGATATGGTCTGATCTATATAACTGAATTTGTATAAGAAGAAATTTGCCATAATGATGTTTTCATTCATAACAACCTTTCCTTAGTCATTTCTGACAGCAGATTCTCATTTCCCCCTATTGAAAACATTTAATTCACTGCCATATTTGGAATATCTGTTTATTTGTGGGGCACTCAAAATTAGAAATATCTCATAATTGTTTTTGTCCTTAACATCAAAAAGGAAGTGTGGCTTGGTAGAAAACATTGAAAGAGTGTTTTGAATTATCAGGTCAGTATAAACATTCTGAAGAAAACTGTACTTGCAAAAGCTATGTCATTAAGACGATTATATGAACTTAGTTCCAAAAAGATAATGATATTTTGCAGAATTGCTTATAATCCGAAAACTTGGAAACAAAGTCCATCACTGAAAAAATGATACTAAATTACAGTACCTCATGCTATAGACTTCTCTGAAAGAATTACATAGATGTATATGTTCTAACATGGAAAGATTTCTAAACATAAGACATATTATTGAGTAAAAAAGCAATTTGCGTATTGATTTGCATAGCATAATAACTACTTATGTTAAACAAATAGGAAAACATACATTTGTCTTTGGGTACATGTATGTCTGTAAATGCACAGAAGAATATTTGGAAAGGCAAGAAGGTCTACGTTTGGAAGTAGTGGTCAAAAGACTTTATCCTTATTTATAAAGTTTTAATTTTTACAAAGTGAATGTATTATGTATAGTTAAAAATTTATAAAGATGCTAAAAGTGGTAGTGAATAGAAATACTTAGCTGGAAACATGAATCAGTTGTTAAAGATTATAACTGCCTTCAATTCTAATTTCCTTTCTAACAAACAAAATTCTGGGAACTTAGCAAGAAGTAAATTCTTGGCTTGGTCAATACAGGGCTTTGAAGTCAACTAGGTAAAACAATTCCTTTGCATCTTGTTTTTTTTAATTTTTTTTTTTTTCTTTTAGAGAGACAGGGTCTCACTTGGTTGCCCAGGCAGGAGTGCAGTGGTGTGATCATAGCTCACTGTAACCTTAAACTCCAGGGCTCAAGCCATCCTCCTGCGTCAGCCTCCTGAGTAGCTGGGTCTACATGGAGCATGCCACCACAGCCAGCTAATTTTTAAATTTTTTGTAGAGACAGGGTTTCGCTGTGTTTTCCAGGTTGGTCTTGAACTTGTTGGTTCATGTGATCCTTCCTCTTTAGCCTCCCAAAATGCTGGGATTACAGGTGTGAGCCTGGTTTCCTGAGCATCTTCAGAGAGAATTTAACTACAACATTCCTTGGCATTGCAGCAAAGGTAGGGTTGTCTACGGACTGGAGTAGAAAAAGGGAGTTCTTTTGATTCTATCTACCTTTCCCAAACTTCTGCCATCCCAATAAAACTGAAGCCTTGCAAGGAGAAGAGTTTTTTACTATACTTGTTTTACTATACTTATTTTAAACAGTTAAGCTTTAGAAGATTTTTTCCTACCTACATCCCTGTTAAGAAAAGTATCAAAGCAACAGAGATGCAAAGTGAAACAGATGTTTTTCTAGAAACCAAAAATGCTCTCAGGAATGGTTTTCGGTATTCACATTTGTATTCTAAGTAACTGTACCAACCAACTTTTCTTATCCACCATTCCAGCCCCTGGCATGTTTCTTGCACCCTGCTGGGCACACAAGCTCAAACAGGGCCTGGTCATGGCAGCCTAAAATCCTAGCCAGCCCTGAAGACAGGGGAAGGCCTGGGGCTCTCAGTTTCCACTCAGCTACAGAGCATCCAGCACAAGACCAAGGAAAACCAAGAGAAAGCAACGGCATCTCACTCTCCGGCTGAGTTTGTTTTTTTCCTTGTGGGGACCGGCAGCCCCCTGAACTCCTCTGGGACCTGGAGGGGCTTGGGAATACAAGCTCTCCCCATTCAGTTCACAACCCCTCCCCTAAGTGTTTGCTTTTAGGCACCTCAGTTGATAAGGCATTTAACTTTAATTCCATTTGACTTCAATTGTGTCCAAATTACTGTAAAAAGGAAGAAGACAACAAGCTCTAAATTGAAGAGAGACAGAAAATCATTGAGAATCCTGCCTTTATGAATATTTGATGAAGAAAGGTTAGATCCATAGCTGGTAAATTATAAGAAATTATGTCCATCATGTGACTCTGTCAGCAGAGGTTAATACAAATGGGTTGGGACTTAGTTGGGATGACAATGCAGATTTAAAAAGATTTGTCCTCTCCTCACTGCAATTAGTTTTTCTCCTGTTATTAGTGTAATAGAGTTGATCATTAGGATTATGGCAACAGAACAACTGCTCGGTGAAAGCATTTTGTTTTTCAGACTATCATTGCATTTTCACCATAAATTTCTCATCTCTGCTAATCTTGTCCTTAATTGTGTGGCTGCTGTGGGCAGGATCCAATTATTAACTCTTTTGATCCTACCGTGCCCTTGCCAGCAAGTACGCTGATTATATGCAGACGGAATGGCAATCCTATGTTTTTCTGCGGCTGGATACATGGATCTCGTGGTTCATTTAGCACAAGCAGAAAAATGGTCATTCTGTTCAAATAACAGCTCCAGCCAGGTGTGAAATTTTATATAATTGTGTTATAGGATTTGCCCAGGTTAAGGGGCTTCGTGGGGCTTCCATTATGAACCTCAATTTCTCAGGTATTTGTGATTTGTTTTCCACTTTAAAAAAATCTGAATTGGGTTCAGTGTGCTCTGCCTGGAGGCCTTATTGTTGTTGTTACTGTGATTTTGCAAAGGTGATTAAGGTAGTCTTGAATTCTGGGTACTGGGGAATGTAATTGAAGTCAACCACAGTAAGCTGGGATGTAGAAGAAATGGCACCGCGGACCCCAAAAGCTGAAGGCATCATTTGTCCAAGTGGGCGTCTGGATGTGCAAGGGTATCTTTAGACCTTTTCCACAAGGCTGAAGAACTTGGAGACTGAAGCCGGAGGGAGGGTGGGGTGAATAACCAATAACTTCAGAGAGACGAGTCGGAGGGTATGTAGGTTTCTTGCTATTCCAGACCAAGCTCTAAACAAACAATTTGCAAACAAACTTCAATGCTTATTTGTCATCACTATGTTTATATATCATCTCCATGCTCCTTACTTATAGAAAATTCCTCTGCCTTGGCCTAAGGTTACCTTTTCTTTTGGTATCTACACATTATGAATTATATATCCTTCATGAAGTTGCTACATACTTTTAAAATGAGGGACATGGTTGACGGAATGTTTAAAGATTGGTATAGGAAAAGGAGAAAGGCAAACATGATCTTGGCCATGGAGGGCATGTGAAGGAGGGAAAGATCTAGATGAGGGAATGTACTCATAATAAATTAAGAAATAAAAATCTACAAATGTACAGGTAAACCATGCGAATAAATCAAGAGACCCTACAGGCCCAAAGCAGAAGACAAAGTGTCTTTCCAAAATCTAAAGGAAGGCTAGAAAAAAACGGATAACTATAGAAAAATTGTCTTGGGAAGGGTTAAATGTCACAGCTAAAAGAATAATTGGAATTGTCATGCCTGTAGCAATCTCACTGCAGACGCAGTGTCTTAGCAAGGTCCGCTGAGAGTTCTTTCCAACAGAAGTATACACTCTGCCTATACTTATAGTCCTCCAAAAGTAGGAAATTTAACACATCAGGGAGGCTGCTGGATTATCAGATCAACTAATCAATAGCATTGACAATATTTCCACCTAAAAGCATGGGGAAGTGGTAAGTAAGGCACCAAAGCAGACAGGATCTTTGCCAATACATTACCTTGGACCTTTGACTTCTGCCAAGGACCCGAGAGACACATGACTTTTCTTCCCAAGGCCTGGGATTTTCTGCCTAAGTGATTTTGACCTGCTTGAGTTGAGTCAATTGCATCCTTCATCAGGAATGGGTACAGAGGACATATGCAAATGGCACAGACCCGGTCTCCCAGGCATCTGAAGCAGCATGGTGGGTCATGCCATGACCCCTGCCTCAGCAGCCCTCCCTGCCCGGACTCTGTAAATCTCAGCGGCGTGTGTGCAACATCCCAGGACTCAGTGGGATACAAATGGCTTCTCTGTGTACCTAGATTGCTCCTGAGACTTGAGTCACCTGAAGAGTTCTGTCCCCTCTGTGTGACCTACACCTGGTGGCTCTGAAAAGACATTTTGGGCACTCTCAACTCACTGAACTTAATGCTTCAGAAAGCAACAAGATTTCATCACCGAAGATTGAGCTAACGCAGAGAGACAAAGAAGATACACTGTTCAAGTCCCCATGTCTATAAAAGGCCATCTGGGGCAACACAGAACTGAACTCATCGAATCCACACCAAACATGCTCTGTGGAATCTGCCTGTCTCCCCCAGACTGCTCCTTCTGGTGTAACAATCTGTATGTAGGCCAGCCCCCAAATGTCAGGATGAACTTCATCTCTAGAAACACATTTGTCCTTGGAAAAGACTAGGACAGGACTGTCAAAGGAAGGGGACTAACATCTGTCACGTGTGTGATACTTCGTTTTATCTCATTTAATTCTCTTTATATAATCATTCGAAGTTTACTAACGAGGAAACTGAAGCTTAGAGGGGTTAAATAACAAGTTCAAGGACACAGAGCCAGTATAGGTTGACTATCCCTTATCTGAAATGCTTGGGACAAGAGGTGTTGCAGATTTCAGACTTTTTCAGATTTTGGAATATTTGCATTATACTCACTGGCTGAGCATCACTAATCCAAAATCCCAAATCTGAAATGCTCCAGTGGGCATTTCCTTTGAGCAGCCTCAAAAAGTTTTGGATTTTGGAGCATTTGGGATTTTAGATTTTTGGATTAGGGATGCTTAACCTGTACACGGAAAGGCTGGGATTCAAATCTAGGCCTGCCAGCCTCCAAAAGCACCACCCCTAACCCTTTGTACCTCCCAATGTCGCCTTTCGTGGAAACCAGAGGAACAAAAGATAGCTTAGTAACGGCAAACAGACAAAATGCCAGCCCCGCAAACTTCTGAAATCTCAGAGAGTAAGATGGCGAGGCAGTGGTGCATGTTGGAAGGATGCTGGTGTTGGTGTCTGTTCTCAAACAGGCTCCATAATTGGGGGGAGGTGTCGTGTGTAAAAATGGGACTCGCGGTAAAGTGCAGAACTTCTTTGGAAATGGATCCATCATGGCTCACCATCAGTCACTGGGTTCTCTAACCATGACAAAGCCAAGGTTTTCTAAAACTGGCATATTATTGTAGTCTGCCTGGCTGTGCTGTAACTATTTCAAGGACTATTAAATTAAACCCCGGAGACAGTTTCTCTTAAGATAAAGAGCATGCTTTTTATTGTGTCATCAAAGGAGACCAGAAAACCTGAAGCTTTCGGCTTTAAAGACAACATAATGAGATCAGAGATTTTGCTTGCAAAGAAATTAACTTTCGGTTAATTAATGAAAGTAACCTTAAACAGCGGGCGTGTTGCCAACAACCAGGACACTATAATAAAATGGGGGGAGGGGGGAGATAATGGGCTGCTTTCAAGGGGACATGGCTCAGCAGCCCAGAAAAGAAATTCGATGAGGATGCTGCTTGTAAATTTGATCTCAAATTCTTAAGATGAACAAATAATAGTCTTATCTGTAATAAAGTCTGCTACAAATGCTTTCTTTTCCCCCATAATTTTCTGTTCAATTTAGATAGAAGATTTAATTAGATGTTGGTGAAACACCAGTTATTTAATAAAACCCTTAATAAAAATCTAATCTATGGTACATAGAAACCACTGTAACATAATCACAATTTAAAAAATGTTTTAGAGTATTTACTTTTTACAATTAAGAAAATATGTATCTGTGACATGTTCTGTTTTCTACTCAAGATGAGAGCTAAGAAAGCAAAGCTAATTTTTAAAAAGTCCCCACGTTGTAACCCTTTTCTCATCTCATAAAGTTTGTTTTTAAAGGGTTTCTTTTGAAGCAGCATGGCAGGTCCCTTGAGCTGGGATGAAAGGAATGAAGAATGATCCCTCCTATCTTAAACTTTTTAAATTAAAATTTGCTTATCATGAAAACTGACTTTTAAGGATTCTTAAAATCGTACGAGAAGCCATATGAGGCCCTACATCTGTTTCACCTAACTGCAATTCTACCATCTAGGATATCAGCAAAGCCTGAGGTGGGAAGTAGGACTCTCCTCTAAGTCTACGAGAGTGCGTAAGTTACACAAGTAATGGAGCATGCGTGACCCACAACACATATTAAACCAATGTTAGGGACAATTTGAGTAACTCTCTAACCTTCTAATACCTTAACCAAAGGCAGATTTCTGGACTGGATATACCAAGCCCTGGGTTGCATTTAACATGCATTTCTTAGAGGTGATGTTTTCTATATATTATAAAACTCTGGTATTGGTGGGAATGTTGGTTTCTGTGGGAAATTGCTCCTAAGTTCTCAGCTTCTGGAGCAAGAATCAAGTGGAATGGGGATCCAACTGGTCTGAAACATCTGGTGGTCTGCTTTCTACAGATTTATTGGAGGGAATCGGAAAGTTTGGAGAGAGTGACACCACCCTCATTTCAACAGTTCAAATAGAATTGCACAAAAGCCCTGTCCCTTTACTTGACATCATATAGTTCTCACAACCTCTTCAAGATTAAGCAGGAGAATCTGACTGAAGTAGTTTTTCAGATAAACAGGGTGTGGGGCAGAGTTTAACTAAGGGAGAATAATTATTTTCCCGTCTGAAGGGGCAGGTAGATGCCAACGGAAATCAGGCTGTATCTCTGCTCTGTCCCAACGTCCTGGCATCAGAACTAAAATGCCTATTGAATGAACTCACTTGCGTCCTTGGCCAGAGCCATGTGACATCTCTGTTCTGTTATGATTTGAGAAGGTCACTGTTTAATGCATCTGGCTATTATGATCATCCAGATTTAATCATCAGAATGGGGTTCCAGTGGCTTCCACTGTATATAAATTTAAATAATGGCCCTTCCTCTCATGAAGGAAGGAAAGTCCATAGACTTTGCCCATCTGTTCGGTGAGGCTGTTCATTTTGAGTTTCTGATTAGGTGCCTCCTACTATTCCTACACATGCCATATCTCCAAACAATGCCACAGTGTTTGGGGGTGTTTAGTGATTTATATATAGTGCTTGTTATTTTTGCTTCTAATCTGATTCCTCTTTGGCAACGGACACAAGGGTTTAGGGTGGACTGAACATGGCCAGTGTCTATTTAGATACACTGTGCATAAGCCGAAGACAGTGGGAGACTCTGGGGCCACATAGGCACTCTGGGGCCACACAGTCCTGACTGGGTGTCAGGCTGGATTTCATATCTGTGAGTGTAATGCTAATACCTGCATGGCTAGTTTAGCCAATCACATAAGCCCAAGAAAAATTGGGGACCTGCCACAGGGTTGCTGGAAAATGGAATTAGGACACAGTGAGAAACTATCTGAAATAATATCTAATTGCCTTCTTTGGAAAGGGGGTAGGACCACAAGCCCCTGTTCTCCTATCTCCTTCCAATGTGCTATGACTCTGTCAGTTACCTCTTCTTTCTCCCCTCTACAAGTTGGCTTCTTTGTAACCTTGCCATACCTGGGGACAAGAGACACATTCTTTTGTTGAAAAAAAATATGTTGATGCTATTCCAGGTCTGAAAAGCAAAAGGGGTAAAAATAAAATCCCAACTCTTTTTTTGGTATAAAGCACAGAGGCAGCCTCTGAAGCTTTCTTAAATATTAACATTATAATTAGGAGACACGGGGTTTTGCTTCGCTTGTGGGTTTCACACAACATCCTGCCTTAACAGGATCTTTTGGAGCTTGTGACGCCTCCAAGCACGAGCTGTTCTTCCAGAGGGATGTTGACTTTTGTGGTCTATTAAGCAAGCAACACATAAGTCAAAGTATACTCTTCCAGGAGCAGAATACTGACGCAAACGCTTCAGGCCAAACTGCACATGAGTCAGTCCCTTTTCCCATGAGTTTTGTTAAACAGAATTCTTCATAACAGGACAACAGTAACGACAAACTCTGGTGTTGAAACAATTACTGATCAGGTGACAAAAACCACCTAACAAGCCCGTTCATCCTTGTGTTGCTGCGGAAGCAGCCAAGACTCCTGGGTGATGGGTCCTTCAGCCTGAAATTCAAGGCCACCCAGCCTGTGGTTCCTTACTTTAGCTAACAGAGTCCCCTAACCATTGACAATTCAGGCTCAGTCCAAGGAGGCTTTCATTGAGGTCCTGACTGTACAACTGAACTTGGGAAAATTATAAAACTTTGCTAAGTTTCTCTGTCTGTAAATGCAGACACAAGTATCTATTTCATAGAGCTACCATGAGGACCCAATGAGATCATGAATGTAAAATGTATAGCACAATGCCTGGGATTTAGTAACTAGCCCAATCAATGACAACCATTATTGTTAGTAGAATATTTTCCGAGGAGCTTGGTGTCTACAAGCTGTGACTGTTTTTGTGACAGTCATTCATCATTCTATTACTGTCTGTAATATTCGGGAATGCTTCTACTCTTCTGTTTTATTTAGAGATGGGGTCTTGCTTTGTTACCCAGGCTGGTCTTGAATGTCCGGCCTCAAGCAGTCCTGTTTCAGCCTCCCAACGTGCTGGGATTACAGACGTGAGCCACCATGCCTGGCCGATTCTTCTTATGATTATTAGACCTCTCTAATAGCCTTAGGCATGGAAATTATCTTATGACTGGTATGGAGAGCCACCAACAGATTCAACTGGGACAGGTTAAGGCTCTGGCTCAGAGGAGACAAAACGGTGGCTCAGGGGCTATGTTTAGCCCACAGATACTTATTTTGGCCTAAATGGTAATGACTCTTGCACTACTTAAAAAATGTGACTCAGTTCTTTAAAAAGGAGAAAAATAAATAGAGATCTTAATAAAAAGTCCAGATTTTTGACTCTGCTTGAAAAATGGGAAGATCTGCTTATCTGGGCCAATCCTCTGCCATGACAGTAACTGGCCAGAGCCGAGTCAAGACTGCCTCCTTAGGCCGGGCGCGGTGGCTCACGCCTGTAATCCCAGCACTTTGGGAGGCTGAGGCGGGTGGATCACGAGGTCGAGAGATCGAGACCACCCTGGTCAACATTGTGAAACCCCGTCTCTATTAATACAAAAAAAATTAGCTGGGCATGGTGGCGCGTGCCTGTAATCCCAGCTACTCAGGAGGCTGAGGCAGGAGAATTGCCTGAACCCAGGAGGCGGAGGTTTCGGTGAGCCGAGATCCCGCCATTGCACTCCAGCCTGGGTAACAAGAGCGAAACTCCGTCTCAAAAAAAAAAAAAAAAAAAAAAAAAAAAAAAAAAAAAAAGACTGCCTCCTTAGATAGGACATATGCGCTCCAGTTTGAAAGTAGTCCCGCCTCTCTCTCTCTGTGGCCTGCTTCGTTCCTGTTCATTGCCAGGTCCTGCTCAGTCCATCGGGCTGTAATAGAGCCAGCCCATTTAGTGCGGCCCCTCACCCAGTAGGTTGTCTATCTATTGCACTTCCTGCAGTTTTAGTTCAGGGCCTTGGAGCTGCTTTAGCATAGTCTCATGCATTTCCCAATCCCACTGCAATTACTTGGGTAGCACCTATGTGTTTTTCTCACGGTGACTGCCATCAACAACAAGTCTGTTGACAGTTTGTTTCTGTTCCCTGACTCTAGTAAAATTTACTTATATATTTCCTTCTGTGGCTTCGGCCCTGGCTTCACTTTGAGGTCAGTTCAAACCCAGAAAATGCAGGAAGATGCCAGTTCATAAAGCTCAGAATCAAGCTGCATTCTTGGATTGGCCATCCTGTGCTTATATTACCTTATTACCAGTGACGACGTCAGCAGGCACTGAATTCACTAGGTCTTCATAAATACTAACCCATCTCTAAATACGTACCTAGCATAGCTGACAGCTGAAGCAGATTATTTTTTACATATCTGCCTTTTATCACAAATTATTCCCAGCAACAGTCACATAATAGTAATAACATTTTCTAAAATTTATTATTTCGTTTTAACAATCAAATTAATTGTTAAACAATTTTCTAACTACTGAAAAATAAATTTCGACTTAGAAACATGATTAAAATCCAGCTTAACATTTTATGGAAAGAAGTAACGTTCATTTACCAAATGAAAATATTGCACTGAGTAGTTTGTAAACTATTTCTCTGTTTTAGATTTTTTATATTTTTTAATTTTATTTTTTGTATTTTTAGTAGAGAATGGCTTTTGCCATGTTGCTGAGGCTGGTCTCAAACTTCCGGCCTCAAGGGATGCACAAAGTGTGAGCCACCACATCTAGCCTTTCTGTTTAGATTTTAAACAAAAATAAAAACTTCAAGTAGTCCCATGGTAGGACAGAGCTGAAATACCCCAAATGTTGTTTCTTCATCTTAGTCACTATTCATTTTGAATCTACCGTTCAGATGCAGGAAGATGCGGCACTACAGTGACTGGAGACACAAACTCGAACAATCCAAATGGTAATGAGCTGACCTGGGAAATGAACATGTGTAACTGACTATGTGTGTGTCAGCAGCTGACTGTGTAACGGAGAACTCCAAATTCATGAAGAATACAGTGTCTATTAAAGGACATGTTACTAAAATGTGCTAATTTGAAGTGGGTGTGTGTAAATATATACATTTACAATTTATATATATTATAAATATTAAATTATTTTACTAATATATATTTATAATACATATAATTATGTTATTTTGCAAAATAACATATGTATTTACACACAGTTCAAATTAGCACAAATTACACACACAGTTCAAATTTAGTAGCATATCCTTTACTAAAGTTTTTATATATTATAGATACAGACACACATGTATCTATTATATATACACACAAGTATATATGATACAAATATACATATGTATATATATATATGTAAATTTTAGAAGTAACTCGAATACTGTTTAGAACTTAGACCAACAGAAGGTTTTGTTAGAAAGCATTATTACATTGATCAGAACTGACGTGAAAAGGGATAATAAAAAGCAGACTGACTTAGTTTTATTATTGTTTTGAAGCTTTTCAATAGACAGTGCACCCCCTTGTCACCAGCATGGATGGGGGCGGGGACAGGGAGTTGAAATGGACTGCTCCCACTGCCTCATCCTTAGTATGTCACTCTCTTATGAACCAGATTTCTGGTTTCTATGGTTAAGACATTCTGGCCTGGGTTCCTGACCCCTTTTGGCCCAGAACTTTGCTTTGAGTCTCTGATCTTCTCTTCCCAAATCCACTAATCTGGATTCTTGATCCAACTGCCTGCCATTCAGGCCTTCAGACCTTGCCTGCCTCTTCCTTCTGACTCAGCTCCCCACCCCTAGCTGCCTCGCTGCCATCTGCTTTTCACCATTCTCTCCTCTCTGCATTTGATGATTTCTGTGAAATGAACACTTGCCGGCCTGACCGAGGGGACTCAGGAAGCTTTCTTTCCTGTCAAGCTGAACTTCTGGCACAAACTTCACATTGTCCTAGGGCTGCCTGGGTCTCAAAGTGGCAATCGTATGATAAACATCATTCTGATGTTAGTAGCTTGGTGGGGGAGGTGGCTTCGGGATGACTATTGAGCCTTTAGTGTGACTCACAGGTGATGTCAGAGAAAAACTGCTCCAGAGGCATTGATGTCGTTTCCTGTCATACAAACGACAGCCAAGCCTCACCAATACCAGCTAAAAAAGATAACCGTGCAGATGTTGGGCTTGGTCTGGGTTTAATGCTTCACTTGACTCCACACTGTGTTTGCTGGGCTCCCAAAGGCCGCTGTGGCATTCCTGATGTCCATTTCCTAGGACAGCATATTGCCCGATAGAATTTATGGTTTTTGGTTCTGAGCTGTCAATAAAATCGCATGGCCACGTGAGGGCTTTCTCCAGTACAATCTAATATAGAATGCTTATCTTATTGAGGCACAACATCAGCTTTTAATATCCCACTAAATCTGCAAATCAATCTATGAATTTTAAGATTTCTTTGAGGGTAGTCTTAGCCTGGAGTTCCTTTATATATAATGATGATTATGATAATAATAATGACGTTTATTACCTCGGTCAGTTAATCACATATGTCAAATCATCACATAGGTCGATTAACTGAAGTTGTTTTCCTCTGCTTTTGCTTAAAATTTTGACCCATAATAAGAAATAGGAGCTTTCAAAAACAGTGATGGTTATGCCTCATCATTTGGGAAAAGCAAGCCAGAGGTTCAATATTTAATTCCAAATCCTACGCATCCATTATTAACACAGATGCGTTTACTCATCTGCGGTAAGGAGTAATTACCCCAGCCTTTCATGCCTTTTCAAATAAAATAATTCAGGGATGTATTTTAGGTGTGGATTTGATAGGCTAAGATAATGATTATATCCTGTTTATTTAAGTCCCTAAAATCTCGCAAAATATCAGTATCCAATCACGTATGCTGCATACGTTCACATAATTTATATGTACATAATATATGGATATGGCATATATGTATACACATATATATACATACACACGCAAACACAGATGTGTTTATAAAATACAAAGGACACTCTGACTGTCACAGACAGTTTCAACGGGAGTATATATCAGTGTGTTTAAACAACAGTATTCAAATGATTTCCTGTTATTCTTTTCCCTGGATACCTGCTTTGGAATTCAAATGTTGCCCATTCCTGCATAGCTATGATATGTTTCTAGGGTGCTGCTCTGGAAAAGTGACTCCTTTATTCTCACGAAGAGGAGAAAGGCAGGTTAATCATCTATTGACTCCTCAGTCTTACTGCTGGCATAAAGCTCTGGCTTTGCTAAATTTCCTTTTTAGATACCTAACAAACATACATCACCAGGAGGTACAGATAAAGATCGAAAGATTAAGTTTTGTCACTCAAATGATAATTAAAAAGAGTACTTTAAACACACTATAAATATACACAAGCCATCACAAAATCATCAAAACCCTGCCGGAGCTCACCACCTCTAGAGTATATAGATTATCAGGGAGAGGGATATTGATGTTAAGCCCTGCTTGTCTTGGAAGATTGTCATTAACTGTCCCAAGCCTGCACTCAGCCAGCCACCTGAGCTAGGGGAAGATGGGGAGTCTGGCCTTACATAGTCTAGTGACAGATTCATGGGATTAGGACAAGCACTTTAATATGCATTTAATTGTGATCCTTTTCTACTCAACTCTAAGATTCCTTAAAATATATTATTCTAAAAACTATAAATAAAAACAACAAGCGTCAAGACCCTGTTGTCCTGCTTAAAAAAATAATTTCACATATAGTAAGGATTGAGTAAAACAGATTAATTTCGTCAAAAAAGTTCATTTATAGCATGTCACAAAAAGAAACATGAGTCCATGTATATTAGAAGCATGCAGTGACATCACCTTTCATAAAAAGAAAAGCTTGTCATCACAATCTTATTAGGATGTCATGCATTGTTAAACTGGTAAAATATTTCTGTATACTCCAATTAGTGCAACCATTTACTGGCACAGACATTACAGAGAAAACTATCTTCTTTTAAAAAAGTCCTTTCCACTGGGAACTAATCCTTTGTTTGACAATTCAGAGAATGTTATTTAGAGATTTTAATTGCTCAGTTGATCTGTGGTTGGATCTCAATAATCAAAACAATAAAATTGTTGGTTTTCTTTTTTCTTGACAACTGTAATAAAATGCTGGTAGCGTCCTGGGATAGTTAACCAGAGTTGGATTGACACTGTCAGATTCTTTTTCATATATCTTTTTTATCAGAGGCGAACAAACAATTTTTAAAAGCAAAAAGTACATTAGTAATATTGCCATTACCAACAGATATTCCAAGTATAACTTAATGTCTACATGAAAAATCCAATCTAATTATCTATAACAATCTAATCTGATTATCTATGAAAAAGGGCTACAATTCTTAATTTAAAAAATATTCAAACTAATTAGAAGGAGACAAACGTTCCCCCAAAATGGCCAAATGATATGAACAAATATTTCACAAAGGAAGAAATATAAATAGTCATTAAGTATAAGAAAATACTGTTACCTCATTCATTATCAAAAGAATACAAATCACATCAATGGGATACTGTACTGTTTTTCTAATCTATCAAACTGAAACACAACACACACACACACACACACACACACACACACACAGACACACACACACTTTCCAGTTCTTGTTAAAGCTACAGGAAAACAGGTATGCTCACTGGATACTTGGGGAGCCTACTTGGGAGAACATTTTTGCAGTATGTGGTATAGCCTTAAAAATGTGTGAATCTGGCCGGGTGCGGTGGCTCATGCCTGTAATCCCAGCACTTTGGGAGGCCAAGGTGGGTGGATCACCTGAAGTTGGGAGTTCAAGACCAGACTGACCAACATGAAGAAACCCCATCTCTACTTAAAACACAAAATTAGCCGGGCGTGGTGGCGCATGCCTATAATCCCAGCTACTCGGGAGGCTGAGGCAGGAGAATCACTTGAATATGGGAGGCGGAGGTTGCGGTGAGCCAAGATCGTGCCATTGCACTCCAGCCTGGGCAACTGGGCAACAAGAGCAAAGCTCCATCTCAAAAAAAAAAAATTGTGAATCCTTGACTCAGTAATTCAATTTCTAGGAATCTATCCTTAGGTGATAGAGTCACACACAATTTTTAGACAAGGATATTCATCCCAGCATTTTATATGATAGGGAAAAAATAGGAAGCAACCTAGATGTCTAATGATAGGAGAAAAGTTAAATAAATTATGGCATATCCATACAAGGGAATTCTAGCTTCCCTTAATAATCATCTTCCCAAGGAATATTTAAAGATAAGAAAAACTGCTCATGATATAGCAAGTGAAAAGAGGCACGTTATAAAATATTAATATCTTAATATTGCTTTAAAAATATATATGCAAGTATATATGCATTAAAAACAGACTGGAAGATAACAGACTCAAATATTCCTAGTGGTATCTCAAGGTGGTAGGGTTACAGGAGACTTTTCCTTTCTGTTTTATACTTCTCTGAATTTTCAAAACATGTTTTTAATTAACACAGATTACATGCTAATTTAAAACATGTTAATTGAAAAGGCAAACCTAGAAATATTTAGCCTCAAAATTATTTCCTAAAAGTTTCTAAATCACTTGGCTTAGGAAAAGTACACTTAGATCTAAGTAAATTTCTACTTTTTTGAAGAAGAGTTTGGGGATATCTTCACAATGTGAAATTTCACAGAAGTATGGAAATAAGCATTAAAAAATGAGTTTTCAAGGGTGGAACGGGCAGTTAGGATGATCAGCCAAGGCATGAGAAAACAGTTTCTTATACAATGTTAACTCATTGGACAGACTACAGGACACCCAAAACATGACATTTGGTGCCAAGGGAAACCAAGTACTTGGGTTTGGTGCAAACTATTCGTTATTAACAACTGCGGTTAGGAGAAACACAAATCAGCCCTGAATTTGCGTTCAATTTTGATTTTATTATTCTATAGATGGGAATCTATAAATGACTAGTCTATAAATTTTCATTTTTTTAATTTATAGAATGAAAATTCTATAAATGAATATTCTATAAATACTCATGTTAGAAGAATTCCTGGGCTGGGTGCAATGCCCATGCTTAATTTCAACACTTTGGGAGGCTGAGGTGAGAGGATAGCTTGAGGCGAGATGTTTGAAACCAACACAATAAGACTGTCTCTACTTAAAAAAAAAAAAAGAAGAGAGAGAGAAAGTAAGAGAGTGAGCTCCTCCCAGTAACCACCAGCTTTCCTAATCCCAAAACACACATGTGGGGAGGTGAAACTTTCTGCCTTCCTTTCTTGGAGACTAAAAAAGCCACTGGCTTTAACTCAGGGACCACATATATCCCTAAAAACCCAGGCCAAGCCTGACCCTGAAGATGAAGACCATTATAAACTTGCTTAGGAGAGATGTTTCAAAGTCTTAGAACTTTTCACTCCAAAAGTAAGAATTAATTTGCTTACTAAAGAGTCAGAGAAGAGAGACATCAGATTCTCTGAACTTAATTTGCCTCCTGCCTGGCACTCTTATTTCTACATTTTCTCACTCTTGCTGGATTCCATTTGGGAAGAAAGGCATTCCACCACTTGAGAAGGCCATCTTTTTGGGTCTACTTGAAGGATGGGGAGGCAGAGAATGCCTGAAGGGGATGCAACAGGACACATATGAGAGGAAGAAAGATGAATTTTTGGTGGATCAACAATGATTGGTTTATTGACTGAGAACCTACTATGTGCTAGTGTTTTACCTCACTTGATTGTGCATATCCCAGAATACCCAACCACAGCCTTATAAAGTACTTTTCTCTTTAAATGCCGAGCAGAGTAATTCTTTTAACTGTCAATATTAAGGAATATTGTAAAACACAAAGTTTAAGAATTAGTCCAGCTACAGGTCTCTTCATTTTTAATAGCAGGGGATGATTTAGATGTGTGTCCAGTGGCAGCAGGTAAAAACAAGGGCCAGACCTTCTTTCTGTCTGAGTCAGAGGGAAGGTCCTTCCAAACCAGAAGCCCCCTGTGGTACTTACCAGTTAGCCAGCCTGGCGAGGAGGCTGATAGGATAGGGAACAGTGGGAGGATGAGACAAGGCGCAAACTATAGTCTGGGGAAAGGAACATGATCAGTCTGCCTCTGAACAAGGCCTTGCACCTAGATTTCAGAGTCTGCTCTTATTTCAAAGCTCAAGATTTTCAAATTCAGATGCACAGCAGAATCCTTCCCCTCCCACAGCTCGAGACTGCCAGTAGCCCCGTACTGTTAGCTAAGTGGCTGCAGTATAAATAACTGGAAGGAATGCTTTATGCTTGGCCACCCCTCCAGCAGGAGACAACTGGCTTTCTCTGTGGTGTTCAGTGAGCCACCGCTGATGCCTCATTAGAACGCGAGACACTCCTGCCAGCCCTGGGCGCTGGCTGCCGGCTGCCTGTGGTCTGCATCTGTAGTCATGACAGACGGCTGAGGCTGTTGCCTTCCACTGAAGACCACGTACATGATCCACTGCAGTTAATCAATAGGATAATGGAATGAATCAATAGGAAAGATTTTTAGGAGGTCTTAATTAAAGAAACACTTGCAGATACAAATGATGTCTTCAATCTATTGATAGTGCCAAGGTGAAGGGTTAAACACAAACAAAACCATCAACTTTATTTTGCCGGCATGCCTTCCTTCCACAAGAGAACAGCCCAGCAGCCTCCTGGCCCTGGGGTCGGCCCATTAATCAGTCCCTTGTCAATTGCACGGCCACATGGTATGGGAAAATTAGTCTATGATCAAAAATTTTAATTATTAAACAGGAACTCAAAACAAAAATGAAAAATAAATGTGAATACCTTGTCTGGTCTTCCTTTGCCCCTAAGGTAGGGGTGGCACCCCCTATAAAAACCGGTTCTGCAAACAAACTCCCCTACCGATGTGATGCACAGAATTAGAATAATTAAAGAAAGCCTAAATTGATGGATCCCACTTAGGCAGTGGAATTCTCTAGTGGGCCTTCTGCTCAAACATGTTACATCAATATTTTTGATTCCCCAGACGGTTCTGCACTAGGTACTGGTTTAAAGAGACATCAATCTGTGATGTCAGCATTTATCTAATGAACCTTCAAAAATCAATGTCTGGGATGGCCCGTTACATGTAGGCACCCAATTTGTCCACTCTTTTTAGCCTTACTGGCTAAACTTACAGTCATAATAACAGTAAACGTGGACTCAAGTGGTCAGGCGGGATGGTTACACCAGAAGAGGCTGAGATGATATAATCAGTTTCAGGCCAGAGAGCTCAAATGATACAAGAAGAAAACAAGGAAGCCAAGACACCCTCCTAAACGGTCCAAAGGCCTCCTAAGTCCAGACAAGCACTCCGCCACAAAACTCGCCTTTCCCTCCAACTGTTCCCATCCCCTTTACTGTTGCCTGACAGGACTTTGGTCCCACTCCTGACAGCTATGGTAATTCTTTGCTTTTTGGGTTACTCAACTGGGGCTGCCATTTAGCTCCACTCAACAGGAGGCCTGTGCTAAGTTCTTCTCTTGTTAGTGTTTATGCTCAACTCATCCTCACCCTTCTGTTAACACGACTCCTTGACACTGATATCTTGACACCCTAACAGGCAGAAGAGAGGGTCTAAGTTTGTTTCACTTCTCTTTTCCTCTTTAAAATAAATTGGCCTGTACTGGCTGCCATGAGGCTGAGCTATTTCAAATGCATTACTTGGGGTGACAGCTATGCCATTCCCAATGCCAGTATTTGGCCTGCCTTACAATCTCTGCTTTTGTTCACCGCAGGTCGATCTCTCTCTCGACCAACAGAGTCAGTCTTGAGAGCAAGTGTGGAGCTTCGACAGTTGTAAGATGTGTTGTGTGGGCTGAATTAGTTGTTGTACAATTCCTGTCTGTCTCTTTGAACGCAGCTTTCAGCAGCTCCTCTTGCCGAGTTTGAATCCAATTAAACTACAATGAAAGGTACCATGATTTCATTTGCTTGGATTGTCACATTTCAGAAGTTCAGTAGCCTGCAAAATGTTCGCTGTCTCTCATTAAGCAGGTTCCAGCAACTGTGTAAAGTCTCTAATTTAGCTGCTTTTTATACGCTGCTTTCGGTACTGAAGATGGCTGCCTGCAGGGAAGAATTCCATGCTATCCGTGGTATTGGAAGGTGTTTTTGACCCTACAAGTACAAAACACATGAGAATAGCAAAACTGACTCTAAAATAATGAGATGATATTCTAAAGATGCCTGATACGTTTCCAGTATTTTTTCTGGAATAATAATACTTGCTTTGGATAGAAGGTGTCTGTGTGTGTTTTGTGAGGAGGGGCACATTCTATGTCAAAGAGCTATCACCATAAGAGTATGGTGATCATATGTTCAGAACTGTGGATAAAGACCTATAAGGGTTTCTCCTGATACATACATGTATTTATTTATTTTAAAATCCTCAAAAAATTTCCATTTAGCTATATATTTTAAAATGAATTGCCTTTAATCAAAGAGTGCTATATAAAATCAAGATATCTTGGAAAATCTTACATGTATTAGACACTGCAGCAGATCTCAACTGAGTCTCTCATTTGTGCTTAAGGAGAAAAAAAATGACCATTCTGTAGATTGTATTTATGCTAATTCTCATTATGAGTCTAGTTTGAAGAGGAAATTGCTCTACAGATGCCAGTAATAATAATTAACACTTTCTGATTGCTTGTTAGATGCCAGGCACTATGTTAAGAGCTTACTATACAGGATCTCATTTAATGAGATAACTTTTTAAATGAGATGGGTTATCAAAAACCCATTTTGCAGATGAGGAAACCAAGGCGCATACAGAAAGTTAAGTAACTTGCTCAAAGTTATAGCTGGCAAGAGAAAGAATCAATACTCAAACCCAGGATTATCTGATTCCGTGGCCCTTCTTACTAACCATTTTGTATGTCTGCTTCAGTGGCAAGGGCTAGCACAATCCCTGCTGGATTTACAAAATGAAAACTGGCAGGTGCACAATGATAGGACTGATGTCTGTCCCTCGTCCCTTGGGGCAGAGATTAGCATGGCCAGTGAGTCAATTTCAACCCTGGCTAATGCATTCACTTTGGTGGACGGGCATCTTCTGGAGCTCCAATCCTACTAATCTTTCCATAAAAACACACACATACACTTATGAATAGGTTCCTTTTTTCTAATTACAAAAGAAAATTATGAAAACACAGAAATGTCCAAAGAGAAAAAATATAAATTATCTGCAATTCTACTGCCCAGATACAATCACCCTTGGTATAGACTCTCTACTGCCTTTTTGATTTTCCCCATGGAACTTATAATTTCCAGTATTATTAATATTTGCTTGGTGCTTGGTATTTGAAATGAATATGCAAACCTAAACTCTGTGTCATGCTCTTCCTACGTCTGATTGTAATCACTAGATTAGGTACTGGGCCCTCTCTGAATGTTAAACCCTCGTTCTTTTAAATAACTTGCCATCTCAACTGACTCCACAGAGGCCAAACATGGAACTTTTTTAGGACCAGGTGGTGCGAACAGCCCCAGCTGGCTGAGAACCGAAGGTCAAAGAGGCCCTGGGTCTTGCTGAGTGTGCCAAGTCCTGAATCCCAGAAGCTTAAAATGTAATCAGAGTTCCTCCTACCAGCTCAGGGACCCATGGATCTTCTAGGCATTCCTTAAAAAGAAAAGTGCAGAAAAAGCCCAACATAACTGGAGAGATCAGTTTAATTATGTATGTGTAAAAAAATAATCACGATAAAAAATGCTTTCATTTTCTTGGGTAATTTTTTGGAAATACATATAGTTGATACTCTTGCTTGAAAGATGGAAATGATACTTCAGCCTGCAGCCGTCAAGGGTTTGCAGAACGGGGGCTGCTGCTCTCTGCCTGGCCCCGAGAAGGGTGTGATGAACACAATCTGAAATCAATATCAGGGAACAGTTACTGCATCTCAATATTATTTGCCAAGATGGGCTGCTGCAAGAAGAGTCGGGAAGAGAGATATATGTCAATAGCCTTAACGAAGCACTCCACAGCCATGCACAAAGGGAGGTCAAATAACTATCAGCCGGCCAATCCCCATTGTAAGTAGTAAAAATGATAAAATCAATATTATTAAATAAAAAGTTAGCACTGCTATTGAACTCGCTCATGATCTTGGCAGCACCTGGCTGAAAATGGAGGAGGCTATTTTCCCATCTCTTTGGGGGCAAATGTTTAGGATCATAAACATTTGCAAAATGTGGGGGCAGAGAGGTATTTTTCATTCATAAACGGAGCCATGGGGACGAGTAAACAATAGGGCCAGGTAACTGTTACCTTGCCAGAAAACAATGATCCTTCTCACCCCTGGGTGAACATATATTCTAAGGGCCTCTCAAGGCTACATCTTTTAGAGCTAGACTTTGACCTTCTGGCTTTCAGGGTGACAGAGGCTGGACGAGCTCAGGGCTCTCAAGGAAAAGAGAAGTGTCCTATTTGCTGTCCTTTCAAATCTCGAGATCTGGAAATGCGCTAGGAAAAACCATGGGAGAGAAATGAAAGAAAAAGAAAAGAAAAATAAGAAAATGAGAAAGGAAAAAAGGAAGAAAATAGGGTATTTCAAGAGCTGAGGATTGATCCGTTCTCGTTAGCCCAGAGGACCGTGGGGAAGCTTCTCAAAGCCAGGGATATGTTCTTCGCTGCTGGCGTTGGGTGGCTAATTGTGCAAGCTGAAGGTAGCACATAGGCAGGTACTGAAAAAGATAAATTTAGAATAAAGATAGTCCAGCCAAGAATTCCTATGAAAGCAGCAAGCTCCAGTTATATCTGGAGGAGGAAGAAAAAAACAGAGAGAGAGAGGAATGTGTAAAACTGAGTGGCAGCCCGTCAGAAAGACTGCATTTGCTGCTCTGACCTGCATTTAAACACAGAGCTGCTTAGCCTTTTGAACACCTAAAGTTGGCTCCCTTGTTTGCATTTCATAGAAACTACTATAGAAAGTAAACAAGAACCTTTGGTGAATTATTTAGCATACAAATAAACCAGCAAAGAAGGCTAAGTAGGTCTATATGAACTAACTGGATTGAAATATTCATCTGTAAATAACCCTCCAATCTGGTGCTTTCACGTACAAATACTACATGGAACATTAGACACAACTAGCTTCTAGGGATATTTAGGCTCACTAGAGAGCAATTTTTATGTCTACTGGCATCTGTGGGTAGTGATATGGACTGACTGTTAATATAACCAACATAAAATTTATGTGAACACTCACTGCAATAGCAACACACTGTCAGACAGCTGGTGGCTGATGCGGAGCACATGCGGATTTTATATGCACTGCGTAAACTAACCTTTGCAATAAAGATTTAGCAGGTTTATTAGTTTAGGAAATCGCTATAATTAAGGATAATTCATAATGGCCGCTTATCCACTCTCCAGCAATAGCTAGCTTAATTTAGGCTCCATTTCTTTGAGCCATAAATAAGTGAGCTGCTATCTTCTGCACAGATGTGGCATTCAACCTGTTCATGTTGGCTGGTTTTTGCTTGTGTTTTAATCAAAAGCATTAGTAGATAAGACTATAAAAAGCACAAGGTTTGAAATAAATTAACCAGAAATGCATAGGCAAAGTTTTTTTTTTTTTTTTTTGGCTACTCCAAACCAAAAAAACAAAAAAAACCCCTCTCCCTTCAGAGGTAAGACAATTAAAAATAAATAATGCTTTTAAATGTACTAACGGAACTTTCATTTACAAACCCAAGGAGAGAGAAAGTGACAGAGCAATAACATTAATGAAGGCCAAAGAAATATGAGTGTGACCTCTCTACAGTATTTCCATTTAACTGTGCATGTAATTAAAGCCTGACCTTTGCAAATGCAGCACACTTGGGTGTGCAGTAACTTCCCCTGTGAACCAAGCCGGGGCTGCAGCGATGGGCGGCTTCTACAGCGCAGTCTTGTGCCTTCAATGTTTGCCCCGAGAGATGGTTGCTTTTGTTCTCTGTCCCCACCAACAGGGATACCTTTCCTGCTGGTCCTGAGCTACACCTGATACTCTTCTTCCAAACAGCCACTCTATTTTTGTGTGACAGCCCATGCACTTTGCAAATACCTGGGACATGAGTCAGCAAACGGTGGGCAGTGCCAGGATCTGAGTCCAGATTGTCAGCGCCTCCAATGCCAATGGTTGGCAGGCACACGTGCTGGGTGTAGGGCACTCTGCTAAGCCCTCCCTGGCCCGGTCTGAATAGCTAGCCAAAGAAGACTTTCCTTTCATGGGATTTTCCCCAGGAACTGCAGCTTGATTGGCATGGGAATTTGGAATCATATTAAGGGTGAAGCTATATAGAGACTCCAGAGTAGCTTTGTTCTTGAGATTTTCATAATCATGGTGTTACTCTGGTGTAATGGAAGGGTGTCGGTCTAAAAGTTGGAAGGGCTGGGATGCATTTCCAGTTGTGTCACTTGTCAGCTGCCGTATCCCCAAGAAAGTCAGTCAGCCTCTCTGAGTTTCAGCATCTCCATTTGCAAATGAAGACTTGTCTCACCTACTGCATGGGCTACTGTAAGGACCTAGGAAAACAATGCCCATGAAAGTCTCCTGGTACAGCAAAAATGCTATAGGGAATTCCAGTCCAAACACTCACTAGTAGTGGTAACTCCTCAGCTGCTAGTGTCCCCAAGGCAAGGCAGGACCAATAATATCTGTCTCATTCATCTCACTGGGTTAGGAGGATCAAGAGAAGTACTGTGTGCAAAAGTGGCTAGTCAGCTCTAAAGAGCTCTGCTGTGTAAGTTAGTTGAGCTGTGTAAGTTAGTAAGTTTGCTAGTAACTTAGTTACGAGGTGTCCTCCTGATAGCTTCCAGCAGTGCTGCTGACCTCTGGGTTCTGAATATAGTAAATTTCCTCCAAGTGACTCAGGTCAGAGGGAGATGGGGATGAGGACTCCAAGGAGGCCGGGGTGATACCAAGTGTTGATAGGCACAGTGCCATGATCTCTAACAATGGACTGGAAGCATCTATGTTTTTAAATTGTAGCTTATCACCAAAATAATTTTTCCATTCCCAGAAAGGTCCAAGAGGTGGCCCAGTTTTCTTTCTGAATAGTTTGACCTGGTGAAGATGGGGAGAAGCAGGGAGTGACAAGGTAAGCCAAACCCTCCAGAAGAAATTTCTCTCCGCAAGCACTCTGGTTGAAAAGTAGGGTTTGGTGCTAAAACTGAGGAAGTTTGCATCATTTGACACTTTTTAATGACAAATGCTGGTATCTGATGTCCTGACTACAAAGTTGGAATATGCTTAGGAGAGCAGCAATAGAGGACAGCAGAATGAGTAACTGTGGGCCGGGTGCGGTGGCACACGCCTGTAATCCCAGCACTTCAGGAGGCCCAGGTGGCTGGATTGCTTGAGTCCAGGAGTTTGAGACCAGCCTGGGCAACACAGGGAGACCCTATTTCATTGTTTTTGTTTGTTTGTTTGTTTTGTTTTGTTTTGAGACGGAATCTCGAACTGTCACCCAGGCCGTAGTGCAGTGGCACGATCTTGGCTCACTGCAATCTCCACCTCCTGGGTTCAAGCAATTCTCTTGCCTCAGCCTCCCGAGGAGCTGGGACTACAGGTGTGCACTGCCATGCCCAGCTAATTTTTTTGTATTTTTAGTAGAGATGGGGTTTACCATGTTGGCCTGGATGGTCTTGATCTCCTGACCTCGTGATCTGCCCGCCTCGGCCTCCCAAAGTGCTGGGGTTACAGGCGTGAGCCACTGTGCCCAGCTGCAAGACCCTATTTCTACAAAAAGTTTAAAAATTAGCTGGGTGTGGTGATGTGCACTTATAGTCCCTAGTCCCAGTTATTAGGGAGGCCGAGGCAGAAGAAGGATCAAGTGTAGGAGTTTGAGGCTGCACTGAGCTATGATTACACCACTGCACTCCAGACTGGACAATGGAGTAAGACCCCGTATCAAAAATCAGTACATGAATAAATAAAACAAAGCGTTAAGCTAACACTCAGCCAACCCCAGCCTCAGTGGTACTTATCTTGGATGACGACTGACAGTGGCCATTGGGACCAATGAGTCGGGCGGGTCGGGGCTGGACCACTTCCAGGAGCATTCCCGCACATCAGAATGAGGATATCCACAGCCAGGGAAATACCTCTAGCTTACATTTCATCGCCAAGGCCCTGAGAAGCCGCATGGCCTTAGCTCTCAAGTTAATAAAAACAGCCACCGAGCTCCCTTCAGCCAACTGAGCTCCAGTTATCTGGCGTGCTTCCCCGTCACCCCGTGATGGCAAGTGGCTCACCCTCTTTTTTAATTCATGTATACAGGCCTATTTAATCAGGTGTGCACCGGGAGATTTATATCCCATTACTAACATGTTCTTGGCAAAATAAAAATCGAATGGTGTGGGTTGTAAAATAGCTTTGGATCACAGAATGAGAGAGCAAGTGGGGTCAGGCAGTGGTCTCCCCCTGCCTCATTCTCCAGTTCAGACTGAAAGTATTAGCCCAAAATGAGGAACATATTTATCAGGACAATCTTTTATTCTTTTAAAATAGAGTTTCCTTTAGGAGTCAAAGTTCACAGGAACATTTACCATTCTGGTGCACAAATTGACATCTTTAATAAGGCTTCTGGAAATTCAGAATTTAAATCATGGTTAGAACGATAGGGTCAAAACATGTCAAACTCAGAACCTAGGGTCAAAAAGAAAATGTTTTCATTACAGCTGAACTGCTTTAAAATATTCTTAGTCTCCCAAAATGATAAACGAAAATAAAGAATTTTAAAGCTAACAAATAGACCGCAGGGCTTTGGAAAGAAATATCTGATTGCAAGGGCTTGCCTACATAGAAAGAAGAAACGTTTAAATATATAGCATTCAAGTAGAAGTAGTAATCGCAATTGCAGCAGCAACAGTGGTGGTAATAGTTTACGGCGGCATGTAACCATTTTTCAGGAACCAGTTCTAGAATTACCAGTATCCTATATTAAGCTCTTAGAAGTAAAATTAGCAGGATAAGTAAAGCTGAAATAGATGAAGTACAATTCCACCGATGATAAACATAGGTGGTAAAAACAATACAGGAATAGGACAAGAAGACTCATTTGAAAAAAAGAAAGCTTATTATTAGAATTCCTTGTTTTTTAAAAATATTACATTAAAAGCAGTCAAAACAAGGGCTTGATAGATGAGTACTGGGTCCCACTTGTCTTATTAAAGATAGCAATCCTGCGACTTTTCTAGAAGCAGACACTGGAATATTGGTAGGCTTCTATTCCCAGCTCCTGTTACACTGCACGTAGACACAGGACCCAAGCTGTCTGAAACCTTTGGATCCCCGATATAGTCATGCATACCTCTGGGGGTCAAAATATTCTATTGAAAAACAAGAAAAGAGCTCTAAATGGCTGTGCCTCTGGGTCATGTAGGGCTTCGGTCCAAATCACTGACAGTGACCCAACGAGGTTTGACTTTTATCGCTTATGTTTACTTTTTGCCTCAAATCTATTTCGTAAGTTTCCAGAAAGCTAATAGGACCCAGTCGGGCATTTGTGATCTCAAGGATAATTACAACAAAGATGATCTATTCTGCATAATAACAGTAACAGATTTCAAAAACTGTAAAACGCAGTGCTGTTTGGATCTCAAGCCCAAGAGGGAAACAGCATTTCCAGGACTGGGCTTGTTTTTTCAAACAATTCCCTTGGAATTTCTCTCATTGACGAAAAGCAGATTTCCAACCAGAAAGAACAAACTTTTCCAGCATAAAAGACAAATAAGGGCTCCCCCTGCTTCCGCCTGTCCCTTGCCTGGTGCCACTGACATCAGCAGTTCGGCAGTAATATTTTGCTCTTATAACTCGGATTCATTTGATTTGTAGATGGGGACCCCTATTGGTATCAGAAAAATTCCAAGCAAAATGGAAAGTAAGCACAGCCTTCTAAACCAAATATGCCTGAACTTACCAAACAAAAAGACACAACACCCACAGTTCTATTTCATAAAGGAAAACAGTGTTGAAATCTTCTCATCCCACCTGCACCACCACACACGCCCTCTCAGAAACAAGGCTCTGAAGTTAACCTCCCTGCACATCCCGCGGGGGCGCATGTGTGCGCACGCACACTTTGCTCCAGCTGCCTGTGTCACTGGGGTGGCAGTCCATCTCTTTGCTGACAGATCTCTGTGTTGGGCAGGATTTCCAATCCTTCATGACTATCTATTTGTCACTGCAGGTGAGTGGTGGCACTCAGCCTGATCCCCAGCCACTTTCACAGTTACTTATCTGTCTTTATGGATTCATCCTGTGTGTCAAGCCAGTGCATAACAGCATTACTGTCAGGGTGACAAAACTGTCCCCAGAGTGCCACAAATGATTCTCTCTCCTTATGGCTGCTAGCAGGCGGAAACACAGTGACACTACCTTGCCTCACTCATCTTTCTCTGGTCCTAGCCTGGTTCAGCATCTCCTCCTGCAGGTAGAGCTGGCTAACGATGGGTTCAGATAAGAGCAGCTTCTGAGGTCTCTAAAAACTATAAAGAAAAAAGCGGGGCAGGGCTAGAGTTAACTGCAGAACTTCCAGCAAGGCACCAAGCTCTTATCACCGGCTCTTAGGTGAGGCACTGAAGTGCTTAGATACCCACCACGGAGGAAGCCAGCGTGTGGGTCCTCCCTCCTCTTCAACTCCCAAGGCCTGTCACTTTCCCGCCCCACCCCCCTGCCACACACACTACAATACCCAGTTAAGGGGACCAAAAAGCTGCTAACTGCCAAGCCTGTAAATCTGAACTATCATGGCAAGCCAAGATTTGAATGTTGTCATTTTCAGAGCAGAACTATTAACTGGAACTAATAATAAATAAGAATTTCAAGGGGACTTTGGGTTTGCCAAATGACTTATCATCATTTCTGCAAGTTGACTGCTTCAAAAATAACATCTCATTTTCTTTTCTGTTTTCAAATGGAGCCCCAGTTCCACGTTCCTGCTCAGGCTTCCTTCAAAATGTAATTTTGATAGCAACGTGATGCCTGTGGCCATGTTACTTGGAAGGAAGGTTTCTGCTTTTCCTTTATTTTAATCCCACAATGGTACACCAAAATAAAGGCATCAAGGGGAACACTGACATTTTATTGCCACCAGGAACTTGCTTGAAGAGTCCATGTGAAGGCATGCTAGTCCTAGACCAGGTCCTTTCACTGGCCCGCCCCAAGCGACCTTCTAATGCTGTTCAGTAGTTTTGCAGAGCCCTCCAGAGCCAACATCAGTAGAACATAACTCTGTTCACCAGGGGAGTCATGCTATATTTTGGGGCTTCAGTAAGTATTAGAAAAATAGATAGTCAACAAGACACTGTACTCACCAGGTGGGGTCAAGGAGATGAAGCTGAGTCAGAAGGCTTTGCTCGGCCTTTGAAAGGTCAACTGAAACACAAGTGCATGCGTGCGGCTGTACACACACACACACACAAACACACAGTGTTTGTGTTCAGGCGTGCCTCAAACTCCGCTTTGTTCTTATCCTGATGAGCACTCACTGTCTGAGTTTTTTTAAATAGGTTCAATCTGATTTCTGACACTGGAAAAACAAACCTAAAAGCAATTTAGAAAACACCTGCCCGTGAAGTCAGATGGCAAAATATCTAAAGCTTCTCTCGAAATCTGTGACCTCAGAGGCTGACATGGTTTGATGGGAAATTTAATGTAATAGGCTTCGAAAGCCAAGAGGCCTGTTGTCAGCAATGAAGTCTGAAAGTTAGCAGAATTAATAACACTGTACAATGGAAGAGCCCTCAAGGGACAAGGCTGCAGAACGAGGGCAGTGGGGAAAAATGACTTTTGAAGTCATTTCACTATGACATTCTGTCATCACTGCTAAACGGAAATAAAAAATCATCCGAATCACCGCATGTTTCTTTGTGTGTCCTTCCCTTATCTAATATAAAGTAATAACACCCCACCCAGGCTGGGAATGGACCCTCGAGGGATTCCAAGAGCTCCATTTTGAATCACTAAATGCAATAAGAATAAATGCAAGTGGGAGTCTGTTTAGCAGAGAGTGATGCCTGGTCTGTTGCCCATCGAAAGCCAATAAATCTCAATGCTTCAACAAGAGATGAAAATGGTTATCTCATCATTGCAGGGCCAGGGCGAAATTTTCTCTGAGCCAGAGTATTTTTATAGATGATTTATGTCTGGGAAGGATAGTTATTTAGCAAAATGGCAGATAATGATGAATAGAAAGTAAATATGAATAGCAGCAAGGGAGTGGTGCTTTGCTGCCGCAATAGACCAAACAAAATACCTCCATAAAGTACATGCCATAGATAATTGCCATTACACTGAAACTAGCATCCCGGTATGACTGGGAGTGAAATACAAATGAGCCGATCTGATTTAGTAATTTTTTTTGTTGTTCTAGAATACATGCCCCAGGAGTCTGCTAATTTTCCTTGAAAGCATACTTCGTGTCTACAGAATAGTGGTTAAGAGCACAGGCTCTGAGCTTCACTGATTTGATTCAAATTCCACCACCACTTCCTAGCTGTTAGGCCCTTCACCTTTCAAAACCTTAGTTTCCCCATCTGTAAAATGGAGATAATGGTATTGACCTCTTTGGTTTGTTGCAAGGATTAAATGAGGTAATCTGTATAAAGAGCTTACCATGATTCTTGGCAGAGAGTTAACATACAAATATGAGCTATCACTATTATTTTGGGGCCAGCCACTCAGAGAACGATTTATTACACTTTTCATTTTATCCAATCTTCTTCATTCACAGTCTTTTGGTTGAACCCAGAGTAAGATTTGAAAAGTGGAGAGTTAAAAGTGGAAAATCTGTAGTCCTCCGACTGGGCAGAGATGAACATTTACCCAGCACGTATTTTTGATCATTCCACCATCACTATCCTTAATTCTCAAGGCATATGAAATGGTCACATTATCAAGTTGGAAGAGAAGTGAGGAACAAAAGAAATTATTTGTGGAGTTACAATGAAAAGGAAGTCTATTTTAGAAAGAAACAGAACTGAGTTTTTGGAGCCTTTGAATAAAAGATAAGTTGACTGCATACAGAATGTCAAAATGCAATGGAAGGGAGGTATTTTTTAAAATATGTTTTATTTTGTACTGCAGCACCACACACAGGAAAAAAAACAAACTAATTATGGTTTTAAATGTCCAAAACGCCATGTCCACCAAAAGCCCGATGCTCATTAGTACTAGTAATTAACTTTACAACTGTCAACACAAACAGCACACAAGCTGACAGATAGAGAGTAGCTCTGAGGGTGCTAATAAATCCGGAAATAACAACTTGACACGCAGATGCACAAAAGGATGCAGGTGATAAAGAAATGTTGACATCAAATCTAATTATCTTTGAAACGGCCAACTCCAGCACGAGCCATAGTAATGCACTCTCATTGCTGGTGATGGGCCCCACTGGAGCAGCGCTTAACCACTGCCTACAACTGAGCTTTTACAGCCCCTTGTCAGAGCTGGTGAGGACAATATCAAACAGGAAATTATGAGTGCCATGACCCCTCCGAGTCAAAAATCCAGTGATGAATATGGGCTCAGCAAGGCATAGCAGATTACCCCCTCACGAGTTCTAAAGCTGAGATGATATATGACATTTTTATCAGGCACTTTCTCAGGAATGTCACCAAGAGGGAAAATAAAGGCCCTGCAAAGAGACGACTAGGTGAATTATGCAACTGTAATTGCCGATCATAACCTGATATGAGTTGAAATTGCTCTGTTTTCATATTGAGATAGCATAAAATTGTCGGGAAATGCAATGGCGCCTTAATGTGGGCTAGATGAGTCTAATATTCTGATCATTTTTCACTCGGCTGCAAGGTAAATCGAGCTTCCTTAACACAGCCACTGTGGCCCAGGGCAATCGAGGGGCCCAATTTTACACTTGAATTGAGCAAATGTGTGTAAACTACGATTTTTCATATTTTCTGCATGCATAAGAAGATGAAACATCTTTATCATCTGTATTGTCTGGCTGAGCTTATACAAAATATTAGTTTATCTCTCCTACTTTGGTTCATTCCATAAGCGAGACACATAGATCTGAAGGACAGGCAATATCCCATATATAAAACAAGTCCATCTTTTATGCAGTCTCATTTCACAAGTTCTCCTATTTAAAACAACCAGCACCACAACAAAAATAGACACAGTAGCAGCAGACAAAGGCAGATTTTTTTATTTTTTTAAGGGAAGGAGCGGGGAAAAGGAAATAAAGGCCCCAAACACAACCAATTGTTCCATCATTCTCCGGTTCACGCACAGGATGTGGGGGAAAAGCCAAGTAATCTTTGGTGTCTCTTGTAGATTGTCTGCCTTTCCCCACTTAAATCAGTTAGACCTGCAGGAGGATGGTATCAGCATTTTACTGCTTTGCCACTGCAGCCTGCAGCAGACGAAAAAAGAGTGTGTCGGCTTTCTTCCTTTAGAGATAGAAGCTATCTCTAAACCTGGGCACATCGTAACTGTATTATTGGGGTTTTTGGTGCTTGGTCCTGTTCCTTCTCCTTTCTGAGACCCACTCCAAAGGGTAAAGGACCCAGTCCTTTTACTGCAGTGAAGTTTCTCCTCCAGCTGGGCATGGTGTCTCACACCTGTAATCCCAACACTTTGTGAGGCTGAGGTGGGCGGATCACCTGAAGTCAGAAGTTTGAGACTAGCCTGGCCAACATGGCAAAACCCTGTCTCTATCAAAAATACAAAAAATTCGCTGGGCCTGGTGGTACATGTCTGTGGTCCCAGCTACTCAAGAGGCTGAGGCAGGAGAATTACTTGAACCCCAGAGGTAGCGGAGGTTGCAGTGGGCTGAGACAGAGCAAGACTCTGTCTCCAAAAAAAAAAAAAATTAAAAATAAGAGCTTCTCCTCCATCACATCTGTCACCCACTCTCAGGTCCTATGTCAGCCACACAACGCCATCCATGTCCAGAGCATGCTCTGTGTCACCCACAGGAAGAGGCTGTGGGAATGAGTCTTCTAAAGAATCAACCACGAGAAGGGCCATGATAACAAGGTCACCATGGAGATGTGTTTTTACCACTGTGATTTACTGCTCACCATCAACATATTAGAGTGTTTTTGGCTGATGTCTGTATCTTCCTGGTGCCCCTTACAAGTATTCTGTTGGTGGACGCAGCTGGGCCCAGGGTATGACTCACATCTACCAACCATGTTCAGTCTCAAGCCACAGTGAAACTTGCATTTATACATTGGGCAAGCATATGAAGCATTAAAATAATCTCACTTCTTTGGTCATTTTAAAAGTAAACCATTTGCCCAGCTGGGCAACATGGTGAAACCCCATCTCCACCAAAAATACAGAAAAAAAAATTAGCCAGGTGTGGTGGCAGGTGCCCATAGTCCCAGCTACTCAGGAGGCCGAGGTGGGAGAATAACTTGAACCTGGGTGGCGGAGGTTGCAGTGAGCTGAAATTGTGCCACTGCACACCAGTCTGGGTGACAGAGCGAGACCCTGTCTCAAAACAAAAACAAAAACATAACCATTTGCTTCTAATGAAGATACCCATAGATAATAGGGTGTTAATGACAGAGAGACCAGGGAAGAGGGAAAGAAAACTGACAGACTGGCAGGAATCACTTAAACTGAGTCATGCTGATCATGGGATGCCCACATCCAAGGGTCGAGAATGTGGGATAGTGCTCTCTCTTCCGCAGTGACCAGCCAGCTCCATAAGGAGTCGATGTAGCGCGGAGTAGTGCTAAACAAGGTTTGCTGGAACTGTCTATAGCTAAGCTAAGTGAAAGTTAGAAAGAAAGTGTTATCAGTGATGTATTTGAATGTGTGTCAGGGGAGGGGTTATATTAGAGGCCACTTTGTCAATTTTATGGCCCCCTCAATTCCAGCTTCCACCTTTGGATGCCTGCTGCTCATAAACCAACCTTCAGTGTTCTGTCTCCATGTCCATCCCGCTCTCCTGGACTGTGAGTTCTTTGAAGGCAGGGACCTTGCTTTATTTGTCTGGGTACCCCCAGTGTCTAGCACAGTCCCTGGCAAAGTTGTCATTCAACAAACACTGAATAAATAAATAAATGAATGAACACATGTGGTAATCAGCCAGTATATTCATTATCTAATGTTGGGTAACAAATTACCTCCAAAAATTAGCAGCTTCGAAAACAAACATGATTAACTCACAGTTTCTATGGGTCAGGAATTTGGGAGCTGGGTGGCTCTGGTTTTAAGGTTTCTCCTAAGAATGCAATCAAGGTTTCAGCAGGGGCTGCAGTCACCTGAGGCTTGATATGGTATGGGAGGTAACGCTTTCAAAATCACTTTCCAAAGTCACCGACATGGCTGGTGGCTGGAGGCTTCAGCAACTTAAGGATTTCTCCACAGCGTTGCTCACAATGTAGAACTGGCTTCTCCCAGAATGAGTAGTCCAGACAGAAAGAGATCATAAGTGGCCACACTACCTTTTGTAACCTAGTTTACTCCCCCTTACTCAATTCATCAGAAGCCTCAGCCCACACAGACAGGGAGGGCATCACACAAGGCTGTGAATGCCAGGAAGTGAGGATCACTGGGGACCATCTTGGAGGCTGGCTACCACTGACAGATTCTAACAATTTAATTCGACCCATGTTTATTGGTTGCCCTCTGGGCCACAGACCCTGCGTTGGGTGCTGGGAATACAATGGTCAGTAGGAAGCAAGGTATATGACCCCTGCCCTCACAGAGTTTACAAAGGGAAGCTGAGTGTTAAACAACTAGGGTTTGAGTGTTACTTACCTAAGTGACAGTGGTAGTGGGACTGTGGGAACGAATGTGGGAGCATGGAGCACCCTTAGCTGAAGGTATTTAAACAAGAACCATTGACCATTATAGACCGTGTTATCATGCATGGTATTGTTATGCGCTAGTCATCGTTCTGGCTTCTTCCCAAATAATTATACTTTGTCCTGAAAATACAGTGCTCTAGTGTAAGTGAGGGTGAGCCCTTGATAGGTACTAGCAAGAATCAGAGATGGTTATCAGCTTCCTCTCTCCAGTGGGAACTTCAGGCTAGGAGGGCAAAGACTTTCTCAATTGAACAATAATAACTTTGTATCAAAACACATTCGTTCTTCAGACAGACAACAAGTCATTGGTAGAGACAGAAAATCTGCTTTCTGAGCCCTAAAGATATCCTGCTCATCAGCAGATAATGGGGACTGAATTGTGCCCATGAGTAGTCGGAACCAAACTAAGCGCAAACAAAACCTTCCTGTGTCATTTAATTTCCTTAATTTTTATTTTTAAAGTAATAGACATGGGCATACCTTTTTCTGTTTCTGTTTTGTTTTGTTTTTTAATCCAAGTATCGACTTGTTTCTTCCTAGGGAATCTTCATTGAGTTGCAACAGACTTGAAATTATTAAGAATTCTGATCAGAGGTAAACATGCAAAACACTCAGCAGAGGGGATTAAGACTCTTTGTGTTTACGTTATCTGTTTTTAATTCCTATATATCCTTTCTTTATCTCACTGTTTCAACACTAATTGCAAAACAGCCCTCACTATCGGTAATGAGCCCCTGGACCTTTGCAGACCTCTAGACATAGCTCGTTGCCATAGATAAGGCAGCCCCTTAACAAGGCTCAGTATCTGGATCAAGGTCTTTTACCGCTTTTCCACTTTCTTTTGCTCATATGGCCTTCCAGAGGCTAAACCAGCTAACAAATCACGTAGTTCAGGGTGATATCTTAGTCTGCTGAGAGTCTCAAAACAGATGAGTCTAATGAAATGAATACGTTGTTCTTGGCCTCTTCAAGATACTTCTCTCCTCCAAATGGAGCAAGGCTGACTATCCGTATATCAGAGCACCAGTTCCACCTGAATCAAACCTAGGTAGGCCCTATCGCCCAGTTAATCCTAGTTCACTGGTAGGAGCTAACTGAAGCTTAATTAATCTTTTTCTCAAGATTTCAAGGCAGTACAACTTCATTCTCCACCTCTTCTTTCCTTGAATTTTCATGCTGCATTTTGGGTAAATAACGCTCTCTGAGTTCAGCTTGCACTGGGATCACAGTATAGTGTCAAAGAAAGAGCATGAGCTCTTGTATCATTGGGGTGGTTCAACTGCCATTTACTCTTATTTTACTTAGCAAGAGAGGAACTAAGTTCCGCCTTTTCTTTCCTTTAGCCCCAATTTTCCACTCAGCCGTCTCTATGATTACAAATACCTTTCACTCCTTTTTCATTACTGACTCACCTACACATTGAAATGGTACCTATTTCATCTTCCTGTCTTGTCTCTTCCTGTATGCCACTTCCAGAGACTTAATTCAGGGACCGTTGCTAAGCAACTATACATCATAGCAGCCAGTCACCAATTACTAATTGTCCTCAGCACTTTAGCCTTACAAATGTGGACTGCCAGTGACAATGGCAAGTAGTTTTGATGGCCAAAAACACACTGGGAGGTTTTCTCTGCTTAGCAAAGACAGAGGCACTAATAAATTATTACCATCATGGCAGTAACAAAGATTGCCAGTCTTATACCCACTGAATCACGTGGTTTCAAGTCCCTGAGCTTGGCACTGTTTTCTACTTCCTGTCCAGGAAATAAATTGGAGGTGTGGTGAACACACGCACTGATGAAAATGTGGATGCTGGCATTTCACACGCATTCACCTTCCTCCCCACTGGCACCACCCCGTTTCTAGTTTCTAGTTGAATTGAGGATCTATTAGTAATCAAATTTCAGCCTCAATTTTATGGTTAGTGTAATGGAGTTAATTTCTCTAATGCTAGCAGTTCATGGAAGGAGTCTCTTGTGGCAGCGCAGACCTGGGACTCGTAGCAGCTGTCAGAGATGCCGCTAAGGAATTCCTTATTAGCTAAGATGCAACCAGGCAGAAAACTCATTACACAGTGCTAAATATACTTAATCACATCTATTAGAGAAAAATGAACTTGATAATTACAACAAATAACTAAACTGCAGAAAGTGTTCAAGGAAAAAAAAAATCGACACCAGGATCTAAGTGCACGGGGAATCAGAGCCGCAGGAGCCGAAAGAGAACCTAAGAGCAGGTTGCTTTGTGCTAAAGGAGAAACCAGTCTCAAAGCAGGTGGAGTTGATTTAAGTTGCTTACGAAAAAGTGACAAATTTACATTTCAAAAATGCCCTTGTTTATTTGGTATTTGTAAAATCTTAATTAGAAAGCAATCCTCAGAGGGTAAATGCTTCGTTTGTAGACTGTTTCTCGTAGTGGGGGTTTGGGCGGGGGAGGGATGTAAGGAAACACCCAGTGAACACGGGGCTTGACAAATAGAGATCTGAAATGGCTCAGTTACACGTGTGACTTCCTTGGAGCCCAACAAATGTTGACAGTCAAATTTATCTTTTTCTCTGTCACAAAATTGAAGTCCCTGAGTGGGGGGACCTTTACCATTCCAGACTGAGGAATATATGTGAGAAGCCCCAGAGTGAGTGTTGTCTACCAATTTTTTGAGTGCCTGACCTCGTTCAGGAAGGAATCACTGCCGCCAAGGGTGGTTTAGAGCAGTCTGGCTTCTGTAAGCAAGGCCAGAGAATCAAGTTAACTTTAGGCCAAGATCTGGCAGGAGATGATCTTTGGAGACTGAAAGAGGGAGGGGGAAGAACTGGTCATGGTTAAGCATGGCAGAGATACGGGACTTTGGAGAGAGAGAAATGGAGTGGGGATGGAGATATGAAGGATCAGGATAAAGGCTGAAAAACAGGTGCTAGCCCATCTGCGAGTTAAGGGGAGCCCTGAAGATGTATCATGGGCAAAGGCCAAGGTGGCTAAGCCTGGAGGAGCCTCTGACTCTTTGGCAATTTCATCTCTGCAGAGAGGAAAGATGGACATAGTTATTAAGCATAGAAGTGGTAGAATGGTTTCATCTCTGTAAAATCTGCTACAGAAAAATATGCTGTTGTTACCTTTGGCCACCAATGGCAACAGCAGAAGCAGCCCAACAGCTCCAAATACTGGGAAAATCAAAAGTCACATTCTTGGCTGGGTGCAACGGCTCACGCCTATAATCCCAGCACTTTGAAATGCTGAGGTGGGTGGATCCCCTGAGGTCAAGAGTTCGAGACCAGCCTGGCCAACACGGTGAAACCTCATCTCTACTGAAAAAAAAAAAAAAAATTAGCTAGGCATGGTAGCATGTGCCTGTAGTCCCAGCTACTCGGGAGGCTGAGGCAGGAGAATCGCTTGAACCTGGGAGGTAGAAGTTTCAGTGAGCTGAGATAGTGCCACTGCACTCCAGCCTGGGCGACAGAGCAAGACGTCTCAAAAAAAAAAAGTCAAGTTCTTATATCCACACCAAAATCGAGAAGCCCTTTCCTCTTATTATCCGTATTTTAGATTGGCAGTGCACACCATCCACCATAATGCTTCACATGGACTCAGCCTGCCCTTGAAGAGGAAGGGACACAGAAGAACGATGAGACTGAAGAGGAAGGACTTCAGCCAGGTGATCACTGACTTAAGTGTTCAGTGCCTGGGAATGTGCATTCTGAACAGCATGGTGGCTCACAGGCGCTGGCCCTTACAGCCGGGGAGTGAGACCAGAGGATGTGAGAGCATCAACCCAAACCAGCCATCCAGCTGCACTGTGTTTCACCACGTATCAATTTTTACTGAAAAGAAAACCATACAAATTTAATCAACTCTTCATATGGAAATATTTAACTTTTTCCCCCTTGAGTTGTTTGATATTATTGTTTTAAGAGTCAGGATTAAGAAAAAAATCAAGATGTGTGATAGTGGTGGACACAGAAAAGCATCCACTTCTGGCAAAAGAGCAAGTCTCATTTCCAGTAGACTCAAGTCTTAAATGCACTGGCGTCTCTGTCAATTGCCTGGCTCAATGAAGAACATATTACATGCCCATAACCATGAAGTCTAAGACACAAATGATCCATCTCGCACACCCCTCACCCGCAGTCAAGGCAGGATGCTATTATCGGTGAGAATAATACGATCTCAGAAAAGCTCCTGTTTCTCACACGTGTAGAGAGCGTTCTGTTTTGGGATCCAGTCCTCTGAGGTTTCGTTTGCTCCTTGGCCCTTCAGAGATGTTATCAAACAACCTTGTTCCAGAACTTCTGATCTCCGAAAACCTATAATGTGGAACTCTCTTACATATCTACCTATTAAAGAACTATGTTCTCTCTCAGTAGTCATAAACTGTAAAACACCTCTTAAAAGAGACTGCCTTTGTTTCCTAGCCAAGGGCACATAAGACAAAAGAAGTTGCCTTTTACATATAATTTTAAAACCCTGTGTTACATAAAATGAAGTATTGATAGAAAGGGTGATTTTAAAATGAGGACTGCTTTTGAGATCATGGGCGTTTAAAAATACCAAAGTGATGTAAGCTACAGGCCAGGGCCAAGAATTTTCCATCTCAGAAATGGGTCCTCAGAAACTGTATTGGGACACCATATAGATTTGAAGACAACGCGTATCACCTGTGTGATCAGTTTGTGAGGTGAGCAGATCCATGGCAAAGCCTGTCCCAGGTCCAGCCAGGACCACTGTCCTGAACTTCCCAGAACCACAGTTTCAAATCCTTAGACACTTCTAACCCTGAGATACTTGCAAAGGGAGAAATGTGCATTGCTAGGCAGCTATTGGGTTGCCAACCCATATCCAGATTAATTCTTCTCAGGGCTATTTCTCCTTTCGGTGGAGGATCGGTCTATTTACTAAATGCCATGACACCAGCCAGCTGGTTAATCTCCCAGGCTCTGAAGATTTCTTCTTCTGGCCTTTGTCATGTTAGCAACATTTACCTTTTCCCTTGAAGGAGAAGAAATGGTCGTAACCGTTAGCAGCTGAAAAGACGCTCGGCTGTTCTGAGAAGAGCACTCTTCTCTTCACAGAAAACTTTATGTCAACATTATGGATAACGCTTTTTGCAAAGGAAAAAGAAATCCCATTTCTATTATGCAATCAGGAAATTGAAGATGTCTATCTCCAGATCACCAACTGCTGGTAGGGCGATTTCAGTTGGAAACTTTCACATAGAATGTTTTCATGCTGTCTGTTCTGGTGTTTCTGTCACTTCACATTGACTTTTTTTGCTCTCTCTAGCAAATAAATCAGAAAGTTAATAGTTCTGTTGATTTGTTGGAGCATTTTTTTCCTCTTTAAAAAAATAAAGAAAAGAAAAGAATCGCTTTAAAGGGGGAAAAACTGATCCCAGCGTGTTAACAACTCCATTGCGGTTTCAGGCTGCGGTCATTCCAACTGTCTAGTAAAAAGAGAAATTCCACTGTAGCAGAAGTAATAAAATCTTCTTTTAAAGCACAAATACCATGCAGGGAGGAAACGTAAACCCTTGCGTTGGGACAAGGTGGCTCGGGGTGTGGGTAGGAGGTAAAGTATGGACTGGAGCAGCAAGGATTTGTGGTCACCACACTGCTTTGGATAATCTTTCACCCAAAGCAGCTGTTTCCATGACCCAGAACTTTCTCTTCCTCTTAATCCATCACTCAGAGGATTTTATAAAGATGTAAGCTATTATCTGAAGCTACTTCATTGTTATTCATATGACCAAATATTTATCACCCACTCTGCTTTTTCAAAGAAGCTGATCTCCGAGATGGATAGTTAGACGATTCTCATCAGCATGACGGAAGGCTTATGGCAAGCAACATGCGCTGCTCTGGGAGAATATAACTGCTTCATATTCTCAGATCCACTGTGATCTATCCCCAAACCAGAGAGCCAGGCCTTTAACATCTGAGTCCCATATCTGGATTTCTAGGACTCATAATTGACAAATAATTGACTTTCCTTAAAATCGGGGTCAAAGCTCCCCAAATTACCACCCTTGTTGATGAACACACTGGGTCAACTGTTCCCCAGGCAGCCAGGAGGAATCCTGTCTGCCCCACAGGCCCTTGCTCAGTTACTCCAACAAAAGGCAGCAGTTGAATGTAGAGAAAAGTCAAGTGAAAAGAGCCGGGATCCTGTGACACGAGGCATTCAACAGCCAGATTGTTTTCACACAATCACTCGATATCTCTCCTGATGGCCAGACGTGGATCTATTTGCCAGGTAATGCTTTGACGCCGAGAGCCAGCAGAATGCAAAGCCAAACTCCTGCTTCCTCATTCAGGCTCTTTATGAAAACACCCATATCTTGGATCCACGGCCGAATCCTGGGAAAAGAGTCCATGAATGGGCATCTCGGAGTGGCCACCTTCGGACTGCCCTCCCTCTTCCCTCTGCCTAAATTCTGCATGAAGGGAAGGAGGAGTGGCTCTGGGGGGAGGTAAACTTCAGTCCCAGCAGCAGCAGCCCCAGCCACCACCTTTAACACCTGAATGAGTTAAATGCAAAGATACAAAAACAAGTATTTCATTTCATCTGGTATTTCCTCAAGCCCTCCCACCGTAGAAGCTATATGTAAACATCGCCATCCCCACCCCCCACAACTTTGAATTTAATTGTATTCCTAATTGAAAATGAAAATTAATTTGCTTTTGATCAATTCCAGGTGGTAGATCAGCCTGAAATGGTAGCAGAGCATTTTTTCCTCTGTGGGTGACCACACACACGTGCCCATAAACACCAGCGCACTACCGGCAGAAACGGGCAGCCGCCTCTGTTTGCACAAGGCCTTTCTAGGGTCTCTGTGTCTCTTCCCTGTGCTGATTGGCAGCATTCAATTTTTTAAGGAAAGATTTACAAAAGTGACGGTACTTGTGGAAATAAACTGCTGACAGGCTTGCTGAGTTAAGTGCGTAATTAAGGCTGTGGAACTACAGATGTTGAACAATGGTGGCTTCCATCAAGATGTATGTGGCAGTATCACAAATAACCTGGCATCTGGTTTCTTTATCTAAGTACCTTTCTTACGGTTTGGATCTTAATTTTTTACAGTTGACAGCAGTGTTATTTGAGCCAGTCAGTGGCATCTGGCTGCTGGGGGGGAAAAAAGAAAAAGAATGAAAGAGAGAAAAAAAAATCTCCATGCACTTTAATTAATTGTGGAGAAATTACATGGTCCTTCAACCGTGTAGTTTGTCATCAGTGCACATTACAGATTTATATTAGATGTTTCTCCACAGTGTCAGGAATAATTAAAAGGGGGTAGGAAATGATGCCAACCAGCAATGCTTTACATCAGTGGTGAAAGTTTTATATTTATTACAGCCAAACAATTTTAGAAGAAGATGTCAACTCGGAGGCTTGACTGTGCATGGAATACATATCAGGCTGGAGGCAAAGTCAAGGCTCTTCGGCTGCTGGAATAATGAGAGAGGGCTCATGTTTAATCTATCAGGCCGACCAGAATTGGGATGGCATGCCAGAGTTATTAATGACGCGGCATCCCTGTTTCTCATAAAAACATTCACCCAAAACAATAAGTAACATATGCTTTTTTCTTTTTCCCGAAGTGATCTTCATCCAGTTGTTCTTTCTGATCCTAACAAGAACAGAAGTGCCAACTGTATGCAAGTCACTTTTTTTGCTCAATTAATCCGTGCCACATTTATGGCTCAGGCAGCATTGGTGGAATGATTTAGTAAAAAGATATCAAAATAACTTTTGCCTTCATTGAGCATATGATTACAGCATTCCTGACGGGGCTTTCTGTGCAGGGAGCCCTACCCAGACAGCAGCCAACCCGAATGGTAATCACCATCTTGCACCCACTCCACCGAGCAACTCCAATTTTAGCTTCTTTCTTCCTAATACCATTGAACAAACCTGAGACAAATTCCTTTCTCTTTCCCAGAGATCACAGCCAGGTTCTACATTTAGAAACCAAAGGTCACAAGAAAGCTCTTAGAAACCTCCCACGGATCCACAACAATAGGAACAGCCATCAGCAGGACATCAATCTTCTCCTGTGCTCTTCTATTCGAGCAGATTTCCTTTTGTATCATCGGCGCATCATGCAGCACGTTTCAGGGGGATTGTTAGACACCCCCAACCTCCATCTTGTGTCTTGCAGAAGAGTCAGTGTGTACAACAATCCATATGCAATGCCTGTCAGTTCTTATTTATTAGCTTCTTGCCCTGGATATTTTCATAATTACCATTTAGCTAGTGTGGCCCTAGAGGTGGAGACATCCTGGGACTCACAAGCCCAGGAACCTCACCGTTGCCCTCTTTGGACTCATATGACAGCAGGGTAGCCAGAAAGGTACCGTCCTCAGGGTCTTCCAGTCTAAATGGCGGGAATATTCTTCCCTTTGACCTATATGAGGATAAGGAAAATGGCAACAGAATCCTCATAGCCATGTATTTCTTCGAATCGCTAGGTAGGTCTACTAGGGAGAGTTTGCTTAAAGTTTAGCATGTGATTCGGCTCTGTGTCTCCACGCAAATCTTATTTTGAATTGTAATCCCCAGATGTCAAGGGAGGGATGTGGTGGGAGGTGACTGGATGAGGGAGGCAGTTTCCCCCCTGCTGTTCTCGTGATAATGAGGGAGCTCTCATGAGATCTGATGGTTTAAAAGTGGTGGTTTCCCCGTGCTGTCTCTCCTGCTGCCTTGCTTTTCCTTCGCCTTCCACCATGAAGAAAGTTTCCCGAGGCCTCCCCCAATGCGGAACTGTGACTCAATTAAACCTCTTTGTAAATGACTCAGTCTCAGGTAGCATCTTTATAGTGGTGTGAGAATGAGCTAATACAGCATGATTCTTCTATGATAAAGTAATAGTACCCATAGTCATTTTAAACCTTTTCATAACAATATTCTTAAATTTAAGGAGAATAGTGCTTCGAAATTTTCAAAGCATTTTTGCAAATAATATTTCATTTTACTAATAGCTGTACGATTCAATGTGGAAGAATAAAATGGGGAGAAGCCTCAGTACTTTCTTCTTCAGTCCCACGTAAAACACATAGCTTAGGCATATTTTTCCTTTGTTGATGGCTTTTAGAAGTCAGTGTTTAGCTTCCTAAAGTATTCTCCATGCTTTAAATAAAAATCATAACTTCTTCCTATGGCCCTACCTTCCTCTCTGACTGTTCTCATCTGGCATCACTCCTCCACTCTCTTCCTGTTTCTCCAAGACATTAAGCTCATTCCAACCTCAGGGACTTTTCACTTAACCATTTGCTCTGCCTGAAGCACTAACTCCATGTCTTCAAGTGACTGTAGTCTTGTCTTTCAGAGCTCAGCTCAAACATCACCTCTCAGAGAAGCCTCCCTGATCTCTCTAATATTGCCCATTCCTCTATCCTGATTTCCTAGCTCATGATCTGAAATGTCTTCTATGTATTTGTTTAATATGGGTCTCTCCCATTGGAATATGAACTCCAAGACAACTTGAAAAAATGTCAACTTTAGGGTAGATTTCTCTCTGTGCTTAAAAGTTGCATATTTACAATTAGTTTCAAATAATCTATGTGTCGATTTTTTCTTTAATTCAGCAGAAAGTCTTTAATCTAGTTAGTGTAACTGAGATTTTGCCATATAAATGATTTTTTCTTCATCCCATTTGGATTTCAAAGCCACTGATAAACCTTTTTTTGGAGTGATCTTAATGGAATTAATCAAATTTAAGGAGATGTTGACTTAAAACCTTTATTAGTGGAAAGAAAAGAATATTAAAAAAAGGCCAAACCATTGCATCTTGCATCCCTAAAAGGATTATTTTAAATTCATTTTTTGCACTGTTATTATTAAAGCCATTCACTCAACCAGTCACTAGGATTGAACTCTGATTTGAATCGAGGTTTGCAGGGCTTCCATCAAATCCCTGCTAAATCCAACTTCGGAGAGGAGCAGTTCAGTGCAACTGCAGCCAAGGTTAGGAACCTTGGCTCACAACAGTTGGCCTTGAACAGCAGGTACCAATGGCAATTCCATTCACTGAGGACTAGCCAGAGCCAGAAGAAAGGAAGTCGAAATTAGAACAGGCAGATTGCAATCCAATATAGAGAACAAATTCCTACAGGAAGCAAGAGGCCTAATAAGTGATTAGAGAAATGATTAAAACTCTGGAGGGATTACAATCAGGATAAACCCTCCCTGATCCCTGAAGTTCTCAAAGACTGTGTCTGGTTTATCTTTGTAGCTCCTTTTAGTATCTAATACATACTAAGCACTCAAGATATATGCAGTGGACTGAGTAAAAACAAGTGTAGAGAACAGGCCTAACTTGTGTGCTTCATGAGGGTAAGGCCATGTCTTTCTATTCTCCATTGTCTTGTCAGGACTTAGCATAGTCAATAAGATGCTCAGTAAAAGTCTGCTGAATGAAAAACATCAATGGATGAATAAACTGGTCAATGAATGAATGGGCCACGGGGGCCCTGTAGGACTTAAATGAATGGGCCACATGAGCCCTATAGGACTTAAATGCTTGACAACCCTTTATAGGTGGAAATCTGACCTCCAGCCCTATGTTTCCTTCTTGATCTCTATAGTTTCCTTCCAGAAAGCAAAGTATCTTGGCCTCCTTCTTCCATCCCTCTATTATCCCCTCTAAAGCAGAGACTCCTACTTTTGGAGAAATACAGGCACTTTTGAGGTTGCTCTTAACAAAATCTCCCTCCTCATCAACATCACAAAACATTATCATCATTAAGCCACTACCACTTAGTGCTCTGGAAGATGCTCTAGAAAACGCTAGAAAGAGCAGGTTCCTGGGGTCTGGGGGTTAATGGTTTGAAGACACCTAACAGATGTGGCACATGTAGTGCCTGTTCTCTCTGATCCCTTCCCTGCAATTCTCATTCTCCTTGAAAATCCAGTTTGCCTTTTACAAGGAGAAAAAGAGAGCAGTGTTAACAGCAGGCCCACCTCTCGAGTGGCTCCTGCCCCACAAGCCCTGCTGGCTGCTCTTGTGTCCCTGTCTTGCTTTACATGTGGACAGATGTATTTACATGAGGGCAGATTCAAAGTCAGATGATGTAATAGTTTGTTTTGTGTTGTTATAAAGGAATACCTGAGACTGGATAATTTATTTAAAAAAAAAAAAAAAGAGGTTCATTTGGCTTCTGGTTCTACAGGCTGTACCAACATGGCACCAGCATCTACTTGGCTTCTGATGAGGCCGCAGGAAGCTTTTACTTATGGTAGAAGGCAAAGGGAGTGCAGGCATGTCCCATGGTGAAAGAGGGAGCAAGAGAGAGAGGGGAGAGGTGCCAGCTCTTTAAACAACCAGCTGTCTCATGAATAGAGTGAGAACTTGCTCATTACCGTAAGAACAGTGCCAAGCCATTCATGAGGAATCCACCCCCATGACCCAAACACTCTCCACAAGGCCCAACTCCAACAATGGGGTCACATTTCAACAGGTGATTTGGAGGGGACACATCCAAACCACATCAGATGGCATCTGAGACACTGATTTTCTCCCAGGTCTTGCCGTCAGAAGTAGACAATGAGACTCCTGGGAAGTTTGGGGAGGCAGCCCAGTGGGTGGGAAAGGCACTTTCCAGGTTAGGGATAATCATGATCCAGCTGCTATGGCTGAAGAAAGAACTTCACAGAGAGTCCTCTCTCTGGACTTCAACCAGGCTGCACCTCTAAACACTGGAAATGTTCTATGCTTCCATTATCAGTTCTGAAGCCCACAGGGGTCAGGCTACATGACGTAAGGTTCTTCCCAGCTCCTAGAGTCAGATTCTACTCATGCTTGAAAACATCTTATCCTCTGATTATTGGCTCTAGTGGGTCATCTGTCTGGGGCCAAGTCTCTACTAAGATCATAATTTATGAGGACTCCATTTTCAATGTGTTCACTGCTGGAGTAAAGGTTCCAGTTGTGCCCAAAATATATATGCCTTACATTAGAAAAAGTTCACCTTTGTGTGCAACAACATTAGACATACAGGTTCAGGGAGCTCTAAGATGAGAAGTAGAGTGGGACGTATTTGTCTTAAATATGTTTTCTAAAATTAATTGCTAAAATAATTTAATGATAGTGTTAAGGAAAATGTAAAGTTACACATAGTACTATAACAAGCCTAGCTGATATCATATGCATATGTAATTTTTACATGTTTTTGAACGTAATGACTATACATAAGCATTCATTTGCTTTTTCCATGTAATGGTATATACCACATGCATTTCTCCATGTGTCCATGTTGTCTTCGTAAATATTATCTATGTTTTTCTAAAGTAGAAGAGTCTATAAAACTTAAACTGCCTATTAAATAAAGGACTATAAATATAAATCTCTTATAATTCAAAAACTTCTGGGCAATAGGAAAAAATAACATCTGAAATATGCACAATTGGGAGACGGCAGAAGAAAACTGAATAAAGGATATACTAGATGGTCTTAACTAAAAGCATGAGAACTGGATGCTATTAACTAGCTTTAGGACCTCTGGAAAACTCATCTCTTTCATTTGCCTTGGTTTCTTCAACGTGACAAGGAGGGTAGAGTTGGGTGAACTTTAAAATCCCTTCCTGCTTTAAAGTTTTATATTCATTCCTTAAAGGAACTTTCTTCTGAGGAATACAAAGAACTCTGGGTATTTCAACTTACTCCTTAAAGGAGTGGTCCAGTGGAAACACATTGGGTGTGTGCCTCATTCCCCGTTTTTGGGAACTGACCTCCCCAATATGCATAGGATTTAAGTAGCATGTTCCAGGCAGCCATGTTTGTTCAGTGTGGCCTGAACTCCCTAGCCACAGCTGGTAGTTGCAGAAGTGAGTGAAATAATCAGAATTTTCCCCCTGGGAAACTGGAACTGAGATCCTAAAGAGATTCTGTCTCTACCCAGGTTGTTGGACCTGAGACATGAAAAATCAAAACCCATCGGTAACCATCTTTTTGGTCACGTGGCCCAAAGATACAGTGGCAGTTGGTTTGCTGAAAAAGGGGAGCAAGTGGACATGCAAAGAGATGCAGAAATCAAAGACTGACAACTTTCTAATCTATGATTCCTGAGATCGGGTTCAATGAGGTATCCTGTATCCATACAGAGTTCTACCAGAACAATCATCTCCCTTATTTCACTGGTATATCTCACATAGCAAACAGGACTCACAGTTAACAGTCTTTATAAGTATCCTCTATATTACTACACATCTATACCTCTTGGTAATTTTATAAGATAGAAATGCAATAGTATTATTACCTCCATTTATAGAAGAGGAACTGAGGCAATGAGCTTATAAAAAGCCAAATGACACAGAAATACACTGGCTGAGCCAGAACTCAATCCACAGACTCCTGCTTAGCACAAAGGCTCTCTTTGTTAACTATTTCTGACCCTGGAGTTTAACTTCTATTTTACAGTGTGGAAAACCACGAGAAGGCATTTCAGCGTTTTTAGAAATGAACTCATTTTTGAATGAGTTTGGAATTAAGCAACAAGAATCTCAAGGTTTTGAGTTTTGACCCTGCAGTCTATCTTTATGACCCAGAGGGATTCTCTCAGTTCATTCTGATCTCACTGGTAGGGCCCTAGATTCCCAGACCCAAGAAATGGGAATTGGTCTTTTGGTGGTTTTCCCTCAATCCAGCCATAATGAGAGCCCTCTTATGCATGCAGAGATGTTAACAGAGATAGGCAACGTGGAAGCTGGGAAATGAGTCTGGCCAAAATGTTTAAAACATTATAAGGCTAAATATTAGATTAGGACTAATCTGGTAAATTCAGAATACTGCGGGCCAATAGGAACCTTAAAATAGGATAGACAGCTGAAAACATGAGCTTTTTTTGTACTTTGCCTTAATCCACCAACCTATCTGAAGGTCTAATCTATCAGGTATTTAACCATATACCAGAGATACTTCCTTCACTCCTCAGGGGAAGAAGGCAAGGAGAAATTGGTTCCATATGAAATGATGTGATTTCTATTACATTTTGAAATCAAAGCTTACAGGCCCTGCATGTGATAACTGTGTCCACTCATTATACCACCTCTGCCACCAACAAAAACAAAATCCTGACTTCAAAACCAAAGATAGTAGAAAGGGAAATAAATGCAGTCAACACATATCCAGCAGCCAGGGGTCTATGTCCATTTGAAGTTTCATTTCAAAAGGAAGGGAGTGAGAGGATGATAGAAAAAACTCTTGATAATTCTAGTTATTTAATTAAAAGCACAAACCTGAAGAATATTCTTGGGTTTGTCAGTATCAACAGTTTCCCATAAGTGGCAGAGGAAGCTGCTTTGTCAAAGACCCTGAGAAGGCCTTGAAACACACTGGGACAATGATCTACAATTAAGTGTTCTCCAGTGGGTCTCAGTGTGACACATCATAATGGCTCCAAAGGAGCCCTTAAAACCTACTATGTCAATGAGCTCCTCCAAGCATGGGGATTTAGAGTTATGGATTAGACCTCTTAACCCTTCTCCTCCCCTCAAAATACCTTAAAGACCCTTTTCTCCCAGGGGAGGAGTTGTGCTAGCCAGTGTTTGACTAAAAGATCTTTGTGAAGTCACGTTTAGACAGGACATCAAATGAAGTCTCTGTGTTCAGCTGAGATCCTCTGCATGTTGTCCTCAACCAAATTGAGGGGCCAGAACCACAATGGCCCCATGGAAGTGAAGAAGGAGTGTCTTAGGGGTCTCATTTCATTTCTGGATGTGAATGGCTATGTGATCTTGGAAACAACTTCTTTGCTGTTTTCTTGATGCTTTAGTTTGTATACCTGTAAATTACTGATTTGACTAAAAGTAGATTTTGTTTTTCAGCAAAAACAAAAGAATGACAAATCAGATCCTGATCAACCAGTAAGGCACTTCCTTGCTGAACATCAGTCACACTTTGAAAGATGTATGAATTCTTTCAAACCAGCAGGAAAAAACTGGAATCAACTCTGCATTTTCTAAACTGAACAGTTACAGCAACACAAAACAGGTTATCAAAATGGATAATCCCAACCCCTATTTACTTAGAGTGGTGACCATACATCATTATTTTGGAAGGGATTCACTTTCCCAATCATGTTTTGCTAGTGACTCAATGAGCTTCCTTCCCTAAAACACAGACTGCCAGTGGGGGCTCAGAATCTCATATAAGTAGTTACAGATACCAGGTTTAATTTTTTATTTGATTTTTGTACAACATTGTGAATGTAGCCAGCTTTTTATTAAACATTCATTCAAGCTAACTTATGTGCAAATGTGAAATATGATTGTAGGAAAGCATAGCTCCAGAACTTTAAAGATTGTTTTGTGACTTGAAAGCATTAATGACTCCTTTTAAGACCCTAAAACTGCTAGGAGAACAGCTCTGTTACCTGGTCTTATGTTCACACCATCCTATTGGTCTCAAAAGCTCAGTTCATTCCCCACTTGTCGCTAAACAGGCTCCAGGACACAGTACTGTACACAGAATTTGGGAAACTTTTGGGATAATGACTGTAACAGAGCTGGAAATGATTATTTCCCAATAAAAGCGTCCTCATTCCAATGTGCTCATGCCAACAGGCTACTGTAAGGTGGCAAATTATAAGGTACACTTTTCTTGCAAAAATATTCCATCACTCTTCCTTTTCCTTGTATAGCAAGGGAATTCTTTTCATTTTAGAATCATAAAGCTCTTAAACACTGGTTTTAAGATGGAAAAGCAAGTAGGCCTTTTATTAGAAAACTGCTGTTGAGAGCAGCTTTCTTTCCTGGTTACATAAACATCTGCTTTCCCAGAGAGAGGAAAGTCAATGTTTAAAGTCTATTTAAAAAAAGGTAAATGCGAGATTTCACATATACCTTTCAGTAATGGGGGGAAACCTTTAATTTTTATTTTCAGTTGTTTCAATGGCTTTTAAATTTGGCAAGTGCTGCTACACCCCCCTGAAGTGACAGTGGGCCCTCACAGCAGCCCTCCTACCTGAACCCTCAGAAGTGGTACTTACACAGTACAAGTATGTACAAGGCTATACAACATGGAACATATCATAAGTCAGACACTTGGAAAGGTATAGTCAGGACTTTAAAGGCGAGTCATATTGTTTGCAGCGTATAAGACTCAGTTCTGATCAATGTAGAACTTTTCCTATTCCTTGGAATGAGTTGACTCTGAGCTTTATTTATTTATTTATTTATTTATTTATTTATTTATTTGAGACGGAGTTTCGCTCTTGTTACCTAGGCTGGAGTGCAATGGCGTGATCTCGGCTCACCACAACCTCCACCTCCTGGGTTCAGGCAATTCTCCTGCCTCAGCCTCCTGAGTAGCTGGGATTACAGGCACGCGCCACCATGCCCAGCTAATTTTTTGTATTTTTAGTAGAGACAGGGTTTCACCATGTTGACCAGGATGGTCTCGATCTCTTGACCTCATGATCCACCCGCCTCGGCCTCCCAAAGTGCTGGGATTACAGGCGTGAGCCACCGTACCCGGCCTATTTTTATTTTTAAGAGACAGGGTCTTGCTCTGTGGCCCAGCCTGGAGTACATGGCATGATCACAGTTACCTGCAGCCTTGAACTTTTGGGCTCAAGCAATCCTTCTACCTCAGCCTCCCATGTAGCTGGTACTACATGCATGAATCACCACACCCTGTTAAGTTTTCTCTTTTTATGTAGAGGCACTCATTATGTTTCCCAGGCTGATCTTGAACTTCTGACCTAAAGGGTCCTCCTGCGTCAGACTCCCAAAGTACTGCATGAACCACTGTGCCTGGCCAACTCTGACCTTTACAAAGACAAATTTATAGCACACAAGTGTATGCATTCAATTCAACCTTCTGGCCAAATCTAGATTCCTCGATCTAAGAAAGAGCTTGACAAAAGGTCAAGTGTTTTTATTTTTTTGCTTCATTTCTCCTCACTTTTCAAACTTGAAGGTACTGGCTCCGAGATTTCTCAGCTCCACTGTCTCAGCTTCATTTTTCTGTTGGACACTAAGTGGCCAATTCTGCAACTATTATGTAAGTGAGTCACACAACTGAAGAAAACAACCAATTCTTAACAGACAACAGTATCTCAAGCAGGTGAAAAAAAGTCAGTCCAGAATTGACAGCCCTTTGGCAATTTGTCCATTTCTGTAAACCAAGAAGATAAGAAAACCTTTCAACCTAAATAGGTGTGTGAGGGCATTCTTGCATTGCTATAAAGAAATACTTGAGACTGGGTAATTTATAAAGAAAAAAGGTTAAATTGGCTCATAGTTCTGCAGGCTGGACAGGAAGCTTGTGCTGGCATCTGCTTGGCTTCTGGGGAGGCCTCAGAGAGCTTTGGCTCATGGCAGAAGGTGAAGTGGGAACAGTTATGTCACATGGCCAGAGCAGGCACAAAACAGATAAAGAGAAGGGGAGGGAGATACTACACTTTTAAGCAACCAGATCTTGTGAGACCTCATTCGCTAGCTCATGGACAGCACCAGGCCATGAGGGATTCACCCCCATGACCCAAACACCTCCTACTAGGCCCTACCTCCAACGCTGGGGACCACACTTCAACATGAGATTTAGGGGGACAAGTATCTAAGCTATATCAATAGGAAGAAAGAAGAAATTCAGCTGTTAACTGATGAAGAAATAAGCAAGCCTTTAACTACAAGCTCCGCAAGAAGATAATCAAGGCAATTACTAACCCATAACAAAATATCAACATCAACAAACTGGATTTTTTCTTTAATGACTGGATGTGTACTTTGGATATCAATATATTTCAGGTGACTGAGTTGACATAACAATCTAAGTAGTCCTCTGGGGATTCACTTCATAATTTTCATAGCCAGAAGAATGTTGTGCACGTTAGGTCTTCCTAATAGCTAAAACATGGCCGTATATTTAAAACTGCTTCTTTTACTCAAATAGGTTTTGGAGCCTACAAATGCCCACTTATTTCTGGGTTTGAAATCAGAGAATCACCATTCATCCTCCAAACCAATTGATTACAAAGTTCTGTCAACTTAAAAGTCCTCTGAAATTCACGCATCTTTTCTGTTATCACTGCTCTGTCCCATGCATGCTCACATCACCTCATTTCAGGAACACTGCTTTTCTCTAGATACATCCCTTTGCCTCAAGCAAGAACAACTTGAATCCATTGTAGACACTGCCCCCTAGATTAATCTGCCTACAATAATATCACCAGCATCATGTCACTGTTAGCCTTGGAAACCTTTGAAGGCTTCCCAGAATACAGCCATCTTCTGATGCCTCCCATATGTTGATCTAAGTTTCCTGAATTTTCTGTTTCAGCCAGATAGCCTAGCACACTAAACCTACTGCACATTACCTTATTTCCACTCTCATATGGAATTCTACCTAACCGGAATGACCTCTTTCCATCTGTCTGTCCATGTCTTATAAAACTAACTCCATAAAATTAATAAGAGGCCACAAGGTTATAACTGTGAGAAGGACTTGAAGTCTGCTAAGGTATGGGCATAAACCATAACCAGTTCTTGTTTCCTAACTTTCTTTTCTTTGCTTTCTATAATTGCTTACAGTTCTTTAGAAAATAAACTAAGCTCTTTACAAATAAAAAAACTAAGTCTATATTTCACCTTTCTTCCAATAGAGTCATATCGCTGATGGTTACAGATTTGTAACTTCTCCCATTGCTTCATAGATATCATCACTATCGTAAAATCCAAGACTGGTGTTTGAGGCATTTTTCAGACTTTGCATTCTGATAAGCCAATGAGGCCATCCAGATCTGTGACCCATACCAAGAAACCAACTCACCAGCTCCGTGAGCTCCACCCAGACTCAGGCACAAAGACAGTTTTGATGCCCATGCTATTTCATACCCACCCAATCAGCAGTATCCATTACCTAGCCCCGTGCCCACCAAATTTCCTTCATAAGCCTAGCTTCCAAATTCTTGGGAAGGCGAATTTGAGAAATATCTCCCATCTCCTCACTTGGCTGGCCCTGGGATTATTAAATTCTTTCTCTGCTGCAACACCACTCTCAGTGCATTGGATTTTCTGTGCAGCAGGCAAGAAGTACCCATTGGGCTGTAACAAATTGCAGTTTCACTTAGACAACTTAAAAAATCCATCTTTTCCCTAAGATCTTATGCACGTAGCTTCAAACAACCTCATTGTATTTGGAACTTGCTAATGAAATGATTTGATTACCTCTCCTGGCTCTGTGGGGTCCACTGGCATTTTCTCAGAGATCTACTGGTTGTATAAGAATTTTTGCATTTTACACTTTCAATTCAGTGATAACCTAAAATAATGACTTTACCAGTTACATAAACCAGATTTCTCCTTTGCATTGAAATTTCTAAATTAAAAGGCATTTTCATGGAATAATACTTCAGTTTGTTAATATTTTAAGGATTATAACAGTCTCTATGAGCCCCTACTATTAGAAGAATTCAAGAAGTTTTTTTCTAAAGGAAATTTGTAAATGCATTTGACAATCATATATTGCCATGTAGCATATCTTTCCTAGTGTTGTCTTGAACTGTTCTTTAAATCTTTCATTAGAGTTTTACTTTTCATGTTTTCAGTGTCAAATCTTCCCAAACAGATAGTATACTCTCTGGGGATAGGGTTTATGTCTTAGATTTCTTTCGATTCCTGATACAGTAAACATAATCTTGAAAAGAGGAAGTGCTTGGTCAAAACTGGTTGGTTTGGTTTTTACCATAAAGGCCTAATGTAGTCTACATTGCATGTCAGAGGAAAAACAAACAAACAAAAAAATGAAGACTAAGTTTCACTAGATATCCAACTGAAAGAGAACACTCAAATTGTCCAAATGTTCCTCAGCTTCACCAGGATGCGACTCTTTGAGGCATTCCCATATAGCTATAAGGGCTGTCAGATAATGCTTTTTATACAACCAAGTCTTTATTTTACCTTTCTTCAAACAGACACTAAAAATCAAGACTGTTTATTAGTAGTAGGCAGTATAGTTGAAGCACTTCTTTCTCATAACTGGTAACAGGAACTAGGAAAAAAAATGTTGAATTCTATCTGTTCTTAACATTTCTGGCAAATCCTTAATCTAGTTAAATTCACGCTATTGTAGACAGAATTCTAGAACTATCACTCATCTGCCATTTGAACAAGGTGGCCCTGTGTGTCATTCTAGACTTTATTAGTAGAGAACTGAAGTCTGCAGGAGATGTCAAGGTGACAGGATAAGGTGGAAAAGAGAACCCCGAAATGAGATTTTCTCACTTGAGAACTGGGAGAGGACTGGAAGATCAATCAGTCGCAATCCACACACAGGCTCAACTGGTTACTTTAAATATTTTCTCATGCAGGTGTTGAGGAGTTGAATTATATAGATCTACAAAGTTTACTTTATTGCATGAGTTAAAAATTTGAGCAGTAATCGACAACAGAGACCAATAAAAATGAAGTCACAGACCAATTTAGTAGAAGAAAGAATATTCTTTAATCAGTGCTTTTCTCACTGTTGCTACCTAGAGACAGGTATGGGATCAACTGAGGAAGTCTATGGCATTCAATTTTTGATGGGATATTAGCTAATCCTGTGGTTCAGTAAACATCAATCTCCCCATCAACACAGAAAGATACCTGTGGAGTTTAATGTACAGCACAAAATCAGGACTGGAAGTCACCTGGATTTTTCAAACCAGTAACAGAGTTGTACATACATAAATACATACACAGCTTACATTTTAAAAGATCATTCCAAAGAATGTGTTAAGATCATGGAAGAAGGTAGGAAGAGAGTTATAGGAACCAATGATGAACACTTTGCAAAATAGCCTGTCTTTATGGCCCATCTTTCAACTAGGAAAAAGGGGGCTCATGGGAAGAAGTAGGAGAATAACTAAAGCTAGGGCAAAGTAAGGAAGCTTTTCTTCCTCCATGAACTGTTCTTTGTTCAGGGACTACTGCATGTTCAGCACAAAAGTTAATTAACACACAGCACACTGCTGCCTGGAACGCCTTACATAATTACACCTGGAGTCTAATTAGGTAACTCTCAACTATCCCTTGTCTAAATCATCCAAGCTACAAATCTCTCAGTGTGGCTAGCATTCATTTAGTGAGGCCTGTGACATGCTTGTGAAATTAAAAAGTTGTCACTTCTAACATGTGGGATACACTAACAGCCTAAATGAGATTTCCCATATGGTTTTCATGCAGAAAGTGAAGCTGGAGAGAAAGTAGAATCTTTCTGGATTCCTTTGTGTTGCCTACAGATTCCAGAACACCATACCAGGTAGAATCATATTTTATTGACAATACTGTCAGGCAATTACTAAGGTATTTGTGCTGTTATTTAATTTTAATAGGTTGATATAATGTTAATATTGATAATTCTGAGTTGATAAGATTATGGTAAATTTAAATTTTTTTCTTCATATTTTTCTAGAATTTTCCAAGCTTTCTATAATGAAGATATATCTTTATACTAATAACAATGTAGGGAGAAGAAAAATTGGTAAAGGACTCCTCTTTATAAAATGATCCCATCTTTGTATTAATGACTACTGCAAAATATGTAGCAAATAATTATTAAAATTTAATATAATTTTAAATACTGTATATACTGTATACAATAAAATACCAATCTACATCAAAAGTTTTCATTTATCTAATCAAACTGAACAAATGTACAAGATATGCTATAAATTACTTCCAAGAATGTACAACTTGGTAAAATGGGGTATAGATTTTAGTGACATGAAAAGAGTTTTATAATCAGTAGTATCATTTAACAATAGTTAATGTTAATAGTTAAGTTTCTCCTTTTTCTTTGACTACTTTTTGCAAGTGACACCATAAATCACCCTTGAGATTTGTCACTTGGCTTGGCACATCTTTGTTATCAAGTGAAAATGACCAAAAGGAACACCTTGTTACCAAATCTGTTCATTATATGGGCAGGTTCAAGAGAGCCGAACTCCACCCAACCTATTCTGAAAACGAGTGGGAGGAGGAGGGAGGATCATGGAGAGTGAGAAACAGAACTTAATTAGTTGCAATGCCTGGGTCCACTGCTATAATCAGTGAAGCTACCCAACTGGTGGGCCAAGCCAAAGCGATCAGAAACAGGTCTACTATTGCCAAGCTTGCACTCTGCCTGCAGCGACTGTCAACTAATGATAGATTAGACAAATCTGATTGCTCTATCAAAACATTCATCTCAAATCTTGATTAGTAAGCCTATTGAATTATGATTAATTCACAAGGGTGCTGCTGACAGATAAGATACTTTATCTAACAATGTGTACTAGTTGCTTTGCCTGGGGCAAAAATTTTACAAAAGCCCCCCAAAACAAAACAAAAAAACCCACAAGCTCCGGAAGTTGCTAGTAAAATAAACAGTATCAAGTATTGCACATTGAGAAAAATAATGAGGCTACATGCACCATTTAATTTAATAAAGAGCTTGTTTGTGAGAACTCAGTCTTGATACAAAAAACAAGAGGGACTTAGGGAGAGAAATACAGTGAGAACAATACACTGTAAACAAGAGTACAGCCTCTGCCTTTTCAGCAAGGAGTATGTAAGAGACATTCACTCCAGGATTGCTTCAGGGGGTACCACTCTCCGATTTGGCTACATCCCAGTTACTCAGGCCAGAGGCAGAGCGGAACTTGCATGCTTTTTGCAACTTACCATCCAATTACTATTCTTGTCTCTGGGATGAAGACATCTGTGCATAGAAATATTCAGCAGACCTAAACTCATGGGATTTTCAGAAAGCAGATTTTTTTTTTTTTTTTTTAATCTTTAGGGAATAAAGTGATGGGGAGGAGGGAATGTAGAAGAAAGGAAGTATTTTACTTTTCTAAGAAAAGGCATAAAAATGAGGGTTTCTAATGTCCTTTTTTCCTTTAGCTTTATCTGAAGCACAAAAACATTCAATGTGATGTATGCTAGTTTTAGTATAGTACACAGCTATGACTCAGGAAAAACCGAATCAGTATTACTCATTCTCTTATCAAGCCAGCTCATGGGGCCTGAACCTAAACCTGTCATTCCATTCGTGGCTTTGCCAACCCCCAAAATTCAGCTATGGTTGTTAGGGTTTGGGTTGGGTTGCTGGGACAGTCAGAGGATGCTAAGTACTCAAAATCTTGTGTAATTTTAGATGGTATCATTATCTTATCCTGACCTTATGATTTTACAAAAAGCCTAATGTCCTATAATCATGTTTCTCTTTAGCTGGTATTAACCTTTCGGTGACTTCTCTCTTCTCTCTCTCTGTCTCTCTCTCGCACTCTCATAACTATCCTGTTAATCAATTGTGCACTGCAGATGGGGTCAAGGAAATCTACTTCCTCCTTTGATAGCCTCCAATGTTTCTACTCTTGGGGATAAAAATGCTTTAAATGGAGTTATATTCTAGGAAAATCAATATATGATTACTGCAAAGATTTGTATTGATTGTGTGTTGCATTGCAAAAAGGCTAAAGAAAAATGGCATGGCACATTTTCCTTCCATTCCTACTCCACAGAGTTTGTTGTGAATGTTTTGGGCAAGAAGAAAATGTTGGAACTTTATTTAATGACCTAAAGTTTTCATCATTCACTCCACTTACTTTTTTCTCTACCCTGGAAAGTGCTTCATTATGACTCTCCTGGCTTCTCATCTATTACTGGCCGACATCAGGGGCCGCCAGGAGAGTTCACAGAGCTGAAGACTGTCTCCTTCACACAAGAGAGCTGTGCCAGAAACGGCAGGTTGCTTTCCTAACATCCATTCTTCCCTTTCCACTCCCTAACAGAGGCCTGGTTTTGTTGAGAGCAGCAATGTACCCTGTTGAAAAATGCTTCTCAGTTTTCCCTTACCTATAGGTGTGACTATGTGATTAGGTTTTAGGTAACAGAGTCTAGGTACAGATTGTTGGGCAAGGCTTCTGGGGAAGTTCCTTAAAAAGGGGTTAGGGGTTGGCTCAACTGCCAGGCACATTTTACCCTTCCCTCCCTTTCTTCCTTCTGTATCTGTAATGTAGGTGAGCAGATAGGAGCCACGGCAGTTCTTTTGTGACCATGAGGAAAAAGTGAAGCTAGAAGCAAGTCAAAGTAGAGCAGAACATAAAGATCAAAGGGGCCATGAATACTGGAGATGTTGTGGGGCCGCCAGAATCACCCTATTCTTTGTGAACTTCTTTCAGATGAAGGAAAATAAATCCCGATATTGTTTAAGTTACTGTTTTTCAGGTCTCTGATATTTGCAGCCAAACATGAGACATTTCTCCTGAATTATATGAAATGCCTAATTATATGTGTTCTCAATGTCATTCTGACTAGTAAAAATAAGTAACTTTTTTTTTGAGCCGGAGTCTCGCTCTGTCACCCAGGTTGGATCTCAGCTCACTGCAATCTTTGCCTCCCACCTTCAAGTAATTATCCTGCCTCAGCCTCCCAAGTAGCTGGGATTACAGGCACCTACCACCATGCCTGGCTAATTTTTGTATTTTTAATAGCTAAAATACAAAAATCTGTATTTTATCTACTAAAATACAGTAGGATTTCACCATGTTGGCTAGACTAGTCTCAAACTCCTGACCTCAGGTGATCTGCCTGCCTCAGCCTCCCAAAGTACTGGGCTTACAGGCATGAGCCACCACGCCCTGGCCAATTTATTTTTTTTTGAGAAGGAGTCTCATTCTATCACCCAGGTTGGAGGGCAGTGGCACAATCCCAGTTCACTGTAACCTCTGCCTCCTGGGTTGAAGCAATCCTCCCACCTCAGCCTCCCAAGTAGCTGCGATTACAAGCCTGCGTCACCATGCTCAGCTAATTTTTGTATTTTTAGTAGAGACAAGATTTCACCATGTTGGCCAGGCTGGTCTCAAACTCCTGACCTCAAGTGATCCTCCCACCTTGGCACCCCAAAGTGCTGGGATTATAGGTGTGAGCCACTACACCCGGTCAAAAATAATTCACATTTATCTCTAGGGCAAATGTCATAAGCAGAGGTTAGTGGGTGACCCAAATCCTTCAAGGTATCTACAATCATTTAGTTGTTTTCCCAATCACTAGCGTTGAGAATACTGTAGCAGTACGGTCTTTAAGAAGTTCAGTGTACCTTTGTGATTTTTAGCTGTCCAGCCTCCATTTCCCTGTCTTCTGGTAACAATAGTGCTCCAATTTCTTCTGGGAAATTTCTTCCCCTATAGTGTGCAGTCTTAGTGGGATTGTCATCAAGGGGCTCTGGCCTCCCCTAATCTAGGAGCAGGTACAAGATCCAGACTAAACCCCACCAGACGTTGATTAAGGCTTCAAGGCCCAGATGATTCTGGAATAAAAGCTGTTTTATTATAAATTAAGAGATGGACTTTCTAAAAGCCTCTACTTTACAGACTGAACATTCCTTACTATGAAGTTCTTCCTAATGGCTCATTGCCTAAGCGATTTACATTTTTCATTGAATACAGAAGTTGCTGATTATAAAATCTATTGACTACTTAGCTCCAATGAACTATTACAACATTTCCTCTAAAAACTGCAGCTTAAATAGTAGGTAATATTAAACTGGGTGAAAAATTAAATTTTGGTAATAATAACAGCTTACCTTTATGGAGTGTTTCCTTTGTGGTAGACACTACTCCCCGATATTTAAATATGTAAACTAATATAATACCTATAATAACCTATGAATTAAGCACTGTTATTATTCCCTTTATTCAGATAGGAAAACTGAGGGAGGGTGGTTAAGTAATTTGCCCAATGCCATGTAGTTGAAGAGTCAGCTTAATTCTCAAAGCTACTGTGATAAAATTGTATACTCCTCTGTCGCTGGTGGCAATAGAAACTAATATAAAACCAGCCCAGAAATGTATTTTGGTAATGTATGGTAAGAGCCATATAAACACTTATATCTTTTACTTAATAATTCCATTTGTAATAATATATTCAAAAGAAACTAATTGAAGAAAACAGAGATTTTTATTGCAGCATTACTGGTAATAGCAAACTAAGTAGAAGTAACCTATCTTCAATAATGGGGAATAATTAAATCCAAAATAGTATAGAAACAATGCATTATCACTCAATCTTTAAAATGCATAATTATAAAATTATAAAGCAACACAAGAAACAACGTGGCATTAAATAAGAAAGCATGATACAAAATTACATGTATTCAACAACGATACCTAAATTAACCCACATATTCCTATGGTCGATGGCTGGAAATTAATTCTCAAGATAAAAATAGCTGTATTAGGAGTGGGGGACAATGGGGGAAGTCCCACTCCCGCATTTTCTCTATTATTTTCAAATCAAAAATCAAAAACGGGAACAATAAAGTGGAAATATGCTTTCAAGAAAGGAAGAGAAATCGCATGAAGTTCCCAATGCCCCAGCATGCATTTGGATCTTGATTGGGAAAGCCCATCGTTCCCCCTTCATTGTAAATTAACGAGAATGCTACGAAGGAAGGGAAGCTTAGCAACGCAAGGCTCTTTATCCAGTCAAGGTAAATGAAGTTGGGCTGGTCAGAAGAGTAAATAAGATTAGTTATGAGCTCCAGGTCATCCACTCAGGGAGGTCAGCGAGTGTGAGATTATTATCCTTGGTAGAAGAGCAGCAAAATAGCATTAAGGAATAAATTAATGAAAACGGTAGAAGATTATTTGAACGAAAGCCCTAATCAGTTTAGAGATTTCACTCAACTGCTCTACTGGCCATCAGTCAAGCTCACAAAACAAATATGCTTGTTCTCTTAAGTAATTCCAGGAGATCTCCCTTTCTTGCTTCAAAGACATCCAATCTAGGGAAAGCCATGAATAAAGTTACCCTGGTTTGCTGTTACACCTCATACAAAACCCACTCAAGCATCAAGGTGCACACTACAGCAGACTACTTACAAAAGATGCATAATTGCTAGTCCTGTTTGGCCTTTGATTCTGAACAGAACATTATTCCATATCCATTCAGAAACACTGAATTCACCAATGTGCAAACTGCATATTTTATTAAATAAACACAAACTAGGAGATAATGACATACATTTGTTTTCATTACAAGTAGTAATGCAATATTTCTCCAAGGCTTACTGCATTAACATTTCTCTCCACGTTTCAAATGCCTTTGAACTTTCTGAAAAGCTACATCTGTTAGCTCCCGTGTATACAGCAGAAAGTTACCGAGTGAATTAAGTTTTAATATAAATTGCTTTGTTCACTATTAAGATTGATGTTGGACACACTGTACTGTAAGTTGCAAACTGCAATTACAATTCGTTGCAATTATCTTTGGTTGTTAATAGCGCAAGATAGCATGTCACTTTCTACCAAGTGTATAATTTATCATTTGTAGGTTTTTTTTTTTTGTGAACTCTTGTGGTATTCCAAATGTATAATCTTGTTGTATTTATTTCCCAGTGGTCCAACAAAATGCACAGCAAGTGCTGACTAGAACAAACTAAAAAGCACTGCTATTGACAAGCCGTCACTTGAGCAGTAATGAACATTCAGCCTCCACTTTCACCTCAACACACCAGCAGCTTTAATTTATGATAAAGCAAAGGAGAGACAACCTCCAGGTTTATTATCCCCTCACTGCTGTTTCAAATAAAGTAATTAGAAGGTCAAGAGACAGGTCTGGAAAGCCAAATACAAATGCAACCCTTCTGTACAGACATTAAAAAAAAAAGACTAGTGTGTTCAAAGAGCATTTTATCCATCTTTCTTCTTCAGAGCAGGGCAAGTCAGTTGTTGTTGTTTTTTAATACTACCGTAACCAATCAGAAACAGTGGCAGCACGGTTCTTTCACTGTCTAATTTACTCCATATGGACTAGGAGCAGCACATCTAGGAGACGCTGTCCTTAAGAGAACATGACTTGACTAGTTCCAAAAACTGCTCTCAACTGTAGACTTATGGCAGGTGATCAGACGTTTCTTTTTGTTTTTTGTCTTTTCTTTCAAAAAAGAAAACTCAGGTGAAGTGATGGAAAGGTTCTAGAGAAATCCTACTGGTATAACAGTAGCCAACAAATAAATAGAAATTTCTTTGAAAACATTTGCCTTTAAAATTTTTCTTGAAAAAAATACCCAAGGAAAAGGGGTTGGCTGGGAGAAAAATTGCCCTTTTAATATGTTTTCTTTTCAGTGATGGAAGAAACAATTATAATAAACTAGCATATTGTCTTGAAGAAACTACCTATAATATCATATTTCTTTCTTTCTTTCTTTCTTTTTTTTTTTTATTTTTTATTTATTTATTTTTTTTTTTTTATTGCATTTTAGGTTTTGGGGTACATGTGAAAAACATGCAAGGTTGTTGCTTAGGTGCATACGTGGCAGTGTGATTTGCTGCCTTCCTCCCCTTCACCCATATCTGGCATTTCTCCCCATGCTATCCCTCCCCAATTCCCCACCCCCCCGCTGTCCCCCCCACTCCCCCACAACAGACCCCCATGTATAGTGCTCCCCTCCCTGTGTCCATGTGTTCTCCTTGTTCAACACCCGCCTATGAGTGAGAACATGTGGTGTTTGATTTTGTGTTCTTGTGTCAGTTTGCTGAGAATGATGGTTTCCAGGTTCATCCATGTCCCTACAAAGGACGCGAACTCCTCGTTTTTAATGGCTGCATAATATTCCATGGTGTATATGTGCCACATTTTTCCTGTCCAGTCTATCATCGATGGGCATTTGGGTTGGTTCCAGGTCTTTGCTATTGTAAACTGTGCTGCAATGAACATTCGTGTGCATGTGTCCTTATAGTAGAACGATTTATAATCCTTTGGATATATGCCCAGTAATGGGATTGCTGGGTCAAATGGAATTTCTATTTCTAGGTCCTTGAGGAATCGCCACACTGTTTTCCACAATGGTTGAACTAATTTACACTCCCACCAACAGTGTAAAAGTGTTCCTATTTCTCCACATCCTCTCCAGCATCTGTTGTCTCCAGATTTTTTAATGATTGCCATTCTAACTGGTGTGAGATGGTATCTCAATGTAGTTTTGATTTGCATTTCTCTAATGGCCAGTGATGATGAGCATTTTTTCATATGCTTGTTGGCCTCATGTATGTCTTCTTTTGTAAAGTATCTGTTCATGTCCTTCGCCCACTTTTGAATGGGCTTGTTTGTTTTTTTCTTGTAAATCTTTTTTAGCTCGTTGTAAATTCTGGATATCAGCCCTTTGTCAGATGGGTAGGCTGCAAAAATTTTTTCCCATTCTGTTGGTTGCCGATTCACTCTATTGACTGTTTCTTTTGCTGTGCAGAAGCTGTGGAGTTTGATTAGGTCCCATTTGTCTATTTTGGCTTTTGTTGCCAATGCTTTTGGTGTTTTGGTCATGAAGTCCTTGCCTACGCCTATGTCCTGAATGGTTTTGCCTAGGTTTCCTTCTAGTGTTTTTATGGTGTTAGGTCTTATGTTTAAGTCTTTAATCCATCTGGAGTCAATTTTAGTGTAAGGTGTCAGGAAGGGGTCCATTTTCTGCTTTCTGCATATGGCTAGCCAGTTTTCCCAACACCACTTATTGAACAGGGAATCCTTTCCCCATTGCTTGTTTTTATCAGGTTTGTCAAAGATCAGGTGGTTGTAGATATGTTGTGTTGCCTCCGATGCCTCTGTTCTGTTCCATTGGTCTATATCTCTGTTTTGGTACCAGTACCATGCTGTTTTGATTACTGTAGCCTTGTAGTAGAGTTTGATGTCTGGTAGTGTGATGCCTCCTGCTTTGTTCTTTTTGCTTAGAATTGACTTGGCTATGCGGGCTCTCTTTTGGTTCCATATGAAGTTTAAGGTGGTTTTTTCCAGTTCTGTGAAGAAGGTCATTGGTAGCTTGATGGGGATAGCATTGAATCTGTATATTACTTTGGGCAGTATGGCCATTTTCACGATATTAATTCTTCCTAACCATGTACATGGAATGTTTCTCCATCTGTTTGTGTCCTCTCTTATTTCGTTGAGCAGTGATTTGTAGTTCTCCTTGAAGAGGTCCTTTACATTCCTTGTTAGTTGTATTCCTAGGTATTTTATTCTCTTTGTAGCGATTGTGAATGGCAGTTCGTTCTTGATTTGGCTCTCTTTAAGTCTGTTATTGGTGTATAGGAACGCTTGTGATTTTTGCACATTGATTTTGTATCCTGAGACTTTGCTGAAGTTGCTTATCAGTTTCAGGAGCTTTTGGGCTGAGATGAGGGGGTCTTCTAGATATACAATCATGTCGTCTGCAAATAGAGACAATTTGACTTCCTCCTTTCCTAATTGAATACCCTTTATTTCTTTTTCTTGCCTGATTGCTCTGGCTAGAACTTCCAGTACTATATTGAATAGGAGTGGTGAGAGAGGGCATCCTTGTCTAGTGCCCGATTTCAAAGGGAATGCTTCCAGTTTTTGCCCGTTCAGTATGATATTGGCTGTCGGTTTGTCGTAAATAGCTTTTATTATTTTGAGATACGTTCCATCGATACCTAGTTTATTGAGGGTTTTTAGCATAAAGGGCTGTTGAATTTTGTCGAAGGCCTTCTCTGCATCAATTGAGATAATCATGTGGTTTTTGTCTTTGGTTCTGTTTATGTGGTGAATTACATTTATAGACTTGCGTATGTTGAACCAGCCTTGCATCCCCGGGATGAATCCTACTTGATCATGGTGGATAAGCTTTTTGATGTGCTGTTGTAATCGGCTTGCCATTATTTTATTGAAGATTTTTGCATCTATGTTCATCATGGATATTGGCCTGTAGTTTTCTTTTCTTGTTGAGTCTCTGCCAGGTTTTGGTATTAGGATGATGTTGGTCTCATAAAATGATTTTGGAAGGATTCCCTCTTTTTGGATTATTTGGAATAGTTTCAGTAGGAATGGTATCAGTTCCTCTTTGTATGTCTGGTAGAATTCGGCTGTGAACCCATCTGGGCCTGGGCTTTTTTTGGGTGGTAGGCTCTTAATTGCTGCCTCGACTTCAGACCTTGTTATTGGTCTATTCAGGGTTTCGACTTCTTCCTGGTTTAGGCTTGGCAGGAGGCAGCTGTCCAGGAATTTATCCATTTCCTCCAGGTTTTCTAATTTATGTGCATAGAGTTGTTTGTAATAATCTCTGATGATGGTTTGAATTTCTGTGGAATCTGTGGTGATATCGCCTTTGTCATTTTTTATTGCATCTATTTGGTTATTCTCTCTTTTCTTTTTTATTAGTCTGGCTAGTGGTCTGTCTATTTTGTTGATCTTTTCAAAAAACCAGCTCCTGGATTTATTGATTTTTTGAAGGGTTTTTCGTGTCTCTATCTCCTTCAATTCTGCTTTGATCTTAGTTATTTCTTGTCTTCTGCTAGGTTTTGAGTTTTTTTGATCTTGCTCCTCTAGCTCTTTCAATTTTGACGATAGGGTGTCAATTTTAGATCTCTCCTTTCTTCTCATGTGGGCACTTATTGCTATATATTTTCCTCTAGAGACTGCTTTAAATGTGTCCCAGAGATTCTGGTATGTGGTGTCTTCATTCTCGTTGGTTTCGAAGAACGTCTTTATTTCTGCCTTCATTTCATTGTTTATCCAGTCAACATTCAGGAGAAAGTTGTTCATTTTCCATGAGGCTGTGCGGTTCTGGGTTGGTTTCTGAATTCTGAGTTCTAACTTGATTGCACTGTGGTCTGAGAGACTGTTTGTTATGGTTTCCGTTCTTTTGCATTTGCTGAGGAGTGATTTACTTCCAATTATGTGGTCAATTTTAGAGTAGGTGTGATGTGGTGCTGAGAAGAATGTATATTCTGTGGATTTGGGGTGGAGAGTTCTGTAAATGTCTATTAGGTTTGCTTGTTCCAGGTCTGAGTTCAAGTCCTGGATATCCTTGTTAATTTTCTGTCTCGTTGATCTGTCTAATATTGACAGTGGTGTGTTGAAGTCTCCCACTATTATTGTGTGGGAGTCTAAGTCTCTTTGTAAGTCTTTAAGAACTTGCCTTATGTATCTGGGTGCTCCTGTATTAGGTGCATATATATTTAGGATCGTTAGCTCTTCTTGCTGCATTGATCCTTTTACCATTATGTAATGTCCTTCTTTGTCTCTTTTGATCTTTGTTGCTTTAAAGTCTATTTTATCAGAGATGAGAATTGCAACTCCTGCTTTTTTTTGCTGTCCATTTGCTTGGTAAATCTTCCTCCATCCCTTTATTTTGAGCCTTTGTGTATCCTTGCATGCGAGATGGGTTTCCTGGATACAGCACACTGATGGGTTTTGGCTTTTTATCCAATTTGCCAGTCTGTGTCTTTTGATTGGGGCATTTAGTCCGTTTACATTTAGGGTTAATATTGTTATGTGTGAATTCAATCCTGTCATTTTGGTGCTAGGTGGCTGTTTTGCCCTTTGGTTGATGCAGATTCTTCATTGTGTTGATGCTCTTTACCTTTTCGTGTGTTTTTGGAGTGGCTGGTACTGGTTGTTCTTTTCTATGTGTAGTGCCTCCTTCAGGAGTTCTTGTAGAGCTGGTCTGGTGGTGATGAACTCTCTGAGTTCTTGCTTGTTCACAAAGGATTTTATTTTTCCTTCACTTATGAAGCTTAGTTTGGCTGGATACGAAATTCTGGGTTGAAAGTTCTTTTCCTTAAGGATGTTGAATATCGGCCCCCACTCTCTTCTGGCCTGTAGGGTTTCTGCTGAGAGATCTGCAGTGAGTCTGATGGGCTTCCCTTTGTGGGTAACCCGACCTTTCTCTCTGGCTGCCCTTAGTATTTTCTCCTTCATTTCAACCCTGGTGAATCTGATGATTATGTGTCTTGGGGTTGCTCTTCTAGAGGAGTATCTTTGTGGTGTTCTCTGTATTTCCTGGACTTGAATCTCGGCCTGCCTTGTTAGGTTGGGGAAGTTTTCCTGGATAATATCCTGAAGAGTATTTTCCAGCTTGGATGCATTCTCTTCGTCACATTCAGGTACACCTATCAAACGTAGATTAGGTCTTTTCACATAGTCCCATATTTCTTGTTGACTTTGTTCATTCCTTTTTACCCTGTTTTCTCTAATCTTGCCTTCTCGTTTTATTTCATTGAGTTGATCTTCGACCTCTGATATCCTTTCTTCTGCTTGGTCAATTCGGCTGTTGAAACTTGTGCATGCTTCACGAAGTTCTCGTGTTGTGTTTTTCAGCTCCATCAATTCGCTCATATTCCTCTCTAAGTTGTCCATTCTTGTTAGCATTTCGTCAAGTCTTTTTTCAAGGTTCTTAGTTTCTTTGCATTGGGTTAGAACATGTTCTTTTAGCTCACGGAAGTTTCTTATTATCCACTTTCTGAAAGCTGATTCTGTCATTTCATCACACTCATTCTCCGTCCAGTCTTGTTCCCTTGCTGGTGGGGAGTTGTGATCCCTTGTAGGAGAAGTGTTCTGGTTTTGGGTGTTTTCATCCTTTTTGCGCTGGTTTCTTCCCATCTTTGTGGATTTTTCCACCTGCTGACTTTGTAGTTGTTGTCTTTCTGATTTTGGTAATTTTAAGTCTGCTGTGGCAGAACTCATAAACCCCCTGCTCTTCCCCCGAGGTGTTCTGTCCCAGGGAGTTACTGTTTTCTGATGTTCCCCTGTGCGGTTGCTGTTTTCCCTGCCCACAAGGTGGCAGCCTAGTCACACTCAGGTTGCAGAGGCTTCGCTAAGCTGCTGTGGGCTCCACCCAGCTTCCGTGTGAACTTCTGGGTGTAGTTAGAACTGCTTCCGCTATGTTGGCCCGCCCCTGTAGTGACGGAGTCTCTGTAGTGGCGGATTGCCTTGGTACAGAACAGCAGGGTGCCTATGGAGAACGCCCCTCCTCCACAGAGCTGGACCGTCCCGGTTTCAGTTGTGTTTCAGGTCTTCTTGCTGGGTAAGAGGGGACACCGTCTCATCCGATCTGCCTCCGGAGCCGCTGCGTTGGCTAAAGCCGCGGCTCTGAGATTCGTGGCGCTGGCCTGGCTCCCCGTTTCAGCTCCCCTTGCTGGCTTATAGGGGACTCAGACTCTCTCACTTTATACAGTGAGCCGTTGCCTCAGGGTGCCGGCCCAGCGGCTGCGCCGTTCAAGCCAGCGGCGCCAGCGGCGCTGGCGACCCGTGTGACTTCTCTGCGTGTGAATCTCCTGTTCTGTGGTCAGTAAAAATCAGTCTGGAAATACGGCGTCCACTCACCCTCTGTGCTTTCTCTCGGAGCTGCATTCCCGAGTTCCTCCTAAGCGGCCATCTTGGATCCACACTCTCTTTCTTTCTTTTTTTGAGATGGAGTCTCTCTGTGTCGCCAGGCTGGAGTGCAGTGGCGCCATCTCGGCTCACTGCAACCTCCACCTCCCAGGTTCAAGCCATTCTCCTGCTTCAGCCTCCAGAGTAGCTGGGACTACAGGTGTTTGCCACCATGCTCAGCTAATTTTTCTATTTTTAGTAGAGACGGGGTTTCACCATGTTGGCCAGGATGGTCTCCATCTCTTGACCTCGTGATCCACCACCTGCCTCAGCCTTCCAAAGTGCTGGGATTACAGGCGTGAGCCACCGTGCCTGGCCTAATATCATATTTCATTTTAAAGGCTCCTAATTTTTCATGATTGTGTTCTGCTTTTACGTTCCTCTGTTTTCTCCTACATAAGAATAACACCACCAGAGTCGGGTGTGGTGGCTCATGCCTATAATCCCATCACTTTGGGAGGCCAAGGTGGGTGGATCACGAGGTCAGGAGTTCCAGACCAACCTGATCAGCATGATGAAACCCTGTCTCTACTGAAAATACAATGAGGCAAGAGAATTGCTTGAACCCAGAGGCGGAGGCTGCAGTAAGCCGAGATTGCGGCACTGCACTCCAGCCTGGGTGACAGAGTGAGACTCTGTCTCAAAAAAAAGAATACCACCACTCAAAAATTCCTTGTAAACGTCATGTAACCTAAGAGACCTTGGCTATGTATCCAGCCCACCCTCTGACGAGTAAGTTAAGACAATTGTAAGGGCCTCTTCTAAACCAGCTGCCCTCAAATGTGTTGATCCATGGATTACTGCAGGGGGAAATTATGTTGCATAAATCAATTCCATTTCTCCCCATTATTTATTGTTCCAAACTCTTCTCCAAGCCTCTAAATGAAAGGATAAGGAGAACGGTAGAAGAACAGAAAGAGGAGAGTGGAAGAAGTACAAAGAGAAGAAGGGATAGAAAGTGAGGGGAAGAAAGACAAAACCAGAACTCATCTAGCTCCTGCACAGGTAGCTATGGTATGCGTCACATACACTACATGTGTTATGTGAGAAAAAAGATGAAGGTTCCAAAATGGTACAAGTGATTCTTGGTGCCATAACCTAGGAAAATTCTTTTTTTTTTTTCTCAGACAAAGTCTCACTCTGTTGCCCAGGCTGGAGTGCAATGGTGCCGCCTTGTCTCACTGCAACCTCTGCCTCCCACGTTCAAGGGATTCTCCTGCTCAGCCTCCCAAGTAGCTGGGATGACAGGTGCATGCCACCACGCCCAGTCAATTTTTGTATTTTTAGAAGAGACAAGGTTTCGCCATGTTGGCCAGGCTGTTCTTGAACTCCTGACCTCAGGTAATCCACCCTGGGATTACAGGCTTGAGCCACCGCACCTGGCCAACGTAGGAAAATTCTAAAAGTGACTTCGAGGCTATTATAATCTCTTGATCTATCTCTTTTTGGCGTCTGTGGCATGTAGACTCCAAAAGCCTTTCTGAAACAGCATTCTGTTGTGTAATTTTTGATTCAAGTCATTTTTACCATCATCTATTTAAGCAGTCAGTATAATTGCACTTGATTATATAAGTGGTAGAAATGTATATAATATCATAGAGCACTTAATTATGTTTTAAAAATCCTTATGAAACTGTAAAACAGAAAGTGCACAAATACAGTAGGTGGATCTTTATATATATATTTTTGTCTCCACCCAGAAAACCAACTGGAAGCAATGACTCTTCACGGTGCACAGGAAATGGATATATTTTGTGTTCTCATCTACCAGGGTGAAAGGGATAGGCAGCTTTGGTCCACGATCACCTTGATATCCCTACTGGCAAATAATATTTATAAATCATGCGTTAATAAAGAGACAACATCTCTACTCTACAATCCAACTGTATACAGGAAAGGCAAAATAGCATTAAAATTCTGAGGCATAAACAGCATAATATCTAGGCTGGTTTCTTCAATCCAGGAACACATTTTCTTCTGTTGTAGCTGTTTTTTGTTATTGTTTATTTATTATTTTACTCTAAATGTAATACTCCTAATAATTTGTACAATGAGTGGGAAAATAAGGATAGAAATAAGCTATAAACTAGATAATTTCCCAATTTTTTTTGAGGCAGTAATTTCAGCCGTTTCTCTAACTAGATAAAACAAAAACCATTTTGACTAATCTGCATTCCTCAGTCCTCCCCTCCCTGCCACCTTCTTTTCTGATCTTTCACTGGAGGTGCTAATGAGTAGTGACGTGTTCAAAATGCTAGGCTGTGCACAGAGCCTGAGTAATTCAAACTGGAAAGTGGGACTTGTTTCATCAGGCTGTAACCTTCATCTCAGCGGAAGTCCTGACAATGGTATCCTAGATGCCAAATCTTCACCAAACAGGAAATTCTCAAAGAAGAAGGTCAGCTCTCTGACTTCTTTCCCATAGGAAGCCTATATGCCAAAGGAATCTAGAAACAGAGGTGTTCCTGGCTTGTATCTGAGGGGTTCAACACTGCGGTAGGTTTTTAGGAAAATGTAAAGGAATTGTGGAGCATGATTACTGCCTGTGAGGACCTTCCACACTGGACAAAGCCCAGTACTTGGTAGATCTGCCAACAACTTTTGCATATACTCATTAAATGCATCAACTGTTACTAAAGAAATTTATCTGGTTCTATGAGTATGACAGAGACTTAAAAAAATCATGATGCCTGTGGGAGGCACTGTTGATGCCTCAACAACCATCCCTCCTTCTTCCTTGCTAACAGAATCTGTTTTATTCTGGTAGTCAAAGCTCAAAGGAAGTTGACTCCATTGCCAGCTGGTGAGTAAATCTTGGTTAATCATTCAATAATGGTACTTCCATTTCCCTTGCCAGTCTTGGTTTAGGGGTTTCAGTTGGGAGCTTCTAGGAAGGATCTCCTCCCTCTTGAGAAGGAGACACATAGAAGAGTTGACCTCCTTCTATCTCTGTTGTTTCTACATCTGGATGTAGTACCTGGAGCTACTGTAGCCATTCGAAGCCTGAAGGAGGCCAGCATGAGGATGGTGATGATGGCAGAACCTGAAGAAAAGAACTCAAGTCTCCAATCACATCACTATCATATCACACCTATAGCTATCCTGAACTTCTTGTGATGTGAAATAACAATTGCCATTGTTTACAGTAATTTGAGTCAGGGTACAATGTGATACCGTGCCCATTGAATTAGTCCATTCTCACGTTGCTATAGAGAACTGCCTGAGACTGGGTAAATTATAAAGGTAAGAGGTTTAATTGATTCACAGTTCCACAGGGCTGGGGAGGCCTCAAGAAACTTACAATCATGGCAGAAGGGGAAGCAAACATGTCTTTGTTCACATGACATCAGGAAGGAGAAGAATGAGAACCCAGCAAAGGGGGAAGTCCCTTATAAAACAGTAAGATCCCATGAGAACTTACTATCACGAGAAAAGCATAGGGAAAACCACTCCCATGATTCAATTACCTCCCACTGGGTCCCACACATGGGGATTATGGGAACTACAATTCAAGATAAGATCTGGGTGGGGACACAGCCAAACTGTATCACCATTTGTCCATTAAGGAGGAGTAATATATATATATACACATATACACACACACATCTGTCATCTATCTATCTATCTATCTATCTATCTATCTATCTATCTATCTATCTATCTGGCATATATCTATCTTAGCTGTAACCATGCCAATACAACTGAATTTAAATCTCACTAAAATCAAACCAATATCTGCATAATTACTGGTGGGATTTTAAAAATTGGTACCGTCCTTTTGGAGAGTTTGTCAACATGCACCAAGAGCTATGAAGAGGCTTATAAATTTTGACCAAGTATTTTACTTTGGTCAAGCTATCCTAGGGAAATAATCCAAAACATGGACAATTGCATACTCTATATTTGGTAGAGTATCATGCATCCATTAAAAATGATGATTCAAACTGTTAGCGAAGTGAAAAAGAGAGTACTATAATAATAATTATGATAATGATGATGATACAATATAAAACTCAACATGTGTGCATGTGTCAGAGCCCAAAGAATATCTACCAAAATGTTCACAGAGGTAGTGTCATGGTGGGGGCCGATGGGGGTCGGGGGGAGTTATTTTTTTCCCGCTCTTTCTTTTGCAAATTTCCTAAATAGAAAATAATATTTATATTTGAAATTTCTACCCTGCATTATTCAGCTGCTTAGTACAATTTGCGGGTGAGGCTGATTGAAGATGTCTAGAGAGGGAGACTGGGCTAGCCTGGGGAAAAGACTTGAGGCAGATGCAGAAAGCTCATTAGCACCAGGATTTCTTCACAACTAGTTGGATTTTTCTTTAAACTCTTGACTTTACTTTTCTTTCCTTTTTTTTAAGGAGAAGATTATTCCATGATTTGGGTAAGGTGAACAAAAGTAGTTAACATGTATGGGATGGTGAGCTAACGTGCCATCACCGAAAGAAGCCCACTGGGGAAAATTCTTATTTCTAAATAAGAAAGAAAATGCGAACTGCTTTGATTCCAGTGTTCTGCTTCAGAATAAATTTGCCTAGAAGCGCCTAACTGTGCAAGGTGGGGGCTGGGAGGCACTGCATTCTTTTAAATAAAAGCAGGGACATAGATGCTCCTTCTAATGTAAGCCAACAATGGCACTGTTGACAAGAGTCCCAAAGAAGCTCATGATATTCCACATAATTAAGAGGAATTGTTGGCATCGGAGGGGCCAAAAATGTTCTGTAGATTAACTGCTTGCTTCATTGCTAATGACTGCCCAATTTCTTTAGACTAATTGGTGCAATCTACATTTTTGCAGCAAAGATGAAGTATCAACTTGATTTGGTGTCGATAAAAAATTGATGGATGCTTCTGACTGCTACTTCTCAACAATACATGGATTATTACTACTATAATTATCATAAATGACAAAACATGGGCAAGTGGTGATTACAAGTCTAATTCTATCTTGAGGTTTTAATGGCATAAACCACTCAGGCTTTACACTCATGATTTACTGCATCATCAAAGTCCCTGAAAGGATTACCCTTGGGTGAATGCCACTCATTATCTTCCCAATAATGCACTGGTTTGGCCCAACATGGAACAAATAATCAAGACGGAGTTCTTAGAAAAGCCCTTTTTAAGTATATAAATCTCTGGTTTGAGAAGGAGGCATGTACCTGCCAATATCCTTCTCTTTAATTCTGGATAATGTAGTTGAATTTTGCTCTGGCATGTACAAAAGCCAGGCGTCTCTATCTCACACAATAGCCTACCACGATATATAACAAAGCCTGAAGATGCTCTGTTGTTGCTAACCAAGAGCTACCAGAGTGCCACCAACCAAGAAGAGAGAGAAAAGGCTATCAGCCTCATATCTTCCCACTTGGTTGGGCACAAATACTAGCTCTGCAGAGCTGCCTTTCTTTGGGGGCAAGGGACAGGGGAGAAAATAGGAAAGAGGCACTTACTACTCTTTGGGGGTAATGCTTTTAGAGAACGTTAAACAACTTGTGCTACAATAAAAAACATAAAACACACAGACATTTAGCTTGTTAAATGAGGCAGCTTCAGTGTTAGGGATACCTTAGATTGAGACTGCAAAATAAAATGTCCCCAAAGTTCAGGCTGGTAATCAAAGAGCAAAACAGCCCAAGTGAGGGGTAGTGGCAACTAGGCAGGAGATACCCCATCTAAAACAGGCAACTACCCATGGTTACAAGTGACTGCTGCTCGATCCAAGGGGACCAGTGTTGTCTGCTCTTCTGTTTTTTGTTTTTTTTTTTTAGGACAAGTCAGAAGGCTTCATTTTTTTGTATGAAATATCCAGGTTTGTAATGTTGGCAGACTATTTTTAGCCTAACAGTGAAGAGGGGAGATTCTGGAACGAGACAGTCTGGATTTGGATGTTAGTTCTGCCAATGTTTGAGAAGTGTTATTTCCTCTTGGTCTCAGTTTTCTCATCTGTAAAATGGGGATAATAACTGCTACCTACCTCATGAAGCTGCTTTGAAGATTAAATGAAGGAACAAATGAATGTGTGGAAAATAATCCTGACACATAGTAAGTATTCAATAGCTATTACTGTTACCTAAGGCTAGGTACAGCCAGCTGGTTATCAGATTCTGACCTCTGCTGTAGGCAGAAGTGATCTATGGGAGGCAGGATACAAAAATAGCCAAGAGCTTTGGCTCTGAGGCAGATGGTATGAGTTCGAATCCTGTTTCCTGTGTTTACTGGAGGCTGTCCAAACTTGTAAGTCACTGTATGAAGTCTCAGCTTCCTTATCTGGCAAACGGGGATAGATAACAAAGTGCCTGCTTCACAGGATATTGTGAGAATGAGACAAAATAATCTATGTGAAGCAGGTAGAATGGTATTTGGCACATGGTAAGCACTCAGGAAATAGTAGTAGTAGTTACGTTATTGGTTAAGTTGAATTTTCCCAAAGTCTTTGAATTTTAAATCTTCTTTTCCAAAGCTACTTTTAAAATGACTCTCATTTCCTTTTGCCATGGGCATCTGTGCCATGGGCATCTGTGCCATGGAGATAGCTTTAGTTTTTTAGTGGTTAGTTGTTAGCCATAAGGATTTCACTTTTGAAAACTGATTTCTTCATCTCTGAAAACTGCTGCTTAAGGTGCCGCTTCAATTCTTACAACTGTTACCGAATGAAAACAACTGCTGCAGACAAACAACTCTGTTTGTGTAGGTGATGCACACTTAGGAGTGACGGTTGCTGTAATCACCCTTGTGGTGACGTCATGTTGATGTTTAATACTTTACATGAAACACACTTGTTTTTGTAATACGTAAATAGCTGACAAATGTCCAATTTACGGGAATCTGCAGTTGAAATGCCCAGGACCTCTCTCTCCATTAAAAAATGAAGTTGGGCATGGTGGCTCACGACTGCAATCCCAGCACTTTGGGATGCTGAGGCAGGAGGATCTTTTGAGGCCAGGAGTTTGAGAACAGCCTAGGCAAGACCTAGAGTGAGACTCTGTCTCTTAAATTTTTTTTTTTTTACGTTTTTAATTAGCCAGGCATGGTGGTGTGCACCTGTAGTCCCAGCTACTCGGGAGGCTGAGGCAGGATGATTGCTTGGGGCTAGGAGTTGGAGGCTGAAGTGAGCTATGATTGCACTACTGCACTCCAGCCTGGATGACAGGGCAAGATCCATCTCAAAAGAGAGAGACAGAGGGGGAGAGAGAGAGAGAGAGAGAGAGAGAGACAGAGAGAGAGAGAGACAGAGAGAGAGAGACAGAGAGAGAGAGACAGAGAGAGAGAGACAGAGAGAGAGGGAGATTTAAAATAATAAATAAATTTTAAATGGCTGAAAATCTGGGTGCATTTTAGAGCACACATTTCAGGCAAGCTAGATTTGTGCGAATGACATGAGAGTGGCTTTCTGCAGTGGAGCTATGAGGGTGATTCCTTGGTTCAGTCAATCAAAATTCTCACATATGCAATACTAAAGGTTTCCCAGTTTGCCTTATTGTGCAGCTCACATTCTGGGGGCATTCTAGTCTGTTTGCATTGCTATGAAGGAACACCTGAGGCTGGGTAACTTATAAAAAAAGTTTGGGCTGGCTGCGGTGGCTCACGCCTGTAATCCCAGCATTTTGGGAGGCCGAGGTGGGTGGATCACGAGGTCAGGAAATCGAGACCATCCTGGCCAACATGGTGAAACCCCGTCTCTACTAAAAATACAAAAAAATTAGCTGGGTGTGGTGGTGCATGCCTGTGGTCCCAGCTACTTAGGAGGCTGAGGCAGGAGAATTGCTTGAACCCAGGAGGTAGAGATTGCAGTGAGCCAAGATCACGCCACTGCACTACAGCCTGGGTAACAGTGCAAGACAGTCTCAAAAAAAAAAAGTTCATCTGACTCACAGTTCTGCAGGCTGTACAAGAAATATGGCGCCAGCATCAGCTTCTGCTGAGGGCCTCAGGAAGCTTCCACTCATGGTGGAAGGCAAACGGAAGCAGGCATCACATGGGGAGAAAGAAAGGAAGCAAGAGGGGGTCGGGGAGGAAGGTGCCAGGCTCTTTTCAAAAGTCAGCTCTTGTGAAAACTAACAGAGTGAGAAGTCACTCATTACCCAAAGGACAGAACCAAGTTGTCCATGAGGGATCTGCCCCGATGACCCAAGCACCTCCCACTATGCCCCACCTCTACAACTGGGGATCAAATTTCAATATGAGATTTGGAGAGGACAAATATCCAAACTAGAGGTCACTGTAAGTCTTTTCTCTAAAACGACAGAGAGCTTCAACCAAAGCACCGCAGGCTCCTGAAAACCAAAGTGCATATATCACCAGTAAAGGAAAATGCAATGTAAAATACTTAGAAGAAAAAAATATAAATTATAATAGAAGTGTCAACAGGTATACACTCCTAAAAGTAGACAAGCTTCAAGTCACCAGAGTTCCTCTATCACTCACTCATGACTTTCAAATGTCCTTTTCAGTGCATGGAGAACCCTATAGAAGTGCACACTGGTGACACTGCAGGTTCAGTTCCAGACCACCATGATAAAGCTAATATAAAGTAGGTCACATGAATTTTTTGGTTTCCCAGTGCATATAAAAATTATGCTTACACTATATTGTAGTCTACTAAGCGTGCTTTAGCATTACGTTTAAAAAACAATGTACATACTTAATTTAAAAATACTTGATCGCTAAAAAATGCTAACAATTATCTGAGCCTTTAGCAAGTCACAATTATTTTGCCTTAACAGTGATGGCTGCTGATGGATCGGGGTGGTGGTTATTGAAGGCTGGGCTGGCTGTGGCAATTTCTTAAAATAAGACAACGATATGACTGCATCAGTTGACTCTTCCTTCCATGAAAGATTTCTCTAGATCATGCAATGCTGTTTGATTTTACCCACAATTTTACTTCTTGCAAAACTGGAGTCAATCCTCTCAAACCCTGCTACTGCTTTATCAACTAAGTTTATGTAAGATTCAACATCCTTTGTTATTATTTCCACAATGTTCACGGTATCTTCACCGAGAGTAGATTCCATCTCAAAAAAACACTGCTGGTACTGAGCAGCTCTGGTTCACTCAGTACCCGCTTGAAGGGTCACCGAGGCGGCTTGGGGATGACTTGGAGCTGGGGAGAAAACAGCTCCCATCTATGGCCCTGACTGCTTAGGCAGGAGCTGTGTGCAGCTCAGCTTCTCCAGGGTATTTTTTACATGGCATTCTCAACAAAGCTGGAGCACAGTGGCACATCACAGGATCACGTATATTGTAATATTGGCTACCTACAGCTTTGTAACACAATTTGGTATCAGGAATTGTTTACCTGTGTTGCCACAAAGGACGTTATATTATCATTTTTGTTGATGGGGCGTATTTCGTTGTGTCTGTATGTTGAAGTTCCTTCATCTCTTCATCAGTTGATGGACAGCAAATACCATCACTACAGAAATCTGGTCGAAACCAAGGTTCACCCGTTGAGAGAGCAACTGATGAGCACGCTCCAGTCTGCCGTTTAGTGCCAGCTGTAGCCCATGTGCAGGATACACGTGCATGAGGTGTTGCCTGGAGTGAGTGGTGTGGCATCCACTGTGAGGACAAGGAGAGGACCTCCGGTTCCCTCAGGACCCACCTGAAGGGGCACTACAGTGGCTTATGGATGACTTGGAGCCTTGTCCTGGGGAGAAAAACTGCTCCTGCCTGGACCCTAACTGCTGAGGTGGGAGCTGCAATGCATTTTTCCCTGACGTATTTTCCTGCATGGAAATGATTGGCCAAGATGAGATCCAGTCATTTGTCCATTGCCTCCTGGGTCTGCCACTAGGTGGTGAGTCCCTTCTGGGCCATGTGCGGGGGCAGTTCCAGTGACCAGGCAGGTGCTGAGAAGCCCAGGAAGCAGGGTGGTACCACAGGGACACTTGCCTGGAGAAAGCATAAATGCTGTTGCCTGGAGTCGGATGAAGGCGTGGAGCAGGCAGGCAGCAAGGGGGCAGCCAGACTGCTCCTGACCAGACCAAGCAGTGTGGAGGCCACAGTGGGACACCTGAGGGAGAAGGTGACCCCAGATGAGGTTCATCAGGACCAGATCTTGTGGGGACTGCCTGACCAGATCAAGCAGCATAGAGGCCACGGTGTGACACATGAGGGAGAAGGTCTTGTGGGGACTGCCTGACCAGATGAAGATGAAGATGAAGATGCCTGACCAGATGAAGATCTGGTTCATCAGGACCAGATGAAGATCTGGTTCATCAGGACCAGATCTTGTGGGGACTGCCTGACCAGATGAAGCAGCATGGAGGCCATGGTGGGACACCTGAGGGACAATGCGGCCCCAGATGAGGTTCATCAGGACCAATCTTGTGGGAACTGCACTTTAAAGTGTTATGAACCCATAAACTCTATGTGCAGCATCACAAGTGCCCTCTGCAAGGATGAGGGGCCAGGCAGGATGGAGGAAAGGCCAGAGAGGGGAGTTCACCCCTGGGAGAAGGAGAGTCCTGGGGACGTGGAATGAGGGGTGTGGGTCCCAGTGAAGGAGATGATTTCTCACACCCCACCTCCTTTTATAGACTTTCAGAGCGATGTCTTTGGAGGGGGCCTCACCCACATCACATCAGATGTATTAAATATGCTAAAATGCATCCACATTCCATGAAACATTTTCACTGTAGAAATGAGAAGCTGAATACCTTTTTCTAATTTTGCGTTTGAAATATAATTGTATTTTGCAGGATTGTTAAAAAAAAAAAACTTAACAGATAAGTAGTTGCTTCTTTCTTTGAAGAAGCAACTACTGATCTGTTAAGTTTGATCATGAGATTATGCAATTCAATCACATCTTCAGGCTCCATTTACAAGTCTAGTTCTTTTGTTGTTTCCACCACATCTGCAGTAACTTCCTCCACTGAAGTCTTAAGCCCCTCAAAGTAATCCATGAGGGTTGGAATCACCTTCTCCCAAAATCCTGTTAATGTTGATATTTTGACTTCCTCCCACAAATTATGAATGTTCTTAACAGCCTCTAGAATGGTGAATCCTTCCCAGAAGGGTTTCAATTATCCTTCCCAGATTTATTAGAGGAATGGCCACTATAGCCTTACAAAATGTGTTTCTTAAATAATAAGGCTTAAAAGCAGAAATTACTCCTTGATCCATGGGCTGTAGAATAGGTGTCATTTTAGCAGGCATAAAAACAACATTAATCTCATCTATCTCCATCAGAGCTCTTGGGTGACCAGGTGCATTGTCAACGAGCAGTAATATTTTGAAAGGAATCATTTTTTTCTCTGAGCAGTAGGTCTCAATAATGGATTTAAAATATTCAGTACACCATGCTATAAACAGATGTGCTGTCATTCAGGCTTTATTGATCCATTTATAGAGCATAGGCAGAACAGATTTAGCATAATTCTTAAGTGCCCTAGGATTTTCAGAATGATAAATGAGCAATGGCTTCAACTAAAGTCACCAGCTATATTAGCCCTTAACAAGAGAGTCAGCCTGTCCTTTGAAGCTTTGAGGTCAGGCATTGACTTCTCCTCTAGCTATGAAAATGCTACACGGCATCTTCTTCCAAAAGATGCTTGTCTACATTGAAAATCTGTTGTTTGGTGCAGCTGTTTCATCAATGATCTTAGCTAGATCTTCTGGATAACCCGCTGCAGCCTCTGCATCAGCATTTGCTGCTTCACCTTGCACTTTCATGTTACGGAGACAGCGTTGTTTCTTAAATCTCATGAACCATCCTCTGCTAGCTTTCAACTTTTCTTCTGCAGTTTCTCACCTCTCTCAGCCTTCACAGAATTGAAGAGTTAGGGCTTTGCTCTGGATTAGGCTTTGGCTTGCAAACATTAGGGAATGTTGTGGCTGGTTGGATCTTCTATCCAGACCACTCGAGCTCTCTCCATATCAGCAATAAGGCTGTTTTTGCTTTCTTATCATTCATGTGTTCACTGGAGTAGCATTTTAATTTCCTGCAAGATCTTTCTCTTTGCATTCACAACTTGGCTAACTGGCACAAAAGACTTGGTTTTCAGCCTGTCTTTGCTTTTGATATGCCTTCCTCACTAACCTTAATCATTTCTAGCTTTTGAATTAAAGTGAGAGATGTATAACTCTTTCTTTCACTTGAACACTTAGAGGATGCTATAACTTTAATAATTGCCCTAATTTCAATACTGTTGAGTCTTGAGGAATAGGAAAAGCCTGAGGAGAGATGAAGGAATGGCAGGTTGGTGGAACAGTCAGGACACACACAACATTTATATTCACCATATATGGATGAGGTTCACGGTGCCCCAGAACAATTACAATAGTAATATGAAAGATCACTGATAACAGGTCACCATGACAAACATAATAATAATAAAATTTTTTGCTTTCTCTCTTTGTTTTTATTTCCTTTCTTTTGCTTTTTATCTTAATAAATACTCTTGAAAGATTGCAAGAATTACTAAAATGTGACACAGAGACATAAAGTTAGCACATGCTGTTGAAAAAATGGCACTGGTAGACTTGCTCAATGCAGCTTTCTACAAACTTTCAGTTTGTATAAGACATAGCATGTGTAAAACACAAGAAAGTGAAGCCCAGTAAAATGAGGTATGCCTGTTACAGCTATTTGGGAAAAAAAAGGTGGATATGACCCGGTATTCTGAGAACCATTAGGCTGATAGATATAGGGTCCTGCTTTCTAATATCATATTCTAATATCTGTGACTCACCAGGTAACTCTATGGCTGGGTACTCTCCAAATTTCAAATCATTGGGTCGGTATATCTGAAAGAGCTATGCTTTGCAACTGAAAGTCATCAGAAACTTTCCAAAAGAGATTTCTTCGCCAGATAAGACTCTCCATAGCTTCTTGTTTTATATTCCTAGTTATGGATATTATGACTATATGTCGACTCATTTTGTTTTCTCTGAGACTGTGTATCATTTAAATATTAAAAAGAGCCATGGTTATAATGTCATTGTCAGTTACTGTGATGTCATCCCTCCCAAATGTGGGGGTCATTGGAGGCGTAGAAGTCAGAGGTGGATGAGATTAGATGTTCCCTCTGGAAATATTCTAATGTAACTGTCCAGCTTCCTTCCTCTCCCCTCCCCTCCAGAAGCCTCATGATTTTAAAACGCCCAAATCCAATAAGAGCTATCACTTACTGTCGGGGATGCACATACCAGAGGAAGTGCTGGGGATAAAGGAAATCTGTGAATCAGAGAAAGATGTTGGTATGCAAGATTGAAGATAGACCAGCTGGCCCCCTGCTTCAGCTGGTTTCCAGTGGCCAGGAAGAAATTAGTCTCACAGTTCAGTTGAAAGAACACCTGGCCATTCACCCAGGGGCACAAATTCACTGTTGGAACAGGGTTATCTTTGTTTCTATACCAAAACACCTAGGAATTAAGTGATTTAAAATCCTGTGACTCTCATTGTCCTAAATTGCTCACCTACATGAAATCAGGAGGTAGGGAAGGGCGGGGAGGAACTGGAGATAAAAACATTGGTGTCAACAGAACTGATTTTAAAGGCTAGAATGGTCACTCCTTTGAGGATGCCATATTGATTTCTCATGTACATTTTACTGAAGATTTACTAATATGAAGAGTTAGGATGGGAGAAATTGTATTTTTTGTTTGTTTGCTTGGTTGGTTGGTTTTTGAGGCAGAGTCTTGCTCTGTCAGCCAGGCTGGAGTGCAGTGGTACAATCTTGGCTCACCACAGCCTCCAACTCCTGGGTTTATGGGATCCCATCTCCTGAGTAGCTGAGATTATAGGCATGCACCACCACACTCAGCTAACTTTTTGACCTTGTAGAGATGGGGTCTTGATATGTTGCCCAGGGTGGTCTTGAACTGCTGGCCTTCAGGGATCCTCCTGCCTTGGCCTCCCAAAGTGCTGGGATAACAGTCACAAGTCACAGTGCCCAGCCAAGAATTGTATTAAAGTGCAAGAACTGGCACCCTGGCCACAACAAAAAGGATCTATTAGAGCTACTGAGGCTTAATGGGATGGCTACATTAGCTCAGTGTTCCTCTGTCTTTTGGGGTATGCACAAAGGTCACTACAACAGTCAAAAATAGACTCCAGTTCTTCATTGCTACAAAAGTTTGAGTGCGGGAAACATCACTTTACAGCTAAACCTTCAGCCCTGACACTCATTTCTTTCTCTGAGGAGGGGTCAGGTTGAATCTTGTGACAAAGCACTGAGGAGTGTGACTGGGTAGGAGGAGTCACAGAGGAAGTTACATGACAGGAGAGGAGATTACTTGGCTGAATTCAAAGCAGAAAAGCCAGATGTGTATCTTGGAGGTAGGTGGGACAGGGTAGTGGTGGGGGAGCCTGCAACTTGAAAGGCAGAATGTGCTGGCAGCTACTATCAGCACAAGACTTGGTGGGAGGCCTGGGTGGACAGAGGCTAGAATGCACCCTGGGAGCTGGGCTCGTTGGGAGATATCATCTTGGAACAAGTATCAGGCAATGATCTTTGGAAAAACCCGAACTTGCTGATTTGGATGCTCATGTGTCCTCCTTTCCGGTAATCCTCACTCCCTTTTCTTGACCTGTTCATGGGCATCTGTCACTGTTTTCTTGCTCCTACCTCTCAGTGTTCCAAGACTTGCAATATGAGTTTTGTTGCTTTTAAATTCAGGTATAGTTTTACACATTTTAAGAGCAGTTTGATGAACTGAAAGTAAGTTTTTAAAGTTTGAATACCATTTTAATCGTGCAGAGAAGTTACAAGAATAATACTCCAAAACACTTATATACCCTGTATCCAAATTCATCTATTGTTACATTTCCTACAGTATTTTTTCCTGGGGCCATTCGCTGCTAGGTTGAAACACCACAGTTGCAGCAGCAAAAAAAGGGGTCTGTGGCACTCCAAGGCATTTACTTAACACCCACCATGTAACGACCCAGTGCTTGGTTCTATGCTGAGTATAGGATGATAGTTCCTTTCCTCAAAGATTTTGCAATCCAATTGTTAGGTACCATCAGATTGGCCACTGCCACACTCAAAGTTGCTAGACTTTGTTTGCTTTATTTTGGGGACAGGGTCTCACTCTGTCACCCAGGCTAAAGTGCAAAGGCATGATCATAGCTCACTGCAACCTCCAAACTCCTGAACCCAAACAATCCTCCTACCTCAGCCTCCCAAGTAGCTGGGACTACAGGTACACACCACCATACTCAGCTAATTTTTTATTTTTATTGAGATAGGGTCTCACTTTGTTACCCAGGCTGGCCTCAAATAGACTTCTTGAAAATAAAGTCCGAGCCTTAAGAGATACCTGTGTAGATGCTGGGGTGGGGGCTGGGGGAAAATTGCAAGAAACTGTAGTGCCTAACAAGAGTAATAATTTGGCAAGCCAGCATTTCCCCAAATGGGTCAAACAGTATCAGTAACTTGGCATATGAAGATGCATTAAGTAGGGAATACGGAGGGGGGTATTTCTTGGTCAAATACATTTTGGAAATATTTATTTAGACAATGTTTATCACCTGCAGTTTTCATTGAAGTATGACACTGGTTTAGCTCAAAGGAGTAGAGTTCCACTGAACATCCTTTGGAAGCATAAAGGAAGTTTATACACTTAAAGAAAAAAAAAACAGAAAAAAATTGTGAGGTAACGTACAAAATAACACAGCCCAACTCCACAAGTACTGAGAAGAGACATCAAACAAAATGGGATGATAAATCATACAAAAGCAAGAAACTCACATTGAAGAAGTATAGGAGTATTTCTGTGATATTGTTGGTGGGTTCATTAGTTTTCAACAGTATCATTATTCCTACTCAGAAACCAACATTAGCCCTCAAATACTCACTGGATCACGTCTAGACTTATCAAAGGTAATGGAAGGAGATCTACATTTATGGAATATCTATTAAGTGCCAGATGTTTCTTTTTTTTCACAACTTTAAAGGAACAGATAGCTTCTTTGGATTGTCTGCCTGATTCTTGGGCATATCCTTAGCACCAGTGGGGTGGTGGAAAGGGTGGGACACATAAGGGAGTCTCAGTGGCTGTTTCTGGAATGACAACGAATCCCGGTTTCACAGTATGACAAGAAAGTAATCAGATGAATTTCCATAGCCGAGTTTCACTGTTAGTCCAAAGAGGTCATTCGCTGGCGGGTCATAGCCTGAAGATAGCGTTTTATTTGGCCTGTAGAGTATTTTAAAATAAAGCAACCACATTTATGGGTTGAGAGATTTTTGACAAAGTCCAGATTTCAAGCTTCTCTGGAGATATCAGAAGCTCTGGCAACACAGGACCAGCATTCCCTTAAGACCACAATCAATGGGGAGTAGGGCGATGGCTGTCTGCCATTGTCCCCACCACTTTCTTTTATGTCCACACCACTGGGGTCATGTCTCTGTTGCCAGTGATCCCTGTGCTGGTATTCATGGGCACTGCTGGCACTAGAGCTTGTGACTTCTGATCTATTAATAACAGTAACTAATGATTGCAATAAATCTCCATACCTTTATATCTATTAATTCATAAGCTCACCTTATGAGGTGGGTACTCTTATATCTCCATTTTACAAAAGAGCCAAACAGGGAAGGGGCAAATAACTTGCTCCAGGTCTCAGATCTACTAAGTATCAGAACATCTGGATCCAGAGTCTTGCTCTTCACCACTGTGATCTGCTCCCTCTATTATACAGCCATTCTTTATTACTCTGAATTCTTTTCAAATTTTTCACTTACGTACATCTCACATTCCCAAAACCATATCAACCTTAACAGTATGAAATGCATCCTATTTCCTTTGTATTTCACTAAGCAAATTCTTTTTAAAATACCTTTTATTATTTCACTTGATCAGGATGATCTGTGTAAGGAGACACATTTCACAATCCCCCAACCTCCATCATGAAACCAGCTAAAGTCTGGGTTACCCCAAAGCAAGCAAGCAAGCCCAATGTTGACGAAAGCTGCCACAAGCTGGCAGCCCCACAGAGTTGAGAATGAAGGTCTGCCTTTGCATTTCTCACAGTGACAAACACCGCAGGCTTGCATTACACATACTCCAGGCTGATGACTGGAAAACACACGTATTAAGTTTCATCAGTCGCTCACTTGGTTCAGTGTGGGTTTACCCAAACAGCTGGCTTAGAGCCTATCCTTTCACTTAAATTAGTTCTAGTTCTCTGCAGTTTTGATTTACTGAGAAAGCACTCTCTTTATCTACTAGAGGCGTAAGAGTTTTGTCTAGGCAGAAACTGTGGTTTGTGCAATTGGGCCAGTTGAGTCATTCAGCATTTCCATGAGGGATATTGACTAGAGAAAGGGATTTTAATTCTCAATTAGTCCATATCAGCAAAGGAAATGTATTTTCCATTATTTCTTTACTGTGGATTCTGATTCATAAAATATCTTAAGGAAAACACATTTTACGTTACTGAGGTTTTGATTTCCCAGGGAAACTAATAAATAATCAACAAAAATATGATTAAAGACTGCTTGAACTACCATCCGAAAAGGAACTCTAGCCAGCAAAGAATCTTTCTGATCCAAATCTTTTTATTCCTAGAAACAGAATTCTTACTTAGCCTTTCAAAAGCCTGATGAAGGCTTCGGCTAAGTTTTGACATAAGATTTTCATATTCAAAATATCTGTTGAAATAAGGGGAGAAGGGATATGATCTTGAAACTGCATTAGTCTGAAATAGGGCTTAGTAAGCTAGAAAGGGAAATTACTTCTCTGTAATTGGAATTCTCTCCTAAAAAATCCCTTTGAAATCATGTTCAGCTACTTTCCCGTTATATGTCCCAGAGAAGCTAACTTTAACCCTTTCTGTAACTGCTAATCATAAAAATTATTTGATATTTATAAATTGCTCTGGGAGGAAATTCTTGAACAATGATCTGTGTCATCAAATAACTTAATAATGAATTACTAGTTCATAAGAGTCCTAGACACAGTAAAAAAAAAAAAAAAAGCTTTTCTAGCATACTTCTTCCCACCAATACATTGATGCTTACCTTTACATATTACATTAATCTTGGCCAAAAAGTCCTAAGGCAGTTGCCAGAAAAGTCTCCAATCTGGGTTCCTTTGCCTTTGAAATGATAAAACCAAATTCTACCCCAGTCCACTTGTTAACCTTAGACTGTAGCTTCTTTGAAGGCAAGGGCTGTGTTTGATCCTTTCTGTATCTTTAATGCCAGTATATAGTAGTTGTTTGATAAATACTTCATGAATCATGAATGAATGAGAGCTAGCTGGGTAAGCCTGGCATGCTACTTCACTTCTATTCTTCTCAGGTTTTCTCATCTGTAAAATGGTAATCATAGCTTCACCAAAGAACTCTCATGAGGTTAAATGAGATGACAGGTAACAGGTGCACATGCATTTGGGACACAACTATGTGATATAGCCATTAATATACTAGGATAAGTAATAATATAACAATTGTACAAACACTGTGTGTACACATAGATATATGTATATTTCATATTTTAAAGTATATTTATATATGTATTATATATTTATTTCATTTAAAAAATATATATATATAAAATAAAATCTAGTGGTCGTCATAGGACTTGGCTTAATCTTTTTATTTTATAATATAAAAATATATTAATGTCATAATATAAAATAAAATAAAAAGATTAAGCCAAGTCCTATAAAGGTCACTAGAAAAATGGGACAGAAAAAGTTTCCCCTTCCTATAACATCTACCTTAGCCATGAAGACAAGAAACTTGGTACTGCCTAGAGATATCCCATAATACTAAGGTACTCCAGTGAATTTCTACTTCATCAAGCTACATAGCTTCATCCTATTAGAGTTGGTGCCTGATATCAAAAGCAAGAAAGGGGCCCCTTGGCCTATGGGAAAATTCTCATGTATATGTGTGACTTGTCCCATTTTGAATCTGTCCTCTCTTATTACTGATGTAAACTCATTAAATGGCCTGCGGTCTCTAGCATGGGTGCTTCATAATTACTTGACAGCTATACTCTAGTTCCATGGAGTAGCTTAGTTCATAATAATGGTGAGGAAACATCAACTTGAATGTGATCTGGAAAATATTTTTATCCACTGACTAACCCAACATAGGATATTCTGCCACTTTACTTGCTAAGTTAAAAAAAAAACAAAAAAACTTTTATTTATTTATTTATTTGCAGGGTCTTGCTCTGTTGCCCAGGCTGCAGTGCAGTGAGTACCTTCATCCCAGGCCCAAGTGATCCTTCTACCTCAGCCTCTCAAGTAGCTGGGATTATAGGCATGTGTCACCATGCTCAACTTGCTTGCTAAATTCAAAATAGGATCTTTTTCCCAAAGATGTATCATACTAAGTAAAAATCATCAAACATTTTCTAAGCCGATTTCTTAATTATATTTAAAAGTTGTAATGCAATAATAATTATATGTTATCTAGAATTGAAAGTAAAATCAGATTGGGTACAATTCCTTTTGTGTTTCAACAAAACCTCTGGAAGAAAGTCACTGAAAAACATGAAGTGTCATACAAATATAAGGTCATATACATTATTCATATAAGATAATGTTATTTTGTCCTATCAAAAACTCAGGTACTAAAAGGACAGAGAGTATTGTTCTCTGTTTCAGAGTAACACAGATTAATGTTCTCACAAAAATTATATTTGTTCTTAGGAAGTAACAACATTAAACATGGCACCCACTAAAGAGATGTCTCATCATCTTTTTTTAAAAAGAATGTAAAATGTAACATGACTTAAGATCTTTTTTTAATAGCAAGGCTGTCAACCATAGGTTAAATATGAGTTGAGATGACATAGAGCCCTTCTTTTTAAAACCTGAACTATTTCTATCATATTTCCTAGAACAATATTGCTATAGAAAACCCTATATGGGGAGGTTGGGCATGGTGGCTCATGCCTGTAAACCCAGAATCTTTGGAGGCCGAGGCTGGAGGATCACTTGAGGCCAGAAGTTTGAGACTGGCATGGGCAACACAGAGAGACCCTGTCTCTGTAAAAAATAAAAAACCAGATTTACAAAAGGAAGTTCTATATGTAATACCAGAAAAATCAACATAAATCTCATCTTTCTACCATGTGCTTAAAGGATAATCAAATATAAGTGGGTGACAATGATGACGAGTAATGTAAACAAATTAAATTACATTTTAAAATAGAACAACAAACGTTGGCTAGATCCTTTCTTCTTCCCATAGTTGCACACATAGGATCTCATGATGCCATTTGGGGCTCACACCAACAGCTCCTGGAGGAGGCCTTCTCTCTCACAAATTTCTGCCCCGTGGCATCAGTACTAGGCCATGAACTCTTGAGGGCAGCCAGTCCCAAGCCCCAGAGTCCCTCCTGCCACCCAGAGTTGATAAAAGGCAGGAAAAGATACCATTCTCTCTTCAGTTCGTCCCAGAATTCCATAGGGGTCACTGCTGGGGAGCACGGGTTGATATTTCTGGGAAAAGGGAAACATCTATTTCTGTTTCCCCAAGGACCTAGCACAAGGCTGCACGCACAACTGCTCCCCAGGGAAAGTCAACAAAAGCCTGTGCTTTTTATGGTAATTCTGTATTTAACTTTTAAAAAGGGTCTTCTACACCATTTTCCACAGTGGCTGCACCATTTTACATCCTCACTAGTAATGTGTGAGGGCTCCAATTTTTCCCCATTCTCATCAACGCTTGTTATTATCTGTCTTTTGTAGACACAAGTTTTTACGAGAGCACTTAATAAAATTTTAAAGTATCAATGCTTTAAAAAATGATTGTAAAAGGCTATCACTGCTTATTAAGAGCTTTGAAGATGTGAAGTGATTCTGGAATTCTAAAGGGTAATGTGGTATCAAGAGAAGTAGAGATCTCTTACCATGAAACTGCCCCTAAGTGGAAAATCCTGGGCTGCTTTCCTCACTGGTTTCTACGCTTCTCTAGAAGGTCAGGCAGGTGCTAGGAAGGGTAACCTCCAAACACTTCCCAACACTTTTGAGATTAACAGAAAGTAGAATTACTTTATACAATAAACCAAGCATGAAAGAATCAGGTGCCCAGGAGGAGGCTCTCTAAAATCCAATTTGGCATCTTAATAGCTCAGTCATTTGAGTTTACAAATGACAATCAAGTTGTGTATTGTGGCCAGGCATGGCGGCTCATGCCTGTAATCCCTGCACTTTGGGAGGCCGAGGTGGGAGGATCACTTGAGCCCAGGAGTTCAAGACCAGCCTGGGCAACATGGTGACCCAGTCTCTACCTTTAAGTGGAAAATGAGAACAAGGAGGCTAAAGCGGAACATATATCTTTGTTGAGAATTTGATAAACATGCATTTAGCTTTATAACAGATAGAAGGACTACCGGACACTGTCAATGTCTTCTACCAAATCTTCTCCCAACCAATTGCCTTTAGGGGGTAAAAGCATGCATTCAAGTTGAAAGTTGTTGTATCTTTCCTCAGGTGTTTGAAACGAAATGTTATCAATCACCTGGCCCAAAGGAAGCCCCTTCTGAAGTCTATAAGCAGTTTGAAGGAGAAGCTGGTGGCTTGCACGTTTTCTGAGAGTACAACCTAGTGATCACAAACTAATCACCCAGTTCCCAAGGGATGCTGGGAAGCATGGAGTCTTGGGAGGCTGTTTAGGAGCCTTCAAAGTAGACTGGTCTAATAGGCTGTCTCATTTCCGACTCTGTTTTGACCATTTCAGAGACCAACTAGAAGAAGAGGAAAAGCACAAAATCCAATGAATTTTATAGATGACTTCTATGTTATGCTTGGAGAGTAGGGGAAAGGGGAGGGGTATCAGGTTATAAAATCATTAGAGAAACCAACAATTAGGAAGAATGAAAATTATACTCACAAACCCCGTAAATTGAACACAAGTATTTACCTGTCACATTGTAACCCACCATATCACTTTCAGTAAGTCCAATACGGCTAGGTTTTCCTCCATCATTAGAATAGATGCTTATTAGATTAAGCACCAAAGGAAGTAGTTTCCTTATGTTTAGGGGTCTCATGTTGTACAGAAAAGAAAAATCCACAACCAACATATTCATGGTGTGGAATCATCCTCAGAACAGGAAGGTATCACCCTCAGAGAGGCATGCACAGATTTCCTGACTCCTGTTGCACACCTACTCCAAGGCAGATGGTCATGGAATAGAATGGCAGGGAAAAACACTATTCGAATTGTGGTTGCTATTTCTCTCATGCACTTTCTCTCATTCAATATAAGCTAGTTAAAAATATGTATAATGTGGCTGGGCGCAGTGGCTCATGCCTATAATACTAGCACTTTGGGAGGCTGAGATGGGTGGATTGCCTGAGCTCAGGGGTTTGAGACCAGCCTGGGCAACATGGTGAAACCCTATCTCTACTAAAATACAACAACAAAAAAATCAGCTGGGCATGGTGGCAGGCACCTGTAATCTAAGCTATGTGGAAGGCTGAGGCATGAGAATTGCTTGAACCTAGCAGGTGGAGATTGCAGTGGGCTGAGACCGTGCCACTGCACTCCAGCCTGGGCAACAAAATGAAATTCTGTCTCTCTCTCTCCCCCTCTCTCTCTCTATATATGTATAATACAATTCACTGAAATCAGTCTCAGAAATCCAAAGTTTGGCCAACAGTCATGTTTGCCATAAGACTCAACAGATAAAGAGACTTAAGATTCCAGAATTCAGTACTGAAATTCACAAGCCTAGAAAAGGTCTTGGAATAGTCAAACTCCAAAGTGGAAAGCTCTTTAGAGATCATCTAGTTTAAAGCCCTCATCTTATAGCTGGGGAAAATAGGGTCCAGAGAAATAAAGTAAAATATCCAAGATCACACAGCTGATGAGTGGCAGGTCCCAGCTCAGAAAACAGACTTTCTGACTTCTACTTTATGTTCTTAGAAATTCTGATGAATCAAAGAAATATCTCAAAGGAAAAAGTATGCCCGATGGTTTCAACTTTACTATGCATCACACATTATATCAATTAAAATGCAATATATGGGTGATGATTACCGCGCTTTAATCATATTGTGTTGTCTAAGACATACCGACGGACATGTGTTTCAGAAAATTAAATAAAACCACAGGGTTGGTTGTCACTGGCTCTATTTCTTTAATTTACATAGTTTTAGCTTGCCATTGGAGAATTTACAGACCAAAGCAAAACTGTCCCTAGAGACATTGTGGAAACAGTTCTTACAACAGTTACTCTCTTTGTTGTTACAGTCACTTATAATCAGAGAAATCAAAATGTTAGTATAATTCCACAGAATTACATGGCAACTTCGGTTGGACCAGAATGTTCCCCTCTTAGCAGTCCCAGGAATCACCATTAGCTGAGAAAACTATCCAGAATCCAGAATCTGACTTGAGCCCAAATGCCAAGAGGATTTCCCCCTCATAAATATATCTGTTCTCCATTCTCTACTTCAACCCTCCCATTTTTCTTTGAAATGTGAGTATGACTTCGGTGCCTGTTGACCTGTTGGAATATACTTGCTTGTTTGCTTTCTCCTATGTTTTTCTTAATGCAATAACTTGAAATGTCACCATGAGGTGACAAGTAAATCCTCAGTCAAAATAAGTTTGCAACCAAACAGAAGGAAAAGAAAAGCTGTATAAAAAAATCAGCTGTAGAGGCAATTGAATGGTGGCCAAACCCATGGCCAAAGCTCTAAAAGCACAAACATTCATCATCATTCGAGATCATTCCTGTTCTCTTACTCAGCAGGCTCCATGCTGGATCCTTTCCTCTGGAACTCACCATTTGCCCTGCTTTTGTATCTACGGAGACCACTGCTCACTGTCTGCATATAGACTCTGGCCTCTCAAAGCCAGAGGCACCTACACAAAGAATGTCTGTCAATCCAGAGTGGGGAAAAACCAACTCTGCTGGTTCTTAACATTTCCCTGTGGGGATGAAACCTAGCAAATTAATGATATCCTCTGCAGTGGAGTATGGAGAAAATCCACTTTTCCATTCTTACTTGCCACAGAGCTTAGGTGAATTCAGCTAATTAATGGCACAATCTCTATTACAGGTAAAATGAAGGTCAGTGGAGTTATAAATATAAAAGGGGACAATGCCTACTGGCCAGCATCCATCTGCTTCCATGGGGTATTTAACAACAGCTCAGGGACGACCAAGCAAAAAATGTGTAGTGCCACATTCCGAGAAACCCACCATTTTAAGTAGCTTCCTGATTTTCACCATAAATTCTACCCTTTTCTTTCTTGGTTTGGTTGGGTCAGCCCTATGGCAGCTTGTCTCCACAGGATCTAGGCTAGGAGAGATGAGTTACAAACCCAAATCCCAGTGTTTGTTAAGGGGATTTATGCATTAGGTTCTCTGAAACTTTACCCGGAAAGTCTTCCCCATTCCTCTGCTGGGTTTCCGGAAGAGAGAAATCCCCTCTGCGGATCTCCTTTTGACTCAAGTGTTGGATACCAGCACATATAAATCCTGCCTAATGACTTCTGCCTGTGGCTGACAGGTTTTGGTCTTGGGTAAAAGCTGGGTTCTCAAAAGCTGCTTTTTGTTTATTTCCAAAGAGGATTTATTGCATGACTTCTTCAGTAAGCATCGGCATTCCCCAGGATGGCTGTCAACACCCTTCACTTACTTGGGTACTCCACGTGGAGGGATCTAATTTATGCTGTAAGACCTGGGACCCTAAATATTCCAACATTTAGAATTTAAAATCACACTGGGTAAAAATCTAAGGGCTCTGTTATGGAAGTTTCCTTTTTTGGAGGGAAAAGGAAACTTTTGGAGGATTGGAGATTGACAATCCTCTTGGTTTTCTTTTGGTAATTTGTACAGCTCAGGAGAAAGCAGTTACATACATGGAGACTATGCCTTATCTCCTGGTCATAAGAACTGGATCAAGGATGGACATATAACCCAAGCAGACTAATAGTAAGAAGGTGGAGCTTCTGAGAAACAAGGTGTTTCTTCTTTAGAGGACTTGCAGTGTGAGGGCAGGCATAATGTCTATGGAACGACAACCATCTTGCAACCAGAAGAAAAGAGGCTAAAATTTCCAGGAGCCATGAGAAACATAAGAATGGAACCAACTGAGAGAACTTATGAGCAGAGAGATGGATCCTGGTGACATAGTTAATACCTGGGTCAAGCTATGCCTGAAGCTAGTTAACCATATACTTTTCAATTACACCAACCAACAAACTCTTTCTATGTAAGTCCATTTAAGTTGGGTTTTCTGTTTCTGAGGGATATCTAGATTCACTAAGTAGATTCTGGTTTATAGGTTAAGGCTCTGATCGAGAGGACTACATTCTCCTGCAACACAGATACATGGTACTGTAAAAATCTTGCCATCTTGAAGATGACAAGCAGACACTAGCAGAAGTCCTTTAATAGCTGATCCCTTTTGTAACCTCAAGCACCTTGCTTACCTTGTCAATCATTCTCCTCTGTTGCTGTGTCTTCGACCAGTTTTTGTTTGTTTTTCCTCACTACTGCTTTTTGCCCTTGGCAAATAAGTACACATGATCTTGACTCTACCTTCTTGTGAAATGTCTCCCTTTGCTCACGTCTTGCTCTGACGCCACCTTAGAAGCACACTTCCCTTCTCAGTCAAGTTTTCTGAAGGAACGGTCTGCACTAAGCCTTTGCAATGCCTCAGTTCTGCAGAGTGTTACATAAAAAGAGGAGCTTATGGGCAAATCTATCCTAGAAGGTGCTCTAGGCAGTGACCCCATCTTGGACAGTAACAATCAACATGGGAATATTAAGGGTTCTGGGAATTCTCACAATAATGAACACTATTCAGTTTTCTATTATTTCCCAAATGTATTTGAGTGTGGAAGTCACCTACTGCTTTTATTATGCTTAAAATCAGAACGATGGTTCATACTCATTGGCTTCCTTTCTCCCCTCTCATTTATTCACTCACAAATTATAAATTATTTTAAAAATAACACTAAGTATAGAGAAGAACATAATAGACACATTTGTAGCCACCAGCAGCTTTTTCCTAAAAAAAAAGATCCTAATCAGATAATGGCAAAAATGTTAAGACTGACAGTTTTTGGATGTTCTATTTATTTCTCTCATACCTCTCTGCCCTATAACATTTCCCCTCTGCTTTGTATACTGCATCCCCACCCCTGTCCCTTTCTCTTCTTTCCTTGTCTTTCTTGGTCAGGCAAAATCTTATCCCTTCTTCAAGGTTTGGCTTAGCCATTATTTCTGCCAGGAAACATTCCCTGATTTCTCCTATTCCCCAGTCTATCCAGGTTTTTGTGGTCCTCATTTGAATTCTGATAGTACCCTGAACATACCTGATATGGTTTGGCTGTGTCCCCACCCAAATCTCATCTTGAATTGTAGTTCCCAAAATCCCCATGTGTTGTGGGATGGTCCCAGTAGTAGGTAATTGAATCATGGGGGTGGTTACCCCCATGCTGCTGTCCTCATGATAGTGAGTGAGTTCTCATGAGATCTGATGGCTTTTTTTTTTTTTTTGAGAGTCTTGCTCTTGTTGCCCAGCCTGGAGTGCAATGGCACGATCTTGGCTCACTACAACCTCTGCCTCCTGGGTTCAAGCGATTCTCCTGCCTCAGCCTCCCGAACAGCTGGGACTACACGTGCCTACCACCATGCCCGGCTAAATTTTTTTGTATTTTTAGTAGAGATTGGGTTTCACCATGTTGGCCAGGCTGGTCTAAAACTCCCAAACTCAGGTGATCTGCCCACCTTGGCCTTCCAAAGTGCTGGGATTACAGGTGTGAGCCACTGTGTCCAGCCTGAGATCTGATGGTTTTATAAGGGGCTTTTCCCCCTTTTGCTCGATAGTTCTCCTTCCTGCCACCATGTGAAGAAGGATGTGTTTGCTTTCCCTTCTGCCATGATTGTAAGTTTCCTGAGGCCCTCAGAGCCCCATGGAGCTGTGAGTCAATTAAACCTCTTTCCTTTATAAATTACCCAGTCTCAGGTATGTCATACTAGCAGCATAAGAAAGAAGTAATATTCCATCAAAAGAGAGTGATCCTCATACTCTCAGGTAATTGTCTGTTTACCTACTAGTCACCCTTACTAGGTTCCAAGTCCCTTAAGGATAGAAACTGCCTTTTATTTCTGCATCCTCAGGATCCTGCATAGTGCTAGGAATATACAAGATTAAAGTTTAAAGTTTCTTGAATGGTGAATGCTCCAGTGTTAATCAGTGGGTCTTCCCTACACCTAATAGAAGAATAGAGGCCAGCCACCAAATTTCTTAAATATGATGTTGTCAGGACTTTCATATAGTTTATCCAGTCACCACCTTTCCTCTTAGCATGCTGTCTCCACTTTTATTTTTCCTTCTAAAAGTAACTGAATCAGTTAGGATGTGTTCTGTTTCAAGTAGCAAAAAAACCAACCATCAAAAGCTGACACCATCGGGATGCTTCTTATTGAAACAGAAGTCTGGAAATGGGAGGTTTCAAGGTTGGTCATCGTGGACCCAGGCTCTTTTTATCCTGCTTTATCAACATCAATATAATCACTTTTGTCCTCCTACCTGTCACCTCGTGGTTGACAAAGCTCCAGCATCATGTCTTGTCACTGTGTGCAAAGCCAGGAAGCCTCTGAAGGGCAAAGAATCAGGCTCTTTTGGCAAACACGAGGCTCTGTCTTTTTACCAAGAAGAAAATCCTGCCCAGAATTCCCCTAGTGTACTTAACCTTGTGTCTCACATCAGAACTGTCACACAGCCCCCAACTTACAAGGGGGCCTGGAAAAATGGGCATCTAGCAAACAGTAACATGAATTCCATGACTGGCTTAACCCAACCATGATTTACCACCTCTGGTTGGCAGAGGGACCCACCTTCCCCAAAATCAAGAGATTTCTCTGTACCAGTTGAATAAAATTTGGATTCTCCCATCATGGAGGAACTGTATTTCATATTCACGGTTATCTCTGAAAGTTCTTTTCATTGCTCCATGGCATCATGTTTTATTTTAGTAAAGTTCAGGCAATCGATAGTAGACAAGGCATGCCTGCCAGCGTAACACTGGTACGGCTGCCAGGGTACCTGGCTGTGAAACCAAAACATCAAGTTTCTAGCTTCAGGCTTCTCACTAGCCAGCCATGGGTTTCTTACCGAAACAGAAGTCTGGAAATGGGAGGTTTCAAGGTTGGTCACCCAGGCTCTTTTTATCCTGCTTCATCAACATCATGATGGTCTCTGGGTTAATGTTCATTAGCTCTCACGTGAGCCTTCCTCATGGGTATCACATGGGCTGACGAATGACTTTTAAAATGGCAAAAAAAATCTTTTCTTCACTTAACTTCTTATGTTAGGTGTCTGTGGGTATTTTTTAAGGGAAGAAAACATTCATTCATTGGCTAGTTCCCATGCATCTCCCTGGTGGCAGTTTGGGACACAAAGCCAGTTCAGACAACTTCTGTCCTCAACAGGCTCACTGTTTGGTGAATGAGACAATCAGATACACAAATAGCTAAGTTTAACATGATCACTGCAATACTGAAGGTCTGGAGGCAGTGCCATGGACTGGGGTGTGGGCATTTCACTGGAAAGCAGGATTCCAACAGAGCCACTGCATACAGCAGTACAGGCTGTGTTTTCTACATGCTGCATGGGTATATGAGGAAGCCCTGGATACAGAGTCTAAAAGACCTCTTAAGAGGAGGCTAAGGTGGGCAGACCACTTGAGGTCAGGAGTTCGAGACCAGCCTGGCTAACATGGTGAAAACCTGTCTCTACCAAAAAATACAAAAATTAGCTGGGTGTGGTAGTACGTGCCTGTAATCCTGGCTACTTGGGAGGCTGAGGCACGGGAATCATTTGAACCTGAGAGGCAGAAATTGCTGTGAGCAGAAATCACGCCACTGCACTGCAGCCGGACAACAGAGCAAAACCTTGGCTCCAAAATAAAAAAGTGGGGGAGGGAGGGGGAACACTTGAGTTGAAGGAAAAGGAAGGGTATAATTTTGGAGACAAGGACACAGTAAAGAAGGAATCCCTGGGGCCAGGCCTGGTGGCCCACACCTGTCATCCTAGTGTTTTGGAAGGCTGAGGCAGAAGGATTGCTTGAGGCTAGGAGTTCAAGATCACCCTGGGCAACAAAGTGAAACCTTGTCTCTAGAAAAAATAATTTAAAAAATTGGCCTGCCATGGTGGTGTGTTCCTGTATCCCAGCTACTTGGGAGGCGGAGGCGGGAGGATCGCTTGAGCCCAGGAGTTGGAGGCTACAGTGAGGTATGAGCAACCTATGGTGGTGCCACTGTACTCCAGCCAGGCAATGAAGTGAGACTCTATCCTTTAAAAAAAAAAAAAACTAAGACTGGGCACGGTGGCTCATGCCTGTAATCCGAGCACTTTGGGAGGATCACAAAGTCAAGAAATCAAGACCATCCTGACCAATATGGTGAAACCCTGTCTCTACTAAAAATACAAAAATTAGCCAGGCATGGTGGTGTGTGCCTGTAGTCCCAGCTACTCAGGAGGCTGAGGCAGGAGAATCTTTTGAACCCAGGAGGCAGAGGTTGCAATGAGCTGAGATCACGCCATTGCACTCCAGCCTGGCAACAGTGCAAGACTCCATCTCAAAAAAAATAAAAAAGAAAAAAAATATTAAATAACAAAAAGAAAGCACCCATGGAGAGAACACAACACGAACAGAGGAATGGAAACTGAAAAGTACAGTGCATGTGAAGTTTAGGAGATGCACAATGTTCTGGAGCATTGCAGAACATGCACAATGTTCTGGAGCAGACCTACCATTGAAAGAGAGGGAGTGGGAGGGGGCTTTTCATAGAGGAAACAGGGAGAGGAGGCCGAAAGGCATGTAAGGGCTTTTAAAACCTCAACTTTTTCCTGTAGTTGGCAATTGGGAGTCAATGAAAGTTTTAAAGCATTAAAAGGAACTAGTTCCTTTAGAGGTTAGAGAGGCCAATCCCATTTGCAAATTAAATAACTACCAAATTGCAGCACTCCAAAAATTACTGCGAACTAAGTTTATAAACACAAAGAGCTTATTATAATGCTAGAGAAATGACTGTCAACTGGGTTTCAAAGTTTTTAAGAAACTATGATAAAATGAATCCCTGTATTTTGTCCTTCCATAAAACTGAACAGGTTAGGGATATATCCCGTAAATCCTGCGATTATTTAAAGCACAAAGCACAGCTTTACTACGTTATCGCTTTTAAATAACACTTCACCAGATTCTGGTTCCTGAAACCACTTTTGGGAAAAATGCTTTCCTAAGTGACATCACCCCATTTTCCACATAAAATGAAAAAAGAAAGGCTCATATTCAGAAGTAGCAGGCTACAAACGGAGGATTGGTAGATCTTAAGAGCTCACGATGGAACCCCCTACTGCCTTGAGAGAAACAAAGAAATAAATTAAAAATATAAAACCCCCCAAATACACATAGGTGAGCTTAAAAGAGGCGGGCTGGTTTTCCCCAAATCCATTAATAATATAAATCACTGTATTTCATATTCACAGTCATCTCTGAAAGTTCTCCTCTTAATTGCTCCATGGCATCATGTTTTATTTTAGTAAAGTTCAGATTTTATTGCCAAAGACTAATGGGCATAGAGTCCCTGAAGAACTTGTTTTAAAACATCGACCAGTCAACCATAAAAGGGATAGTAAAACAGCTACAGAGGCTAAATAAGAATTAAAAAGTAGAGCCACTTATTTTTAAATTAGAATCCTCTTTCACATTTAGGAATATAATAAAATGTGTCATAAACTTTCTACTTTCATTCCAAAGTATTGTTGTAAGAACCGACAGTAATACAGACACAGTCTTTCTATGGTTAAGCAGCACCCATTAAAATCAAGTGCTGTTTTTAAGCACGATTGAGGACATTTTAAAATTATAAATGATTACAATGTCATAAAAACCTTCCGGGGAGAGAAAGAGAAAAGTAGAAACAGGGAAGGATCTAAACGAATAAGGCTGTTAATAAACTCGTACCATCAATGGGTCAAAATTCCCAGGTTAAGCTGGGTCAAGTCCTATTACAGTCCTAGGTAGAACTTCTAGTTCAACTGGCATCTGTAAAATGTGTTCAGACGAGAATTGTCTAAATCACTGTTGAATCTTTTTGTGTCCTTCCTTATGGAGTAGATTCTAGTCTTGAACCTTCTTCATGACCATTTTACACCATTCATTTTATCACTATGCTATGTTCTTTACAAAGGTTTAGTATCAACGATTAGTGACGTTGCCCCATCTTACAAGTGGTAGACTAGCTGTGGGGAAATAAATCTCCCAGTCTTGCCTCAATTTCAACGTGAGTGGGGAACTCAGGTCCTCAATACTCCAACAATGGGTTACAATCCTCGCCTTCATCTGGTGGGTGAAGAGGAGGGTGGGAATTGTTCATCCAAGAGGGAACAATCACTGTGATAAGCTGGGCAGGGCCCAATCACACAGAGAATATGGAAATGACTCGTCAGGCTTCCATCTGCAATTGGGCACCAGGTGCGAAGAGAAAGATGGCTTTTCCCAACTCAAGTACTATCTGCCAAATAGGACAGAGACAGGATGTTCAGCCGAAAGGAACCATCTTTTAGTAAACATGATCTCTGAAAAGACCTGAAACAGAGATCTCAGCAGAAATCCAGGTAGGTGCCAAGAAACCCACAAAAACAAACAAAAAAAGAGGCAGCGAGCTCAGGAGCAGGGTGGCAAAGAGGCCCATATGCCACTCTATTTCCAGTTCTGCAGCACCTTCCGTTCCTCTAAACGGGCTTAAGCAAAACCATCTTGAACTGGTTTAGATTAGTCCCCACCAGGCACATTTGTAAAGATAAAAAGAACATGGTTCTTTTCCTTCCTCCGAAAGGGGGATGGGAGGAGAGGACAGGAACGTTCAGCCTGGTCTTATGGAGGAGGGAAAACAAGAAGAGTCAAGCATGTTCTTATGCCCACGTTTACAAACGCTCTTGCCAGGTTGCTTTGAAACTTCTAACGCTCAAAGTTGTCCTTGTAATCCTTCTTGGTCACAGAGGCAGAGGGAAGCAAGGCAAGGGGGCTGGGTGGAGGCGGAGAGAAAGGTGGTTTTCCTCCCCATCCTACAGTTTCTGGCAGCAACTAGCTTGTGTAAACATTCAGTAGCCCAAATGAACCCTACTTGAGAACAAAACAATTTCAGTTTTAAAGTGTTTGAATGACTTTAGCTAAATCTGAGGATGTGCCTATTGAATCTGGAGCTGTTCCCTTTCAACTCTGAATGAAGGGAGAATTATGAGACTGGAGTTATTCAATGAGAGCTATCTGTCCTGGCACTCAATCAAAGGGATTAGGATTTGGAAAGAAAAGCCTACAGGTGATCCTCCAGGAAGCATACCAAGCAGTTATCAAAAACATACAAGTTCAAAGCAGCTCAATTTTCATATGTTAAATGTACTTGGATGCAGCCCCAGGCTCCTTTCTAGGTAAAAAATTGTGTTCAAGCTGTTTTGTGCTTGCATACTTAGCAGACAAGGGAATCAAAAGCACAGGGTGCAGTGGTGCTGGGTCCACTTCACCCTCGTGTAACGCAATAAATCAACCTTGTTTTCCTGGTGAAACACGATCTAATACTCTGTCCCGGCTTCTCCTGGCCATCAAGACAGAGACTCATGTACCTCACCAACTTGAAAGAGCTGTCACAGCACCAATCCTGTGAGGTCAGACACCAGCATCAGCAGTTTAACAATTAACAGTGCTTATTAATCATGAGGCTTGGGTGTTGTTTTCCCGAGCACCATCATCCGGGTCTAACAGTGTATTACCAACTTAATGGCTTCACTTGGACACACTGAAGAAAAGGAAATAAGGACACATGCTGAGATTTGGGTTACAGAAGAGGGTACGTTTTGGGTGGTCTTTGGCAAGTCATGAAGAAATACAACTTATGTTGCCATGAAAATTCCACAGGGCACACACAAAAGGATACAACTCCCTCTGGGGTGCCCAAAAGGACTCTAGAAAAAAAATGAATGTCTGATTTATAGGAAGAAAGCAAAGGGAGAAAATGAAAACCTATACTCAGTCGTTAGAAATGTATGCAAAGGACTGTAATCTCAGCACTTTGGGAGGCCCAGGTGGGTGGATCATTTGAGGTCAGGAGCTCAGGACCAGCCTGGCCAACATGGTGAAACCCATGTCTCTACTAAAAATACAAAAATTAGTCAGGTGTGGTGGTGAGCACCTGTAATCCCAGCTACTTGGGAGGCTGAGTCAGGAGAATTGCTTGAACTCGGGAGGTGGAGGTTGCAGTAAGCTGAGATCATACAACTGTAGCCTAGGCAACAGAGCAAGACTGACTCAAAAAAAAAAAAAAAAAAAAAAGAAAGAAAAAGAAATATATGCAAAGCATGTAAGAGCATGCGAGACACATTATACATGCTCAATAAATGGCCACAGAAGAGAAGAGACAGTGCCTGCCTCTGCTACATCCAGCCTTTATGGGAGGAAGGTCAATGTAACAGCACCAGAAGACTAGGCCTGCCACTGTCTGATGGGAGGGCAGCAAGGGTCCTAGGATTGAGGAGGCCAGAGACTACACCACACAGCAGAAGCCTGGGTCTCACTCACCTCTGCCAGCCCGCACTGGCTTTAGGACTTTGGAAAGCTACTCTACCTACCCAAACTTTAGCATCCTCATCTGTACATTGGGGATAAAATCCCACTCACCCAAACTAAGAAGTTACTAAGTGAAATTTATTGAATGTGTGCTATGAGGCACTGTGCTATGCATGCTACAGGTATTATATTACCTTAGCTCCAATACACTATGAGGTCACTACGTGTGACCCTTGAACAATATAGGGATTGGGCACTGACCCCTTGCAGGCTAAAATTTGTGAATAAATTTTGATTCCTCCCAAATTCAACTACCAATAGCTTGCTGTTGACCGGCAGCCTTAGTGATAACATAAACAGTCATTTAGCATACATTGTGCATGTTTTATATATATATACACATATGTATATACATTCTATGCTATATTCTTACAATAAAGTAAGCTAGAGAAAAGAAAATGTTAAGAAAATCACAAAGAAGGGAAAACGTATTTACTATTCCTTGAGTGGAAGTGGATCACCTTAAAGGTCTTTATCCTCCTTGTCTCCACATTGAGTAGGCTGAGGAGGAGGAGAAGGAGGAAGAGACAGTGGAGGGGTAAGTCTTGCTGTCTCAGAGGTGGGAGGCAAGAGAGGTGGAAAGAGAGGCAGGAGAGGCAGGCGCACTTGGTCCAACTTTTATTTGTAAAGATCCATGTATAAGTGAACTGCACGGTGCAAACCCGTGTTCAAAGGTCAGCTGTATTATGATTATTCCCACCTCATAGATGAGGAGACTGGAGTCTAAACAAGTGACTTGCTGAAAGTTACTGTACCACTAAGTGGGAGAGCACAGACTGTGACCCAGGGCCGTCTGAATAGAGTCCACGTTCTTGCCATCTGCCCTATTCTACCTCCACAACTACAATGAGTGTTCCCAAATCGGAGTTGCCTTTTATGATTAACATTCCTACTATCCTACTGGTTCAAGACCCCAGTACCTGCCTCCAATTCTCTCCTTCCCGACTGCTAATCAATTGCCAAATCCTATCACCTTGCCTTTACAATGTCATTTTATTTCCTGCTTTATGTTCTCTGCCAGTGATCAGGTTGAAGCTTTCCCTATCTCTTGCCTTAACAATTGTGATAGGCCACTTTGCGTTTTCTTTCCTTCAACTTCCTGCTCTTTCTATTCCGGAAGTCTGAAATGCCACCTGTCTCCTTTGCTTATCACAGTCCTGCACATTCTTTCACAGCCAGGTCAAATGAAGCTTCGCCTGACCTTGACTGCTGCCCACTCTGGCCTCTCAGAGCACATCAGCCAAGTATCAGCTTAGCGCGTGTGTCATCCTCCTTGGCAGTCTACTTAGCCATACCCCTTCCTTTACCAATTCCCCTTCCCCAACTAACTGAACTGTGAGTACCATGAGCACCATGCCTTGTATCTTTTCATTTTTATGGCACCTCGGTTTTCCAAAAATGGTTTTCTGAATTGGGAAAAAAGAGGGAGAGGGCAGAAGAATATTTTGAGATTCTTTCCAGGTCAAAGACATTTGATTTAGATGACAAAACCAATATGAAGAAAAAAACAATAAAAACCCTGGTATTATATGAGGTATGGTGAGGCATAATGGGGACAAACCTACGTCTTGGTGCCAGACTGCCAAGGTTAAATCCCTAGCTCTAGCATTTACTAGCTATCTTACCTTGGGAAAGATTCTTAACCTCTCTAAACTTCAATTTCTTCACCTGTAAAATAGAAGATAACTGTAATACCTAATTATGTCTGCTGTAAGGATCAGATGAAATAATATATGAAGCATTTAGAATACAACTTGGCACACAGCAGGTGCTGAATAAATGGTAGATATGTTATTACGTGGGTAGAATATTTCCTTTCCTTGCCATCTAACATACTAACTTCTTCAGACAGGTAGAAAAATGAAATAAGCATTCTAGTCCATGTTCCCTCTTTCAGATAAAAAAAAAAAAAAAAAAACCCTTAAAAGTTGGATGTTACAAACCCTGCCCGAATTTTTTCTTCAAAGCTCAACTTAAGGCCCCAGCGTAAAAAATAAAGCTGGTTCCTCCTGGATTCTTATTGTCTTGGCACTGAACAATCAATTTCAAAGTACATTAAGTTATTTAACAGGTCGCCAAGTAGCAGAAAGCTAAAAGTTTAACCATATTTACAAGGAAGAATTATATGAAAATATTTTTATTGATGCTATAAAAACCACCATTAAAAATGAGTGCGCTGAAAAGCTGAACATGTATGGAACAAACGGGCAACTCTTAAAATGTTACCTGGTTCCAGACAGTCCAAATTTTGTGTCTCGTTAGCAAATAAGATAAATGACTTTGTCTGAAATGATGTTTTATAAATCCTATTAACAGGCTATAAGGGAGCCAATGGTTCCCAAAACAGGAGAATTAATTTTCTAAGTTCAATCCCCATTGTACACACAAAAATGTGGGAGTATCTGGGGGGCTTATTGCTTATGCTGTTTTCAGACTAATACACTAATAATACTCTCTCTAACAATTGCATGTTATACTTTTCAAAGTACCTATATATCCATTTTCTCCCCTGAGCCTCACAATACGCCCATGGGGCAAATTGGGCAAATATTACTCTTGGTTTTTAAAAAAAATAATATTGAAGAGCAAAATGGCTTTACCAAAGTCAGTTTAAAGCAGAGCTAGGCAAGAATCTCAGCTGCTCCTTGACTCTTTCCACAATCTGTGGAGTTGGAAGAACCGCTGTTTATGAGGAAAGGATGGGTGTATCCCTGTGTGCACAAACCCATAGAATGAGAGGGAAGCTGTATTGTCATTTTTCTTTTTTTTTTTTTTTTTTTGTGGCCCAGGCTGGAGTGCAGTGGAGTGATCTCAGTTCACTGCAAACTCCACTTCCTGGGTTCAAGTGATTCTTCTACCTTAGCCTCCCGAGTAGCTGGGATTACAGGTGCACGCTATCATGCCCAGCTAATTTTTTTGTATTTGTAGTAAAGATGCATTTTCGCCATGTTGGCCAGGCTGGTCTTGAACTCCTGACCTCAGGTGATCTGCCCATCTTGGTGTCCCAAAGTGCTGGGATTACAGGCATAAGCCACTGCGTCCGGCTGTATTATCATTTTAAACACTGTATCCAGATAAACTATACGAGGGAACATGGAACAGAATGCTTGTTTTTCACTTAATATATTTTTTTTAATTTTCAAAAAATAGAAGTGATGTACTCTCACCACCATACAAATAATGGCACAGTGCTCTGTATACACTTTTTTTTTTTTTTTGTAAAGAGCAAGACGTATTCCAGTGACTGGTACAATTTTGTTTTTGCCTTTTCTTGCCAAAAAGAAAATATGGCTTTAATAGAAGTTTACATCTGCGTGGTATTACATGCATGTAAAACAGATGTAACCTAATTACATTTTCATTTAAATTGCTAAATAGCTACTTAAGTAAAAAGCTAAAATAACATACAAACAACAGTTACTATAATAACAAGTGTACTTAGAATTAAATGAAAAGGATCAAAGCTACAGCAGACAGAATTTGAGTTGGTCTTTCAGAAAGACAGAGTGACATAACAACGTTGCATTCATTTACTCAGTAATTTAATGTCTCTACAGCTCAGTCTAAAGATACAGCTCAGCTCAGCCTAGACACATGGAAGAAAATCCATAGAGTTTATACAAAGACTCTGGTTTTCATGAAGATTAGACACACTCTACTAGAGATTATATAGCAAAACCCTAAATTGGAAATCAGAATTCCAGGGCAATACAATCAGCTTGATTATAGTTTTAAGCAGACCTGTCTAGGCTGAAATCAGAAATCAGCTCCCAACTCTGAGATCAGAGTACCCTTTTTGTATTTTTAGCAGAAGACAACATTACATGCCAGTGATTGCATATTCATAATGTACCCCTTCCTGTGTACCACACAAAGTCCCATTAGAAGGATCCAGGGCATGTGGGATGAGATTCAGCTTTGGTGCCTGGTGGCAGGGGACACATGGTTAATCCTCACAAAGGAGCAGAGAAACACCACATTGTCAGAGGTGGTTGAAGAGGAAGCTGAAATCCTAAACGATGTACTCTGGAAAAACTCAAACCTGTTTAACCTAGAGTTGCTGGGTAACGTTCATTCTTAGCTTTTCCCTGTCTATTTCAATCACAATTTTAACTACAATGAATTTCAGGTGTTTGGTGGTCATGGTGGTTATTTTAAACAGAGTGAGAAAAAGACTGAACTTATGAAGTGTTAGAGCAGTGTGAACTTTTTTCAAAACTAGAATAGTCTAAGAAACAATCATTAGAGTGAACTGGCAACCAATAGAATGGGAAAAAGTTTTTGCAATCTACCCATCTGACAAAGGACTTATCCAAAATCTACAAAGAACTAAAACAGATTTACAAGAAAAAAACAAACAAACCCATTCAAAAGTGGGCGAAGGATATGAACAGACACTTTTCAAAAGAAGACATACATGAGGCCAACAAACATGAAAAAATGCTCATCATCACTGGTCATTAGAGAAATGCAAATCAAAACTACATTGAGATACCATCTCACGCCAGTTAGAATGGCGATCATTAAAAAAATCTGGAGACAACAGATGCTGGAGAGGATGTGGAGAAATAGGAACACTTTTACACTATTGGTGGGAGTGTAAATTAGTTCAACCATTGTGGAAGTCAGCGTGGTGATTCCTCAAGGACCTAGAAATAGAAATTCCATTTGACCCAGCAATTCCATTACTGGATATATATCCAAAGGATCATAAATCATTCTATTATAAGGACACATGCACACATATGTTCATTGCAGCACTGTTTACAATAGCAAAGACCTGGAACCAACCCAAATGCCCATCGATGATAGACTGGACAGGGAAAATGTGGCACATAAACACCATGGAATATTATGCAGCCATAAAAAATGATGAGTTCGTGTCCTTTGTATGGATGTGGATGAACCTGGAAACCATCATTCTCAGCAAACTGACACAAGAACAGAAAATCAAACACCGCATGTTCTCACTCATAGGCGGGTGCTGAACAATGAGAACACATGGACACAGGGAGGGAAGCATCACACACTGATGTCTGTAGGGGGGGACTGGGGGAGGGACAGTGGGGGGTAGGGAGTAGGGGAGGGATAATAACATGGGGAGAAATGCCAGATATAGGTGATGGGGATGGAGGCAGCAAACCACATTGCCATGTATGTACCTATGCAACAATCCTGCATGTTCTTCACATGTACCCTAGAACCTAAAATGCAATAAAAAATATATATGTGTGTGTGTGTGTGTGTGTGTATATATATACACACACACAGTTTTAGTACGATAAAAATCACTGAAAAAAAAGAAGAAAAACTAGAATAGTCTAGCACTAGAAGCAAAGGATTTAGAGTAGGCATGCATGGTGAAAAGACTCCCACATCAGCGTTTTCTCTAAACTAGACCAGCCAGTTTTTCCAAATTTTGTTCAGGAGTGTAGAAAATAAAGGACTTAAATCCAGTCAGCCGTTTTTGATCATGAACCTGAAATGCTGAAGAATGTTTCAAAACTAAAGGAAACATCTGTGATAAAACTGGGGGTTACACTCTTTTATTTTTCAAAGGTGTCTCACTCTGCTGTAGCCCAGGCTGGAGTGCAGTGGTGTGATCTTAGCTCACTGCAACCCTGCCTCCTGGGTTCAAGTGATTTTCCTGCTTCAGCCTTCTCAGTAGCTGGGACTACAGGTGCACGCACCGTCATACCCAGCTACTTTTTGTATTTTTAGTAAAGACGGGGTTTTACCATCTTGGACAGTCTGGTCTCGAACTCCTGACATTGTGATCCACCCACCTCAGTCTCCCAAAGTGCTGGAATTACACAGTTGTGAGCCACTGCGCCTGGCCGGGTTACACTTTTTAGGCCAAGAATTTCCTTATCGAAAGTATGGCTAGATTCTTTTAAAAATTACCTTCCAGTTATATCCCCAACAGATCTGACTTTAAAAATATAATCAGCTTATATTATGTAATATAAAATATATAAAAGCTATGATTTTCATTTTATTCAGGAAACATCCTCTCTCTAGGGGAAGGAGAGAAAGACTAAGGGTCGGAGGTGGGGAACCGAAAGGGGATTGGGGAAACAGAAAATCACCTGGGCCCTACATTTGGTGTCGACCTTGGCATTAATTTTCTTGACGCCACCTCACACAGCAGGAAGGAAGGGACTGACAGAGCATGCTACCTTTTGTTTATTCTTCCTTTATTTATAAACACACAGTGCTCAAATCTCAGCAAAGACCCCAGAGGGCTCCCGTGCATTTAAAGATTTGTGGGAAAAATTTTTTCTTTCTCATATCTGGTCAGCCTACACCAAAACTGTGGCAATTCCCTGGGTGAGGAATCTACAAATTCCCTGTTTCTGGATCTACAATACTAATGCGGGCATCTGAGATGAGAATGGGAAACATACTTGGATAATCTTCACCTCCATAGCTACTCTCAGGTTGAACGCTTTGGCTCGGTCTCTTCAGAATGGCTGTTCCTCATTTTCTACAAAAGGTGTTCATAAAGTTTCACAGTGTGTTGAGAACAAGTTTGTAAAAGACAAGCGAAGGCTTGTCATGATTTTGTAACCAATTATTTCATTTGTATTTTATAAATCGGTCATAAATGTCATTGACTAATTGCCACCCTCTCTCTCCCCAACCCCTAGCCCCTCCCTACACATACTGAAACAAACAGGTAACCTTGTACCACTCTTGCCAGAGGCCAGGAATTAATGGCAGGTTTTAAACGAAACTTCACCTATTTGGAAGGACATCAGTGGCAGCTGAGGACACAGTGTAATTGCTCTACTCACCGCCATTCCTCTCTGCCCTGAAAAACAAACACGTTTCCATCATTTTACTCCGAGTCCTGAAACCTCAGATGCCAAGAGAAAAAGTGACAGCTAAACAATCCAAAAGACACCAAAAGAATCAATATTAAAATATTTAAAATAATCATATCCCAGTATCACTGACTTAGTCTAAGATCTTTTCTGGTCTATCTGATCTTTATTAAACCAGTCACGACTTGAAATTTCTGTCTGACCGCAGTAGGAAATCCAACTTCAGTTGATGCTTAACGGCTCTGGGAAAGGCAATGCGAACACTGTCCTGCCTCATAATGTACTTTAAAGAGTAACACATTCTGGCTGGGCGCAGTGGCTCACGCCTATAATCCCAACACTTTGAGAGGCTGAGTCAGGAGGATGGCTTGAGCCCAGGAGTTTGAGACCAGGCTAGGCAACATGGCAAGACCCTGTCCCTACAAAAAATACAAAGTAGTCAGGTATCGTGGTGTGCGCTGGAGATCCTGCTACTCGGGAGGCTGAGGTGGGAGGATCACTTGAGCTGGGGAGGTTGAGGCTGCAGTGAGTAGTTATGGCGCCACTGCGCTCCAGCCTGGGCGAGAGAGTGAGTCTCACAAAAAAAAAAAAAAAAAAAAAAAAAATGCCACATTCCAATGGAGGGATAAAGGAGGGAAGGTAATTACTTTGTGATGGGTTAAAAGTCAGTAAGAAAAGCCAGGTGAGGGCGGTTATGCCCTGTAAACTTTTCTGCAACTTGACTCCCTTAAAAGTTGGCCTTAGCGAAGGATCTATGTCACTAAAAAGAAATGATATAAATGAGACAAGCTGCCCTCAATTTCAGAGTAACTCTGTGTTCTTCACAATAGGGTTTGAAACCACAGAACAGTCATTGTTTCGAATGCAGCCGGCTCCAAACACCTCCCTGGGAGAATAGGAAGGTACCGCCACTAAGCAGCTGGCTCAACCTTTTGCCATTTTTGAAAGTTGAAGTGACAACCTAGTGGCTTGTAGGCCAAAGCTAGCCCTCAAATACATTTTCAAACAGTGTTTTAAATTAGTTGCCAAAATTTTTATGAAAATACCTTTCACATAAGCATCTGGACTTCTGGCTTCTTTTGGAAACAAAAGTCCTGAGCCGTACACAACAGTGGGCTCACATTCTCTCATGGCAGCAGTTGGCTGGGAGCGGGGTGCTGGCTGTCCTCTTAGACCAGGGTGTGCTTTCTAGTTCTTTCTTGTCCCTACAACAACTCCCTAACATATTACACCAACCCTGCTTCACTGGTTGACATTACCTGCTGGTCTCTGTAGAGATCTGAGCTTACTATCTTTGGTGGGAGTGGGTGGGGGCGGGGGTGCGTGTGTGTGTGTGTGTGTGTGTGTGTGGTGTGTGTACAAATTAGTTATTCAGCAAATAATTATTTTCCCCACTTGAAGGCAGAGAGAAAAGCGTTTCTGAAACTCTAAGTTCTGTTTAGCAATTCCAACAGTCACCCAAATTCCGCTCCACTGAGAAAGTCAGTGTTTAAGTTTTAGAACAATGTATGCCACACATCCTTATGCTTGCCCGAAGACATCCTGAGCCCCAATTCCCTCAAACTGGCTGACCACGAGGTCAGCGTCTCCTCTAAAAATTATCCAATACCCTAGGGGTCTGTTGCATGTTTTAAAGGCAAACTATAAAAATGAACTCTACTAGTCTCTAAAGAATAAATACATTCTATGCTTATTTATTCCTCCAAAATTAAGTTTGTTAAAAAAGTTGAGTATCAGACATGCATTTTCAGCTTGACTCTTTTACCATTAGGATGGAGAAAAACCATCATTCCTCATAATACATTTTTTATAATGAGGACCACAAAAAGCGCAGAGAAATCTCAGGATCTTTGGAAATAAAAATGAATGTACATATTTTCCACTAGCTAGCAGCAATTACTTTACCATGTGAGGCTCCAGGTAGGTAGTGATGTGTAATACCTTTAAACTTGGAGCCTTCCCAAAAAACACAAACAGGAAAAAAAAAATCTGACCTCTGACCCTGTTTTGAAGCATCAGTACCCGCTTGGGTGGTGTTTGCATGTTGAAATATTTATTTCCTTCATAAAAAAATCTATCTGAATATCCAATCTCTCAGCATCAAGACTCTTATTTTCATGTTAGCAGAAGCCCTTAAGTAATTTGGGGCTATGATCTTAACACTATAAGCTTTACCCACTTAAAACTTTGCCAGCTTCGAGCTGCATATTTTTCTCAGCAGCTCCTCATTTGCAAAGCATCGTAGAGATTCGGGTGAAAGGTGATGAAGTTTCGACAGCTGCAGAGCCCAGTTAGGAAACTAAGTTTCCTGGGCACAGCTTCCAAGAGAGCAGTATTACTGAGCATTCTATCACTTGAAGACATAAATTTGTACCAGTGAGTACCATGAACAAGTTCATGCAAGCAAGTATTATAATAGCAACTTCTGGAAATGGTGTGAGAATGAAGCTTCTCTGAACCCTAAAGTTACTGAAACACCTCCGATGATAACATTAGACACAAGAATATCATCAAGGTTTGCACAGGTTTATTGGTTATATGAACAAAAGGTCTAATCAAGATTACATCATACTTTACTTACACCATGAAAAAAGAAAATCTAAGTCTCACATAAAGTACTCTAGGACATCATAGTCACAAATGTGGGCAGACAGAAGAATAGAGGTGTATTGGAGGCGTACCGTGCCCTCTCATAAGGGTGCAACCCTTCGCCTTCATCCACAATAAGTTTGAGAATAACAGAACACCTCCTCCTTGATGCTTTCTAATATCAGAGTGTGGTGAGCTGACGACTGAATTTTTCTCTAAGATCCAAGATGGAGATATTGAAATGAAGCTTAAAATGGCATTTTTTTTTTTTTTTTTTTTTTGAGAAAGTCTCACTCTGTCACCCAGGCTGGAGTGAACTGGCACGATCTCGGCTCACTGCAACCTTGGCCTCCTCGGTTCAAATGATTCTACCACCTCGGCCTCCAGAGTAGCTGGAATTACAGGCATACGCCACCACGCCCAGCTAATTTTTTTTTTTTTGAGACGGATTTTCAATCTTGTTGCCCAGGCTAGACTGCAGTGGCGCCATCTAGTCTCACTGCAACCTCCACCTCCCAGATTCAAGCTATTCTTCTGCCTCAGCCTCCTGAGTAGCTGGGATTACTTACAGGTGCCTGCCACCATGCCCAGCTAATTTTTTGTATTTTTAGTAGAGATGGGGTTTCATCATGTTGGCCAGGCTGGTCTCAAATTCCTGACCTCAGGTGATCCACCTGCCTTGGCTTCCCAAAGTGCAGAAATTACAGGTATGAGTCACCACACTCAGCCCTAATTTTTGTATTTTTAGTAGAGATGGGGTTTCACCATGTTGGCCAGGCTAGTCTCGAACTCCTGACCTCTGGTGATCTGCCCAGCTTGGCCTCCCAAGGTTCTGGGATGACAGGCGTAAGCCACCATGCCAGGCCTCAGAATGCCTCTTAAGCAGGAAGGCTTCAGGTTTTCCTTCATGTATAGTGACATTACTAGAGGGTAAATGGCTTTGCATTTTTGTTGCAATGATTTGGGGAACACCATCCCTGGGCCTTTACCTTTGGATGTCATTAGAACTCTACCCGCATTTTTTTTTTTAGAGATGGGGTCTTGCTCTGCTGCCTAGGCTGGAGTGCAGTGGCACAATTACGGCTTATTGCAGCTTCAACCTCCTGGGCTCAAGTGATCCTCCTGCTTCAGTCTTCTGATTAGCTGGGCCTACAGGCACACACCACCATAGCCAGCTATTTTTAAATTGGTTGTATGGACAGAGCCTTGCTATGCTACCCAGGCTTGTCTTAAACTCCTGGCCTCAAGTGATCCTCCTGCCTCAGCCTCCCAAAATGCTAGATTAGAAGCAAGAGCCACGATACCCAGCCTAAAATTTCTCTTCACATTTAATAATGGCTTGTTGGGCCAAAAAAATACTGTGGAGAATCCATGCTATCTCTGAGGAAAACTAGCTACACTCTGTTTATACTTGCCTATAATACGAATCTGTTGAAATTTAGAATTTTACAATTCTAAACTGTATCAACAAGCGGTTTTTGCATCTAATCCTGTCTCAGTTATGGTTGCTTTGGGAAAGAAAAACAATGCTGCGATTAAACAAATAAGCCTGTTGTATTTTGAGCTATTTAAATACGGAAGCTACTTAGGAACTTTCTATTTAGATTTACTGATAAGAACGAACCTAAACACTAGAGTAAAAGCCTGTCCCTAACAGATCGTACTCCCAGTGGCTGATTAATGCCACCTTGGATTCACAAACAAGAGGTTTTATGTACAGCTTTTTGGATCCTAACCCGTTTGGAAGGTAAGGTGCTTCTGCGACTTGTTGAGGCAGTTAAGCAGGGTCTCAGCAGCCTTTTCAGCACCTCTGGGCAAATCAGAAAAAGGTGCCTTTGATTGGCAAATAGAATCTCCTAGGTTTGAAGAGGGGCATGTGCATTGGATTTCAGCCCTTCCCTCCCCCAATGGCAGCCTCCGTAGCTTAGAGTCCACATGTAGAGTATAACCTCTTTGCCTAGCACTGAACATGAAAAATGCATAATGGGTCTCTTCGCAGCCACTCTGGTTTCCAGGTAGCAAAAGGCTGTCAAACAATCTCATCAGCAAGCAGAGGTTGGTTACTAATTTCACAATTGTTTGGTAAAAGGAGCCCAATAGCATCAAGCTAGAAGAGTGTGGGAGAAATCCAGGAATTCTAGTCGGAAGCAATTAGAAGACAATAGAAAAAGAGCAGAGTCATGTGGCTTCACTTCATGACTAACCAGTTCTTCTTGACTTAAGGGTGGGACTAGTTCTGCCTTCTTATTTTGATTCACAAAGGTCACACATGAAGCTAATATAAGCAAGCCTGGTTCTCTTCATGGCAAGAAGAGCCATGAGTGTTTCACTGGTGAGCATCATAAACTGAGCAGCCAGGTTTTAAGATCCAGACACCAGATTGAATAAGTCAATGTGCTTTTGGCTTAAGGCTTCCTGTGGAAGCAAATGAGCTAGAGGGGGGCAAAGTAACAGCCCTCTGGAAGCGTGCAGGCATCCAAGGAGCTTCAAAAATAACCATAAGAGTTAGCCAGGAGACTAGCACTTCATAATTATAGACTGTAATTTAGGAAGGCAGAGTTAGTGTAAGTAAAGTCATGCGAGATGTACAGAGACTTTTGAGTCTCTTTCTGACCTCCATGTTGGGATTTTTTCCCCAAAGTTAGGTATAATTGTAAATTATGTAGCAACACTTTGATAATGAGCTTATAGCCACTGCAGCTGTTAACAATTAACATGTATAGGCCACAAAAGGAAAGGGAAAATGTAGAGGACAAGACATTCACACACACACACACACACACACACACACACACACACACACAGAGCCATAAAAATGGAAAATGCTCAACCATAGTAGTGATAAAGAAACTGTTACTTTTAGCACATAAAATTGGAAAAGATGTTTTTAAACTGTAATAGAAATGCTGCCAAATTTGAGATGGGAGAGGCATTATAAAAAACTCTTGAAAACACTGTAAATTGGTCCACCTTTCTAGAAATCTAATTGGGAATATGTTATTCAAAAATCCATTCCATACATATTTTTCAAGAACCTGTAATTTGTTAGGAATTTAAAATATACATTCTCCTTCACCTAGTAATTCCATATCTAGGAATCTGTTCAAGAAGGCATCAAAGATTCTTATAAAAAGATGTCTGTCATAATATTTAAAAGTGAAACCCTAAAGAGATATGATAAAAATAAATGATTGTATATATGGAAGAAAATCATTCTTCAGTGATGTATGTAATAATATTCTATGAAAAAGAGCATAACAATTTTAAACACAGAAATATTTCTAATCATACACTAATTGTTAACCATCTGGGTGGTAGGATTATGGATTTTTTTTTTTTTTCCCTGAGGCAGAGTCTCACTCTATTGCCCAGGCTGGAGTGCAGCAGCATGATCTCCACTTACTATAACCTCTGCCTCCTGGGCTCAAGCAGTTGTCATGTCTCAGCCTCTCGAGTAGCTGGGATTACAGGCACACGCCACAACATCCGGCAACAAGCCCAGCTAATTTTTATATTTTTAGAAGAAATGGGGTTTCACCATGTTGGCCAGGCTGGTCTTGAACTCCTAGAGCCTTAGGTGATGCACCCGCCTTGGCCTCCCAAAGTGCTGGGATTACAGATGTGAGGCACCGTGCCTGGTGATTATGGACAATTTTTATTTTCCTTTTGTGCTTTTCTATAATTTTCAAATTTTCTACAATGAGTCTTTATTAATTTTAAAAGTAAGAGAAAGTACTGGGCCACAAAAGAGAATTAGCTAAATGGCAGATGTACTTAGAATCTCAAATATAACTGAACAAGAAAACAATAAAATATTAATAATAAAGTTACAAACACACAGTTTAGTCGAGATTTACAAATCTTCATGTTTGGCCCTGAAATAATGAAGGAGCATATTTAAACAGAACCAGAAAATCTATTATACTATCCAGTTTAATCTCTTCATTGTATAGCTGCAGAAACTAAGATTAAGTTTGGAAATAGCTTGATGTTTCACACTGCAAGTTAGAGACTGAAAGCTTAGGACTCCTGGCTTCCAATGAATGCTATTTCCATACTAGGGAGCACAAATAGGTCTCATTTAAATTTCAAGTGCCAATCAGTTGGTAGTAGCTATTTGATGTGCTGTGTTAAGAAGACTATACACAAGTTTAGAAGGAAAATGTGCATCGAGATTGGTGATACTTGCCAAGGGTGACATACATGCATACAATGAAACAATATTGTCTTCTCTAAATCTACTGTTTCTCACCATAAAATACTAAATATCTAGCCTGGGCAATATAGTGAGACCCCCATCTCTACAAAAAAATTAATAAAAAATTAGCCAGTCATGGTGGTGCATGCCTGTAGTGCTAGCTACCTGGGAGACAGGTGGGAGGATCCTCTGAGCCTAGCAGTTTGAGGTTGCAGTGAGCTATGACTGCACCACTGCACTCCAACCTGGACAACAAAGTGAGACCCTGTCTCAAGGAAAAAAAAAAGTAAGTATTTCTTTTTAGGGGAACACTGCATATAAATCAGGACTAAAACTATAGTTATATGCATAAAGAATGATGAGCAAGAAAAGTTTATTCTTTCCAAATGAAAAGGGACAATTACAGGTTTCATAAAGGGATCAAAGAAATATCTATACTCATCATGGTTCAAAGAAATGTTTATACTCTCTCCCCATAAAGAAGGTAGGGGGCAGGAGCAAAAAGTTGAAAGAGTAAACTTAGGCCTTTCCTAAGGGAAGCTGTAAACAGAAATAAACTTCAAAGATTTGAGGGAAATTCCACGCAAAAGTCTTAATGCTAAAATAATCAAAAGCCAATCAAACTTTGGACAAACTTCAAAACAGTAACATCATGGAAATGTTAGGAATGAATGAGTTCTACTGAGACTTGTTAACTAGGGTCAGAGAGCATCAGAAAACACTGCTATAGAAAAATATCAACTATAAAAAATTATACATAAAATATCACCAAATCAAGTTCCTGCATATATTACGTCAAGACACAGTAAGCTCTATTTCAGGACTGCAAGGATGGTTCAAAAAGATAAGAGCCAATAATGTAATATGCCACAATTAAAGAATAAAGGAGAAAACCCATGTCATCATCTCAGTATACACCCTCCTCCCCTCAAAATAGTATCTGATTAAATGCAACAACCATTAAAGAGAATTAAAGTGAGTTAGAATTATTTTACTTTATAAAGGATATTAATCAGAAATCTCAGCAGATCTCAAAGTTAACTACAAAACATTTGAAATATCCTAATTAACAACAGAAAAAAAAATCCAAGGATACCTATTATCCCTACTACTAGTTAACATTATTCAAAAAATATCAGCTAAAACAGGAAAAAAGACCGACAAAAGTATATTGGAAAGAAAAAGGCAACATCATTTTATTTTAGATTATTTAATTCCTTACTTAGAAATTCCAGAAGAATCAAATGAAAAACTACCAGTACTAACAAAATTTAGTACAGTAACTAGATAAATGTAAAAACTCAACAGCTACCCAGACATATCTGTAATTACATTACAATGGCAATAAACACAAATAACTAGAAATAAAAAAGGATGTGAAGAAAAATTTTTAAACTCAAGAACACAAAAGATGATATAAATAAATGAAGAGATAAACATGTTAATAGATGAGGAGAGTTTTAAAAAAATTATCTAACATATATCTATAAATTCAATGCATTTTTAATAAAAATGCCAACAGGATTTAAAGTTTTTTTATGGAATTTGACTATTTGAATTTAAGATGCATCTGACAAAAATGACATGAAAACAGTTAACAAAATTTTCTTAAAAAAAAAAAATGGAGGGGGGCAGGCCCTATAATATCTAAAAACACATAAAGTTTTGGTAATTAGGCAAAAAAAACCCTGACACATAAAGTTATGCAAATTTAGCATATGATAAAAGTGTCTTTTCAAATCAGTGGAGGCAAGAATGGTTTATTCCATAAAAGGTGTTGTGGCCAATTGGCTGTCCATTTGAAAAACTAATAATAAAGTTAATCCCTACCCAACAACCAGTCACAAAGGTAAAGTTCAGGTGGATTAAATAGGTAAACACTGAAAACAAACTATGAAAGCATCAGAATTCCATTAAAGTGAATTTCTTTAAAAACAGTTTTTAAAGAAAGTTGATCTTAAGAAAGATATACAAAAACTATAAAGGAAAAGAATAATGCATTTGATTGGAATAGCTGAAAGGAATACTACCTTAAGACATGTAAGATGAAAGACATAATTAAATTTTTGCAGTGAAAAGCACTACACTGGGGTGGGAAAGCCAGGGATCTTTGCTTTTTTGGAGAGGTAGCACAGAGTCCTGATGAAGAGCAAAGACACTGGCGGTAAGCTGCCTGGTTCTGACACTTACTTAATCAATCTGTGCCTCAAGGTTTTCCTCTGTAGGCTAGGGGTAATAATAGTACCTACTTATAGAGTTGCTATAATCAGTACATGTATCGATATACATCCAGCACATGTTTGGCATGTAGTAAATACAATATAAATCTTCACTGTTTGAGTGAACCATATAAAACTGCTCATATGTAACTGTTTGGATCTACAAAAATAGTAATTTTATATGGTTCAATCTAATATTATTTATATTGTTTTGATTTTTAAAATATATATTACACGTCTTTTTTTTTTAAGGACTGTAGAATGAGGGGATGAGGGTAAGATTATTAGAGTAGAGAGAGGCTGAAGGGAGACACTATGTAGAGACAAATTGAGTATTTTCAGTATCTGTGTCTAGAAAGATCTTATCTTTAGGGAAGAAAGGCAATATTTAGAATAACTTTGCCAAGTAAAACGTGAGATATGCTTTCAAAATCTACTTTGTGCTTTTTTCCACACAAATCCACCAGACCAAATCTTTATACAAATGACTAAATTCTGTGTAATAGAAATAATTTTATTAAACTTGGAATATCAAAAAATATTAAAGATCAAATAATGCAGAAATTAGTATAAAATAAATAATAAAACTTCGGGCAAAGTATTGTATATTACTTTAAACTAAATAAACAGGTTTAAATTTGTTATGAATATAACAACTTTATAACCGCTAGGACACAGCTGCAACTGCAACACCAAAAAAAAAAAATTTACAATATTTAAAACCAAAATACGTGAATCTTTCTATTTACACAATGTTGGCTTGGCCTTAGTTTTAGTTGTTGAATGCTAATATTATCAAGTTTTCAATGTGCTCTATATAAAAACTAAAGTACAACATCCTCAGCTGAAGTCAATTTAGAAATAAATATATATATACATATAAAAACAAATCTCTACTATTAAATATACAAACAACTCAAGGAGAATAGAGATTCCTAGGAAATGTTTCTATAAATAGTTTGACATTATTACACAATCTTCTCTGCATATCTTGTAATGGAAACACTGCTACGGGTGATTGAAGAAATAAGCAACTTTGACATTTCTGGATGTAACTTGAGGAGATTATTTCATCATAAAGGATTGATATAGAATATACTAACCAACAACTCAATATCAAAACTCTCTTTGCAACTCTAAAACAGTGCAGAATGACATTTAAGATAATCCATTTATCACCATCCAATACAGGCTGCTTGTTCACAAAATGTCAGTGACAAGGCTGGAGCATTCCGATTCCTAGGCAGTGAGTGCATGTGACAAGGAATCTTTAATACAGCATCAAGTTCATTTCCTTATATGCTATTGCTGTACCCTGGACTTCAGCTCCTATGGTTTTTGCAATTTATATGAGCAGCCGTACAAATGAAATGCCGTTTCTTTTTGTCACACGCAACAGAAACATTCCCCTCTAAGGATAATGAAAGGTTTGCATGATCATTTGCAAGGCAAGTCATTTACTCATGGTGAATTCTTGATGTTTTTATTAGCCATCTTTAGTAAGTTTACTGCTTCAATTCTGAACAATAACGATTCTAAAAATGGAAATAATTCTTTATAATAATAAAAAAGGCAATAGTGACTTGCATTTTTATGTTACTTATTCATGTTTCAAAGTGCCTTTGTACGAGGTACCTCATATGCTCTAAATCAGACCCCTGTACTATTAGTCATGCATTAGCAACATCTTACAGGTGAAAAAAACTGAGGTGTAGGCAAGTTTAATCTTTTTGTCCAAAGTCTCACTGCAAGTTGGCATCATTCAATTTTGAGGTTAAAATGATCCTTAGAGTCGAATTAAGAAGCCCAAAGTTCAGAGATCACAAAACTGGCATTTTGCTTGACCAAGCAGGGCCCGTAAATCTACATATCCTGAGATTCTATATAAATGTGTGAATTTCTGTCTTTACTTGAAAATGTAGCAACACTGGGCCTATATTCTGAAGTCATCAGCTAGAGCTCATCATTGTCCCCTTTATATGAAGTAGATGCTCTGCAGTTTACCACCTAGTCCATTTCACTCATTTTACACTTACTTTACATAAGATAAAGTGGATAGGTCTTAAGCAGAAGTTCTACAAGTTTTGAAAAATGTATATGCTCCTATAACCATCATCCAATCATGATACACATTTCCACACTCGCCCCAAAGTTCCCTCCTGCCCCTTTCCATTGAGTCTCCCTCTTCCTTTCTTTTCCTTTCTCATTCATTTTTGTTACTTGCCTGTTGGCATCTGAATTTGAAATCCCAGACATAGCCCAAATCTCTTCACACTACAGTGAGACTGAGCTCTAGGTAGAGGCAGAGCCAGAGGCAGAATCCAAATTTCCACATGTCTGATCTCTAACACCATCCTCAAAACTAGGCCTTTCCAACCTGTTGCACTAGGGTTCACCTAAAAGAAAATGCCAAGATATCATCATCACAGGCTTTCAAGAGCCACCCAGGATGGGTGAACAATTAAGTCTGCTACTTCACCCCAAACGAATCGGATTTGGAAGTAGTATTGAAGTAGCAAATGGGAATAAGCTTAGACAGAGACTTTTCTGGGAGTCTAACTGTGGCCTAGATTTGATCAGGTTTACTCCCAGCAGCGGAGGTTGGACATGGGAAGGCTCCATCTCCAACAAGGGGAGAGCATCTGGGGTCAGCCTCCTGCTGAGTAGACTTGCCACTGTTAAACTCTGAAATGGCGGGAGCCCAGTAGCAAAAATAACCTCTGCTCTCGGTGCCAGACCACCTGCTTCTCGTCTATGGCTGCTGATCTTTGCTTAGGAGGCTAAGTGCCATATGGGATCCTGAACCCCTATTTTTTAATGATATGTATGAGAACAAGCCATAATGCATTTTTCTGTGGAGCTGAGTCAATGCCTTGCTTTCTCTGTTAAACACCTTGGTTAAGTTCCTACCTGAGGATGAAGTATAAAGAAAAACAGAAATAAGGCATATTCCTTTTTTAGAAAAATATATTTTAAGAGGTCACAATATCTCCAAAGCCAAAAGCAAGCAGCTCCATATGGCTTTAAAGTGGCCGCCAGACAATGGTATCTCTACTCTTCCATTAAGAGAATTTCCCTGCACTCTCTACAAACACTGAAGAGTGAGATTTTTCCTTCCTAAAAGTTTGCACGTTCTTCCTAAGAACACTAGCTGAGAGAGACAGACGTACCTAAAATGTAGAGCTGATTTCACATGCAGTAGCACAGCCTCTGGGAACTGCATAGGCTTTTTCCACCAACATTTGAGTCTGTGGCTGATAGGGAAATGTCGTAGCTGAAAGTAACCAATGAAATGAATCTGGTTCAGTCCCTACATTTAATTCACAAAGAAGCCAAGAGCCACAGAGGTGAACTGGTTAATAACTACAATTTATTGTCTTGGATTTCAATATTCAAGGCAAGTTAATATATATACGGCATCACTTCAGTTCCATGCCACCATTCTGAGTTGAAGAGAAGCAATTCCATTTTGCAGATGGGGAGACAGATTTCTAGAGATAAGAAACTCATTTTTAGTTCAGAGAGAGGAAGGCTGATATTGGACAAGTATTTCCAATATCTTCAACACAAGTATTGGAAACACTTGTCCAATATCATACTTTCTAACACACGTATTGGAAATTTCCAATACGCTGAGCCTTAGCTTCCTCACCTAAATGAGGATAATAATACTGTCTAATAGGACTGTTATGAAGATTCAAGAATACATGAAGAATGCTAAAAGAGCATTTCAGCACAGGATAAATATTTGTTGTGGCTGATAAGCTATGCTTAAACAAAGGGCAGTGCCAATAACAGAACCCCTGTCTCCATGTGACTGGCTCAGTGCCTTTCCATTAGACCATGCTACAAGAAACTCAGATTATACATCATTTGTAGTTAAAACATGCACCAAGCAGAGTGGTGAAGGAGGGAAGGCGGAGGCAACGAACAAAAGCCATCTAAGACATGGAGATTAGCTGTTACCAAAAAATAGCATCAGGTAATCATCATCCAAATTTGTGATTGCATTTCATAGAACAGTGCGGATGGGATTTTATTAGACGGCTCTGCCAAAAACGTATTGGCAGATACAGCCCTGAGCTTGTGGTTCACCAGACACACAAGAGCCCCTCTTCAGGAAGGGGATCCTGCTTAGGCCCTGGCCCGACTCCAAGTTAACACACAGTTAAAAGTGGCAGCTGCAGTACTGCTGAGACAGGGGGTCCCCTGGAGGAAGGCCTTGCCAAGGGGGCTGTTCCCAAATTCTTTATCAACTGTTATAAAGAGAACTTTAAAAATACACACATACCCACAAAGCAAACAAAACCTCAACAAAATTTAACCTTAGAAAATACAGATGTTATAAGAACAAATACAATTAGTTGACAGATTAATGGGAAAACCCCAAGAAATGCAAACTCAAACACCAATGAAGTCCAATTTTCACCTACCAATTCAGAAGGAAAAAAATCTCTAAAATATAACAATGCTTCAAGGATAACTGTATACTTTGCTGATTGCAGTGTAAATTGGTGCAACGCTTTTGGAAAGCAATCTGGCAGTATGTACCAAAAGCCATAAAAACGTTCATATCTTTGGACTTAATAATCCTCCTTTTACTTTCTAAGGATCTAATCCAAAATAAGGAAAAAGCAGTATAAGCAAATATGTAATTACAGCATTACTTATAACGATGTGAAATCAAAAGCAACTTAAATGTCTGACAATAAGGAAATGATTTTGCATATTATAATACATCCTCTTGATGGAATATCCAATAGCCATTATAAATTACATAGAGAAACTGCTTTTAATGGTAAGGGAAAATCACAGGCTCCTATGATTACAACTATTTTAAAACATGTACATAAAATGTATATGCACTAAACAAAGACCCAAAGGGAAATATCTAAACACATGAATAGTTTTTTGGGGCTCAGTTTCTTACTATTTTTTAAAAATGTGTCCACAATGTCTGTTTATTATTTAGAATATTCCCACTTATGTTGCTGCATTACATATATAAGTGTGTGCAAACTAGCAGCCCATAAACTACATCCAATTACAGTTGAGTTTTATCTACACTGTTTTAAAACAGTGAATTATCTGCCAACACTGAAAACTAAAGAAGTTTCACATTTGCAGCTTTCAGTGAAAAATCCTGGGCCATATCCCTGTAAGGTAATAACTGTTTGGAGTTGGAAGCGACTATCCCTTTAGACGCCTAAGTGCCCACCTGTTTGCCACAGCCACCACCATCCCTGTTGTCTTTTTCTTTTTCTTCTTTTTTTTTTTTTTTTTTTTTTGTGAGATGGAGTCTTATTCTGTCGCCCAGACTGGAGTGCAATGGTGCGATCTTGGCTCACTACAACCTCTGCCTCCTGGGTTCAAGCAATTCTCCCTGCCTCAGCCTCCCGAGTAGCTGGGATTACAGGCGCCCGCCACCAAGACTGGCTAATTTTTGTATTTTTAGTAGAGATGGGGATTCACCATGTTGAGCAAGCTGGTCTGGAACTCCTGACCTCAGGTGATCTGCCCGCCTTTGCCTCCCAAAGTGCTGGGATTACAGGAGTGAGCCACCTTACCTGGCCTCTGTTGTCTTTTCACCCAAGTCGGCTTCCCTCTTGTATGTCACCTACCCAATTCCTCGTCCATATGACTAGGGGGAAAATGATGATGGAGAACTGTACATAATTGGAATTCCCTTTTAAACAGGAATCACTGCCTATCAATCTTGAGCTTTAGTTTGGATCGTTAGGTCACCAGAAAATTACAGTCCAATCTACTACTCTCCTCCCCACGCCACAGGCAATCTCAGGGTCTTCCTTACCAAAAAAAGAACCATTGGCCACACCTCGCCTCCTCCCCCGGACGTGTTCCTCAGTCCAGAGTCTCCGCCGGTGCACTCTTTTCCTCTTTCCTTGAAGTTGGTCTGTGGCAAGGCCCTGGCTAGCCTCCTCCTCTGTGCCTAGCAACTACAGAGGCGAGCACACTTTCAGACAGCAGTTCACAGCCACGTTACCCTAACTGCTCTTCCTTATTATAGAGATACAGTATTTTCTGTTTCCTGAGAGAGAGATGGAGCAGGTTAAGGGCGAGGCATTCTTTCTTCCTACACATGTTCTAGCTATGGTCTGGCGGAACTCTGGCTCTGTTTGCTGTGGGCAGATATTTGCATTTTTCTTTTCCCAGGGGCAGAAGGTATAGGAACTGAGAGTGTGCAGTACCAGAGAGGTGACACTGGAGGATACAGGTGCTGTCACATCTATTGCATAAAGATGCAGTGTGGTGAGAACATCTGGGAACTTGCTGTTTGTGAATCGTCACAAAAAAGGCCCAAACTACCAATAACAGTATATGTTATGTTCATTTACTTACACCCATGCAAAAGGCCATAAGCTTGGTAGATGAATTAATAGAAAACAAGCCCCCCACCCCTGCCACAAAAAAATAAGCAAGTAATTTTCTAGTCTACACGTCTGATCTAGTGAATGCTGAGGGAGAGATACTGGACCAAGGGCCTTTAGTAAACATCAGGGCTCTGGGACAAATGTCCTTACCTGTTTCCTAAGGCTTGGGAAATGGTTATTCAGGCAAGAGATTTATTTCAGATAAAGGACAAATGCTGTCCTTTAATTAACAACATCTATCTCTGGGACAAGCACATCAGGTATACAATACAGAAGATTCTTTTAATATAAAGGACAGATGGCAACTTCACTCCTGGGACTTTCAAGGCTGCCCCAGAAAAACACACAATTTTAAAAGGCTTTGAGAATTCTCTAAGGAGAGCCAGTCAGGAGACATGAATGCTTCATTGCCCCACTTACAAAATAAACCAGAAAGTGTCTCAGAATCATTCAAAAACACTTGAAGAAGAGTTGGGTAAATCTGAGAGAGGAAAATAATAACTTTTGCCCCACAGTGTAGTTGTGAATATTGTGAAAGTTTCCGTTCCTCTGAGCCGAACAGTACTAGATGAAAAGGAGTTTTAATGTGCAGCACTAACAGTTTGGGTTTCATGACCACATAACAGCAGAGCAAAACAAAACTTTCCAACATCCTCCTTATGCTAATATTGAAAACAGCCCACCAGGACACTGCCACCCAGCTGAGCACTGGTTTGCTTGGTAAAGAGGATAGGATGAGGTTCCCAGCTCGAGTGTAACGTCTCTCCTTTTATGGTTCTCATTAATCTGTCTCAACACACACATGTGTTGGTACAAGATTCCTACAGCATGTGTTATACCTGCCTAACTGGGTGCTAACATTGTAAACCACACATCAACACTTCTTGTCCGAGTGTTAATGTCTATTAATGTCCTGCTGGGGAAAAGGCTCTTACAGCCAGCCCACAGCCACAATTCAAGACTGCCTGCCACAAGTCCTAGACCTGGCCTGCTGATTTTAGATGGTGTATTTCATTAGCAGCATTTCTGGAGGAGAGTGGCTATGTTGGTGCTGCTGTACTTGGCTTTGTTTTGCTGAGATTTTCTTCATATATGAAACTTAAAAAGTCATATGAAGCCAAAGGAACTTAGGACTGAGGAATCAACCATGTAGAATTTGGCTACTGATACCCCAGATACCAAATTAGGCTTGTGTGCTTCTGCACGTGATGTTTTACCACACATTGATATGGGGAGGAAAGGGGCTTGCCAGTGTCACAGTGAGCTTCCTTGTCTGCACATTTTCTATACTTCCTATGAAGTCATGCACATTATCTCAAACTGGAGTTACTAAGTTCCTAAGTGTACAAAGAATGTGCTTATATGTGCAATATGTATATATGAATATTCCTGATAGAGTTGAATCAAGTATATATGGTGACTTTCTTTTATAAACATATGAAGACTGCATAATATTATATGAACACACACATATACATACATATAAATTAAAGCAAACTAATTAAATGATAATTTCACAAATTTTGGGATGTTTTCTTAAGATTTGCTTGGCATTACAAAAAGTGCATATTTAAACAACACAACTCCATTCCTGCAAATAATAATAAAAAAAGACGTACACACAAGCACAGCCGTCAAAACCGGATTTGCCCTTCTCTAAATTAATCCAATTATTCAAATGTCAGTTATATCTGTCACAGCCTGGCTCCTTGGGCCGAACCAAACTGTTAAAAATTAAAACTGTTTTACTTCGTTTAGTCTTTCTGCCTTTTTAGTGTAAAATCCACAGTCTCGACAAAAAGTTGTGGGATTTGACACCCAGTGCAACACAACCCTATTGCTGTCATCCATGCATAATTCACTTTGGAAATATGCGCTTGCTTTAAAATATTACTAAAATATACATGTAACATATGCTAATTTCACTGCGTTGGCTTGTAAGCTCTAGCCACTGGGTTATATGTAAACTTTGCCAAGTGCACACACTGTACATAAAGGGATTATAAATGAAAGGAAATATCTCTGTCCCCAGCTCTCTGTCTCCAGCCTTGGCCAAACTGACAGCCCCAAATCCCAGCACCATCTAACATGCCCTTCCCGTGGAGAAGACAGCCTGTTCTCAGAGTCTTAATTACATCCCAGCTGACTGCCCGGCGTTGCCAAAATCAGGCAACAAACGCTGGCCCTTCACTCACAATATGGTCTGCTAAACAGACTCCTGGTCACACAGAAAGAAACTTCCACAACGTGGAGAAATAAAGGGACAAGCAGGAGATCAAGGGAGAGCACAAACAGTAACCTAGGGGATGGAAGAGAGAGAAACAATTCATCCCCACCGAGCAAAAAAGGGGAAAATAAAAAAGAAAAACCTTCTTTTCCCAGAATCCTTAGGCACCACTGCGCAGCGGAATTTTAACAAAGCTATCCTTATTATAATGAAATCAAAGACTGACTCATCCAGCCAAGAACTGCTGCTCCTCAAGATGGGAGGCTGATACTAAGACTCAGTAGATTAACGACTGTTAAGCAGGACTCACCCACCCCACACGGATCAGGCCATTATAATTACAGAAGAACAGCATGCAACATTCTACCATTGCAAATGGTATCATATGTTTTCCTGGCTGGCTTTCGGGGAAGGGTTTAGCTCATTTTACATGGCAGAAGGTCCTAGAGCCTTGCATTCATAGCTACCTGTCTCTCATATCTACCCGCATAAAATTCAGTTTCTTTCTTTTTGTGATTGCATCATTTGCCTATGACTGCAAAGATGGTCACTAAACTTGGAGGCTATTCTTGGCTTGGTCCAACTCTAAATAGCTATTAAAAAAAAATTTAGGGAGCTTTGGAAGGCAGTTGTTCTCAGGAGCAACTCAAACTAAGATCAACAAAAGATTTTGAGAGTGTGCTAACAGAGAAAGACCTGCCCTATGTATTAAAATGTTGTAGACTGAGAAATCAAACTGTGGTTTCAAATGTGGCCTACAAATCAGAAGTTATAAAGGCAGCTGCTTGGAATTTTCCTTGTTGATTTTAGTATTTGAGATTGCAATTGTGGGGATGCCAGTTATTCAACACAATGGGAACACTGCTCCCTGGCATTCTGTCATAATTAAACTGCTTTTCATACGGGTAACTCTACATAGAATGTTCCAAGATGAATAGCACTATGAATTTACTTATCTTAATGACGGCAGAAGATTCTCCAAAACAAGGCAGGGGCAGACAGTTAGTTAAACAGTAAAAATAATGAATACACGATAAACACAATTTACAAAGCACTTTAATATACATCCTCATTAAGTTTCAAAATTATGGCTGGGCAGGGTGGCTCACACCTGTAATCCTAGCACTTTGGGAGGCCGAGGCAGGCAGATCACTTGAGGTCAGGAGTTCGAGATCAGCCTGGCCAACATAGTGAAGCCCTATCTCTACTAAAAACACAAAAATCAGCTAGGCATAGTGGTACATGCCTATAATCCCAGCTACTTGGGAGGGTGAGGCAGGAGAATCTCTTGAACCCAGGAGGCAGAGGCTGCAGTGAGCCAAGATCGTGCCATTGCATTCCAGCCTGGGCAACAGAGCAACACTCTATCTCAAAAAATAAAAAAAAAAGTTTCAAAATTACTCTGTAATATAAGGCTAGCATTATTATTCTGATTTTACACAAGATGAAACTGAAGGTCAAGGAAGTTAAATGGCTTTTCCAACATAACAGAGGTTTTGACTCCAAAACTCATGCTTTTTATACTGCCCTATATCATTGCTCTAGAAAACAGACAGAAAAGAGGGAATGAGGATAACTAAATATTTCACAGCTACAGTGTTAGATAAATCAAAAGAACACAGGAATCTTTAGTTATAGTAAGCCTATGCGTCAGGAGGCACTCAGGCAGGGAGCAAGGAAGTTGAGATGTTGAGAATGCAATTTCTGCTGACACCTCTCCTCTATCCCCAGTACAGTTGCCCTTGGGTGGGGAAGGGAAGGATACCACTGATGACTTTATTAGGAGTTTTAAATAGAAAAACTACCTAACCAAACATGCCACCCATTTAAATGGCACTGCTACCCCTAGTAGTGCATTAATTCCCCCCCAAAAAATTTGATGCCACTTATCCCTATTATATGGAGATAACATGATGGGATATTTTATAAAAAGGGGGGTCATCTCAGCACTCTGGGAGGCCAAGTTGGGCAGGTCACGAGGTCAGGAATTTGAGACCAGCCTGACCAATATAGTCAAATCCCGTCTCTACTAAAAATACAGAAAAACTAGCCAGGTGTGGTGGCACACGCCTGTAATCCCAGCTACTCAGGAGGCTGAGGGAGGAGAATCATTTGAACCCAGGAAGCGGAGGCTGCACGAGATCACTCCACTGCACTCCAGCCTGAGTAACAGAGGAGACTCTATCTCAAAAAAAAGAGTAGAAAAAAAAAAAAAAACGTGGCAGCGGGGGGTCATCACTACAGGAATGGAGTAACAAGGAAACTATTACAATTGTTAGGGTAAATGATTCATAAACGGTTTTTGCTGGGTTTTTTTTTAGATTTTCCTTTTATAAAATGCTTATTGGGGGAAAGACTTCATTATAATGTAATCTGAGTTTACCACAATTTAGCTAGAAAATAATAATCTAATGCCTCATATGTAGTCATAAAATGAAATCTTCAGACTATTTTATCCTTTGAGTTGATATAAGGCTATAAGACAAGAAAACAAAGAATTCAGTATATGCCTTAACAGTGCTGAGTAATAACCAATTCAATGATTCATTATTTTCTATGGAACTTAAATAATGAAGATTTGGAATACTATTTCCATTATAGAAGCAGACTACATTCAAATTGCATCTTGAGAATTGATACCAAACATCCTTTGGGGATAAATTCACTGCAATTTGAAGTCTGGGAAGGCAACCAAGATATTTAATGGGAAGAACATGGACACGTTTAATATGTGCTTAACAAGAGATTTAAGGAAAAAAAAAAAACCCAAAACTTTAAACCCCCAGCCAATGAAAATGGTTTCAAGTTCTGCTGAGAAAACATCTCTCTCACTAGCAATTTACATGAACAAGGAATGAAAAAAGAATACAACGTCAGTTGTGTTCTGGTTGCCTTAAACATAACTCTTCCTCATGGCCTCGACTAGGGTTTGGTAAACTATGGCTTAACGGCCAAATCCTGCCACCTGTTTTAGTAAAGTTTTACTGGAACACAGCCATACTTATTCATTTACATATTGTCCAGGGCTATTTTTGCACTACAACAACAGAGTAGAACGGTTGTGACAGATACTGTATGGCTCACAAAGTCTAAGATATTTACTGGCCTTTTCTTTTGTTCTTTTTTTTTTTGTTTTTTGAGACAGAGTCTCCCTTTGTAGCCAGGCTGGAGTGCAGTAGCGCAATCTCAGCTCACCGCAACCTCTGACTCCCTGGTTCAAGCGATTCTCCAGCCTCAGCCTCCCAAGTAACTGGGATTACAGGCATGTGCCACTATGCCCAAATAATTTCATATTCAGTAGAGACGGGGGTTTCACCACGTTGGCCAGGATGGTCTTGATCTCCTGACGTCGTGATCCACCCACTGCGGAGGCTACATGAGATCACACCACTGCACTCCAGCCTGAGTAACAGAGGAGACTCTGTCTCAAAAAAAAATAAAAATAAATAAAAAGTGGCAGATGATGAGGTCAGCAAAAAGCGTTGGGATTACAGGCATGAGCCACAGCACCCAGCCCCTATCTGGCCTTTTAAAGAAAAAGTTTGCTGATCCCTGACCTGGACAAAGACCTATAATTCACATGGGAAGGACCATGTCAGCTCAACCCATTCTAAATAATCCACATTTGAGAAAAGAGGTTTAAAGTTTAAATTTTGAGAAATACATTGGTAAACCAGGCGTGGTGGTTCATGCCTATAATCCCAGCACTTTGAGAGGCTGAGGCGGTGAATGACTTGAGGTCAGAAGTTTAGGACCAGCCTGGTCAACATGATGAAACCCCGTTACCACTAAAAATACAAAAATTAATCCCAGCTACTCGGGAGGCTAAGGCAGGAGACTCGCCTTGAACCTGGGAGGCAGAGGTTGCAGTGAGCCGAGATCGTGCCACTGCCCTCCAGCCTGCGCGACAGAGCAAGACTCTGCCTTAAAAAAAAAGAAATACATTGGTTTATATCCTGGCTGGGTTTAGTTTTGGCTTTAGTAACCAAAAGCCCAGCACTAGGTTGGCACCATTACGAGGAACAACTAAAAGGAATTTAAGCAGCCGGCATATTTCCTGCTGGATATTCTTCTATTTTCTAAGATAAGTGCAATTAATTTCACAGAGACACAAAGTTCTGGCCACTCAAAACTGGTGAAGGGGCTTTAGAAGCAACAGACCCAGGTTCAAAACCCACCTTCCAAAATTTCTTAACAAATGGTAAGTGAGAATCATTACTTCAGCTTTCAGAGGCCCAGTTTCTTCACAGGTAAAGTGAGGGTATTCTACCTCAATGAACAAGGAAAACATTACAATGAAGGCAAGGTGCTTAAGGCAAGGTGTGATGCTCTCTAGATGTAGGCATATGAAAGAGGAAAGGAATTACTGTATTTCAAGATTTGCAGAATAAACTTTCAAGAGCAGGAGTCCTTCTTCTTTATGTACCACTCTCACTTCATCCAAATATTTGCTATCTTAAGACTCTTTTGACTTTAGTGAACTGTCCATATACATATAGATTTTTCCATTCTTAGTACCATGGAGAAGGGTCTTTATTTTCCTTTAACTTTGCCTTTTGACAGCCTCAAATTCAGTCATCCTCTCTGCTGCCCTCCCATTTCAAGAATCTTCTAAATTCTGACCTTTATTTTAAATCAGTTGTCCTTTTGTATCTCTGGGAAATTCGTTCCAGGACCCTCCTCAGACACCAAAATCCACAGATGCTCAAGTTCCTTCTATAAAATGTCATAATATTTGCATATAACCCCCACACATACTCCTATGTACTTTAAACCATCTCTAGAATACTTATAATATGTAACATAAAGTAAATGCTATGTTAATAGTTGTTATACTGTGTTGTTTAGGACATAATGACCAAAAAATGTCTGTACATGTTCAGTACAGACACAATCATCCATTTTTTTCCCTGAGCATTTTGGATCCCCAGTTACTTGAATCCACAGATGTGGAAACCCACAGATATGGAGAGCCAACTCTATACTGTTAAAATAATCAGCTTTCAAACAAGCTCTTACAGTATTGGTTCCTTCTTGTACTGCTATAAAGAAATACCTGAGACTGGGTAAATTTATAAAGAAAAGAGGTTTAATTGGCTCATGGTTCTGCAGACTGTACAGGAAGCATGATGCTGGCATCTGCTCAGCTTCTGGGGAGGCCTCAGGAAACTTACAATGGCAGAAAGCAAAGGGGAAACAGACACGTCATGTGACCAGAGCAGCAGCAAGGTTCGGGGGGAAGTAGTCCACATTTTTAGACAAGCAGATCTCACAAGAACTCACTCACTATACAGTACCAAGTGTGGATGGTGTTAAACCATTCATGAGAACTTTGTGCCCAAGATCCAATTACCTCCCACCGGGCTCCTCCTCCAACACTGGGGATTACAATTTGACATGAGATTGGGTGGGGACACAGATGCAAACTATGTCAATCAGCTTGCATGCTGAGGTCTCCCCATGTTCTCTGTGCTGTCCACACAAAAGAGGTCAAACAATCGACACCCCAACAATAACACAAAATATATAGAAAAATAAGTCCAGGTAAGATTTGGAGAGAAGAGCTTACCACTCCTGCTTGAGAGATACAGAGACAGAAACATGGAGAATTAGTTCTGGGTCTGAAATGAACACACGCAGCTATTATATGGCAACTTTTACTTGTGTTATTATGATATCATTAGGATCCTCAAATAGCCAAGACAAGAATGAATGTGCATATGAAGGACCGCTGGGAGCAAGTTAATGTTTGCCTATGAATATATTGTTTTTAAATACCTAAAACTGTTTTACATTTGGTAATTTCAGAAAATAGAACAAAGATTAGTCTTGGTTTAGTTTTGATGAAAATGTCAGTTTTTCCTATTGGATTTCAGGGTGAGAAAATAAATCTTCTATACTTGATATCCTATACATAGTCTACCCATCTCATATATAAACGAAAGTCTAATGCTTCTTTCATTTTCTCAGTGGGGAAAGAAAATATACATTTCTCATGCTGAACTTTACTGCAAATTACAGTAATTCAATTTTAGCAGATTTGAGTTGTCAAAACAGCTTCTTTAAACAAAGCTCACGAATATCAGAAATAATGCAGACCACCATACATTCAGTATATTTGAGGCCTCACAAACTATATGGACCTCAACTTGCAATATAAATCCTCCACCACACACAGTCTAATATTAGCCCTTATCATTGAAAATACAGATGTCTGTCTATGCCAAGAGAGAAAGCACGTATGCAGGATGCATCATTATCTGTAGACGGTCCTAAATATGGGGATAGAATGATGAAACTAATATAATATAACAAAGTACCATGTCTGTCTTCTAGTATTTTAAGGTTGCAGCCTCTCACATTTGCCTCTAATCAAAATGTGGAATACAGCCTGCCTACTGTTTCCTAGCAGGGACGTGACAAAGTCTTGGGATTCTAGAGATGTAAGTCCTTGTAATTGACAGAGCCCTGCTATATTGGTCAGGTGTGGTCTTCAGGTAGAAATTAAAGTCATGTTATGATTGGGGTCAGTGTCTTCCCAAAGCATTTACATGAAAGCAAGCATAGTACTTCTACCGCTAACCAGATCTGAATTCTCATTCTGGGTCCTGTCTGGAGCCTTCACCACAAGCTCTGACCACAAGCTAAGCATACAAATGAATGCTGTAAAAGAAATGATCTTCTATGAGATCTACTACAGAAACAGAGGCCTCAGAGAAATTTCACTAAACTCTGAATATGGTTTATATTGAAAAGTCTAAAGTGAGCTCCCTAATTCTGGGAAGAGATCTGGTAAAAGAAGTTAACAGAAATTAGGAGACAGTGAACATGAATGGGCAGTGAGGACCAGTGATTCGAATGCTTTGGGAGGCTCTCTACTTTGAGTGTACCTGTTTTGATGGATTCTCACTGAAGTGGTACTACCTGAGGTGTACAAGGACTCCCAGTTAGAGCTGTGGATTCCAAAGCTGCCGCTGGGAAGTCTTATTTCACACTGCCCATTTACCTAATCATATACTGTGCCAGAGACTTACTGATACCACCAAGTATCTGTCACTGAATCAACCAGACTAGTGCAAATCCCTGTCTATGTTGGTCATCATAACTGAATTTCCCAGGGTAGATCCCAACATATGCCAACTGAATTAGAAGCGAAAGGGTATTTTAAAACAGATTTCAGGTAAAGCTGATAAATGCCTGGCCAGACCTGAAATAGAAATGTCTCTGATAATAATGAAACACTAGCCAGTGCATCTGGCTAGCTACATCTGTCTTCCCAGTCTTGAACAGAAGTTGGGATCTACCATGGAAGAATGCACAATAGAACTCTCGTGAATTAGCTCAAAGAATTTAATACTTGTTGCAATTTTCTCCAATTTAGTATATGAAATAATAACAGAGACAGCAATTACCATAAAGAAAAATTTCAGGTGCAACAGCATTAGTTCAACAGCTAGGATCAAGTGTCAGCCCAGAATAACAAATTTCATTCATTTTATCTCCAGCGCTGGAGACATGCTGCTACTAGCTTTAATAGTCAGGAATGTCTGCTGGCTAAATGACTCTGCAGAGCTAGTCAAGTGAGGGCAGCCTGCGACAGTTTAATTGGTCTGCTCGCTATAACTCTATCTGGGGGTTGTAAGCAGTGGACTATAAACAACCACAAAGCTGCACTCGATGTAGAGCAGAACAGCCTGCAGGACGGGGGAAAAAAAAGGAGAGCCTCTGATGGCAGGATCTCTCATTTACACTGGCGTCGGGTTGGCTACAGGTGAACTGGAGCAATGTAGCCGCTGCAGCAGAAGAAAGGTAGGGTGAAGAGAGCAATCATTTATCTTGTATTGATTTCTGGACACCGTCCTAGATCCAGTCCAAGATAGAATGACAGTTTTCAGTTTTGTGCTTGCAAGAGACAAAAATGACAAGCACCAGCCCTCCTGTTTCTGATCATATTTCCTTTAGAAACCACGCCACCCATAGATTTTTTTTTTTTTCAGACAGGGAGATCCAAACAAGTTTATCACTGAAAAAGAGGGTTAGGGGCTGGTTAATCAGCCATTTGTCTTTGCTGCTCTGGATCTGGGAGTCAAGGGGTCAAAACCAAGCACAATTGGGCCCTTTGGTTTTATCTCAGGTAACCCCCCCATCTCTGGTAATTGAACCCATTCCTTGTGGTCAGGGTTCCTGTCACTCATATTCAATGTCTGTCATTACTGAGAAATGCTTCATGTCATATTACACTGACAGAAGCACTACAGCAAAGCTAGCAAGATTCCCTTAGCACCAGAGGTAAGACAATGGGAGCCTCTTTCAGACCAGTGATGTTTAACATTTTATGTGCTGACACTGTGTCTGTAAGCACAATATAATGAAAGTCTAGTAAATGGGAGATAAAAATTCATACTTTCCCTCCTTCAGGGGCTGCCAAGCACTATCAGAAATAAAACAAGTTGGCAGCTCCAACGATACCATTGCACCAGTGCCACGCACAGCAGGCATTTTCTAAGTGTAATGCGTGGATTTATACAGGGATACACTCACAGACGGGCACACAGCACGTTCCCACTGTTTTTTTGTTTTGTTTTGTTTTGTTTTTTGAGGTGGCTGTGTACAAAACACCCTTCCTCTGGCAGGGCATGATTCACTGCCACAGGGTCAGTAATCTTAGAAATCCAGTTCTTCGCTGAACATATTTTGAGACTCTCAAACTACACAAGGCAGAGAAGAGATGACCCCATTGCATCTTTAACAAAGTGTGACTGCCATTCTGTTTGGAAGTCTCAAAAGATGATTTTTGAGGATGAGTGTGTCCTTGACAGCTTCAAAAATCCCCAAGTCCACTCTTGAGTACTGCTGACTCCTCGTTTTCAAGGCTGTTCAACCAACCTGCTTTCCCAGCCTTATGGTCCGTCATTTCTTGCCATGCCGTTTACATGCAAGTCTCCATGTTATTCACTCCCTATCGCACTTTGCACCTTCATGTCCCTGGTCCTTTGCACATATCCATTCCATTTGGGAAGCCTTTTTTTTTGGCATCTTCCTCCTTCAGGGCCCAGCTTGTACCCTACCTGCTCTATGGATGCACGTTTGAGACCCCTCTTTTCACTATTTCCTTCATAGTTTAAAGCTTAGGCTCCAGAATTAGGCTGGGGTCATTTGAATCCTTGGTCTGTCATTTAATCAAGTTTGCAAACTCTCTGTGCCTCAGTTTCCTCAGCTGTAAAATTCAGTTAACACCTCATATGGTTGTTGTGTGGATTAAATGAGACAGCCCATAGTAGCAGTTGTAGTGGTTACAAGGTTACAAAAGTGTGCAGTGCAAAGCAAACACTCAATGAATGACAGTTATACTGACAATAATGATAATAATAATAAATAATAATATTATTATTAGTGACTACTGGCATTCTAAAAGCACTCTGCTTAAATCAGTAACAGGTTATTTCACTTTTCCTTGTTTTATAATGACTGGTTTCCACTGCTATCTTCCCACGTGGCATAGAGCTGTGGGCATCCACAACACCTGAGAATTTGCTAGAAGTGCAAATGTTCAAGCTCCACCAGGAAGGGCCTGCAATGTGTGTGTCACAAGGTGACACAGGTGATTCTGATGCTAAAATTACACAGTCACTGGCCTAGAGTATGGGCTCCGGAGCCAAACTTCCTGCCTGGGAATCCCAGCTTCCCTAACTCCCAGCTCATGTCCCTAGGAAGGTTACTTGATGTCTTTTGGCTCCAGGTACCCATTCCTTAAAATTAGGGATAACAAACATACCTACCATTGTAACAGTTAATTCACATAAAGCACTTAAAAAGTACTTGACACAGAGAGGCACTTAATATGCACTAGTTAGTACTATTATTATTTAGGATTAAACACATTCATATGCTTTCATAGGGATTCGACGAGAATTCTGATTTTCAGTGGTATTCATCTGAGTTTAAGCTTCCTGACGGCAGAGACCCTGTCTTATTCACCTCCATCAGCTCCTAGAGCTTAACCCAGGCTTGGCTTTAAGCAGGCACTCTGAAAAAGGTTTGCTGCCTGGAGCTCCATGGTGAATCCACAGGCCTAGCAGTCAGGCTGGGTATTTATTTGGGGTTAGTGCTCTGTTGGCCGCAAGGCAGAGAAATGAGACAATTCATTTTGGCTTCGGCAGCTTTCCCGAGGCCACCAGCCTGTGGCCAATTGTCTTTTGCACAGATCTCTCCTTCGCAGTTCCCAGGCTGCTTCCACTCAAGGTCACACCCCCTAAGCCTGGTAACTTTGGATTTCAAAATCATTTTGACTTGATATTTTACAGGGAACATGGCAGGCTTAGTGAGCTTAATCTCGCTCTCTCTTTTTTATACACCGGGGATGGGACACCTTTTAACCTATCTGACAAAGCTTTAAAAAAGCCTCTGCTTAGAAACAGACTGCAGCCTGAAGCAGAATGTAAAAGCTGGCCGCCAGCTTCCCAGGCTGCCGGATGAAGTGTTCCCGAGCTTTCCACGCTGGTGGAGGCAACCCACAGAGAGTCACAATCACTCAGCACTCCTCTGGCATAAGAAACTGTATTTACAAGTTCGTTTCCCTCTATATACCTTTCTGGGGAAAATCAAAATTGGTCAAGGAAAAGAGACAGCTATCTAGCCAGTGGTTAACCTTCTCTAAGTGAGCCCATTCACTGATCTCTTAAAATGGCAGGCATACCCTACACTGAGAGCATTAAAAAGTTGATTTTGCAGTCAAGGAATGGATTGACCTACTTGGGAAACGTTGCTATTTTAGACAAGTGCCAGGACCATAATGAATAGTAAATGTAAGCTGTTATTTTATTAGATGAAACCACACTACTATGGTCACTATAAATAATATGATTCATATAGCTGGTCAATACTCAAAACTATGAATATTCAGTCCATTAGGGTCTGTTATTTATACAACAGAAGACAGGATACCCCCAAATATATATTCATAAGTTTGCCACAATAGCAGTGAGGAGGAGGTGGTGTCTAAATGCTTAAACAGGCATTGTTACTGAGAGCAAAAAGAAGGTACTTTATAAAAATATTACATTCAAGTCTTAATGAATAAATAAATCCATGTCTTGATGATCATTTCTGCTATCATTCCTCCTAATACCGGGTTACTGGTAATTTGAGATTTTCTCCTACTGCCAGTAGCAGAAATTTAGGGAAGAATAGAATTGAATAAGCTATCTTTTGATTCATGAGTGTCAGGTCAGGTAAATCCAGGTAACGGAGAAACTGATTAGAGTGGTATGAAAATAACTCATGTTCAGGAGGCTGAGGCAGGAGAATCGCTTGAACCTGGGAGGTAGAGGTTGCAGTGAACCGAGATCATGCCATCCCACTCCAGCCTGGATGACAGAGCGAGACTCCGTCTCCAAAACAAACAAACAAACAAACAAACAAAACTTCATGTTTCTCTCCAAAGACATTATGACTATCACATAGGACATAATAATATGTCAGATACAATCTCAGCAGCAGGGTCACAAACCCTATTCCACTACTACTAGACAAACCTTGGATAGGGTCTTAGATACTGACTAGATTCCCACACAGTCCAATCGTAATAATTTTTCTAGCATTCTACAATGAACCATGAAGAAATTCAGAGAGGACAGTTTCATATCTCAAAGCAACACATTCCGAAGAATAAAAATGAATTATATTCACCAAGCCAAGTGGAGGAAGTACGTTGCAAAGATCATTCTAATGCTGAAATATTACATTGCCAAATGTCCCTGTCAAATCGTGGTTTAATTACCTTGGCCCCCATGCCTCTTATAATCACCTGTCATTAGCAACAATGCTTGCATCTGTTTACACGTCTGTCAGAAATGCCAGCCCTGCAGAAGCCAGGGGATAAGAAAATTTTTATCAGGGTATGTCCTCAATTGAAAAAAGGTTATCTTAAAGTTGACCTATCTACGCCAAGGCCGTACCTTAAAAAGATAACGTAAGGAAAGGATCCCTGAAGCAAATATCTACATATTATAGAAATACATTTTAAATAGAGTTATCTCAGTTCTAAGACCAAAGAGAAAAATGTGGGTGTTTCATGACTGTATTATGCCTCCTTTTACGGCATTTCTGCTTGTCTCCGGGAAATACACTGGTGAGATGTGCTCTACATTGCAATAGCCTTCATGATCTTTTCACCCTGATGGCTTCTTGAACCTTACAAGGTCAAACCTAGCACCTACTTCTTCCATTAATTTTCCTCTTCTCCTCCAGAGACTAGAAGAGCTTTCTTCATCACTTAGTAGCTGCCACTACCTGCTCCAGTCTTCGCAATAGACCATATGCTCCCCAGAGCACTCTTTCCTCCCCATAGCCCTAAAAACAAGCACACGGATCCTCTTCGTTCTGACATTTAGCTCATCAACAGCAAAAGAGAGAAAGAGAGAGGGAGAGAAATATCACAGGGATACTCAAAGCCCGTCATGTTTTTAGTTAGTGATCAGTGATTTTTAGGTTCTCAGATGTTAAATGGTTTGAGATGAAGTTTTGTCAATAGCTACCTTTAACTTTCTCTGAATTTAGTTTCATCATCTATAACATGGGGATGAAAGCACTCACCTTTGTATGATTACTATGAGGAAAAAACTTAAAGATACACGCAAAGCATCAACACATAGGAGGCGCAAAACAGATTTTTTTTCAACTTTTATTTTAAAATTTTTTTGTAGAGATGGGATCTGGCTATGTTGCCCAGGCTGGCCTTGAATTTCTGGCCTCAAGCAATCCTCCCACCTTGGCCTTCCAAAGCCCTGGGATTCCAAGCATGAACGACCATGCCCAGCCTCAACAGTTCTGAGCTCCAATTTTGATGCCCTCTCTCTTTCCATAAAGACTTTCCCAACACACACTGATTACTTATTTCAAAGAGCTCATGATTTATTTATGGTCAATGTTATTTAATTTGGCATTTATCTCACAATTAATTATGTCTCTTTCCCAACAACTAAACTATAACTTTGATTAGAAGAACTGTATTTTCCTAACATAGCACTGGCCACATAGTGGAAACTTTCAGTATACTTTGTAAATAGAACTTGGATTCATGTTTCATCTGTCAGCAAATGCCATGATGAAGTCTTTACTCCAACCCTAAAATGTGACCCCTCCTTCTTCTCTCATCCCATCTCACTTACTTCTCCCTCCGTCACACTGACTGGTTCCTTCTCTGCCCCCTCATCTCAGCTCAAATGAGTCTTTCCTAAAAAGCCCCATTCCCCTCCCCAATTGCCTACCTGTTGCCTTTTCTCCATAGTACACGTTGTTATCTGACATCCTCTTTTTTACTTGCTTATTTTCAGTCAGCTTCTTGCCACCAGACTGTAAGCTCTATCAGCACAAGAAACAGGCTGTGGTTTTTTTGTTCACTATTGTATACCCAGTTCCAGGGACACTGTTAAGTGTTCAATAAATATTTGTGGAATGAATGAATGGCTCTTGGTTTTTTCTTAACCATCCATCTTCATGCTACTGGATACTTAGACACAAATTAAGGACCCATATGGTCAATGCTAGACTCCAATGGCACTAATGCTTAAAGAATGCTTTGTAGGATAAAATACACTAGAACTGGTTAAGCACTGACAGAAACATGAGAAACTTTCTTATTAGTCTAATTAGAGATGGTGGTAACTTGGGGTGAAATTGGGTTTCTGCTCTAAAAATAGAGGCCTACCAAGGACTTGGGAATGAATCGGGTCTTCACAAAGCAGCTCTTCTTTTGCTAATGCCATCTCTGCTATTCCAAATCATGCCGCTCACCCTTGCTTCTGTGTGGCCATGTTTTCTCAGATCCATTCAGGCCCCTTAAACATTAGTGTCTGTCTTCTCCTTTGGCCCCTAACGCTGTAAGCCTTCTTAACCAATGCCCCTGCTGCACCATTCCGGCTCAACAGCCCGTAGGCTCTATTGTGAAGGCTAAAGAGAGGCCAAGTGACAACCCTGCCACAGCTAAAACCCTAGTCTCTTTACTCCGCCTTCTAAAATGTTGAAGATTTCGCCCTTCTCTCTACCCTGTAGTCACACCAGCACCCTTCCTGAATGTACCCCTGGCCCCAGAGTTCTGCACCTAATTTTTACATCAGCTACTTCCCTTTGACCTTCTTTTCTCTTTGACTTTAGCCTTCATTGATCGGTATATGTTTAATGATAGTGATGTCATGAACCCAAGTTTCGGAACTAGTTAAGCTACACTATCTTGCCTTAAATGACCAGGTAACATTGTTGGTTTTATTGTAGGAAAGGATTCAAAAGCTGATGTACCCTCTGAGGCAGGTTTAGGGAAAAAAGTTCTGCCTCCTTTCAAATGAAAGGCCCATCCACAGGTAGCCACGTTAAAAGAAGGCTATTTCTTTGTTCCACAGAGAAGTCAAAAAACAGTGAATGTGATTCCAACAACTCTATTTACTAACTCCTCATTCTTAAGATGTGGTTAAATAGATCCGCCTTCCCCTTTTTCCTTTGTCTTTTTTATGTTTCAAAATGGGTAGGTGAGAAAACTGAGAACCTTGTTCCTATCTATCAACAACTATGAACATCTAGTCCTTGCCAAGCATTAGGGCCAATCACTGGGCACCGCACTTTCTGCAGGAACCCTGGCCTTCGTCATTAAGTTTGAAGCTACGGGTGAAGGGAAAAAATGCAGTTGTTTTATTATAGATATGCATTGGGAGTAGCTTCTAAAGGGTATTTCACTAGTTCAATATGGTAAGAAGAATTCAGCCATCACTGGCACCACCACACGTTGTTTCACAAAAATGCACTGTGGAGAACGGACACTGTACCTATAATTTTAAAAGATTTGCTCATTTAAACGAACCGGCAGCATTTTCTGCCACATAATGGAGAAATTCACAGGATGCTGGGCCTCTCATGGCTTCTGTGGCTATAAAAGCCCCTTCATGCTGGATTTTTTATATTTGGTAAATTAATAGTTTACTGTTCCAAGATTCCTACGTGTTTATATTATTGCTTTTCTAACATAAAAGTTTGCAGTTGTTATGGAAACATATGGTAACATTTGCTGCTAAATTTTAAATGCATTTTCTACCCCTGTTACACACCTGAAATGAAGCCAAAAACTCTTTTTGCTTTACATTAGAGTGAAATTCAAACTGGTCTGGGTGACTATAAATGGTTACTGTTTGTCTTGGCTCCTACCTGTATCAGATTTAGACTGAGGAATCTTAGGGAAGAAATTACACGGGATAAAATGGATATTTCTAAATTACAAGGCCTGCAATTCCAGTGGCTCCAAATATCAGCTTTCTGTTTCATCTCAGCCTGCCAGAAAGAAAATGGTGGGGCCAGACAATAAAAGATAGACAACGTTTACTTTCCAGAGCCAAATGCTTCTTGTTTTGATTATACTGGAGAAGGAGGTTGCAGATCCTGATCAGTTAAGTCTTGTTAGCAAATTAAATGGTTGTAGATTACAATGGTGTACGACATGAGTTTTAGCCCCTGGCTTCAAGTTGAAACGAAAAAAAGTATAAATTCTTTCAATCCATTTTGTTCTGCAATTTTCCTCTCTGAGCCCTTCACAATTCTCAAGTAATTGTTCGTGATGACTCTGCGCCCGTGGGGAGGGTGGCTTGGAAACGTTCATTGGATGGGTTTTCTAAGTTCCCTTATTACCCATTTCTCCATACCTTAACACCTCACCCACGTCCAGTCTCCTTGTGCAATGTAACTAGTCATAAATATCACTTAAAAAAGTAGGCACTGGCTCATTTCTCAAATGAGAAAGACAGTATGAGAATTCTCACCTGCTAGAGCATTTTTCTGGAACTTTAAGTCAAGGTTAATCGAGAGTCACAGAAGAACTTCAAATGTATGCATGAGGTCTCCGTCTGGGACCTGGCAGCTCCAATTCCCACCTACATCTCAGTCTTGTGGGCTGTGTTCTTCCACCCATTTCAGCACATTTGTTAACAGTCAAGATTAATTTTCATAGGTTAACTCTGTCTCTTCTTTCTTGGCATATAACCATGCTATTTGCCAGAGAGTTTCACTTTCAGTTTCCCACAAGATTAGATACTGCTTGCATACACTTAAAGTGAATGGGGAAAAGAATTATGATACTTTTCTAAGTACAAAAATATGAGAAGCTGTCAAAGATGTTTTTGCTCCACTGACCCTTGTCATCTGCTCTGGTACACGTCCAGGATGCTACCTAAGGGCTCAGAATACAGTCACAGCAGGGTCCAATCAGCTGCACAGGTTAGAGCCCTTCATAAAACATGGATCATCATGGTATTATCATATGCTATGTTGCATGTTTCCATGTTGCTTCTCCACCTTTCTTCTTTAGAGAACAGAGAATAATATTTCCTAATCTATCACAGTACAGAAAAATGAAGTAGATTAAGAAGACATCAGAAGCTGACTGCCTGGACTCAAATCCTGGCTTGACCACCGACAACCTGTGTTATCCTGAGTAAATTCCCTAACCTCTCTGGGTCTTAGTTACCTTAACTATAAAATGAAAGAAAAGAAAAGAAAACAAAACAGTACTTCACTGGGTTGGTGTGAAGCGTAAATAAGGAAATATGCGCAAAACACTTAGAAAGGTACCTGGCATAAGGTAAAGATGCAGTGGAGGTTAGCTGCTATGATGATGATGATTGTGATGACGATCATGATCATCTTCTTCATAATCAATAGCATAATTATGATTGAAACATACGTTTCTGGGCCCCTCCAGTTGATAAGGCCAGCATTTATAAACTTTGATGATGTGATCCACCGTCATGATTTTAGTCCTATCCATGAACCACCCATATTATTGCATTTCTAGCATTTTCTTTAAATCAACTTAAAAAAGAAACAAGATTGATTTGAGTCTTGTCCTCAATAACATTACTTGAGAAGCATGGATCCAATATTCTAATTAAGCTTTTCTAACCTAACGTAAAATATATTCAGTTAGACAGGGGGAATCAGTTTTTGAGATATATTGTATAGCACTGTAACATTGTTAATAATAATAGAGTGCATTCTTTCAAAATTGCTGAGAGTGAATTTCAAATGTCTCCCTATACACGCAAAAAGCAAAAACATATCGATTTTCAAATAAAAAGTATTCATCAGTGTCTCACAGGATCATCTCGTATGCCACGCATAGCACACGACACTTCAGGACTCTCTGAGTTAGGCCCACATTTCAGTAGAGTCTACCTATGCACGAACTCAAAGACACTGTAGATTACACAGAAACTCACCACCAAATTTATTCACATGGACAATATATAGCCTTGTTAAGAGACTAAACATGGATGACTGTCACTAAGCTTACTTGGCTTAGCATACCTTCAGGTCTGAATCCTGTCTCAGCACTAAAAAACTGAAAATGGTTCCCTATTACTAACCTAAGTTCCCAGTAATGTGAGCATTGTGTTGGTGGGTAGCTTGGAGACTGGGCAAGACCCTTGCGAAAGAAAAAAAATGACGCTCTATTCAAAGGTCTTATCCAATCTCTGCAGACTGGTTTAAATGTATTTTGACCCTGTGCTAACCCATTTTCATGTGATACATTTGGCATAAGAAAAGATTAATTACTTACGAAAAGCAAGCTAACGACTCTACAGCAAATATATGATCACTATATAGAACGGGACATAGAGGTTTCCACTAACATCATTAGCTTCGTTATAATAAATGAGATGCTCTATGTGATGTATAATATGGTAAAGAAAACACAGCTGTTTGCTTCTGTAGGAAAGTGCCTAGGTGCACAGCACCTGAGACTGCAAACACTTAATAAGCCCTCAACAACAAAGCTGCCTCACTGAGAACTCCATGGCTGAAACCATTATCCACGGATAATTAACTATGTCAGGACACTGAGGTCCTAACATGAGGTCCTCATAATTCCCCACTAAGGGAAAGACAGTAAAACATTATTATAATATATTACTAATATTTAGTAAGAAGACCATTCTATTTGTGTGTTGTTAATGCAAGCTGTAAGTTACTGTATCATTTGAATTACTATTAGTTCTTCTGGGCACTCTATCCCATGAAGGGCAAAGCAGCCCTTTGAGCTTAAGAACAGTAAAGAAATACTTCCATGTGGATTCAAATTTTTTAAAAGTATTTGCAATTTCTTCTTTTTATTTTCCCTCTGGCTGCATGAATATATCTATGACATTTATCACTGGAAAAAATATCACTAAAATGACCAGTACTAAGGAAGTTCAAAGCTATACAATTGTAAAACATTTCTTGTACACTCATTTGATCTTTAGAAGAATCCATCATTTTGCTTTCTCCAAGTATCTTGGTCATTTTGAGACTCTCCCCTATAATACAAAGTATTTAAATTTCTCAGTAACAAGGCTTTTTGACGCTTGAAGACAAAAGCTCCAGTCCATTTATTAAGACGACTTCCTACTGTGTGGGGCTGTTTTTTTACCTCATAATTAAAATAGCACCTGAGCAGGACCATCTGTGAGCATGGATTAAGTTTTTTTTACAAATGTGAATATCTCTTTTTTTTTCTGCCAAATGCCTCTAAACCTCATATATATTTTGTGTTACATACCAAAAAAAGAAAAATACATGTTTAAATAAATCTTTACTTTCCTCACCCCAAAAAAGAAAATGAAAGTAGTTAGGGTAAACATTTTGGTCCTCACTGCAACCTTTCATGCATCAATAAATAAACGTACAGCTATGTAATTTGTTCAAAGAATGAATGAACTGTCAGTCTTTCTGTTTCTAGATTCTGTTCGTTTATGGCAACCCAGAGACACAGTTTGCCACTTAATTTTCCTCTTCCTCTTTCAAATACACACATTTTGGAAAAGACATTATTTATCCAAAAGGTTGCCAAGGCATTGCATTAGGATGGATCTGGATATACAGACTATTTCACAAGCTAGTCTTATTTAACCAAAATAAAAGTCTCATTGGGAGTTTTTTGCACAAACTGCAAATCCATAAATGCAGAGATTATACACACTGATACCAGAATTTCTTCCAGAAGATTTTCCAACCTTATGTTAACTTTGCCATAGAAATTCACGTTTCTTTGGAAATGTTGGCTTATTTTAATGAAATGGTTCCTTTGGTACAGTTGGGGCTGTGATGCCAACCTGGCTCCATTCTAATAACTCTTATGAAATATTTACAGTGAAATTTAACTACGCATGCGTAACACCTGACTTTAGTGGCAGCCAAGGTTTAGGCTTACCTTTTTCTCTTTATTAAAGGAACAAACATTTTTATATTTTCCTCTTCTTCAGAAGCTCAAACCCACTTGTATTTAACAACTTCCCAAACCACACCTCTATGTGGCCCTCAGTGTGGAGCAGTGAGACTAAAAGATGATTCTGGCCACATGACGTCTTTGTGCAAGCTCTACTTGTACCATGAAAGAACAGCTGGGTCCCCCCACGGAAGAGCTGGGAGCTAAAGCAGGAGCTCAAGGGTGTAACAGGAGAAACGGTGATTCATTAGCAATGAAGTCCTGGCCCTTCCTTTCTGAGAATTAAACTCTTTATCAAATTTAAAACTGCCAACATTTTTGCAGACACCTTTTTATGGTGACAATGAGCACCATATACACCTCATTCACTTTTGGAAACTCTCATATACTTTGTTTATAACAGGAAAGATGAAATACTGCCAAGTTCAAGGCAACACACACACACACACACACACACACAAATAGGTGTGCACGAGAACCTACACAGAATAAGACAATGTTACAAAATCACAAGGTCACAGAGGCAATACCCAGACTGTGTTGTGGTGTCCCAGTCAGCATCATTCCCTCTATTCTTGAGAAGTGTGAGAAGATGGAGAAGGTTTTTAATTCAAAGCAGTCAGGACTTTCATTCTATAGGAGAATCCTGCCCTCACCGTCCAGCCTCCAGACATGTTTTGATTAGCCTGAATAACAGTTACAAATATTTGAATTCATACTAACATTTAAATCGCTGGGAGACTGCAGAAGCATACACATACAATATGAATGTTCCACTTTTCTTGAAAATGTGGAAGACCTACTAACATAGATCCTGCCTCTTTGCAAGGCTGGATAGCAGCTGCCTGGCTGCCCACTTGAGCCAGAGTGTGAATGCCTGCTGGCCAGGAGACCAGAAGACAATCTGGGTATTGCCTCTGTGACCTTGTAATTTTGCTCTACACGATGTAGGTTCTGGCAAGCACACACGCATGTGTATGTGTGTGTGTGTGTGTGTGTGTGTGTGTGTGTTTTGCCTTGAACTTAACAGTGTCTCACCTCTCTGGCTCCATTTACATACATTATTATCAGGCCCTACAGACATTTGAATCTGTAATCCCTGGTCTAAGTTCACTAGCATTCACTAGAAAACTCACAATACCAACTATCACACCCCCATCATCAAGAGCTCAGATGAATACTTCCTTCAGAAAGCCTGGTGCCTCTTTGGACATGAATTCACCTTTCCATGTATCCTTCAAACCCCTCAAAACCAGGTCTCGGGAGGTCAACATAGGTGGATTGCCTGAACTTAGGAGTTCGAGACCAGCCTGGGCAACACAGTGAAACCCTGTCTCTATTAAAACACACAAAAAATTAGCTGGGTATGGCGGTGTGCGCCTGTTATCCCAGTTACTTGGGAGGCTGGGGCAGAAGAATTGCTTGAACATGGGAGGTGGAGGTTGCAGTGAGCCGAGATCATGCCATTGCACTCCAGCCTGGGTGACAAAGCGAGCTTCATTTCAAAAAAAAAAACCAAAAAACAACAACAAAAAAGGTCTCTTAAACAGCTGCAGTGTAATGATCTTAGGCACCCTTGGTACAAAAACAAATAGATGTGTGAATGCAATAAAAGTGCTTAGAAACACATTAGAGAAATCACCAGCTAAGGGAATGGCTCTCTTACTTTACGATGGCGAGTTTGCTACCTGCCACCAAAACCAGCACTGTTTGTGTACACCTCACGCAAACTCACACTTCGATTTATAGATGCAGGCGTCCTTTCTTAACACACCCTCTCTGACTTTTCCGCCACAGCCCGTTTCCAATGCTGCTCGAAGATGCTGTGCTTAATACAGCTCCCAATTCTCCAAGGCCCCCTCAAAGCTTTTAAAGCTAGCATAACATGCAGAATTTCAAATGAAGAACCAACAGCAGAAAGATCATTTACAGTAACTATACAAACAAGCTAAATGAAAGACTTGTGTTCAGTCATTAAAAATAATAATGCTAAAGCCCCGAGGGCTGAAATGTAAAGCTTAGACTCTGTGTGAGGAAACAGAAAAGGAGTGTGTTTATTATCCCAATAAGATAACCTGTTAATTTATTTAGTAGGCAATTTTCGAGTACATTTGTTCACAGTGAAATCTCACTTTATCAGATTATATGAAAAATCACCACCACAAATAAAACGCTTGTTCAAGCCAGGAGCTTTTGCAAGATAGAAATTACCATGTAGGAGACCAGCAAGGGGTGGCTGGGAGGTGCCGCCACTAATAGCTTCCACCCCTTTATTCTCCTCCTCTCCTGAACCAAGTCCAGAGTTAGTTATAGAGTTATCTATCTCACACTTTGCAGATGATGCCTAACATCATGACAACAGAGAAGAGGAAAGGTCTCTGGACCTGCCTACCTACAACAAGTTTCTGTAAAGTAATGAATACAGACAGCTTGGGGACCATCCACCTGCGCTGCCTGCAAAGTGAAACCACCAGGGATTGGCAGAAGGTACTTGTCTGACAGGGCCAGGACAGCCTTTCTCCTCAGTGACAGCCTGGGCCTACCCTCTTAAACTTGACCCACCATAATTCCTTCACAGTGCAGCGGCAAGGCAGCTGACAGTAGCAGCTGCAGCTCCTAAGCGAGATGGATGGAATTTTCATAACTAGTTCCCCAAGTTACATTTTACCTTCAAGATAATTTATGAGCTGCTCTGGAGCCTTGAAGAGACAATATGCTTGCCATAAAATTAACTGTAACAGTCTTGTAGGTTATAATTAACACTGGGAGGGTAGCACCAACTGGATGGAACACATGGTGTAATTGATGGTGAAACTGGAAATGAGGCAAGCTAACAATATCATTACTGTGCACGCCGCCTTAGCAAAACCTACGCTTTCTGAGGGTTCATTGCCACTGCCTCCCAGGCCTGTATTCTAGTAGGAAAGAGAACAGAGCTGGGCAGAGGGGTGGAGGTTTTGCTGGCAAGGCCATGGGGTACCTGGACAGATACAACGGCTGTCAACAGTCTGGAAAGAGAGTCAGAGCAGAGCATCTGGCCATATGCTTCCTGGAGTTCAGACCAGGCCCTACATAAGCCTTCCTTGTAGATATGACTTCATTTTCTCAGTAAACAGCAACTTTTTCGTGAAAAAAAAAAAAAAGATACAGATTAAAAAGAAGACAATAAGAACTTCCAAAACGCCCTTCCAAGGATTACGACATTTATTTAACATACATTCTGGAAGCATAAAAACTGAATATGAGCGTATCTTAATAAAAAAATGAAGATGGTTAACTAAACTAAATTTATTAAACTAAAAAGGAACATCCTGAGCGCCCTATCCAAAGTTGACCATGGAGAGAAAGCTAATCAGAAGAGTCCCGTCAACACTCCTGTCTCAGAAAGAAGCACTAACCTATTCCTTCTTGCACGGATACTGCATAGTCTGACCAATACCTGAGAAGTGCTGGGTATTCTAAACACATAGAAACGATTTAAATAATTCTAATGAGCAATTTTAAGGTGGTTAACCTATTTTTTTCTTTTCTGATTTGTTTGTTTTGTCTTGTTTTTTTTGTCCTGGGACAATATACTGGAAAATTCTAATAAATGATGCAACAGTGTCCCCTACAGGCCAGCAGAGCTGTGCTTTCCCCTTCTTCTATCCTCCACCATGACTTCCTCAACTGAAAGCCAGAGTTAAACTTTTATCTATAACACCACAGAGTAAACTTGTAAAATACACTGGGGATACCCCTGAGATAGATAGAATAAAATTACTATTCTTCATGTGTGGTAAATTGTTTCCTAGATATAAACAAACTGTACAGCTGGTGATTAACCCATTATGGAATAGATAAATTGCTACCCTTTCACCTTAAGGGCACCTACTCAAATCAGCCTTGAGTAGGTGCAAAATTACTTGACTTAGAGGATTTACAGAGATTTACAGATTCTTGGAGGCTAAATGGTGGTGTTCTCATTTTTACCCCTCCTCTCCTACCTTCTAAAAGATTGTAACCAATATAAAAGAAATGACATAGCTTATAAAGGTGGTAACGTTCCTTTAAAAGACCAACGGTAGGGAGATTGATAATGCATTAGCTGGATACTATTTCCTTACAGAGATGCACCCACAACTAAAAAGTGTGAAACACATTAGGTACCAGAGGAAACAATATGTAAAGACACATACCTGCCTATCTCCACACTGAGAAGGATCCTAGAGGTCTCTAAAGTGCTAAGTGAACGGCATAGTGGCTGATTAAAAACTAAAGCTTTGTTATTGCTCTTGGCCATCCTGGGCGTCTTGGCTTAAATTCCATCTTAACTACTTAATAGCTGTTGCCTTGGGCAAGTTACTCTGCATCTCTATGCCTCGGTTTTCTCATCATATAAAGCATTTAAAACTCTATCAGGAACATAGTGAGTTCTCAGTAAATGTCAGCTGCTATTGTTAAAATTGGTACAGTTGCAGATTTCAGGGAAAGTGGAAGTGGAGGAGTGAAACCCATCAGGAGTAACACCCACTTTTCCCTGCTCCTGGGGATCTCACTTATGCAGCCACTCCTTGTGAGAACTGGAGATGCCTTCCACTTTTGGGGTGATTGAGGTCAAGTTGCTTCTTTTTTACATAAAGTTGCTAAGGTGCAGAGTGTCTATGACATGCCCAGAGTCCTACAGCCACTAATGATGGGATTCAAACTGGAGTCCAGCCCTCCACCCATCAATTCTGTGTGACAATGATGAGCACAGAACACCAACTCTGTCTGATGCTCTTCCCTGCACCAATTTTGCAATATCAGGCCCCTACCAGGAGACTAGGATATTTACTAGACAAGGTACTCTCTCAAAGGAGAGGCCAATTTGGATGAAGGTAACTGGGTTTATTCCTGGCTTTTTTGTTTGGATCTGAAGATCATGATAGGTCATTTTTATTGAACACCTACTGTGTTACAGGTACTTTCTCTGTGTGTTTTACATTTAATTGCTTAATCAACCCTATGAAATGTGTTCTATTATTATTCCCTAGGCAAATAACAAATGAGAAAACTGAGGCTCAGATGGGGTAAGTAACCCATCTGGCTACAATCCACAACTGTAATTTGCCTAGAGTTATAGAAATGGATCCAAGATTCAAACCCAGGCAATCTGACTCAGAATCTATGCTCCCAACCATATTAATGCAATTTACTCTGAAAGAAAACCATTTTTCCTCCACAAACTTTATACAATGGAAAGAAGGTAGCACAAATTTTATACAATGACCTATACTTATGTATAAATTTCCCTTCTATTTTTCACTCACGCTTTGAGACAAATAGCTACCTATCCACTGGTAGCCAACATAATTTGGCAATGGAGCAGTATTTCTCACTGTGGCTGGGCACATAAATGAGAGTCTAATGAGAACGCTTAAGAAGAACCTGCCTTCTTCCCTGGGACATGGGTTTCCATGGAATTATGACTCAATCTCTTCCATGGCATTTATTACTCTACATTGTGTAATACATTTCCCCTAATCAAATGTTACTCATCTCAACAACCTCAGGAACTACGATAGTGCCTAGTACCAGGTAGGCACTTCAGAAATCTTTGCAAAACCAACTCATGACTGACAGATCACTCACAACAACAATGACCAGCATTTATGAAGCACTTGAGTGCACTGTCACATGTAATGCCCCAACACCTATGAGATAGGTACGGCTTTGCCCATTCTCTCTTCAGAGAGATTTGTCAATATGATGTGGCCTGAATTTAAGCCTTCTTCAAATGAAGACCTTTAAAGTGACACATGTCTTGGAAAAGTAAATGGGAACCAGGGTGCAGATAATCGAAGAAAAACTAATGTTATGGATTCTCTAGGATGGTGTTCCTCAGAAAACTGGCGTCCCACAGATACTTCCCAAATATGACCCACTGCAACTAGAAATGCAAATTTTATAACCAGTGATTATGACAAAGCTCAGAAAAGAGAACTGTATATCTTTATCTCAACTGAACGACGTTATTTTGGTCACTGTTGAATATTGGTGAATATACAGGGCAGAGCAACTATATGTACATTTTAATAAAAGAAATTTGCAGAGTTCCACTTAGGAAAACAGTTCGTATCTGTCATTCCACTAGAATATAAGTTTCATGAAAGAACTTTCATCAGTTTTGTTCACTGCTATATTCCCAGAACCTGAAACAGTGCTTAGAAAACGATAGACACTTAATAAATGTATGTTGGATAAATGAATCAATGTTTTCTCAAAAAGTTTAAGAAGTACTGACCATAAGAAACAGCCAGCCAGCAACTGATCACAGTCAGAAACCTGCCAGAAACAGAGTTCATGCTAAAGCCCATGTGCTGATTTTACAAATAAGATTCACAGAATTCAATTGGCTTTTGTCTCCAATAAAACTGTTCAAATAATGACAGTAACAATGGTAATAACATTAACAACACTTGCCTCCTTAAGATAAGTTGCTGTATCATGGGGGAAAAAAGTAACCCTATCTCTAGACTCATTTAATCTTTACTCTAAATTTATACAATGTTTCAATTCCTACACATTTATGAGGAGGTTTTATGGAGTTATCAGGTTTTATGGAGTAATCTGGATCAGAGACACAAAGAACTTTCTTCTGCTAAGGGCAGCAAAGAGCAGAGACTGTAATTATTAAAGGAGAAGGGACAGATGTATTAAAAAAGACCCAATGGCAATTAGCAGGCCAGTACCTCCCTGCTTCTCCCTGGAATCTCTTCCATTTATTCCTTGTTCCCACTTCAACACTGCAAACGAATTTACCTAGTTGCAACGGACAGCTACCGAACTACAGATGCCACAACTTCTAGTTCCCAACTAACTAGGTGTGCTGGAGTAAGCAGCCACTCTCTTTAGGATGAATGATAGCAGCTGACATGGTCTGAAGACATGGTCACAGGTTGTCTCCGCAGATAACTGCATCAGTCTCATTATCCCATAGCCCATCCTCAAGGTGAGGAGCTCTGCTTTTGTGAACACAACTCCAGGTTCTAGTCCAAGTGCCAAGTCACTGACACTAAGGTTCATAACTGTGCTGATATCACTAAAGCAGATCAGGACATTAGCAGGTGACCAGGAAAAAACAGCTGCCTACGGACTAGAAGCTATATTAGCCTCAGCTCTGTCCCTATCCCTACTAACTAAAACCCACTGCTTTATTCAGAGGCATGTCCTAGGTCGGTCTTTACAATTCTCTTCTTCCCTGCCACGCCAGTTTTTCCTCTTCTCACCCCGCTCCATTTCACTTCCAGGAAAGGCAACAAATCAGGAATGGTGGCTCAGGGAGGAGACCATGTCTTTCTGTCCTGGTCTTAGCCCATCCCATGGTGTTCTCCTCCTCAAGTACGCTGGAGTCAGCCAGTGCGGCTCAGGGAGGAGACCATGTCTTTCTGTCCTGGTCTTAGCCCATCCCATGGTGTTCTCTTCCTCAAGTACACCAGAGTCAGCAGAGCACACAGCATCCCTCTTTGCTTATGCTGGAATAAGAGCCTGGGGTACCATCTTGGGGCTTAAACATCAGAGAACTGCATAAGAGGTTTCTCCTTACTTTCAGTTTCAAGGTTTCTACCCCCAGCAAGATTAGATTAATAACCAGTGCTGACTTTCAACATCAGAGACCCATCCCAACTTCCAATTTCAAGATTTCCACACCGGGCAAGGTTAAGAAAAAGAGCAAAAAAAGCAACAGGCCAATATCACAAGTGGCCATTCCTCTTCAAAAGTAGTAAAGAACACAAAGTACTTACAAACACTGGAATGGACTGAGAGGAAAATTATTTGATAAATCTGAATGCCAGGCATTCTTCTAGATGCCAGGGATATGTGATAAACTGCCAATGAGGTCCTTTGATACAGGGCATTATTCTAATGGAAGAGATAGCTTAATGCTACAAAGATCTGGGGTGCAAATTTGTTCTTTTGTTTTGAGACAGGGTCTCACTCTGCCACCCAGGCTGGAGTGCAGTGGTGAGATCGGTTCACGGCAACCTCTGCCTCCTGGGCTCAAGCACTTCCTCCCACCTCAGCCTCCCCAGTAGCTGGGACTCCTGGTGTGCGCCACCATGCCTGGCTAATTTTTTGTATTTTTTTGTAGAGATGGGGTTTTACCATGTTGCCCAGGCTGTTCTCAAACTCTTCAGCTCAAGCAATCCACCCACCTCTGCCTCCCAAAGTGCTGGGATTACAGGTGTGAGCCATTGCACCTGGCCTGGGGTGTATGTTTTACAGCTGGTAAACAAAAACAACAAATGTCCTATCCTCATAAAACTTTCATTCTGGTAGGAGAGATAAAAATGTAAACACAGAATCAAGTCCATATATAATTAACATCAGGTTACTTCATTTTATAAGCTTCTATCAAAATATAAGTTCCCTTAGGGCAGACCCCATTGCTAAATTACCTTAGGGTTTCACAGTGCCTCCCAGAAAAAAGACTTAAAGTGTGTGTGCTAGCCATTGTGTTCTTGTTAACTACCATCTCCCCATTAAATGATTCTACAGCTAAGACTCATGTCCTACTCATCTTGATATTTCCCACACAGTGTCTAGCACAGTTACTTGCACCTAATAAACACTCAATAAATAATAGTTAATTGCTAAACTGGACAGTGCCGACTTGTCGGTTTTGCATATAATCCATGACTAGCCAGGAGGCAGAAGGAGAGACAGATACCTGTGGAGAACACCTCTATGTGCTAGTTTTAGAACCCAAGCTAATCCATGTAAGTAACTTATACAAAGTGTTATACTTGTTGAGCCCAGATCAAAGTTCTAAAGCTGATTAGCTTGGAATAGTAAATCCTATTCATTAGACATTCTAGGTTCTAACAGCCAGATTTTGCAGTCTTAACAAAGATGTCCAGAGTGGATCCATTCTGGGGGTAGGCGGTGATGGCTGGGGTCATAGAGAAAAGAAAGATGACTAACAAATAAGACTGCTGTTTTACTAGTCCAGAAAAAATATGGGAACTTGGCAGTTTTTTGGAGCTGCCAAAGCCCAACATGAGGAAGATATTTACATAAAGTTATCTGGATCTTAAGAGAGTCATTTTTAATTAGAAGCAAGTAGTTCTAAAAGCTTTTCTAAAAAACTTCCATAAATATTATTTGAAATGAATCTCAGCACCATTTTTAGGGCTCCTTGGACCCAAATGAAGTTGTCTCCTATGGGAGAACAGTTAAGTTCTGTTTGAGCCTAAAAGTTAAAGAGCTATAAATGGACCGAGTTTCCATTTAATCAGGCTACATTCCTACCCAGTGTGCACTGCTGAATGAAATGTAAGAGAATGGATCTCTAGAAAAAAATAAGTGGGGCCACATACAAATAAACAAAGACCTAGGCCTGACCATGGTAACAGGGAAATGGGCACTGTTGCAATTTAATGACAGCCCCATTTGGAACCCCACCCCTTCTACAAGCCAAATATTCTTAACAGGCTTGTGAGCTCTTTACCACTAATAAGAGGGGTAAGTCCCTAAGTCCACCATGTTTAAAAATATCCTATTGAAAAAACAATGGTTTTCAAAAAGCACAGGAAAAGATGCTTGACGCCATTAGTCAGCAGGGAAATACAATTCAAAACCAAATAATATACCACTAGGATGTCTATAGTCCAAAAAAAAAAAAAGAAAGAAAGAAAATAACAGGTAATGATGAGGACATAGAGAAATTGGAAACTTTGTGCGCTTTTCTTGGGAATATAAGATGGTGTAACAGATGTGAAAAACAGCCTGGCAGTTCCTCAAAAAGTTAGACACAGAATTACCATATGACCCAGCAACTCCATTCCTAGGTATATACCGAAGAGAACTGAAAACATGTCACTCGAAAACTTGTACATGAATGTTTACAGCAGCATTATTCATGATAGCCAGAGAGCCAACCCACCCAAATGTCCATCAATCGATTGCTGTCCAACAATCCAAATGCCCATTGGTTGATTACTGGATAAATAAAAGGTAGCACATCTATATAGCAGAGTACTATTCAGCAGTAAAAAAGAATGAAATACTTATATGCTATGACATGATGCATCCTAAAATCTATATGCCAAATGAAAGAAGCCAGACATAAAAGGCCACGTACTGTATGATTTCATTTGTAACAAATGTTATAAATAGGCAGATCTGTACAGATAAAAAGTAGATTGGTGGTTGCTAGGGACTGTGGGGAGAAGGGGAAATTGAGGGTGGCTGTTAACAGATGCAGGGTTTCCTTTTGGGGGAAGGAAGATGCTCTGGAACTGGATAGTGGTAATGGTTGCACAATCTTGTACATATACTAAAAGAATCACTTAACTGTACACTTTGAAATGATAAATTTTCTTATATGAAATTTTATGTTATACATGACTTATACTTCAATTTTTTAAAAATCCTAATGGCCTTGCTTTTTTTTTTTTTTTTTTTTTTTTTTGTATTTACACCTGACTTAGCAAAACTTTAGGGCCATGGCTTTAAAGTTAAAAAGCACAATTGATTCTCAAAGTATTTGCCCTTTCCCTGAATTATCCTCTACCTGGCTTTCTGCTCACTCGAAATCCCCCCAGACATAGATAGTCAAATCAAAACCTTGATGAAAAATATGCTAACTCTGGGTAACGTTTAGAAGACTTCTGTTTTGATTTTTAATGTAATGATTACCTGAGTGAGGCTTGTATTACAAGACAATGAAGTTCAATATAAAGGGTTTTCACCACAATTCCAGTCTTCCAAGACATCTACCATTAAATACTTTCCTGAGTGGGTCAGAGAACTTGCCACTCTGTTGTGGTAATAATTACCCTTATCAATTAGCAGCAAATAAATAGACGTATAGACTCACTATGATGTTTCTTTGAAAAAAAGAAAAAAGAAAGAACCAAACATTACTCAATTAACATTATGTGCTTTCGTCTCGTATTTACAGAAAAGCTGCCAGGTTGTAATAAGAATAAGACTCTGTTCAAGAGTGACATACATATTTATTACCAAAGAGTGCACAATAATCAGGGATCAGAGGCTGATATGGATGCAATTTTTTTTGGAAAAGCATTTTCTCTAACACTTGATTTACCTAATTATGGGTAAAGTAGGCAGAACAAAATGTTTGCTTCTCATTCTGACTTCAAGGCAAAGGAAGCCCAATGCATTCCTGAAGCTAAACTATGAATAATTATTCCATAATAAACAACACCCTCAAAATTTTCAGCCATCTAGGAAAGACGCCAGGGCTTTGCAGAAGATAAACAAGGCACTGAGTTTTAATATATTTTATTTAGAAAGACAACTCGGGTGTGGACATTAAACTGTACCTTTTCTTTGGAGTACTTTTCAAATGATAATTTCTTCCACTGTCACCATTAAATCTTAATCCATTCCAGCTCCTTGCATGGGTCATTGAGTCTATATGTACTGCTGTTATTTTAAAATGTTTCCCCTTGGTAGGGAAAGAGGGGGAGAAAAGATGCTGAGAGCCAGATGGGCCTCTTCACAGTTCATTTATCAAACCTAATACTCTGGGCCCCACCCTCCTCTCACTCACGATTGCGGTTAAACTTCCATATAATTTGGTAATCATTTTCATTATCAGAGAGTGACCCTAAAGTAGCCTATCCTGGGACACCCGGTCCTTGCAGCTGCTCTTTTTCTGCCTTTTCCTACAGTAGACCCTAAGAACCTCAGAGTTTATTAGCTACAGACTGACCTTTGGGCTGCGCAGGTCAAGAAGGGGTCGGATCAGAGGGCTTGCCCAGTTCTTTAAAAGCTATAACAAGCTGTCCATCAGGCAGAGGGGACTGGATAAACAAAGGCGAATCTTCAGAAATTCTGTCCCACTTCTGTTAACACTTACCCTGTATTCACACAGCTTCTCCCAATGTCCTTTGGATCATTCAACTCTGGGGAAGTGAATAGACAGCCCTAATAAGCCTATTTGGAGAGGGTTGTTTATGGGATTACCAAGCTTGGAGAAGGAAACCCAAAGCACTCAGATGTGTCTCTAGAGTCGCTGGGTTGTGTGACACTGTGACAAACTCGGTTACCCCAAGTCATGCAAAATTGACACTTTCCTCAAAAAGCTAAATTACAAGGAACATATGCTTCAGTTTAAGAGACTTCAGTGAGTCCCAAACAATGGCTTGGCGCCCGACCTGAGAGACAGACAAATATTTTATAACCAGGTTACAAGTTTTACTTTAAAAATTCTCCTTAATATGATCGCAAATGAACCTGCTAAAGACGGGTAAAAACCTTTATTACAAAAGACTTACACTAAAGTTATTGCCAGCTGCGGTGGCTCCGTTGACCTAAATTTCTTGAAGTTGTACAATTCATAATGCATTCTCTAACGTGCAATATAAGGTAATTAGAGTCATCTGTATTTAACTTTCAGAGGAAAAAAATTTCTATTATCTAATCTAACTGATCCCCTGATAGCTTTGATGAAAGTAAAATACTGTAACCTATTTCGTGGCCTTTGGCGAGTGCTAATTATTTTCTGTCAAAGCACATTTTTCCTTGTGTAATTCCGAAGTACACAATAGGCCAATCTCTAAAACTAGGCTGCTCAGTAAGCACCGCAGTGGATGTTTTACAACTTTCACCACCACCCGCTTGACGGCCACTCGAGGCAATGCCCAATTCCAGACAGCCAGATGACACTTTGATGAGGAAAAGAAAGGTGTAGGGTAACCGTCTGTTTATACGGATCACATGGATGAGTCTGTAGATAGGTCACTAGGATGGGAAACATCAAATGGGGATGGTGAAGGGGTGGGAAGAAGGATTATGGTTATTTAATACTCTGAGGACACTTTTCCTTCTGAGATCTCAAGACACCAGCCTCTTGAAATTTTCTTTCAGGTGTTTAGTTTTAAGGGGGCCTGCACAGTGTCAGCTGCTAAGCTCTTTCTTTCCTCCTCCCTTAACACAAAGGACTTGAGAATTTTTGTTTCAGTTGCTAGACTACATCAACTTCAACACTGGCTCCAGCTTCTGATTAAATTGTTAGCAGTAAGGGCCAGAAATGCTGAAAGCAGATTCCTTTCAAACAGGCCACTTCGACCATGTTGTCTAATGATTTGGTGTATTAAAAAATTTCTGTTAACAAACCAAATGCACTCAACAAAAGATATCCATTGGTGCTCTCACTGGGCCACATGGTCTTTGGACAGAAGGGAAATGGAGGAGAGATTACAGAGGAATTCTTTCTTCCTTTCTATTTAATTAGAATCATCATGGGGAAGACATGAAACATTAAACAGACGCAAAGCAACCCCTTAGATGTCCCCAAACTGATATCCTATTCCTTAATAGTTGTACTTTCATCAATATATATGCTTAACTTGTAATACAAAGAAAATTTTAAAATTAGTTATTGAAAGGTAAATTGGAAATCATTTAGTCATTACTTTAGCCGAAACCATCTGTCACTGGCCAGGCGTGGTGGCTCGCGCCTGTGATCTCAGCACTTTGGGAGGCCAAGGCAAGAGATCATTTGAGGCAAGGAGTTTAAGACCAGCCTGATAACATGGCAAGACCCTGTCTCTATTTTTATAAATATATTTTTTAAAAGAAACTGTCTGCCATTTACTCCAACCATACCACCAAAAAGATGGGGGAAGGGGAAGGGAAATACCGTTGGGAATTTTTAAATTACTATTTAAATACAAGTCTGAATTTAAAGATAACACACATTTGAAAAAGCAGCTTTCTGATACCCAGTGAGAATCAATACTTCTTACTGTCTCCTTTCTTGGAAAATGCTCATCTTCAGCCTTGTTCAGACAAACCTATTTTTATAATTATTACTAGGAAAGCTATCAATTATTGTAATTTCTTTTTAAATGAAGTCATTTGGGGAATATTATACCTATCAATAAATGTTCTGGACTCCCAGGCACATAGAATTTTTAAGCACCAAATAAGACTCTGAGACAAAATATGACCTACCCTTCCTGATTCCTCTCCCTCTTGCTTAGAGACAGATGACAATTCAACAATTTTTACAAACTACAAATCTAAAAGATGACCCTAACATGTGAGAGAACTAGTTCTCACCTCCCACAATATCAACCATTTTTCAAAAAAGAACAGGATAACATGGTATTTACTATGCAAGCATCAGTTCTCTAAAAACTGATGATTTTTAAAGACACTTTTCACCAGTAACACAGGTTCTAAGCACAGGTAACTCCGTGGAAAGAGACCAGGTTGAAACAAGAGTCATTCCTAGTTGGTCAACCCTAAAAATGGGCTTGATAAATAGACTACAGTCATTGCCACAGAACAATTTTTTCGAGGTTTTGGTCAACGGCGAACCTTATATGTCAGTGGTCCCATTCCATAAGATTATAACACCATATTTTTACAGTACCTTTTCTATACCGAGCTGTGTTTAGATACACTAATACTTACAGCTGTGTTACGACTGCCTATGATATTCAGTACAGAAACATGCTGTACAAGTCTGCAGCCCAGGATCAACAGGCTACGCCATATAGCCTAGGTGTATAGCAGGCTCTGTCATCAAGGTTTGCGTAAGTGTAGTCTATGAAGTTCACACAATGGGAGTCGCCTAAGGACACATTTCTCAGAAACTATCCCCATCATTAAGGGATGCATGACTATGCTTTCAAGTAATCTGTTCTGCACAGAGTGATATAGGAGCACTATATGGATTTCCCTGACATCTGCCCTAATGAAATAGCAATGCTAGTCTTTTAGACTGTTGATTAAAAAGGGTTCTTCAGCATCAGGTACTTATATTACATTATGCTCAAAATGCAAACATGCATGCTAAATTGGAATTTATTCCTGATAAACTGTGTAAACATACTGATGACGCCAATGGATCATTACAATTAATGTAGGTACCATGGGCAGGAAAGCTAACTTTAGCTGAAAGCATCTTAAATATGCTTATTTTTCATGGCCTCCTCAAAGGAAAGGCACGAGGCCAGCCATCAGGAAGGGCTTGGCCAAATATAGTTCTTGTTTGTCAAGAACAACAAATCCCATTTCATAACAGAACTAACCTGGCATGCCATTCCCTCCTCAGGTTCTGGCGCGCAGTGAGCGAGGCAAGGATGGCAGTCAAGATTTCATTCCTTTGTTCCACGGGGAGCCCCTCTCTTTTAACTTCATGAAGCACAGCATTTGTCTACAAGAAATGATCCAAAAAAGAGAAAGAAAAAGTGAAAAATTAATAATAAAAAAAGCCCATAAGCAAATAAGGACAGTAAATCAATGGCTTTTTTATTACAGTTCCCCTGCTAACGAATCAATACAGTAAATGATGGCCAAAAATGGCCAGCATATATTTTGTGTTTAATCAATGTACATGGCACATAAGGTATACGCTAAAGCTCCATTGCCTTAAGTAACACATCAAGATACTGCGCATTCTTACTCTAACTTTCTCAGCACACCAACGATTGTTTTTTTCCTGGGAATTGCCTACCACGAGCTATTATTAGAAATGATTTTCACGTACACTTCACTGTGAGTTGTTTGTTTTGCCTTTTTAAAAAAGAGCAGTCTCTGACTTTCACCGTTTCCTGCCACCCAGCTGAGGCTTTCTCTGCCTCTCTTATTTGAATCATTACTTTAAATTTCTACCCATGCCAGCAGTGTTTTATGGGGGAAGATGGGGAAAGATTCACTCATTTTCCTTGCTTGTTGCAAATCAAGATCTTGCAAAGAAAATAACGGGAACACAAAAATCAGAAAGACCATTTCTTCGAGTAAGTATTTCAAAGAACATCTTTAGATTTTACAGATGTTTTTAAAATTTAAAGTTAGCGTGGCTTCTCTGGAGATTTTATAACCAAAGCAATTGCTAAAAGGAATAAAATGGTCATTTCAATTTCAATGAAATTGTCTGTGTTCTAAGTCATTCAATATATTTCTTATCTAACAGATGCCAATATATTTGTTTACCTAAAAAGCACACCCATAACTTGGTTCTCATGTAAATTGAAACACTACTCCCTTACTCTTTTATAGCATTTGACAGTGCATATTTATTGTCTTCGTGACAACCTTGAGAAGAGGACTAATGAACCCTTGTTGTTTCTATTGCATAATTCCATACCTCATCCCCTTTGTCTGGCAACATCACCTAAATCTCCTCTTGCGAAGTCTTTTCTTTCATGGTATAAAGTCTTAGAGGGACTGTCAACCAAGGTGTCCTATCCTCCCCTATCAAGGATTTGGGCCAGACCAACTTGATTCTTTTTCAGGACTTTAGACTCTTGAGAGGAATGATAAAGAAATGAGGAAAAATGCAGAGGCAATTTATCAATTCCCTTAATTCCTTCCACCCATGGTCCTCAGAGTATCTCTAGTTTCTGGAACTTTCCAAGTCCAGATCATTCGCTTTTCCTTTGATAGTGTCAGTCTCCCAATATCCTTTCAATAAAGTCTCATTTTGTTTAAATTCACCAGGGCTGGGCATGGTGGCTCATGCCCATAATCCCAACACTTTGGGAGGCAGAGGCAGGCAGATTGCTTGAGGTCAGGAGTTTGAAACCAGCCTGCCCAACATGGGGAAACCCCATCTCTACTAAAAATACAAAAATCTGCCAGGCGTGGTGGCACGCACATGTAGTAACAGCTACTCAGGAGGCTGAGGCAGGAGAATTGCTTAAAACCGAGAGATGGAGTTTGCAGTGAGCTGAGATCACACCACTGTACTCCGGCCTGGGCAACAGAGTGAGACTCCATCTCAAAAAACAGCAACAAAAAATTCATCAGAACCTGTTTCTGCTGCTTATCATTGTTAACTGATGTAAACCTATAAGGCAGAAAATGGTACCAGTGTGAAAGAGCCTGGATAATCCACCTGATACTAGCCAGGAAGAGGACCCTGATCCTGCCTCCTGGGGTCAGTATTCCATCTACTGTGCTAGGAGATACACCCAGTTCTCAAGCAGCTTCTGTGACAACATGTTCAGCCTTCCAGCATAAGGAGGAACATTCAGCTTCTCTAGGTAATTTCAGCGCATAAAACCCAGGATCCAGGGGTTGCAAATTCAAATACACACTAGGCCAGGCAAATAACATGAATGAGTTAAGCAGAGGTTACTGAAAGAGAGCACATGTTCTGCCTAAAAACTGTAACCACTATTCAGATCCAGCCAGCTCTGCCACTCAGAAAAGCTGGCTCATTAATGCCAGATTCATGAATTTTCAAAATCAACAAGAAATCTGGTGTGTGTGTGTGTGTGTGTGTGTGTGTGCGTGTGTGTGTTTAATGTGAAAATTGATTTTGTAAATCTTGTAAACTCATTAAATTTTTTTTCTAAATGCCACGTGGGTCAAACGAGAAACACCAATGGGCTGAACAGAATTTAGGCAGCTACCAATCTGTGAATCTCTAATCTAAAAGATGTCTAATTTCAGAGAGGTCTGAGCATTAGCGGGTGTTCTAACAACAGTACCACTCCTTGTCTGTGACAAACTATCTCGTGTACTTAAAAGTTGGAAGGAACTTCAAAACATCATGTAGTTTTATCGGCCAGGTGCGGTGGCTCATACCTGTAATCCCAGCACTTAGGGAGGCCAAGGTGGGTGGATCACTTGAGATCAGTAGTTCAAAACCAGCCTGGCCAACATAGTGAAACCCCATCTCTACTAAAAATACAAAAAATTAGCCAGGTGAGGTGGCAGGCATATGTAATCCCAGCTACTCGGGAGGCTGAGGCAGGAGAATCACTTGAACCCAGGAGGCAGAGGTTGCAGTGAGCCAAGATCGTGCCACTATACTTCAGCCCAGGCAACAAGAGCGAACCTCTGTCTCAAAAAAAAAGTCATATAGTTTATTGTTATGTCTGTAGGTATATATGTATTATTTTAGCAAAATGCAAAAATACATCAAATGAAAGACAAAGTAGTCATCTAGCTAGCTCCAAAAACATGATCAAAATAAAATTATTACCCTCTGTGAATCTATTAAAATGTTTATTTTTTTAAACGTCATTTATCTCTTCCTTGCCTTTCATATCATTTGCATTTTATCCAGGGGCCCTTGTTTTCCACAGGCCCTGAACAGTCTTAAGAGGGGAAGGAACAAGGATGTAAGAAAGAAAGTTTCACAAAGAAATGGGATGTTGCCTGTTTACTTCAACACTGTATCCCATTGCCCACAAAATAGCTGTCAAATCAGTGAATAAAGAAGGGACTTGAAAAATAAATATTACAAAAACAAAACAATGAAGGCTATCTTCTTTTAAGAAATTACTATTACATAAATGGTAAACTCATAAAATGGATAAAGTAAGAAATAGTTACATGCTTTACAAGAAGCTCTTCCCTTCACTAAGGGACTCACTCTAAGGTTTCTTGAAATAACCAGATCCTGTAGTTCAAGAATTTCCTCAACTTCAGTTATTCTGGCATATCCTCATAATTCTTGCTATATTTGTATATGAACTATATAATACAGTATTTAATATTTTCATTTAAATGGCCTCATTTTCATAGTAATTTCTAAATAGAAGTAAAAAAAGAAAAAAATAATACCATGAAAATTGGCTTTTTAAAAAAATATAAATTGACGTCAAATGCAAAATGGTTAAACCAATGGTACTTATAAATGAGAAGACAATCATAAAAGTAAATATAAACAAAGCGATATATTTGTTACATTCTAGATCAATACTGTTGCTTGCTGAAGGCTCTGAGGCTAAAGCATGCTCTCTCTTTGTAAAAGAAGATACTAACAAGTGGTGAAGAATAACGATGCAGCAGATTTAAATGCTGCACTTTCTTCACATAATCACATAAACAGATGGAGCTGAAGAGGGAATCACTGTCTCACAGTGTGGTCCTCATGTCCAGAGCCCCCAAGTACCACCTAGCATCACCCTGTGTCACTCGTGGTCCACATCTCACACTGTGGATACACTTCCCTACCGCAATGGTTTTTAACACTTTGCAGATAAAGCCCTTTTCTCCCCAAATGTATCCTTACATGCAACTCCAATATATACAACAAACAAAATGCGAATAGTTCTCTTTGAAGCTGGTATGGAGGACCTAGAGGTCCTCCCTTTGTCATGCGGCATCTTCTTAAATCCCCAAGGCACTGTGAAACATAATTTGCCAACCCCAACCCAAGAGCATCTAAAATAGCATTCGCGTTTTTAATAGTTTAGACACTGCTAGGAGAAATGCAAAATACTACAATTCTGACAAACTGTTTGGCAATTTCTTATAAAGTTAAACATACATTTAGCATATGACCCAGCAATCTCATTTATAGGGATTTATCTAAAAAAATGATAACTTATGTTCAAACAAAAACATGAATACAAATGTTTACTGCAACTTTCTTCATAATCACCAAAAACTGGAAACAATCTAAATGTTCTTCAAAAAGTAAATGGATAAATACGTGGTGATACATTCACACAATAGAATACCACTCAGCAATAAGAAGGGCTGAGCAAGTGATGCACGCCACCACTCAGAAGCATCTCAAACACATTATGCTCAGTGAACAAAACCACTTATTTGACATTCTGGAACAGGCAATACTACAGGGACAGAGAACGTAACAGTGGTTGCTAGGGATTAGGTCGGGCAAGAGGCAGCTACCAATCTGTGAATCTCTAATCGGGATTGAGATCTACTCAAAAAAAAATCTACTACTGTTCTTGCAATTTCAAAAGGCGTTTACACACCAGGAATTTTTGAGCATGATGGAACCATTCTGTACCTTGATTGTGGTGGTGGTTACATGAGTTTATACAAACGTTAAAACTCATAGGACATGTGGCTCATGCCTGTAATCCCAGCATTTTGGGAGGCCAAGACAGATAGATCATTTGAGATCAGGAGTTCAAGATCAGCCTGGCCAACATGGCAAACCCTGCCTCTATGAAAAACACAAAAGTTAGCCAGGTGTGGTGGCATGCGTCTGTAATCCCAGCTACTCAGGAGGCTGAGGCAGGCGAATTGCTTGAACCTGGGAGGAGGAGGTTGTAGTGAGCCAAGATCATGCCACTGCACTCCAGCCTGGGCAACATCTCAAAAAAAAAAGCACAAACACCAAATAAAAACACAAAAAACCTACAGGACTGTACACCAAAAAAGGTCAATTCCAATTTTACTGTATGTAAATTTTATAAAATTAAACTTAAAAACTGTATTTGCATCACATTTTTAAACAAGAAAGAATACAGAAAACAAGTAAACACATGTAGTAAATAAGTAGTAAAAATATGGAGAAATAAAACAATGACAAAAACAAATTCTGTTACAAAAAAACTATTTTAATATTAGGAAAGGAAGGGGGACCTTTGAACATTCAAACTCTAAAATTTAGGGTGAAAAGAAATCATTGCACAAAAGGAAATTTCAGTGTCAAAAAAGCGTTCTTTTTACAAGGCAATTAACATGATATTTTTACTCCTTATAACAGTGTCGGCTTTTCAAAGGTTGACTTCCCCAGGAAATGTTTATAGGCCATTTTCCCATTAGTAGTAACACAGAACTGTCTTCAAACAAATAACAATTTTTAAACGGTCTCCTATTACCAAAAACACATTCTCCCTCCCCTCCTCCCAAAATACAAGAAAAAATCCCCACAGATTTAGAAAGCATACACTAGAGGCTAAATTTCATTTCATTAGTACTTTTTTTTCAACAGAAACCTATGGAAATGCAGGCCAGATCAGAAAGAACTAAGTATTAACGTATTCTTTAGAGTGTTGGCTGTTCAAATCCCCGCTGTCACCTCTAGCTGTGTGGGTCCTTCCCATAACTCCAAATGGTGATGAGAACAGAACCTCTCCACAGTTCTTGTAAGTACTAGTTGCCTGGTACACATGCTGCCATGATTATTACTGTTTGGTTTCATTTTAAACTCTGCCAATCTACCTTGTGCTAGGCTATGCTGGTTTAACAAAGGGATTCCTGAAAATGTCTATTACTTTAAGTGATAACATTTTAAAGGAAATCAGGCAACCCCTGAATAATTGCAACCATAAAATCTATATGTACCAGAAGCCAGAGGCATATCATTTTGCATATCCCTAGTGGTAGAAATCTTTATCTCTTTATCCTTTGAGGGTGGATTTTATTTTTAGAACCAGTTCTGATTTTACGTCATCTCACTCCATTAGTGGACACCTCTCTCTCCTGGGCCAGTACCCAACACTAAGCTGGTCCTTCTTAGTCTCCCGTATGGAAGCTGTTGTCATCCCAAGGACACACCTTTCATCCCCCTCTCATCTCTTCAGCTGGCTCTCTCTCTGGGTGATTTGCCCTTCCAGTGGCTTTCAGGGTTCCCTGTAGACTACTGACATCTCTACACTTCTAGATTTAAGCAGACCTTTCCACTAAGCTCTGGTTCCATATAGCCAACAACTGGCTATCTTCCTTAAACATTTTGCCTCAAGCATAAAGATTCTGACCTTCACCTGTCCACATTTGAACTGACTACGTTTGCTCTCCTTCTACTGTATTTCCCTAGAACAGTGACTGCACTACTATCAATGCAATAATTCCAACTAGAACCCTCGCTATCACCCTAATCTCCTCCCTTTCCTTTTACTGCACTGCCTATATCTAAACAGGAAAAATCCTATGATTCAGTATGACTAAAACTTGCCCCCTTCCCCACAGCCATAGGTTTAGTTCAGACCCACCTCTCATCTGGACCATGTATGGTCTCCAATCGGGTCTGTCTGTGTACATCTCACCCCTTTCATGAATTTTCCTGCTTCAAGAGTGATCTTTTAAAAGTACATGTCCAAACATGTTACTTCCTTTTGACTAACTCAGCATCACCTACGGTCGTGGTTTTTAGGCTTTTGTCATGAAGTTGTGGTGCTATCGTGAAGTTTCTTAGGGTCGCCAAGAAGACAAAGAGCTTTGGCTTCAAAATCTCACCTAAACCAGAGCACCTTTGTTTGCGTATGCTTCAGTTATTAGCATTTGGAGGCTACAAAAAAATAATTTTTTCAAAGTCCAAATTCCTTAGCCTAGGGGGGGAAAAAATGTTTTTCATACAGATCCTGCTTACTTCTCAAAATGTATGTCCTATCATCTTCTATTTCATATCAAACTGTAATTCCCTGAAAATATATGGTTGTTCTGTACTATACTTCAATTGTTATTTTTGCTGTATTACTTTCTAGTAACTACTCATTCTTCAAGAAACATCTCAAATAACACCTCCTCTGTGAGGTCTCCCACAAACTACACGCTTCCACCAAATTAAGTAGAGCTGATCACTCTTTTTATGCACCACCATGTCGTACTGCATTGCACTTACACATTCATTTAAATTTTTCTCCTCCAGAGTGTGGGCTCAATTAGACCAGAAGGGTCCATGCCCATTTCTTAATAATCTCCACAGTGCCTAGAATGGCAACGTGCTGTGAAAGTGGACTCCTGATGGATGCTTTGGAATAAATGAAGCCAAATGACATGCTGGAACATGTCTGGGGAGTCAAGCTAACGATCAAGCCAGAGACCACTATTCAAGGTCAAAAACAGTATGTGAAACAAGCTTTGATTCGATTCAAACTATTCTTAAAGATGAGTCTAAGAATGGGGCTGGAAAAACTATTTTTAAGCAACAAAATCAAGAAAAATAAATCTATGCCCTTGGTGACGGTCATTTAGATGGATGTGTCTAAAAATATGCCCTCCTAATGTGAGGGTATATATAGGAGTTCTAGAAGTCTCACTTTGTCCATTTCAGCAGAGAAAACTAGTGTGGACTGGCAACACACAGCATATTAAGGACCCTTAAGAATTTCCCAGAGTCTTTCATTTCTCCTGGCTCAAAACTTTATGTATAAAACCAAAGCAAAAAATCCACAGCCAGAGAGACAGAGAGAGAGAGAGACAGAGAGAGAGAGAGAGAGAGAGAGAGAGAGAGAGAGAGAGAGAGAGAGACTGATTGCAAATCAGAAAAGAAAAACCAAAAACTGTAAGGAACCTTGAATTTTGGGCTTAAAATTCCTATCTTTCTTGGAAAAAGTCTTCCAGTTCTGAATATATTCAATTAAAACTCAGTAATTCACCTAATTCTTGTGGGGCAAATTGCTACAGTCAGTAATTTTCAGTATGTCCTAATTCCACTGTACCATAGCAGAATTTGTTGAAGTAGGGTTTTCAGAGAGGAACCACTCTGAGATTTAAAAGGAGACTTACACCATTTACTCTTTACTAATAATTCTACGTAAACCTTTAATCCTTTTGGTTCCTCTCTGATATGATGCAACAGCTTCTGATAGACCTGTAACTCCAAAACTCAGACTTAATCTCTCCTTCTTACAAATCAAAGAACGTTGTCCAAGGAAATGCATGGAAAAAGGATGGCATTCTACAAATATGGCTGGTAATCCCGCTACAGAGTTCATTAAAAAAAAAAAAAATCTACTACTGTTCTTGCAATTTCAAAAGGCGTTTACATACCAGGTTCCCAGAACTGCGTACCTTTCTGACCTCCTCATCTATCCATCCTCACCACCACCACAGAAGTAATACTGTTATTATGGGAAAAATGTCACCCTCAACACTTTTTATATACATAGCTGTCTCATGTTAGGGTTGTATTTCCCCTCTGCACACACAAATTACAAAGATATGCTCTGACTGATAATGAGGGCTAAAGGTTCAACTTGTGAAGAAACTTGGTTTAAGATGTTATCAGCTGGGAAAGCTATTTCCTCACATCAACATTGCCACAGGCTGTCAAAAGCCCCAACCAGGGCTCCCCTCTTCAAAAGTCCAGGAACACTTTTTTTTCTTTCTCTCTTTCCTCTTTTTTTTTTTAAAAAAAAAAGAAGAAGAAAGGCACAGAACCCACTGAGATAGCCTTAGTCCCATCAAAGAAAGGTCAATCTCAGGTCTTCCTTCATTTAGTGATTGTCAGTTTAAGATGGCTCTTTTGTGAGGTCTCTTTGGCTCAATGCTGAGTGATGCCTTCACATTTTCTAAACTGGACTGGGCACCACCAAAGATTTCCAGCACGCTTGGATCCACAGTGCGGCAGAACAAATAAACATTCCTCTCAGCCCTTCTGCCTACCTTATCTCCCTCTCCGGGAACAGGAGGTTTTGGGGGTGCCAATGTTTACACAATGTTAAAACTTTCTTTCCCCTGTTTCCTGAATTTGAGAAAATGCATCCTGGATGACCTCGGCTAACAGATAACACCAAGTCACCACTGGGTGCCACGTCTACTGGACTACTTAAGGCTGCTGTCTTCATCCTCCCCTCCCCTCCCCCACCCTTCATAGTCAACTCACCCAGGAAAGCAGGAGATAAGCTCCACTGTCTTGAAAGGAAGGCACAAAGGCAGAAGTCTCCAAGAGGCTGTCAACAAAGCAGGCTTTTATTCCCACCTTAAAGACACACTTGGTTCAGTTCATCTCAAAGACCCACTTTATTTGAATGAACATCTCCGCAGAGTTCACCACATGACTCCTCGAAAATGTGCCAGTAAGACATATTTTAGTGTTTTTCCATCATGTACTATTGAGCTAAGGGAGCTAGCTGAGAGTAATCGAGAATGTCTGTGGGGAAAGAATTCAGGGAAAATGTTTCTTTGATCAGTTTCCTCATCCGTAAAGCGGTGTAAGTAATAGCACCGAACTCGTGAAGCCCTTGTGAAGAGTAAATGAAATAATCCACATCAAGTGCTTAGCACGGTGCTCAGCATATATAAAACACTTGATAAATGTTAGAAATTGGTATTAGGATTATCGGCAGCAGCATCATATGTATAAAGTCTTGGGGGAAATATCACAGAGGAAAAGATATGGATATTGATTTACAAAACCCAAAATCCTAAAATATCACAGCCATGACTCTGAATGACTACTTAGTTTTGTTTTTTCCCCCAAGCACTTACACCGTACCTCCCATCTTTCTCCTTCTATGAGTAGAGAAATCACTCTGCCTCTTCTGTTTGACAAAAGCCATGGAGCCACAACAGCCTGCCTGCCACTGCATAAACTCCCAGGGACAGTCATGTGGGTGACCGCTGGAATGTTCAGGCTGCTGTGGGAAAAGATGGCCTGCCCCATATGTTTAAGCTCGCATGCCGGGGCAGTGTACGAAATCTAGACCTCAGAGCTCCCGTTGGCAACTTTGGTGTTGCAGATGATGGTGAAAAACAGCCCCGTGTATTTGTCAAGGAAAGAAAAAAAAAAAAAAGAAAAAGTGGGGGAGAAAGGGAAAGAGGAAAAAAAAGTGTTGTTTATAGAAGCCAGCTGCTTGTGCCTTGGCGCCAGCAGCCCCTCATCCTGCTATTTTACGCCTGCAACCCCACTGCCCCTACTGGCACAGGTACAACTAAATGTTGATTTCAATGCTTCAGAGAGCACTCGACTGATTTTGTACATGATTAATTGCCAAAGACATGGCTGGCCATATGGAACAGAGAAAGCATCAAGTAATTCATACTTCTGTATGTGATCGCTTGGCCCCTGTTGTTTTAATGTACAGGAAAGAGCTAGTATAGCACAGCCCTGGTGTCTTGCCCCTGACAGCCCATTAAGAAATCTCAAAGCACCTAGTCGAAGTTATGCTGTTGGCTTTTCAATAGCAGCCTAATAAAACAGAAGCAGAGCTTTCCAACCAGTCTTAAATCTTTCACATACAGTACATTAACTACTATGGCTGAAACAACAGGCTTCTTATGATAGGAAATGGGATTTGATTTCTAGTCTCTGCATACTTACTGAAAGCCCTTTTTTGGCCTTTATGGAGTTTACAAAATCATTGTTCTTTTTTTCTCTCTCTCTTTTCCAAGCAGCCTAATAGATTTGTTTGTTTCAATAGAGTCTACTCTTTGTCACTATCACATGCACTCTACGTAACAAAGCTGATTCATAGACGGGATAAGGAAACAGCATAATTAGTCTTACCAGGAGAGCCCAGGAATCATTCTAGCTTCTGAAGCATTAGCCTTCTGTACAAACAAGAAAACACAAAACCTATCCGCTGGAAGGAAGAGCCTCAGAAACACATTGGCACAGGGGGTACTTATTACCCCCACTTCTTTCCCATCTCTGTGAAATGAATCCATTCGATGTGGGAAAGAATATCAATTTATTCCCTAGTTTTTCTACTGTTGGCTCTGGGTGGCATTCCACTCCAGGCACAAGAGGAAGGTGCCACCTTAGGCACAATTCATCCCAACTTGCAGTCTATTAGCAACACCCACTACTAAGATCTTTGCAGGCTGTTACTTTCAGTCTGAGGGGAATATGTATGCGTTTCCACAACGTTTTCCTTTCAAGGATTTTCAGATGATAGTACTAAAAGTTATAACACCATCAGTAGTTTCCTTTGTCAGTTCTGACATGTATTGGGAGGATGACTTTGTTGGCACTTTCTGTTAGAAAATATTTATATGACATTTTTTTTTGTCTGTGGATTTTTAGGTGTTGAAATTATCCTCACACCAGAAGACACCATATATGGGAAACTTCACTTGCCAGCCTATTCATTAGCAGCATTATGATTGCCCCACTGCTAAAATGAGCTAACAACTCATTTAGAGCTCTAAGCCAATGGGAAATTCTCTGCCTCCCTGCTGCCTCTTCTTCTTTGGAATATGCTGCTGCTTTTCAGGATGAGCAACCCAACTAATAAACAATAGCATGAAACAGAAAGCAAGAGCAAGACTCTTGGGGAAAAAAAGGAAACAAGAGCTTTAAGACTGACTCAATTATATGGCAATGAAGACACAATCCAAGATCTCTACAAAGACAAGACAATTGTCGCTGGCCATCATGTATAAAACTGGTTTTGTTTTATTATGCTATGCTTTATAAAGTATGATGATCATGTAATTCCCATTTTGCAGATCTTCACTTGTCCATTTCGGGAGGGTGAAATGCCCAAGATTAATCAGTGCTGGAAGTACTTAGCATGTTGATTCTTTACATCTCTACCTCAATGTTACCACAATAGTGACGTTAATAGATTATACATAAAAGTATTATACCTAATACTGTTATGTTTTATATATATACATAACAAAAAGTAATATGCATAAATATAGCTTTCTAAAGTCTCATTGATGAAAATAAACCCAGAGCCACAAAACCTTCAATAAAGAAATGAAAATGCTGAAACTGCAGCCACGGCACATAGCAATACTACCTGGATCCAGAATTAAACATGGACCTCCCCATACATTTCACATAATTAATACTAGGATGACAGCTGACTTCGCTCCACATATTTTGGCAATGCTTCACCTTATCTTTATCTTTTTATCAAAAACTACTCACTTTATAAATAAAAGCAAGAACTCTCCCAACTCCACCACAAGACACACATGCCCCTAATTCCTAGCTGTCACTTCTAAGAATTTCACTGCACTAATCTGTCCATTGGCCTAACTGTTAATTGAAGGTGAAGAATGGCTAACGGCACCAAGCACGAAATAATTGAGCCACTGATGATGTTTGGCCTAAAAGTGGCTTAGCACCTTCCAATCCTTGGACAAGTGAAAAGTTACCCAAGATCTCCATCAGATCAACTCCCTCCTTCCTCTAAACATCAGTAGCACAAAGGCTGAAGTGGTCTGTCGGGCACACTGGATTATATGAAGTGTAAAACATTGGGGGAGAAGGGAAGGGAGGGACGGCCTTTGAAAGGCAATGGGAAAAAGAAATCACACTCGCAAGAGGATCCAGCTGACAGCTCAGTCCCTAACAAGAGAGACAAGTGAATATGTTTGCAAACATTGTGAATGCAGGAAGAGCACAGGTCTTTTGTCTGCAGCCCTACAGTGTGTCTTTAACCCAACTGCTGCCTGCATCACTGAACATATGTTTTCTACACAAGAATGAAGCAGAAAAGGCTCTTTGTTATCATTCACTCCTTTGTATATATCTACCCCCACCTACCCATCCATTCACCCACCCACCTCCTCTTTCAGCAACATCCAAACCAAAGCCCTAGTAGAAATTTTATCTGCTTAGGAGAGTGAAGCCAGAAGGTCTGGCCAAGACCCTACTACTGTCCCCAGGCCTAGAGAACTGGGCCCCCCAGAGTGGCAATGAGAACAACAGCTATGTTTATTTAGTGCTTACGACCTACCATGCCAACAACCATTATCCCAGTTAATCCAGCAATCATGACATATCAAGGATCTCCATTTTAAAGATGAAAAAAACAGAGGCACAAAGACAGTATATCCCCCACCGCCACCCTACCACTGTACAGCCACAAGGGAAAAGGTCCATACTAGACACATGGAGTTGGAAATGCTTTGGAACACTAAGCAGACAGGGCTTTGGAACATGAGAGAAATACATAAAAATGAAAGATTTGAGTCGGGCGTGGTGGATCATGCCTGTAATCACAGCACTTTGGGAGGCTGAGGCAGGTGGATCCCCTGAGGTGGGGCATTGGAGACCAGCCTGACCAACATGGAGAAACCCTGTCTCTACTAAAAATATGAAAGTCTCATTGTAAATATTGTAAAAATACAAATTTAGTCAGGCATGGTGGCGCATGCCTGTAATCCCAGCTACTCAGGAGGCTGAGGCAGGATTGAACCCAGGAGGTCGAGGTTGTAGTGAGCCGAGATTGTGCCATTGCACTCCAGCCTGGGCAACAGTGAAACTCTGTGTCAAGAAAAAAAAAAGAAAGAAAGATTTGGGAAAATTACACACACATACACACACACCAATTCCACATTTCATACGTCACCATATGTAAGCTGGGATCTGGACAGTACAGAACTCAAATTCAAGCAAAGCTATGCACAAACTTCTCCACTTTTGGCTGCAATGAAGAAAATATTATTATCAGTGACTCAGGAGGTCTCTCTTGTCCTTGAGGACTTTAGCACAGGAGGAAGAACAAAGGCCCTGAAGGCCAACTGCCTTTGTGACCAAGTTGGCCATGGGCAAGTTACTTATGCTCTCTGGACCTCAGTTTCCTCATGTGTAAAAGAATATTTGTAGCGGTTACTTCTGACAGCTTACAGGATTCATTTTTTATACATAAAGCCCTTACAATAGTAACTGACACATGGCAACCAGTCCATAAGTGTTAGCTCCTTTTTCCCCCAGAATTTTGCTGCTGACATTTAGGATAAATCTAAAGTACCGGCCACTCAGAGTCACATTAAATCTACTAAAATGAGTCATAAAAATGAAGCCTTTCTTTATTCCTCTCTTTCCCCCATTCAGTCTTTTTAAAATATTATTATTTCAACAGGTTTTTGGGGAACAGGTGGTGTTTGGTTACATGAATAAATTCTTTAGTGGTGATTCCTGAGATTTTGGCACACCCATCACCCAAGCAGTGTACACTGTACCCGGTGTGTAGTGTTTTATCCCTCACCTCCCTCCCACCCTTTTCCCCAAGTCCCCAAAGTCCATTGTATCATTCTGAGGCTTTTGCATCTTCATAGCTTAGCTCCCACTTATGAGTGAGAACATACAATGTTTAGTTTTCCATTCTGGAGTTACTTCACTTAGAATAATGGTCTCCAATTCCATCCAGGTTGCTGTGAATGCCATTATTTCATTTCTTTTTATGGCTGAGTAGTATTCCATTGTGGTATTTCTTTATCCACTCATTGGTTGATGGACGTTTGGGCTGGTTCCATATTTTTGCAATTGCAAATTGTGCTGCTACAAACGTGCAAGTATCATTTTCGTATAATGACTTCTTTTCCTCTGGGTGGATAACCAGTAGTGGGACTGCTGGATCAAATGGTAGTTCTACATTTAGTTCTTTATGGAATCTCCACGCTGTTTTCTACCCTCTATTGAGTCTTACCCCAGGGTCTCATGGAGTAACGGAATGCATTGATACCAGATAAGCTGATATCTCTTAACCTGGATACTTTCCGAATCATGATGATGATGATGATGATGATGATGACGATGATACAGCAGCCATTATTGAGTGTTTCTACATGCCAGGTGCTGCTCATATACACTATGTTACTGAATCCTATTAATAAGTCTATAAGATAAAGATATTATCATTTCCATTTTGCAGATGAAAAAAACTGAGACTCAGAAAGGTCAAATAATTTGTCAAATTTTATATCAGTAAGCAATAGAGACAAATCTAACCCAGACATCAGATGCCCATGCCTGAAGCTAACATATGTGCAAACTGACAAACTTTGGAAAGTGCTTTAATCAACTTTATCTCATTTGATCTTCATATAAACTATATGCTTTGGGTAGATCAAGTATTAATCACATTTTTATATCTGTTCCTGTGTTAGTTTGCTGAAAATGATGGTTTGCAGCTTCATCCATGTCTCTGCAAAGGACATGAACATTGTGACTATTAAAACTTAAATAAAATAACGATCTGGTAGAAAAAGATAATTCATGAAAATCACATGGGCAGAGCTGCTGCACTTGTCCTTAGATAACATCTACCTAAGACAAATGCAGTCCCTGCTTAAACACCACTGTCTACAGAGTCTTCAATGTCAGAACTACCTGCCACTTGGCACATAGTTACCCGGAGGAGATGGATGGATGGGGATGGACACACACACACACACACACACACACACACACACACACACACACAGAGTCAATTTTGTGATATGGCTCTCAAATAGGAATTCAGGACCTATTAATCGGAAATCTCAGTGCATATTATTAATGCATTAATAGTAGCCATAAAAAAAAAACCATCACAGTGACTATGTAAAACACATAATCAGAAATGTGTCAACAATAAAAACATAAGAATATTACTTATTTTACATTTACCGTGTGCCAAGCCCTGTCCTAATAACTTTTCATATAATCTTAATTTAAATCCTCATAATAATCCAGTGAAACAGGTTTTATTATTATTCCAACTTACAGAAAAGAAAATCAAAGCACAAAGATATTAAGTAACTTGCCTCAGATCACACAGCTGATAAGTAGTGGGGCCAAGAGTTCCGCCCAGGTAGTCTGGTGGTAGAGTTCACTCTCTTACCCACTAAACTACAAAATGACAAATCATAGGGAATGTTCTGTGAGGCAGGGATGCAGCATCTCATGTATTCCTTTCAATAAGCTGACATGGCAGGTTGGTATCTTCAGCAAACTCATTTTCCAAGTGAAAGAACCCAGCCTTAGAGTGGTCAATGACTGGCCCAGGGTCTCATGGGCTAGCAGAGTAAAATCGGGGTTAACAATGCTAAGCCCTTGACCATAGTTTCACTGACAGACTAGGGTTCAGAGACGGTCTCTACTGGTGGAAGAAATAGTGAGAATCAGGGATTCTCCCCAACTAGAGTCTCACTTGGACACACAGACAGAGTCCTGAGGTCGCAGTGAACAACATCATCTTTTTCTTTCTTTTTTATTTTTTTGAGACAGAGTCTCACTCTGCCATACAGGCTGGAGTGCAGTGGTGCGATCCCGGCTCACTGCAACCTCCGCCTCCTGGGTTCAAGCAATTCTCTGCCTCAGCCTCCTGAGTAACTGGGATTACAGACACCTGCCACCACACCCAGCTAATTTTTATTTTATTTTATTTTATTTTTAATTTTTAGTAGAGATGGGGTTTCACCATCTTGGCCAGACTGGTCTTGAACTCCTGACCTCATGGTCCACACTCCTTGGTCTCTCAAAGTGCTGGGATTACAGGCGTGAGCCACCGCGCCCAGCCCATTTTTTAAACTCAGACAACAACCAAATAGTCGATGAGCCTTAGCTCCACTCCAGATATCCCAGAGATTCTCCCTAGCTACCTAGGTCAAGATTGAAAATCATGATTTAGGGCTCTTTGCACATTTACGAATACTACATATGAAAGGAATGTAAGTGTCAGATGAAACGATAACTTCTGAGTGCTAGTATTACCAGAAGATCACAACAGTCCTTAGGTTTGCAGACACTGCTCTGTGTATACGTTTAGTGTCACTGACAGAGGCCATCATTCGATTTAATGTGTGGCGTAAGCAACAGAACCGTAGCTTCTCTCTGGTTAGGAAAGTACACCCAATGTTCACATGAGCAATAAGTGTAAAAACATCATTTATGGAGCATCTATAAGCTTTTAGAATTTGTGCCTTACTTTATAGGAACAAGATTTGCAACTCTAAACTTCTCACAAATTTATTTTTTTTTAATTCTCATTATATTGCCTTCATTTTCTTATATCTTTCCAATTGTGATTTAGAATAAAAGAAACTATTGTGTTTGACTCAATGAGAACAGAGGGACCCAGCATATGAACGGGATATGTGGTACCCTTCATCATGAGCAGTAATAGGAAACAGTCTCTAGCCCACCTTTGCCCTTTAACTCATCTTTTAATGCCTCCCACTTAGGGCGCTCTGAGGTCCAGAGTTATAAACTATGTTTCATTCATTTTCAGGGAACAAAACAATATTCCAACTTCAATTATGAATCCATTTTAACAGCTATATCCCCACTGAAGCACCTTGATATAAACAGATATGAACTGTGCAGAGTTTAGCCTTAGCTTTAGAAAGCTAATGTGGTTACCACAAAGTTGCTTTGAGCCGCCCCAAGGACAACAAAAGCCACATTTCTGTCTGGATTAATACAGTCTTAAACCTGCAAACTACTGCTGCGGTTGGCATGAATTCCTGCTTAACTCTAACTTGCCACGTTCAGAACACTGTTATGCTTTGATAAGCAGATATTATTGGCTCATCGTACACAGACAATTGCCTTTCCTGCTTGTTGAGTGGTTATACATTCCATACCCAAAGATTAAACTGTTGTCGAAAACCAGTGATGGGCACAGCCCTTTCATGCTGAAATTGTCTCCGTGAGACTGAGCAGGAACACGTTAACTTTGGGGTTCAGACAATGGGTATTCTGAAAGGATTAGAAAAATGGTCAACAACTGAACCTCCTCCTCCCTCCTGTGTTCGAGTCTACCACCTGCTGTGGTATTTTTGTTTCAGTAACAAAGAAGCCTTCATGTCTGAGGCTCATATTTAATGTTTGTTGAACTGGCCCCTTTAGTTTTGGTTAACTCTTAAGGAGCAGAAAAAGAAGTATTTCTTGTCTGAAAAATAAATACACCATCCTCCTTTCCTGATTGTCACCCACCAACCAATACATGTGTACCTATGGACATATGTGCATTTGTCTTTATATACTGATACCTAGGAGGATAGTCTATTTATATTTAATAAAGTATCACTGGTCAATAAGAGCTGCATAGCATTCGCGATTTCATGGTTCACTACAGTAACAGGTGCTGTGGTAAACAGGAATGCAAAGTGTTAAAAAGAAAGAAGGGATCACTTCAGAGACATTCAGCGGCTTTAAACACTGACAGCAGAAAGGGAAAATTTTTAAGCAATTTGGTCGGGTCAGTAAAAAGTAACACAGGTCAAAGGAACAAAATGGTCCCCCAAAATTCTGCCCATTGATAAATAAGTATACTGTCTTGTGGTTGGGTGCGCAAGGCAAAAGCTAAACAACTGTTGTATGGAAACAAAAATATGCTCTCTTTGTGGCTCTTTTACAATAAGTTACTTCAGCTTGGTGAACGCCTGGGGCCCCCATTCTCCCTGTAGACACGGCTGGGGTATACATTAATGAAAACAAAAGGGTCCATTTTCATTGTAACCATGCAGAAGGGTTAAGCATTTGACCTTCAAGTATGGTGCGCTTGTGCTCAGTGGAAAGGTTCTTGACAATATAAACAAGAATTACTGCTGTTAGAGAAAGGAAACACAATTAAAAACAATCTCAGATGCTTGTTGTACAGCTGTTCAAGTTTCAGCTCTGTCTGACCTCTAAGGATGCTACATGCTTAACGGAGACAATTTAAGATATTTTAGTGAGTCCCTTAAGTATTCACCATGGCCGTCCTTCCACATGGGAATACCTATCCTTACACACAAGGCGCTTTTCCAGTAATGAGATTTTACGCTGTGGGGTTTACCCTTAAAGCCATTTGCCTTCCCAATCTGTCCTCCTCCTGCTATCTGACCACCCTGAGAAGTAGCCACAGACCAGATCTTACAGGGACTTGGCAGGAGGCGGGAATGTTTGACTTTAGAGAATACAATTCTTTTCAAATTGTTTTTTTTTCAAGCAAAATGTTATACCTTACTTTCCAAAAAAAGACGTTACTGAAGAAAATTTCTACTCTGTTAAACAATAATTTATCTGCAAAAAAAATTATTTCAACAAAAATAGTCATTTATTTTCACTGTACAAAAGAGAAAGCACTGAGAATTCCCAAACAGAGTTAGAAACAGGCCAAAAAAATAAAAAATAAATTAAAAAAAGTATTTCTTCTGAGACATCACAGAAGATGGTTTTAAAAGAAACAGAAATGCTGAAATCCAAGCTGGGGCAAACCACTGTCTTCCTGTCTTTTGATCTTCAAGTCAGCAAAAGGCTCTGAAACTCTTCCACAAATAAGAGGGTCCCTGGGAAGTGATTGTGAGAAGATGCTGTCCTCCACTGGGGCTGGACAATGCGAGAAGGCTGACGGACTGAGGCCGGAGCCTAAGACCAATTTTTTTTTTTTTTTTGAGACAGAGTCTTACTCTGTCGCCCAGGCTGGAGTGCAGTGGCGTGATCTCGGCTCACTGCAGCCTCCACCCACTGTGTTCCAGTGATTCTCCTGCCTCAGTCTCCCAGAGTAGCTGGGATTACAGGTGCACACCACCATGCCCAGCTAATTTTTGTATTCTTAGTAGACACAGGGTTTCACCATGTTGGGCAAACTGTCTCAAACTCCCGACCTCAGGTGATCCACCCACCTTGGCCTCCCAAAGTGCTAGGATTACAGGCATGAGCCACTGCGCCTGGTCTACAGCCAGCTTTAAATGAACAAACCATGGCAGCCACCCCAGACTTGAGGTGATACTTCCTACTTCTCAGGAAGAAAGGAAGTCATACCGAGGTGAAACAAAGGCAAGAGACAGGCCAAATCTCGTAAAGAGCAAGGCACAGGGAAAGTTTTGCTTGTCAAATACACTTTAATCTCTAAAGTCACTGGGCTTTGATGTTGCCCCAAACAGAAAACCTACATGGTTTGCAAGATTTACAGCATTTCTAGTGGGAACAGTTTCATGCTCCAGGGTTTTTCCTTCGGAGATTAAGGTCTATTTTATCCCTGATGTTCAATGTGTCTGACTGTAAGAGCCTCATCAGAGACAAGGACATTCTCCTGCCCTCTGACTCATCAAATACACCAAACTTTTATTCATCAAATCAAATTCGCTTTTCAGGGAACAAAGCTGCTGGAGATGATCCAAACTGTGGGGTAATCACTGTCATTCTGACAAGACAGAAGTGTTTCTTTTGCATAGAGTCAGCTCCTGAGGGAGATGGTAAAAACTGGCTAAAAATGGCTACACTAATCTCTATATTATAAAAGACCACACAGTTCATTGCTTAAGTTGAAATGAGGGAAAGCAAAATAGATGGGGGAAGAAAGAAACAAATTACTGCCACTGCCCATACATCAAAGAAAATCTACCACAAAAACCCCAGCACTCAAATAATTATAAGTCACACAGAACAGAAGCAGTTTACAAAGGCCATTTGAGGTACAGTTCACTGGAAGGAACTCTTTGTATTTCCACTAACACTTCTTTTCTTGAAGCCGCATCTTCTTCTGACCTCAAGGTGAGGCCTGACTTGTAAGGATAATATATAGTAGGCTAAGAAGCTGGTAGTAAATTTCATCTGGATGGAGGATCAGACTTAATTAATCCTAGCACTACGCAGGAAATGGTAGGTGGAATCGCAGAATAAATGTGCCTGGATGTTGAGAGATCTACTCATCTAAGCATCGCTGCCAACAGAAATGAACTGGTGAACAAGTCATGTCCTGGTTCTCAAAATCCCCATTAAGAAGAGGCTCCAAGCTCAACATTCTCCACGCAGTCTGTTGATGATTCTTTGCTATGGCAAGTGGGAACCATTCGCTTTTCCCAAAACAAAAGGCAAAGCAAGAAAGAATTTCCCCACACTCCTCTCTAAATACACAGGCTTAATAGAAAAGAAGCATATTCACTTCTAGGAATGGAAAACATAAACAAACCACTTTGGTGTATTATTCATAATGATGCTAATGGGAGACACTCCTTTTTCACTTAAGTATGTCGGTGCATCTCTGAAGTGACACATAAAACCACAAAACACGCCAGGGAGGGGAAGAGGCTGTTCCGACACCAGCATGTGATTAGCAGAGGCTAAAGCATAACCCAGGTATCTGGACTTCTGACTCATAACCCTCCTAGAGATGACTCCTGGAGGTTGCCTTAGGACACAGGTAACTGTAAGTGAGGTTTTACTCTAAATTGCAACAATCTGATCCTTCTCCTAGTACCCCCAGCTATACTATAATAATACCCAACCATTTTCCTCTGCTTTTCCACAACAGACACACACTTGTGAAATAAGGAAGGTATGTTTGTCCCTTTGGGGGACAGTTTCTTCCATGCAATTTGCAACAAAATGCACCTTGGATTTTAAAAGAGTTATCCTGTAGTTACGATATTGATTTTTCATTTTGCTCCACAAATACTACCACAACTTTATAACTGATATACAGCATTAACAGTTTCTTTGGCCTTAGAGACCAAATTAATCACAAAATCAACAATCTGTTTTTATGCCACAGAGTTCAATTTTCGTTTTCAACATAAATTGCCAAACCACAGCCAGAGCCCAGTGCAATTTTAGAGATACATTGCTAAATTTCTCCCATATTGTGATTTAATACAACAATGGTTTTGCAAATTAAACTGTTTAAGGCTCTAGGTTAACCTGTATTTAGTCAGCTACCAGGCAACCGAATGTCTACAGGCTGATTTCTGGAGAACTCAGAGTAAAGCTGACTGGAACACTCCATGTCTGGCTAAAGTGCACTTCCTCTCAGGCACCTCCAGGGTTGACCTATAAACACCAGTGGCACACAGAATGGTTTTGAGAAATGTCCCCTCAGATCAGATCACACAAATGCATCTAGAGGTTTACCTATCTTCCCCCACCTTGTCTCCTGTCCTTACCATTCTACTGAAATTCTTCCCATCCTGAATGCAACAGAATGGCCACTTCTGAACTTCCCTGCAGGGTTCTACACTATTAAACTTGCTGACTTTCTTCACTCACTTCTACCACCTACTCCTGGTCCCCTTCTGACCTCTCTGGCTGCCATCTCTGGCTGTTTCACTGTCTGTTCAGTGCCTGTCCTTCAGACTAAGTCACCCTGCTTTGTTCTCCCTTACTCTTGAAACTACATTCTCTCTTACTCAGTCCAATCACTCAGCCACTGTCTCTATGGAGATGCCTGCCATGTGCTAAGTGCTTTCAAGCCTGAGTTAACATATGAGAGAACATTGCCTGGCACATGATAGGCATGAAAGGAATGCCTACTGCAGACATAAATCAAACTACCAAATCTACCCTTGGCTCTAATGTCTCTACCAAGCTCCAGACTGGTATTTTCAGCTCTTCTGAAATGTTCTACCAGCTGCTCAAACTCACGTGCCCCTAAAATTCCTCCTTGGGTATAGCTTGGTAACTGGTATTGCCATCCATCTAATAACTAAGACTAGAAGAAATCTTGTAAAATTGCCTGTGACTTCATTGTCTCTCAGCTCTGTCATCCAAACTGATGGTGAATTCTATGTACCTGTTTAAAAACAAAATAGGCTGTGTGCAGTGGCTCATACCTGTAATCCCAGCACTTTGGGAGCCTGAGGTGGGTGAATCCCCCTGAGGTCAGGAGTTTGACACCATCCTAGCCACCATGCCGAAACCTCGTCTCTACTGAAAATTAGCCAGGCATGGTGGTACGTACCTGTAATATCACTACTCAGGAGGCTGAGGCAGGAGGATCACTTAAACCTCAGAGGCAGAGGTTGCAATGAGCAGAGATTGCACCACTGCACTCCAGCCTGGGTGACACAGCAAGACCGTGTGTCAAAAAACTAACAAACACCACTGTACTCCAGTCTAAATGACAGAGAAAGATCCTGTCTCTTAAAAAACAACAACTGTTTAAAAAAGGGGCTCTCTGTCGGGCATGGTGGCTGACACTTGTAATCCCAGCACTTTGGAAAGCTAAGGCGGGTGGATCACCTGAGGTCAGGAGTTTAAGACCAGCCTGGCCAACATAGCAAAACCCTGTCTCTACTAAAAATACAAAAATTAGCCAGGCATGGTGGTGCGTGCCTGTAATCCCAGCTACTTGGGAAGCTGAGGCAGGAGAATCACTTGAACCTGGGATACAGAGGTTGCTGTGAGCCAAGATCGCGCCGCTGCACTCTAGCCTGGGTAACAGAGCAAGACTCTGTCTCAAAAAACAAAACAAAACAAAACAAAAATGGGGGCTCTCTGTCCCTCTTTTTCATCCACCAGATATCTGCCTATTAAAATCGAATTCGCTTTTCAAGACACAATAGAAAGGCACCTCCTCTTCCATAAAGTCTCGCCCAGTTTCCTCAATCTGACTTCTATTCTCTGAAGCACCCTCATAACATGTTGTTTCTGCCCCTCATTTCACATTCCCCATCATGCCTTATTCATGTATATGTCTGTTACATGTGCTAACACACATGTGAGCAGCACAAGGGCAGCAACTCCGTTTTCTCAAATGCTTGACACCTTAAACCTTTAGAAAAAATTTAATAATAGTTTGTTAGACTGGACAGAGGCCTTACCTGGACTTTGAGCGCCTCTGGTAGATGCCTGCTGAATATGAACCATATTTTTCCAAAGACTACAGACTCTACTGGAAGAGGATGGAACAATTAGGAAATGGCAAACTGGGCACCATACCAGGCCTGCTAGGAAAAGCAAGAGGGATATGCGATGCTCAGAGAAAGATGCTGAGTTATCTTAATTTCAGCCCATAGAGAAAACAAATGAACATCCTCTTGGGGGCTCAAAGGTTACCACATTTCTCCCTCATGCTCAAGACATGTTTATAAACACAGAAGGCTATAATAAAACTCACATGAGAGACAAAACTCAACTTTAGCAAGTGTTTACATTCTCATCAGGACAACAAATCACTTCTCACCAGGAGATTCCAACTCAGTCAGTATGAAGATTCTTGTACATGGGCCAAGGATGTCTACCCTGGGCCAGAAAACTCCTGGTCCTTCAGGCTGGATTGGGACTCTGGGCACCAACACAAGAAGAATAAGAAAGTGGCATCTCCATGACAATCCCGAACCCACTGCCCAGATTCCGTATGGCTCTGAAGTGCTGAAGTACCTACAGGCCATGACAGGTCCTGATTTGTCACCAGACTGCCAACCTAGACAGGCACAGGGCAATATCAAAAAGGATGGCACCAGACCTTCTTGACAGGAAAAGCCTGGTGGCCAAGGTCCCCAAAGTTGCTTATATCTGGCAAAAGAAGGAAAGATGTGGTGACCCCCAGGAATCTGGACCTTTCTTAACATCTGAGGTAAATAATGTTTGGAAGATAATGAAATAAGGAAAGGAGAATGGCAGAGGCCATCACTGAGGTTCACCAGAGGCAGCATCCCCCAAAAATAATTCCTGTCAATCCACTCATCTGCTTATCATTTGTTAAGAACTGGACAATCATTTTACTACAAGGTTTGCACGGCATGGTCAGATATTTTGGACTTGCCCCCTACAAAGAAAATCTGATGAGGGATGTCTTATTGCAGATAACACAACCCAAATGAATACTATGGAATTGGCTCATATTCCAATAATTGGAAGAATCTGTAGAAAGAAATTGCATGGCCATTTACATTCTATTTTACAATATGATCAACAATTCTCAATTCTTTGTCAAGGGATGGTTAATAAGATTCACATCTTATTAATGGTTAATAAATTCATGACCAAAAACCACGTTAGCAACTTTAATGTCTCTAGAAGCAATGGACCTTCGTGAAACAGGTAAATACTATCAAATTCTATCTGCCATAGAACCTCGTTGCCTCCAGAATAAAGCTTGAGCTCCCAAGCTTTTCTTTCATGAGAGTAATGGCAAAGTATAATGCAGGGACCTCACCTAGTCAACAGGTCAAGGGAGTCTTTTCTGAGAAAGGGGCAATTGAGCTGGTGTCTTAAAAGTGAGTAGAAATAATTTCCCTGTCTGTCTTAGCGAGAGAAGACATTCCAAGAAGAAGAAACGACACATGTAAAGTCCTTGAAGAAGAAAGGAGCATGGTGAATTGGACTGACTGAGAAAGGGACAGTGTGGTAGGAAGACAGGGAGTGAAGGGGTTGGAGGAAAGGTGAGGAGGAAAAGGAGGAAAAGGCTAATGTGTTCTGAGCATGTTTAACTCACTCAACAGACAGTCCCTGACTTACGATGGTTTGTCTAACTTGCAACTTTTCAGCTTTACAATGGTGCGAAAGCTACATGCACACAGTAGAAACCATACTTCGAATTTTGCATTTCTATCATGTGCCAGGTTAGCGATACATGGTCCCATACTCTCTCATGATGCTGGGTTGTGGCATAGAGTTTGTGTTCCCTGTCAGTCAAGCTACCATGAGGGTAAACCACCAACACCGTACTCTACAATGTACTGTATTCAATAAACTACATGAGATATTCAACACTTTATTAGAAAACAGGCTCTGTCTTAGATGATCTTGCCAAGGGTAGGCTAATCTGTTCTGAGCATGTTTAAGTTACTCTAGGCTAATCTATGATGTCGGATAGGTTAGGTGTATTGAAGGCAATTTCAACTTAACAATATTTTCAACTTTCAAGGGGTATATCAGGACACAGATCCATGATAAGTTGAGGAGCATTTATATTTTAGTCTTTATCCTAAGAGCAAGTGGAACCCATTAATGAGTTTACACAGAGAGGGGTATAATTAGATTTGCATTTGAAAACATTACCCTAGCTACTGTGTGAAGAATACAGAAAAACCATAGAGTAAGCTACTGCAATAGCCCAGAGGAAGGCTGGTAGCAGAAGAGGTGAAAAGTGGACAGCTTTGAGAAGTATTTCAAAGATATGAGTTATCTCACTGGGTACCTGGGATGGAGAGACAAGTTTTGAGGATTCCTCTCCTTCTGACATGAAGATCTGGATGTGGAGTGGTGCTGTTTCTTGAGTTAGGGAACTCTAGCAGGGGACTAGTTTGGGGGGACTGCCAGCCACCAGGCCACTTTAGAAGTCTTATATAACCTGCATCTTCCTGCTTCTACCACTCTACACGTTATTCCCTCCATAGAAAATAGTCACTCTTTTCCCATGTCCATCCCCGCCATTAAAATTCTCTCCATTCTATAAGAATCAACTCAAAATGCTTTGCTGTGAAGCATGGAAGACATGCTTGGAAGACAGTGGGATACATTTAGATGGACAGGATTTCACTGTGGAGCATTTTGAAATCCTATCCACCTAAATGTATCCCACTGTCTTCCAAGCTTTCATAGTCTATTTCTACTATCGTTATCAACATCATCTTCCACCTTACATAAGAATCATAAACATAACTGTTTCTCTCCTGAGTCCCCCACAGAATGAAGGAAACACAGCAGGCACTCAGTACATCTCTGTTGGTTTAAAGTGAGACAGCCTTCCTGTTCATTTGCTAATCTGTTCATGTATTCATCTGTTCAATCAAATCTAACTTGGTGAGAGGTCAGGCACTGTTGAACAGTAATTCTCAACCCTGAACACATGTCAGAATCACCTGGGAGGTTTTGAACCATACTGCAACTTGATGAAACATTAGAATCAAATGGGACCCACAGCATAGACCAGTTAAATGTATATCTCTGGAGGTGGGGCCTAACTGATGAAATTTTTAAAAAATTGTCCTAGGTGTTTCAAATATGCAGCCAAGATCAAGAGCTATGGCTACTGAACCCGAACACCTGGAGCTGGTGCTTATGTCTTTAAAAAGTTGCATAAAGTGTCTTTGATGTACATATTAATGTTGAAACAGTCTAATGCAGAGAAATTAGATTCTAGAGAAAGTGAAAAAGATGATATTTCTGCAGTCAGTAATGGATAATTATTGAATCTTTTAAAATAAGGGAGTTTTGAAAATGGATTACACCACAAAGAAGGAACAGCAAGGCATTCAACAAATATCACCAACAAAGCACCACTAACATAAAAGGATGCACTTACAAGAAAGCATACACCCATAAAGCATTTGCTCCTTCACTTGTTCAACCAGTATGTGTCGGGTTCTGACTTTGTTTTGGGCACCAAGAACACAGCAGTATAGGAGACAGAGTCCCTGCTCTCAAGGTGCTTATAGAACAGCAGAGTTAATAGGTGAACACATAAAACGTAATTCTAGACAGTGACAAATACTCTTAGGAAAAAATAAAACATGGTAAAAAGAGAAAGGGCCACTCACTTTTGAACAGAGACCTGAACGGAAAGCAAGGATGATACATATGCACAACCATAAGATGAGAGTCTAAGGGAGCAACAGGAACTCAGCTGAAAGGTAAGGGGTCACCGAATTAGCAGGATGGCAGGAGGCACGAAAGGGGCAGATTCAAAGCAATAATGCGAAAGGTGCCAGGCAATCCTTAAAATACTACGTATTATCTCAGGGAAATCTCACAACAACTCCTAATGGAGGTACTATTATTATCCCCATTTTAAAAATGAAGAAACTTAAAGCTCTCCATATGACTGCCTGCATCATACACAACAAAATGACAAAGTCAGGGCCCAAACTCCAGTTTGATTAACTTGAAAGCTAAAGCTCTTAACCCAAGAGTATCTAAGCCTGACCACTTCAAAGGTGATGGAGCTTCCAATTGAAATGACTTAGTGGTTGATCACATGGGTCATACAGCCAGCAATAGATGCTCACTTTACAACATAGCATAAGATAACACTGAAAGAGATGTCTAGCAAGGCCCCCAGCTCCTGAGAATTAGTGTCTACCCACTCAAATATAGTGAGGGGTCAAAGAAAGCTCTCCACCCCTCTGAGATCTCTTTTCATCCTTGCCTTTACTAGAAAATATTGTTCTAAACACTCCCCAATCATCTCAGTGCCCCCCAAAGTCTTCTTGAAACAAACTCTTACCTAACAACTGTGTGTGCAGGGTAGGGCTTCAACCTGTAGTTCCATAGCCAAGCAGGAAAAGGCCAGAACAGAGAATGAGTCAGTGTTTAAATGATCCTAATGAAGACTGACAGGTGGAGGGAGAGGGAGGCGAGCAGGAGAGGCCAAGGAGGCTCATCGTATCAGAAGGCAACAACTGAAACTCAGACTTGAACAGATTCCAAAAGGAACGTAACTTTAAACAGAAAATCAGGCAAAGTGCCATGTTTCCAGGGATGGGGAGCTCTCCCTTCACCTTCCATTGGCAAAAATAGTTACAGCACAAAGCCCTAGAACTCAGCAGGGTAAATAAAGGACCACCTACACCCCGTGTGGAACTCAATTCCAGAATGTAATAACATCATTACATGTCACGCTAACCGCACTCATCACCCGGACTGATCAGTTGATTTGACGCACAAGTCCATGGTGAAAGAGAACAACCTTCCCACATTTACCAGTCAAGGATAGATGAGTGTTCCTTGCAGGAACTGCCATATGTATTGGAATTCTTCAGTTTCAATGACAGAATCGAGCCCGGGTAAAGACTATTATAGCAATTCAGAGAACAGTTGCTCCTGCCTCACTGCAAACCCCACCTCTGTTGCTCGCTACTCCTGACCTGGCAAATCTTTTCATACATCTAAGCCTTAGTTTCTTTCTTTGTAAATTAGGAATGAGAGAAATGCAAATGGAAATGAGGCACCATTTTTCATCAATCATACCTGCAAAAATGTCAAAAAGTCTGACGATACATTGCACTGGTGAGGATGTTGGAAAACTGGCATTATATGGACACTTATGTACACAGGTACATATGTAAATGCAGATATATATGTATATTAATAAACATGTGTATATTATCTATGTTTATATATGCACATAAACTAATCTATATATAAATATATGTACATAAACTACATATATACATATAGATAGTATATATATCTATAAATACACACATTACACACACACATACACACACACACACACACACACACACACACACATATAAACTCTGCTACAAACTCCATGGAAGGCATTTGACCATCTCTCTTAAAATTAAAAATACATATATCTTTTGATACGATTCTACTCCTAGGTATTAATTACCATAGATCTCACTTGTGAAAAATGTTATGTATAAGGATATTCACTACAACATTATTTGTAAAAGCAGAAGTCTAAAGACAGTAGGAGTCTGGTTACCTAAGTTATGAAAACATACAATAAAAAGCTACACAGTGATTTAAAAGATCGTACAAATATGGAAAGATCTCGAAGACACAGGGTTATCTGGCTGGAAAAAAAATACCTAAATGTTTTTAACTATATAGAATATCTCAGCTGGGTGCGGTGGATCATGCCTGTAATTCCAGCACTTTTTGCAGGTTAAGGCAGGCAGATCATTTGAGGTCAGGAGTTTGAGACTAGTGTGGCCAACATGGCAAAACCCTATCTCTACCAAAAATGCAAAAATTAGCTGGGTGTGGTAGAGGGCACCTATAATCCCAGCTACTCAGGAAGCTGAGGTGGAGGTTGCAGTGAGCCTAGATTGTGCCACTGCACTCCAGCCTGGGCAACAGAGCAAGACTCTGTCTCAAGGAAAAATAAATAGAATATCCCTAGAAAGGTATGGGAAGAACTAGGAATAGTGCTAGCCTCTTGGGAAGGAAACGAGTGGCTGGAGGATGAGTGGGGAGAAACATACTTTTCACAGCAGAGGCTTTTATAACTTTGTTTTTATTTATTTTTTTTTAAGAGACAGGGTCTCACTCTGTCACTCAGTCTAGAGCACAGTGGTGCCACCACAGCTCACTGTAACCTCCAACTCCTGGGCTCAAGTGATCCTCCTGTCCCAGCCTCCCAAGTAGCTGGAACTACAAGCATGCGCCACTACACCTGGCTAAGTTTTTTTGCATTTTTTTTAAAGGCAGGGTCTTGCTATGTTGCTGGTCTTGAACTCTTAGCCTCAAGTGATCCTTGCCCCTCAGTCTCTCTAAGAGCTAGAATTACAGGAATGAGCCATCATGCCCGATCATGTTGATAACTTTTGAATTCTGCATCCTGTGTCTGTGATAAACGTATCTATATTTAAAAGCAAACAGCTCTGAGAAGGCTCACATGAAAGATCTGGCTCAGGTCATATGCTCATGGAGTAGCCAGAATAAGACATTTCATCTTACCCTCTAGCCAATGAAGAAAGTGGCTCCACATGGCAACATGAGGATGCTGCCAGAGAAGGAGGAACAGATGCTGGGTGAGCAAAAATAATGTCCATCTCAACACCAAATAGCCTGATTTTGATACACCAGTTCCAAACACAGGGTAGAGAAAAAGCTCCAGAAAAACACTCAGTTTATCTTATTTTGCTACTGGCATACAGTTGAAGGTTGATGAATGCATCAGAGAAATATCTCAAGCACAGCCACGGGATATTTAGAGAGTGGTAAAAAGCACTGAACTGGCAACTGAGAAATCTGGGGTTTATTATCTGGGTCTATGCACCCACCCTCCCCGCCCCAATAAAAGCCTTCATCCTTCTGAGTCCTTCCAAAAAGGAAGAGAAGATGATCATCTCTCGGGTCCCTTCCAACATTGGCATTCCTGGATGCCATGGCACTTGGACCACAGCTTGTCAGAGTCTAGCAGTTTGAGTACCATTAGGGTGAATACCTAATATATAAAGAACAGAGAATAAATGTTCCAGGCTGTGAAAGAAATTAAGCAATCCCCAATATCACTAGGCCAAAGTTACCTGTTTCTCTGGCATTATGAGCAATCATGAGATATCAAAGAAGGCATTCTAAAATTCCTGAAGCCCATTTGTTCTCTAGGGAAGCAATGACCCTCTGGTGTGACTTTCATCAGGTTCTTTGGTCAAATGAAACAGTAGCCCCATAATATCATTTCTCTATATCACTATCATATAAGGAGAATGGTGGCCTCTAAATTTACCCCAAGACCTTAGCTTCCTAAGCAGAATCAAAGTAAAGGCAATCTTTCAGAAGCCCACATTTGAAGAACAAACTGACAGTTATGAATCACTCGACAATTAACATCTTGTGCCTTAGAAGTAATAAAACCAGTCACTGGAAAAATAAGAGCATCACATAGAGAGGGAAAACGTGAGAGTCTAGCAGAAATCCACGTGCAAAGGTGGGAAAGACCAGAGTGAACAACAGCCATTTATGTTCCGAACATTTACTCAGTCTTTCAATTGGTGTGACTGACAAGCTGAAGTGCAATGGCAAATAGAGACAGCAGAGAGTGCACAATCACTGATGTGGGACTGTTAGCCAAGGAGTGGGGAGAACGTGTGGGAAAGAAACCACTCTGTTTCAGCAGTGGAAGTGACAGATGACCACACCCACTGTCTTGAACCAAATCAAATAGCTCATGAATGACACTGGCTGTATTTCAAAATAATTTTTATGTAAGTATTGAGTTCACAAGACTGTCACCTGGACAAGAGACAGTGGAGATATCATTTCCTCCAAACCACAATGCTAAGAGCAAAAGTTCAAATGAAATACACTTAGGGTTGCTTACAAGGAAGAGAATCGTAAGTTCACGCATGGGAAGACCTGCTTCTGACCATAGTCCAAAATCATGAAGCTGGTATCCATTTAGGAGAGAAAAACAAAGAATCTTGGTAGAAAAATTACCTAATCTCATTTGCAATTCTCATTCTAAAAAGGGATGGTGTTGCTTGCTTGCTGTATCCACAATGCAGACAGGTCTTGCAAGTAGTGCAAATAATTGAATTTGACTTGCTTTCGAAGTAAAACCTTTGCAAGTGCAAGATAATCAAATGGTTTTCATTTTAGTTTTAGTTGCACATGTTTAGCACTTTGCTTTCCATGACTTTGATAGGAAAGCAGTCATTAAGGGGTGAAAGTGCAGTACCTTGCAAAGAAATGCATTAGAGAAAAAAAGGTCCTTGCTAATCTTCCTAATCTTATCTCTCACTGCTGGACTCACACAGACCAAACTCCATCCACTCTAATCAAGTTTGCGAGCAGGTCTGTGTTTTCCCACTACGATGGCTCTGCTTCTGCCATCTTTGAATATTCTCCACCCATCTCCATCTATCAAAATCCTTCGTATTCCCAAAGGCCTCTGTCAGAATCTGCTCTTCTCCTTTTTCTTCCTCTGAATTACTTACTGCCTTGTGCCTTATCAACCTGGGAGACATAAGTCCTAGCTCTTTGTATAACTTCACACTTATCTGCAAAAAATAAAAAATGGAGCAGATGAACGATTAAATGACTGGGATGAAGAAAGGGCACTTCTGATGTCACTATATTAAAATAGATTTCAAATATAATTATTGTCCAATTTTTAAGGTTACCTTTCACCAAAATATCTCAGCAGTGTGGAATATAAAAACTGAAATGCAAGAGAAGAGGATTCTGAATTTTCAGATTTAAAAGACAGAAACCAAGAATCTTAACACATTGCTCTTTTTATGAGAATATTCTATTTAACTCTGAGGTTTTTCAGACTGGTCATTTAAAGATCGAGTTCTTTCAGAGATCTTATTTGCATCCAAAAATGTAATCAAGGCTATTTCAATCTAGACAAAAAACAACACTGCTTAATTAACTCAACTAATAAAGCCAGACTCTTTCTCACATTAACGAAAAAAAAATTAAAAGACAGATCCTGAGAATCCCAGCAGGCCACCTTGTGCTACTTATGCCGGGCTATGTGGACGCCATATGCATTCAAATTCTGTCTGAGGACAAAAGGGAGATGGGGCACTCTAGAACAACCAGTAGGAAGACCCGAGCATCAGCTACAAACACAACTGATTTCTCTCCTTCTGCAACAAAGTGGTGGGGAGGAAGAAAAATCTCCAGCCTTCAGGGACATTCACATCAAAATCTTTCATAAGGCTTCGATCCTCCGACTTTACCTAAGGAATGAAGTCTGCTTTATGTACTCAAATAGCAATGATAGTTCTGCTGCTTATAGAATTACGACCAAACTTTTTCCTTTGTTCTAGCAAAAGACTTCCTGTGAGAAAGCAGTCATCCTTTAAAGCTTTCCAGTCCAAAGGTCTCCCCTGGTTTGTATTCCCTCATTCCCGTCCCCCAGAGGAAAAGCTCAATCCACATCACAAGGCATTTCTTGGTTCCAAGCTGTACTGGTTTCTCAAGGACTCCTGGTGAGGAAAGAAAACTGGTCATTTGAACATCCTTTCCTGGGATCTGTCTGAAGTGTAGACAAGCAGCAAAGATGAATATTAATACGCCTTCCATCATCAAAAGCTATTGCATACCCAAAGGATGATAAATATTTTAATCAGTTTTCAGCTTGTCTAGCGGAAGTCAGTTTACTCCTCAGGGACTTCCCTAGTTCTGTGCCCAAAACCTGTCCAGCCCATGCTGCTTTCTCTATATAACTTTGAAAATTTGTAACGACGAAGTCCAAGCTTTGTTGGAGAAGTCATTTAATTTTGTGACAATTTACTAAGTTTTTCCAGAAGAGAGAAATCTAAAATATGAAGGATGATAACAAATAAGACAAAACACTCTAATTCTTACTTTTAGCAACACTGGTATTCTGGGAAACTAATAACCTACTTAATCCTCTCATTTAAAAAATTTTTTTCCATATTTGCATAAGTTGTTTGCCTGTGATTGCTCAATCTTCTCAGCTATAAATGCCAGGGGCATAAAACAAGACTTTCCTCCGTGCCTTCAATATTATTTCGTTTTTAAAAAGAAGTTAAAGATGTTTTGGGGTATAAAACTAACAAAAAAATATTCCTGTGAAGCAGGTCATAAGAGGTAATATTTTAGGAAAATATATAGAATTAAAAAGAATTTATTGGCCAGGTGCCATGACTCATGCCTATTATCCCAGCACTTTAGGAGGCCAAGGAGAGAGGATCACTTGAGGCCAGGAGTTCAAGACCAGCCTAGTTAACACAGCAAGAATCTGTCTCTGCAAAAATAAAAATGAATTAGTCAGGCATAGTGGCGTGTAGTCCCAGTTACTCAGGAGGCTGAGGTGGGAGAATCACTTGAGCCCAGGAGTTTGAGGCTGCAGTGAGCTATGATTGCACCACTGTACTCTAGCCTAGGTGACACAGTGAGATCATCTCAAAAAAAAAAAAAAAAAAAATTATTCAAGGCCACGCTCATCAACATGGGTGGAAAGAAAAGGCAGAACTAGAACACAGACCTCACATGAGCTATATCCTTGAATAAATATGTCAAGTACCTCCTATGCACCAGATGCTGTTTTAGAGGCTGGGGAAATAAAAGTGACTAAAACAGACCAAGTCCCTGCTGCCCTCATGGAGATTATTTCAGATAGAGGCAGATAACAAATGGATATATAATTACAGTTGGTGAAAAGTGTTAAGAGTACAGTAGAACAGACTAAGGCCCTGCTACAATGAGAGAGCACTTAGTCAGAGCAATTCTCTCCAAGAAAGTGACATGAGCAGAGATCTGAATGAAATGAGGGTGAGAGTCATGTAAACTATGGACATTCCAGACAGAGGCAGCAGCACATGCAAAAATCCTGAGCAAGAGTGGGCTGGGCATGTTCTAGACACAGTAAGGCAGATGTTAGGGAGGGAAAGAGGGGAAACACTAATGGGGGTCAGGGAAATGAACAGATCCTGCAGGGCATAAGGCCAAGAAGGTGGATTTCTAAACATGATAGTAGGTTTGAACCAGGAAAGTAAAATGATAACCTGACTTGTATCAAAGGAACATTTGATATTTATAATTGGGATGGACATAGGGCAGTAGAAGCAGGAAAGCTGGTTGAGAGGCTATTTCATAAACAATAGTAGTTTTCACCAAGGTGGCAGCACAGGAAGTAGTGAAGGGTAGTCAGATCATGAGTATATATTGAAAGTAGAGCTAACTGGATTTGCTGATAAATCAAGAAACACATCAAGAAGACTTCAAGGTTTTAGTCTGGGCAACTGGACGGTTCAAATTACTGAACTGTGAAACACTAGGGATTACAGAAATCAAAAGTTGGGTTTTGGATATGCTACCTTTGAGACATTTATTACTAGATGGCTGAGTACTGCCCACCCTTCCCAAACAATGTCCAGGTGCCCAGGACATGAGACTTCAGCATTTGGAACATATTAATTTATTATAGGCATTGGTATATGCCACCACTCCCATCCTTTAAAAAAAGTCACTGCTAACTGCATGAAAAGTTTATGTCATTAAGTAAAATATGAAACCTCTTAATCCCCCAACATCTGTTAAAGAACATCTGATGCATAATTCTGGATATTTTGTAATTTCTCATTTAAATTAATAATATTTAATAAGGCTATATATAATCAAGCTGCCACCAGACTTATAAAGTTAAGTCTTTATAACCAATGGAGATATGGCTATGTAGACACATCTAAAACATTAACATTTAATTATGAATATTATCCTAAGACTCCAGATGTTCAGCTGAAAGCTAATTTTGTCAATCAAAAACAAGTAGGAGATTCACTGAGGGGTGTTAAAAAAAAAAAACAAGTAGGAGATGATCTGCCTGAGATTTTTATACGTATCGAGAAAAAATTTACAACTAAGACTGTCACAGGTGGTTCCAGATGGACTGAGATCATGCAAAGAAAATGCAAAAAAAAATAAGTCGATCACATTTAACTTGTGAGGGAAAAGATGGTATTAAAAATATCATCTACAAATAATCACAGAGATCCTTTCAGGAATACAGAAAAAAAAAATAGATCACGTTTCCTTTGATCAAAAAGGGTCATTATTTTACAGATGTCAATGAGGAGAGAGAGGGGTGGTGGTTATGCTACCCATAAGGCTTGGAAGGGCCAACTTAATGTGTTCCTGGGGCTCTCTGGTAAGTCATTTTTTGGCACTGGGAGCACATTTCTCCATAGAGACATTTTTGTACAATATGGAAAGACTCCCAGCCCAGCCTCCCAAAGTATTTAACCCACAGAGGATAGACGCATTACAAGAGGAGCACTGAGTTCCAAATTGTTGTGAGTCCCTTTAGCTCCTAGACTGAACCACAGCTCCAGAGGAAGGAAAATTAGAGGAAAGGAAAGGAATGCTGTCACTAAGGAAGACTTGGTCAAACGGCCTCGAAGTAAGGATTCCTCAGTTGAACACAGTTCATGTTTCCTTCTAAAATCAATATTGGTGATGCCTTGCATGTATATGTGTTTTATATTGTACAAACTTTCTCATTGGATCACCATAACAATATTCTTCAAAGGTAACAGCTTTAGCGATTATTTATTGACCAACTTGGGGAATAAAGATTCTAACATCTTGATAATATTCAAAATAAATGGCACGACATCCTTTGGAAATCTTGCTTCCCTTTCAAAACTGTAGATCTGGTGATTATTATTATTATTATTTTGTACACTACTTCATTCTTATAGACCAAGATTCTTCTAGGATATTTCAGAGGTAATTATAATAAAGTAAATAACAGACCAGAGCTGAATTTAATCCCTCTACCATGCCCCCACCAAAAACAAAAAAAACCTAGATGAAATAAGGTATATAATTTGTTTTATGTTACATCTTTTCCAGGAAAAATAGAAATTTCTAACATTCCGATCTTGCACCAGGGTTTCTTAATTCATATCTGAAATGCCATGATGGTCTGCTAGTCAAAGCAATCCAAAATAAATTCCAGCGGCCAAGGCTAAAATAGCACCCCAGGGAAAATAGTAGGATATTCACACCTTTACATCAATTTGAATTTCAGGGTGGTTAAAACTATTTAAAGCAGCAGAAGTCATCTTTTTTTCTTTACCTATACAATGTGTTAAAAAAATATGTGTGTGTGTGTGTGTGTGTGTGTGCATGTGTGTATTTAATGAAGGTTGGCAAAATTCAGCCAAATCCTATGGAACCGTGGTTAAAACAGAAACCTTGGCTGTTTACTCCAGTTTTTCTCTCCACACACTAAGAGTTAAGAGAGATGGCAAGGCTGTCACTTGGAATTTCCTAGCTCCTGTCACTTTGTCTCAGCATCTTCAGCATTTTTAGTCTTGTTCCTATTGTGTGCAGAGCAGAGGCACTGGGAACGATCCTCTTAACATTCCTGAGATGTACGAGGCACATCCTAGGACTTGGTACCAATAAAGCTCAACTCTCACACAGCTCATGTAAGGGTTAAAAACAGAAAGTCCTACCCACTGGTTTGCTCTGATGTTCCTGGAGATATTGTCACTGGATGTATCCTCAGTAGAATTCTATTCAACACCTCTGTCTTTAAGTACAAAGCTGTAGGCTGTAGCAGCTTTAAGAAACATAAGTATCCCTTTTTTCTGCTGCACAGTATCTGTGTGTGAAATTCTCTAAAGGGGTTTAAGTATTTACCCTGAACACTATCAGACGGTTTCTAAAATTTTCCTTATCCAGTTGCAAAAACACTTCAAAGAGAATCATAAACACAGTCCTTTGTGCTTTCGATGCACACTGTGTGTTTGAGGCTTAAGCCTGAATTCTCTTGGAATTGTATATTCTTTTTTCCCAAAAAGACAAGATACACAACACTTTTTTGTACAATTCCTTACTAAAGGTACAGCAACTCAGGGAAAAAAAAAAATGGAAAACTCTGAAATTCCTAAGATAATCAAAAAAGGAATCAAAACTTATAAGAAATTCATTGCTAAATTACATGTAAAATTTCTCCCCAGGTATTTTACATGTAATAGAACAATATAGCTGTGGGGAACTAGAGTGGGTGGGGAGGAAGGAGAATGGAAAGAACTGAGCTCCCTGAACACTTTTAAGATAACCAAAAACCAAAGATTTAAACCGAAGATTTTAAGCTGCTCCAGCTGCAAGTCAGTTTTTCTTTTTTTCCAAATTTTCAAAGCTAAACGTAAAGGTCTCAGAACTCAGTGTCTGCATACCGGTTTCAGAAACAGAATTTTTGGATGTTTACGACCGTTTACTTGCCTCTAATCTGTGCTTATCTTGAGTCACTCAGCACTGTCTCAGTCAAAAAAAAAGAGAGAATTTACATTTTAATTTAAAAACCACTAGACATCTCACATCAGATCCTAAATTACTATAATATTCTCTGCTCCTAAATCAGAAATACTAACCCTGAAAAATGGGAGACCGGATTAAGTCGGCTGATTTAACAGTGTGTATATTAACACTGAAAAGAAGGGAGAAAAAAATTATACACACATACACACAAAAAATCATTGATGACTTTCCCATTAATGCAAACAAAAAAAATCAGTATTTATATTTACATCACTTTCTTCTGCACATCCCCAAAAATCTTTAATCCTAGAAGGAAGTTTAAAATAAACTTAGCTAATTGAACTATAATACAATAGCAAATACCAGTATACTCAGTAAATATTTCAGTAAATGAAAAAGCAGCCTTGTTCCTGTATTCGGTTTTAAAGAATTTAATCTAAAGCACTGTGATGAAAGCTTCATTAATCTCTCCAAAAATAAACAAACTACTCCTCAGCTCAATCATTCCCTATGACTGTGTAACCTACACGAAGTGTAACCTACGCTGAGGAAGACTCATCCACACAGCCACAGGCAGGCTCCTGGCAAGGGCCTTCCCAGATGATTTATGCAGGCCAAAAGAGCGGGGGAAAAGGCATGACACATCTTGAAATTAAACTATTATTACTAACTTGTCAGGGACAACCTTTACCTTCTTAAGTACATTTCTCTCTTTAAACTTTAACAACAAGAAACTGGTTACATTATTAAATAAAACACCTACTCATTTTCCACATCTCTCTGCTCTCCTGTGCCAAATTTTAACATAAATGGATAGAATTAAATGTAGCCTATAGCTTACCTAACATAATTATATGTTGTGTTTTACACTGTTTCAAAACGGATACATTAAAATAATCCAGTCTTGGCTCCTACCCACTAAAGTCAATAAAGGTTATTAAGGCCAACTGCCATATAAATGCATTACTGTAACAGCACAAGGAATTGTCAGTACAGGAAATGCAATTCAAAACATTCAAAAACATCAGGATCTACTTTTTGTAAAAGAAAAAAACAAGGAAAAAACCATGAAGAATTTCTCTCCGGTATAGAAATCATCAATACTTTGGAAAATGTTTACTCTGGAAACAATTCTCAAATATTTCCATTGGATTATACCAAATTCACTTTTTTTTTTTTTAAGGTCAATAGGAAATGAATAAATGTCATCAATTTAGAGGATTTCACACCTAGCATTCTTTTCTGTATCATTGTGAATTTGATAGTGTTAAAACATTTTTATAGGTAAAATAAATGTCAGTTTTGCAAAGAGCGATACCAGACCCTGAGAGACGAATGGCCTATCCGTTGAATCTCCGGCTATGGCAGGACTTTCTCACCTCACAGGAGACTTCAGCTTTTCATATTTCTCTTTACCCAGAAAGCAAAGCAGTTGTACAGTTTCTTTCAAATGGTAACTCTCTCTTATCCTGAAGAGTCTTCTCATAATACAATCATCTTGGATTGTGGGGGGTGGCAGGGGGTAGGTAGTGCATCGGTTTTAAAAAATAAATATAAAAAACAAATATTTGAACAGTATGACAGTGTTATAATGCCATCCTCAATAGGGAGCAAAGAGGAGGGGAAAGGCCAGACGAAATTCCTGGGTTATAAGAAAGGGTTTTGTTGCTTTGGGCTTAATGGCTCATAAATTCATGAGGTAATATTCAGGGAAAATGTGATATTTTATCAGAATGTCATTCAAATATAAGGTTTAACATTTACATCACAAGAGCATGCACGGCGTAAAACTATCCGCCGGGAGAAAAATGGCAAGAATAAACAGTGTGATAAAAATGGTGCTTGCTGGGACAGGAAATGGGAAGCAGAGGATGGGGGAGTTTTCGAGACAGCTGACTAAACTTTTTGAAATATGTGACTGGTTATGACATGCGAAGCAATTACCATTAATGGAAGAAAAGCGATTCCAAAGCTCATTTTCCATTCTTCTATATCCTTCCTGAGACTACACCTTCCAACCACAAAGTGCAAAAAGAACACAAAGACAGAAATCATAGCGCAAGTCTCTTCCCTGGTACAAGGGCCGTCGAAGGTTGCTTTACTCATAAGCAAAAGGGGAAAAGAAGTGCACATATTGCCTGAGGTTTTTTTATTTTATTTTCTCAGCAAAAGAGATCGATGTTATGTTGCAGAACAGACAAAATGCATTGATTAAAGAAATCCTTCCACAACACACAGGATTTTACAGTTCAAAAACAAAAAAGCATAAAAATAAAAAAGAATCATTTGTCTAAAACGATAATAATTTTGAGTAGGACAGTCCCTGGAAGCAACGTGGGGACACTCAGAAATTCCATCTGGATTAGTCTAATTCTATAGAATCCAAATGTGCGCCAAACACTGTACTTTTTATGTTAAATTGCTGTTGAATTTGTTAACCCACAACTGATATCCTGTGTTATGGAATCCTGGAGATTACAGCTAACTTGAAGCAACAGGGATAATTCTTGACAGTTAATGGTACTTTGTATGCATTTTCCTGAAAGGCTAACATCTTTGGGCCTCAATCTGGTAGCTCAACATTGCCCCCTACTGCTTGCAACTGAGAAAATATGAGGTGGGCTGATACCAAGTGGAAATCTAACCAGCCACTGCCGATTCCAACCGAGTATACAAATACCAGATGGCACTGCACAAACAGAGCCACAGAACTGTAGACCCATCCAACGATTATTCTGTTCTGTCTTTTACAATAGAAAAAAGAAATTACTATGAATTTGTAAAAAGTCATTGTAAAAGGCTTGAAGCAATGCTTACATTTAATTTGGAAGAACGATCCCTTTTATCTGGGACTAAATCTTTACTCTGCTGATAAAGATCATGCCAAGGTATGCTGAGGAGAGACACCGAGGCCACCGATCTCCCTCAGAACACTTAGGAATGCCACACCAACTGCAGAGAAACTAGCGCCAGAGTTCGCAGAATTGCTTTTCCTTTTGGTATTTTTTACGGGAGAGCAACAAAACAAATAAAAGATATTCCCTCTTAACAAATGTGACACCACCACCAAATTATTTATACACAAATTTACATAGATATAACTAAATTATTTAAATGAATTCATAATGAATATCACTGGTAAGCTCACAATAACCAACTATTTTACTTTATTTTTTATTTTTGTGCCTCTGTGTGTGAGACAAGGTCTCACTCTGTCACCCAGGCTAGAATGCAGTGATGAAATCACAGCTCACTATAGCCTTGACCTCCTGGGCTCCAATGATCCTCCCACCTCAGCCTCCTAAGTAGCTCAGACAGACGACAGGCATGCGCTACCACACCTGAATAATTTTTAATTTCGTAGAGACAAGGTCTCACTATATTGCCCAAGCTAGTCTCAAACTCCTGGGCTCAAGCAATCCTCCCAAGTCAGCCTCCCAAAGTGCTGAGAGGACAGGCATGACCCACCATGCTCAGCCAGATTTTACAAAAGAAAAAAAAGCCTTTGAACAAAACAATTCTTAAAAATTTAGTTTGTTAAAAATAAAATCAATAAGAGTTCCTTTCTTATTTGCTCTTCAATTCCAATTCACAGAGCTGTCAAATGACAACTTCAAAGTCAAGCTGATGTCTTAGAGCCAAGATTCATCAAGTTAAGAGGTTCTAACTCATATGTAAATGGACAAAATCAGAATTACACAGTAGGGGGAAAAATGTTTCCCAGAAACTGAAGCTGCCTTTATGTAAGCAGCCCATAAAAATGGAGAGTAGTCATAACAGGCTTAGTTTAGCAACAGAACTGACTAAGGAGATTTAGGCGCAGACTTTTCATTAACTCCAATTCAGTTTTATAATGCTCAGTTTTGCATCGATTCAGGTCTTTGGAGAAATCAATTTTTGTGATACTATTAATACATTAAAAGGATTATAACATTCCTTCCCCAGACATTTACCCATGAAAAGGTATGATTTAAAGATTTGAGATGTCTGGAAAGCAAGGACTTTTGGATTTTGATCCAGACTTTTAAACTGGGCCCTTCAGAGTTGTGACTTAACATTGTCATTATTATAGAGTAGGAATTAGGATAGATCCTATGATACATGTTCTTATCACAATAATAATTATAATGAATAAGAGAGAAGAACACTTTTGGAGGTGATGGATAGGTTTATGGCACAGATTGCTGTGATGGTTTCACGAATGTACACATATCTCTAAACTCAGGTTGTACACATTAAATATGTACAGCTTTTTGTAGGGTAATCATACCCCAATAAAGCGGCTTTAAAAAAATAAAATAGGGATTAGCAATAGCTCTCCATTTTTGCAGATCAGATCATTGCTTCCAGCACATTTCAAATTCTGTGCAGTGGTACTATTTCCTGAGTTTAGCAGGCTTTTTCCACTTTTCTACTACATTCCAAATCCAGCTGTTTGGAGGCAGAACAGTGAGGTGGCGAAGGGCAAGGATCCCAGAGGCAGCCTTCTAGAGTTCAAATCCCAGCTCCCTCACCTATTAGCTGAGTGACCTTGAGTAAGTTACATAAGGCCTTTGTGTTCTGGTTTCCTCGTCAGAAAAATGGGGAATACATTATACCTATGTTATGGGGTTGTCATAAAAGTTAAAGAAGTTATATAGAAAACACTTAGAAAAATGTCTGGCACTTAGGAAGTATTATGTAAGTGTTTGCTATTATTTTTATTATTTAAATTAAGACTTAATGCAAGACCTCCATGTGGCTTCAACCTGCCTTCCGGATCCATCTCCTCCCACACCGTCCGTACTCCATGCTCTGGTCACATCTTACTTCCTCACTTCTGGTCTTGTTTTTACAGTTCCTGGAGTCTAATGTTCTTCCCCAGATGCCCCACCCATCATGCTCCTCACCATCCAAGGGCCCCAAAAGCCACATCTGCCATTTCACCACCATCCTAGCTAGCTCAAGTGGTCTGAATGTAATACTTCCACCTCTGAATGGTGATTTTCTTTTAACAACTGTTACTGGATTTCATTTTAGCTGATGTCATACCTGGTGATATTCGTGCCCCTCTCCTTGTTCAAATGTCGGCTCACAGTGGTGGAGAGCACATGCTAGGAGCTAGCCTGCCTACGTTTCCACCTTGCTTTGCCAGTGACTCAGTGACGTTGGGGGAGGTCCTTCATTTCCCTGCCTCTCAGTTTTCACATCCATAAATTAAGGCCTGGAAAAGTTTCTATACCTCTTAGCATTGCTGTAAAAATTTTTAAAGTTAATTCTGGGAAACCAGAGTTGCACCTGATGCATATAAATATGCAAACGAATATTAAATATTATTGTTGAATTGTTATCCTCTCATCACCACTTCTAGTGTATGTCCAGTACATCTTGCATTAAGTTGAAAATACTCAATAAATGCTTATTGAACTAAACTGAGGTTGTACTGACAAAATCCTGGCTATACCCAACATCTTACCAGGAACGTAACTTGATAATTTGGAGTAATTAAATCTATATTTGCCTATGCAAATGAGGCAATGGGGGATCTGTATAACACAGCAGCCCAAAAACACCAAAACACGGTCCCAGGTCTCATGTACTTACCACACCCTCCATCTTCTTCCACAGTTCTTCCAGTTGAGCCATGGGTTGACACCACCAATCAGTGCACTTTTTGTACCGACTGCCTTGAAACCAAAACTGTCTCAGCCACTCAAACTCAACCTGTGGACCATAAAGAGATGATGGTGGTTTTAATGCCCTTGTGATAGACAAGTAAGGACGATGACTTTGTCTCTCAATTCTCCTCCGGTAACTTGATGGCCATAGGATGAGAAACGTGAGAAAAGTCAGCCTAACCAGTTCCCAGCATAACTTGGTATCTCCAGAGCATTGCTACAAAGCTAAGAAAAGAGTAGTCCTAAAACTGAGGTCTGGCCAGACGTGTTGGTTCATGCCTATAATCCCTATACTTCGGGAGGCTGAGGCGTGAGGATCGCTTGAGGCCAGAAGTATGATCCCAGCCTGGGCAATATTGCAAGATCCTATCTCCACAAAAAAATTAAAAATAAACTGGCCAGGCACAGTGGTGTGTGCTGGTCATCCTGGCTGCTTGGGAGGCTGAGACAAGAGGATTCCTTGAGCCTAGGAGTTTGAGGCTGCAGTGAGCTATAATTGTGCCACCGCACTCCAGCCTGGGCAACAGAGCAAGAGTCTCTGTGTCAAAAAATAAAATAAAATAAAATAATTTAAACGCTGAAATTCTCTGGCCAGAGAGGGATTTTCAATCATATTTATTAGTCAGATGTGAGGAAACTATAAGTCAATCAACAACAAATACTGAGATCCTAATTATAAAGCAGGAATATGACAGGAATGACATATACAGAATATGTTTATATTAAATGTCTTTATTTAAGGCTGGTATTAAAAGTAAAACACAGATACATGTTAGGAAATATTAATTATAAGTTTCTTAAATTACAACAAATTAAAATAGCTTACCCATGGGCCAGGAGGATCTGGTAATAATCTTAACCCATATATGTAAAACTAATTATGGAGGCATACATTAAACCTACAAAGCCATTCAAATTGTCATTTTTCAACTCAGGGAAGGTGGCAATAGGTTAAAAAAAAAGAGTAGCAAAAATGTAAGTACAAGTTGAGTACCCCTTATCTGAAATGCTTGAGACCAAAAGTGTTTCTGAGTTTGAAATGTTTGTGCTATATACTTACTGGTCAAGCATTTCAAATCCAAAATCCGAAATGCTCCAATGAGTATTTCCTTTGAGCATCACATTTGTGCTCAAAAGCTTTGAATATTGGAGCACCCCAAATTTCAGATTTTCAGATCAGAAATACTCAAGTAACTTACTTTGCTTCTGATGAATCTACTACGGTAAACTTCAATCATTTACCACCTTGGCAGTCCTCCTATTCTAACCAAATCCCACCCATCCCTTCCCCAAACAGCCCATGTGGTCTGAGGAGAGCTCCAGCTCCAGTGCTGGGGGTGGAATACTCAACCCAGGTCTAGGCCAATCAGCCAACTAGATTTCTCCAGTCACAGAAGTAGGATTGAGAGGAACAGGAATATGTCCAATCAGAATAAGTCTCGAGACTACCAGAAACTACAGGAAGAAGACTCTGCAGACATTTTGCCAGAGAATGGTAAGAACACAGTAGGGGGTAGCTGCAAGATGAAAAGATAAAAACGAGATTCTGATGATAGCAACTGCCCCTTGATCAAACTATTCCTGAAGCTGTTTTCCCTTAAGCCGGTTCAGGTTAAATCTTTTGCCCCTTGCAACGAAAATAAGCCCAACATATTTAGATGAGAGGCTGAGTTAAGCTATGGAAATATTAAAAAAATTGTCTTCTATCCATTTTCTAAGTCTTCTATCATTCATCAACTTGAAAAATCAAGGTACAATGCTACTTATCTTAAATACTCTTTTTACCACTGCCCGCTAAAGAAATGTGGAGCCCCTACAGCTTCATGCTGTGTTGTCTGGCTTTGCTAAGGTGATCATGTTCCATATATAGACATGGAGCTATTATAATCTTCACCTATTACCACAAAGCATCTTTTTGTGTGTTTACCTACATTGAACTTTCATGAGGCAAACAAAAGCAACTTGTGAAGATTTAACAATGGTGAAAATGGCTCAAATGAGTAACCTAAGAAGACTAAGTCACATGAAAAGGTTTTAGTTTACATTAACTAAATGTTTGTTTGCTATGTAGAGCTGATTTCAGTTAAAGCTGTTTAAACAAAACAAAACAAAAAAGGAATGTAGACAATATTAAAACAACAGTTGCTAAAACTTACCTGTAGTATTAAAAGACGGTGGTTAACAGGCGTAACCTTGAGTACTTTGAAAGAAGAATAAATACAAGTGTGGTTCAATGTCCGTGAAGGTACAGGTTTCACAACACACTTACTTCAAGAAAAAAATGAGTTCTTTTTGATGGATTTCACATAAAATTTGTTCACACTATGGGAAGAGGCTGTTAGCAAAACATCAAGCCCTCTGTTAGAAAGAGTTGAAAAGGTTTTAAAAGATTTTCCAGTCTTTGGGCTGGTTATGCCCATTGAAGAGGAGAGAATGGAGAAGCCTTGGCAACCATGGTGACTCTGGAAATAGATTATCATATGTAATTAGTTCATCCCATCTATCAGGGTACACTAGAAACTGGATTTCAGTAAATCAAAACTTGGAAGCAAGGAGAAGGCCATACGTAGGGGCTCTGCTATTGGACAAGGAGCAAGGAGAGAGCCCTGGCTATTTTAATAAATAATGCCTTCATCTTTCCTTGGATGCCTAATTATCTTTTGGGAAAGATAGCATCATAGTTAAAAATAAGGGCTCTGGGCCAGGCGTGGTGTAATCATAACACTTTGGGAGGCCGAGGCAGGCGGATCACCTGAGGTAGGGAGTTCTAGATCAGCCTAACCAACGTGAAGAAACCCCGACTCTACTAAAAATACAAAAAATTAGCTGGGTGTGGTGGTATATGCCTGTAATCCCAGCTACTCAGGAGGCTGAGGTAGGAGAATCACTTGAATTTGGGAGGTGGAGGTTGTGGTGAGCCGAGATCACACCATTACACTCCAACCTGAGCAACAAAAGCGAAACTCCATCTCAAAAAATAAAAAATAAAAAAAAAATAAGGGCTGTGACCTGTAATCCCAGCACTTTTAGAGGCCATGGCAGGAGGATCACTTGAGCCCAGGAGTTTGAAACTAGCCTGGACAATACAGTAGACCTCATCTCTACAAAATAAAAAAATAAACAAAGTTAGATGGTTGTGGTGACATACACCTGTGCTCCCAGCTACTTAGATGGCTGTGGCAGGAGGATCGCTTGAGCCCAGGAGGCTGAGGCTACAGTGAGCCATGATCACACTGCTGAACTCCAGTCTGGGCAAACAGAGTGAGACCAAAGACACAAAGAATATGGGCTCTGGAGTCAGTTCAAAAGTGGGTACCATTACAGAACAGCTATGTCATCTGTAAGACAGAAATAATTCCTGCGTACTATATGTGAGGCACTTGCTAGGTGTCAAAAATGCACACTAACAAGACCACAAGGCCTTGGACTTCCTGTCCTCAAGCATCACACAATCTTACAAATTTCTGACCAGGAAAAGTATTAATGTCCTTGTCAATACATGCCCACCCCTTCCCACTAATGCCAGTCAGAAATGATCAACACTGAGTACCTTCTCCTAACAGAATTTTACTCATGAGTTGAAGAACTGCCCATGAGACACAATCTCTGTGAACATCAAATCCACTGGCATGCCTTCTATTCAACTCCTTGACCTGACTTTTTCATTTCAATGCTTTGGGTAAAAACCGCTACAGGATTTTAATCAAATGCCACCTTTACCAGTTCCCCCACTGCCAAGAAAAGTAGCTGACTCGCTCCTTAAAATTAATTAAGGAGGCAATAAAATATTTCCACCTGCTTGATTCGGAGTCTGAGTTAAAAAATAAATTTTCCCCTTAAACTCTGGAAATTAGAAAAGAAAGCTACAGCATGGACAGTGAACAAAAAGCAAAGGGTCAGGACTCAAAGTACAGTGAGTCCTAATTACTTTAGAGATAAAAAACCAGACAAGCGGCTAGGTGCAGTGGCTCATGCCTGTAATTCCAGGACTTTGGGAGGCTGGGGCAGGCAGACTGCCTGAGCTCAGGAGTTCACAACCAGCCTGGGAAACACGGTGAAACCCCGTCTCTACTAAAATACAAACAATTAGCTAGGCGTGGTGGCATCTACCTGTAGTCCCAGCTACTTGGGAGGCTGAGGCAAGAGAACTGCTTGAACTCAGGAGGCAGAGGTTGCAGTGAGCCAAGATTGCTCCACTGCATTCCAGCCTGAGTGACACAGCGAGACACTGTCTCAAAAACAAACAAACAAACAAACATCGATGACTAACCATATTGACTGACTGATGAAGTTATAAGCATGACAGGAGTTGGGTCTTCCTCCCTTCTCCAGAGTTGTAGCCTCTCAAAGGAGGCTCATAGCTAACAGAGCAGAAATAAGAAGCAAGCCATCAGGAGGGCAAATGCTCACTTGGGGCCAAGGATCATTCCACGGGTAACACATCCCTGAAGACGTCAACAGTAGGGTGACAACCAGTAGGAGCTCTCAGGGTTCTCTCAAAGTTTTCACGATACTTACAAACCAAACTCCCTGATTTTGAACATGCACTTAATGGAAATAAGTCTAGAAGAGGAGAAAGAAATAGAATCAACCCACACGTCTGGACTTCAGTCATTGGGCACTCAGGCATTGGAGAGCAAAGCTAGTAAGATTTCAAAAGAATATTTCTCCTAAAGCCTGTAATCCCAGCACTTTGGGAGGCCGAGGCAGGTGGATCACGAGGTCAAGAGATCGAGACCATCCTGGTCAACATGGTGAAACCCCGTCTCTACTAATACAAAAAATTAGCTGGGCATGGTGGCGTGTGCCTGTAATCCCAGCTACTCAGGAGGCTGAGGCAGGAGAATTGCCTGAACCCAGGAGGCGGAGGTTGCGGTGAGCCGAGATCACGCCATTGCACTCCAGCCTGGGTAACAAGAGCAAAACTTCGTCTCAAAAAAAAAAAAAAAAAAAAAAAAAAAGAATATTTCTCAGTCACTTTATCATCGTATAGCTGTAAATCATCTCCATTACTCCTACGGGTCAGCAAATGTCACCTACTTTTCTTCTGCCAAGTTTGTTTAGACTCTTGATATGGTCCCAAGTCAGCCATGCAGTTCCCTCATGAGATGTGTGAACACGCCCCTTGGGATTAGTGTCTCACTGTAATAATAGAAGTAAATTATTTCACTGAGAAAGAAATTAGACCAGGAAGACGTGGTAAGGCTCTATCTACAAAGAGATAGCCTATGAAGACCCTTTCGCAGTAGTTATAAGGAAGCCACAGGTCTAATCAGAAGAAAATGAGAGCCAGACAATACTATGAAACATTCCATTCTTCCCACACATGTGGGAAACTTACTAAGAGGCTGAATTCCACATTTTACTATCTTTAAAAAGGAAAGTGGGCCATTTAATAACACGGAAGAAGATTCTGCTTATAATTAAACAAGAATCTTTCCTAAGCATCTTAAATCAGAAAAAATATCTCCAAGAAGGTACTCTAAAACATATGACCAAACTTCCCAAACTTCTTAGTTAGAAATCATCCTAGACAAGGAAAACAAACCACTTCTAAACCCACACAGACTGAGAGCTAGCAGTATATAAAACCGAGGGCTTCATCCTGTGACTCGTCCAGCAAAGACACATGGCCTGGCAGAAAGGGGAAAGCAAGCAAGAAACTTTATGGACACGTGTGCTTCCATTTAACAACAGGACAAAGTAGAGAGTAGGCATGCAACTGCTGAATCCCAGAGCAACTTGTATGGCAAAAGAAGAGTATCTGACAATGTGCCCTGACATATGGAATTAATTGTGAAAGTAAGGAGATGACCTTGAAGAATCAAGGATTGGTGGGATGGTAAAGACTGGCATACACACTATTTAAATTTAAGATTACTCTCTGTATTCAACCCAGGGGGGGGCCAAGGTTTCCAATACAGTACATCTCTGCCCCACCTCCCTGACACACAAGGTCAAAAGCAGCCAGTCACTTTCTGAAGCAGACAATTTTTTGTTTTTTTAAGATAGAGTTTCATTCTTGTTACCCAGGTTGGAGTGCAATGGCACAGTCCTGGCTCACTGCAACTCCCGCCTCCTGGGTTCAAGGGATTCTCCTGCCTCCACCTCCCGAGTAGCTGGGATTACAGGTGTCCACCACCATGCCCAGCTAATTTTCTGTATTTTTAGTAGAAACAGCATTTCACCATGTTGGCCAGGCTGGTCTCGAACTCCTGACCTCAAGTGATCCACCTGCCTCAGCCTCCCAAAGTGCTGGGATTACAGGCATGAGCCACCACAGCTAGCCTGAAGCAGACAGACTTAGATGACAATATTGTGTTAGATATATGTGTGATTTTACAGATTTCTCCCTTCCATTGATGGTAACAGAACATCACAGTCAGTCACAAAAGATGAGAAAGGATAGGGAAATAAGATAGGCCATAGGCATGTTAAAGAAAGCACCCATTCTGCTAGTCTGACTCTGAAAATTGTGAGAGTTTTCGAGAAGGAAATAACTAAATTTTGAGATTAGGATTTCTATACTATAAATATGGAAAAAGACATAACTTTGCTCCCCGATCTAATTCAGTGAGGTCATAAATGTCTTCTGTCCTGAAATTCTGGCTATCAGCAATGTCTCCAGCAGGGACTAATGAGAGAGAAAGTGGGACACCCATCAGGCACAATGAAGGGAAGCAAGTCAGACTTGAGCTCAGCATTAGAAGTGGTTACTAGTCCCCTGAAAGGCAGAACTGCTTCCCCTGTGGTTCTGGAGATTATGACAATGTTTCATAAAGTGTGGAGCAGCTCACAAGGTATTAAATAACTTATTAAGACATTAAAAAGATTATATATCTCAATGGGAGAAGACATTACTTTTTCTTCGCTCAAAACTCTTCAATGGCTCCTCATTTCCTGCAGAGTAAAAAGGAAAGTCCTTGTCCTTACAAAGGCCTCCAAGGACCTATGTAATCTGCTGCTTCCCAGTCTCCTGGAATGACCTCTGTGACCTCTTCTCCTACAAGTAGCGGCACTACTTCCTCCACTCAAACAATACTGTTCCTGATCTGTTCCTTGGACTCCAGGAATTCTCCCACCACACAGCCTTTGCAGTGGCTGTTCCTTCTGCCCTAAATGCAATTCCCCAGATGTCCATGTGGCTCTCTCTCATGTCCTTCAATTCTCTGCTCAAAGGATATCTTTTCAACAGGGAGGCTCTCTAGTTCTCTCAAGTTTCATCATCTTGCTCTGTTTTTTTTTTTTTTTTTTCTATAGTACTTATCAACTTCTAACATACTATGTAATCTACCATTGTATTATGTTTATTACTTACCATCATCTCCCTGTACTAGAATGTCTATGTTATTCACCAATATATTCTAATGCACCTAGAAGAGTGTCTGGCACATGCTTGGTAATTAATTATAGAAAGGATGCATAAGTACATTTTTTAACTCCAAATTCTCCATCAGTCCTTTTCATTATATCTAAAAGAACTTCTCAGATTGGTGAATGAACTTCAGTTCTCTACCACAGTTCAGTGTCTCCTTTTTTTTTTCTTTTCTTTTAACGGGTTTTTTTTTTTTTTTTTTTTTGAGGTATAATTTACCAGCCATAAAATTCACACATTGTAAGTGTGGAATCCAATGATTATTAGAAAATTTATGAAGCTGTGAAACCATTACCACTAATCTCCCTCCTTAACATGAAGAAAGGAAACTTGAGTCTCAGAGCCTCCTCCAGACAAGAATATCTGCTGGAATGTAATAACATTACCCTGTTTTCATTGGACCTATTTTTCTGGATACTTTTTCTTTTGGCTAATGATACTGGATTTCCACTTAGAGTAGCAATACAAAGCTTCCTTTTTAAAGAAATTCATATATGTTGAAAAAAAGTGTTGACTTAAAGAAAAATATTAAGTAACTAGACAATGTATGTTTTCTAAAGATAAAGCAAATATTGAGAGGGTATTAGTGGGAAAAGTAGAGTTTGTAAAACATTGACCCATGGGATCCAGACTGCCAGTCTCACAGACTAGAGAATTGCAACTAATTTCATAAATGAAAAGCAAGGCATTGACACTTGCTCCTAGGGCCTACTCTCAATTCCCAGCAGTCCTTACTGGGAGACTATTCTTCCTGAGTCTCTTGTGCTTCTGCGTGTCTTGTGAGTAAGCACTGACTGCCCTGTGTACAGACCCTCATTGCAAGGATGGCTATATGGCAACAGACTTGATAGAGAGTTTCTCCCTCCAGAACAAAGGGCAGGTGTGCATACAGACTTGGAAGATAAAGACAGTGTCTTGATCTAAAGCAAAGGATGGGCATGCTTACTGTCCTTAAAAAGATTAGGTTCCAGTAGCTTGAGGTTCCTCTCCTGTAATGCAACCCCTCAAGGTATACGTGTTATCTGGCCTACTTTGCATTGCCCTATAGAAACAGCAGCTGGGAGGAGGCTATGGTCTGTATGTGTATGTCCCTCCAAAATTCTTACGCTGAAATCCTAACATCTGAGGTGATGGCATTAAGAGGTGGGGCTTTTTAGAGGTGAGAGATCATGAAGACTCTGCTCTCATGATGAGTTTAGTAGCCTTATAAAAGTGACCACAGGGAGCCTGTCAGGCCCTTGCACCACGTAAGGAAAGTGAGAGAGTGCCATCTATGAACCAGGAAACGAGCCCTCACCAGACATCAAATCGCCTGTGCCTTGATCTTGAACTTGCCACCCTCCAGAAGAGTGAGGATAAATTTCTGTTGTATAGAAGGAACCTGGTTTATGCTATTTTGTTACTGCAGCCTGAACAGACTAAGTTCGTGAACTAACACAAAAATACTGAGACTCTGGTGACTGCTATTGTTGTACGTAATGACCTGTCCTCCATCTCTGACCTAAGAGTCTCATGAATTATGCTGGTATGAAACTGTGGCAGATTACTTTGTAGCTTGCAAGTAGGGTAGAATCTCAGATCTTTCACAATTCTTGAAAGTCTTGGTGGGTGCAGTGGCTCACATCTGTCATCCCAACACTTTGGGAGGCCGAGGCAGGCAGATCACTTGAAGTCAGGGGTTCGAGACCAGCCTGGCCAACATGGGGAAACCCCGTCTCTACTAAAAATACAAAAATTAGCTAGGCATGGTGACACACGCCTGTAATTCCAGCTACTTGGGAGGCTGAGGCAGGAGGATCACTTGAACCTGGGAGGTGGAGGTTGTAGTGAGCTGAGATCGTGCCATTGTACGCGAGCCTGGGTGACAGAGCAAGACTCCATCTCAGAAAAAAATAAAAATAAAAGAATGTCCTTACCTCATTGTGAATTTCTTCTCCTTGTTTCAAAACTGCAGGCTCAAAGGATTTCAAACAGACATCACCATTGGCCACATCGTCACAGACATTCTGCAGCGCCAACTGACAGCGTTGTAAAATATAATCCAAGGTTCCTGTCGAGCACTGTTGAGACAGAACCAGCAATCACAATTATGGGCAAAATCTAAGTTTACCATGCCACCCTTCCTAGGATTGTTCATATCTGTCCCTTGCTGTGAATTCACCTGTTGCCCCCATGGCTCAGTCTATACTCCTCTTTTTTTTTTTTTTAAATTTTAAGATAGGGTCCCGCTGTGTCACCCAGGCTGGAGTATAGTGGTACAATCATGTTTCACTGCAGCTTCAAACTCCAGGGCTCAAGCAATCTTCCCACCTCACCTTCCTGAATAGCTGGGACCACAGGCATGCACCCACCACTCTGCCTGGCGAATTTTTTTTAATTTTTATTTTGTAGAAAGAGGTAAGATTTTGCTATATTATCCAAGATGGTCTCAAACTGCTGAGTTCAGGCAGTCCTCCCACTATATGCGTGAGCCACCGTACCCAGCCTATACTCCTTAACTCAAGAACTACTCAAGTGGCCTGTTCCACTGGCTCTATGCTGCCAGTTTGTCTTCATGTGGGCTACTTAGTTTGCTGGTTTTCTTATACGTGGGCCTCATATCACTAACTAAACATTAGGGTCCCAGAGACTAATGCCCTGTTTATTTGTATTAAACACATTTTCTATATAGACTACAACATCTAGAACTGAGTCCAAAAAGTGAAAAAAATTTAATAACTGTTGGATGAATAACTGGTTAACCAAGAAGTCAAGGACACTGACGTTTTATCTCAAATGCCCTGAGACTAACAATAGGTAATCAGGCTGCAGAACTGGTTCAAAAGCACACTCCATGGTACCATCATGACAGAGGGAAAAATGAAGTTATAATCACGAGGCAAAGAACTCATTTCCCTTTTCTGCAAAAAGCATACACTAGGCACTGGCAGTCCTTGGCAGAATAGATTCTTCAAATAATGGAGAATATGCGGCTCATGCCCTCCAGGCACATTCGAAGGCGTAACTTAGTACCTGGGCCTCAGCAAGGACACAGATAACTAGTTCATCCCTCTCTCAGTCTGTGGAAGCAAAACAGAGGTCAAATGGACAAACTCCTTTTTATAAATGATCATATGTCAGAAAAGAGGCCGATGCACATAGCCAGTGCATCCGCTTGTTTTGATAATAAAATGATTTCCTAGAATGAAAAAAAGTCAGCTATAAATACCCTTCAGTCCCAATGAGGAAAATGTACCCCTAAAATATTTTGGTTTTATTATTTATAATTTAAACTGAGCCCGTGGAAATAACCTTGAAGGCTAATCCTCTGATATAAAAATTCCTTGTACATTTACTGCCATTTTATACAATGTGACATCAACAAGCCTGGGAAAAATAAAGTTTCTGTGCCAAAAAACAGAAGCTTGACTAATATGTATTTTAATATGAGGATCCCAGAGTGCTGGGTACACAAGGGCAGCCAACTCCAATTTCCTGACATTAAAAAAAAAACCAAAACCCACAAAGAAAATAGGTACATGGCCACTCATTTTTGTCCCACAGCAACCTCTACAACAGCTTTTCTTTTTGTTTTTTTATTTTTGTTTTGTTTTTGAGATAAGGTCTCTGGCCCAGACTGGAGTGCAGTGGCATGGCATGATCTCAGCTGACCCCAACCTCCCCCTCCCAGGTTCAAGTGATCCTCCTGCCTCAGCCTCCCAAGTAGCTGGGATTACAGGTGCACACCACCATGCCCGGCTAATTTTTTTTTTTTTTTTTTTTTTTTTTTTTGAGACGGAGTTTCGCTCTTATTACCCAGGCTGGAGTGCAATGGCGCGATCTCGGCTCACCGCAACCTCCGCCTCCTGGGTTCAGGCAATTCTCCTGCCTCAGCCTCCCGAGTAGCTGGGATTACAGGCACGCGCCACCATGCCCAGCTAATTTTTGTATTTTTAGTAGAGACGGGGTTTCACCATGTTGACCAGGATGGTCTCGATCTCTTGACCTCGTGATCAACCCGCCTCGGCCTCCCAAAGTGCTGGGATTACAGGCTTGAGCCACCGCGTCCAGCCTATCACATCTTTTTAAAATGACGTCTATCTAGAAAGTTCTCCTACTTGCACCTTTACTTTCCCAAGTATGGAGTGAGCTACATAGATTATTAATTGCATTTTCATTTATTGTACCTAAAGATTGGAAATAATCTAAATTTCTCAACAACAGCAACTAGTTTAATGAACTATGGTTGCAGAGAAAAAAGAGAGAGGGAGTGGAATAATTTTTTTCTGGGTGTACAGTGTTTTATTTTATTTAAATAACCTATAATCAGGCTTAGTTTGAGATAGTTTTTTTTTTTTTGGTAACAGCTTTATTTGAGGTATAATTCATATATCATAAAATTCAACCATTTAAAGTGTATAATGCAATGTTGTTTAGTATAGTCACAGTTATACAAACATCACTACAATTAATTTTAGAGCATTTTCATCACCACAAAAAGAAACCCTGTGCCATTTAGCAGTCGCCCCCAACATTTCCAACCCTAGGCAACCACTAATCTACTTTCTATGTCCATAGAGAGGCCTATTCTAGACATTTCATATAAATGAAATCATGTAATATGTGATCTTTTGTAACTGGTTGCCTCCATTTCATATGTTTCCAAGAGTCATTCACGTTGTAGCATGCATCATTACTGTATTTCATTTTAATGCCAAATAATATTTAATTGTATGGATATGCCATATTTCATTTATCCATTCGTTAAGTGATGAATCTTCGGGCTGTTTCCACTTTTTGGTGATTATGAACATTCCTGTAGAAGTTTCCATCACTCTTGGGTATCTACCTAGGCATGGAATTGCGTGTAATGGGATAACTTTGGATTTAACTTTCCAAAGACATGCCAGACTGTTTCCCAAAGTGGCTGTACCACTCTATATTCCCTCAGGTGGTGCATGAGAGTCCCACCCCCTGCATGGCCTCACCAACAACTGTCACTGTCTTTTTTTTATTCTAGCTATCCTAGTGGGTATGAAATGTTATCCCATCATGGTTTTGATTTCTATTTCCCTCATGACTAATGATGTTCAGCATTTTTCATATGTCTACTGGTTATGTGTATACCTTCTTTTTTTTTTTGAGATGAAGTCTTGTTCTATCACCCAGGCCGGAGTGTAGTGGCACGATCTCGCCTCATTGCAACCTCCACCTCCTGGGTTTAAGTGATTCTCCTGCCTCAGCCTCCAGAATAGCTGGGATTATTAAAAATATTTTTAAATATAAATGTCAGCCTACTATATGCACAGTTCTGTACTTCTGTTTCAGTAAACTTTGGTAATAATTACCCATTAATACATAGTTCTTATCTTGAAGTAGGTAATGGTTTTTTAAATATGACATCAAAATCATAAACAACCAAAGGGAAAAAAAACAGACAAATAGACACATGGCACCACACCTGTCTAATTTTTGAAATTTTAGTAGAGACAGTGTTTTACCATGTTGGCCAGGCTGGTCTTGAACTCCTGGCCTCAAGTGATCCACCTGTCTTGACCTCCTAAAGTGTTGGAATTACAGGCATGAGCCACTGCACCCAGCCTGTATATGTTCTTTAGAGACATGTTAATTCAGTTCCTTTGCCATTTTAAATTGGATCATTTCTCTTTTGAATTATTGAGTTGTAAGAATTATTTGAATATTCGAGATATAAGTGCTTTATGAGATACATGATTTGCAGATATTTTCTCCCATTCTATGGGTCCCCTTAAGGATACCCACAAATGGTATCCTTTGAAGTATAAAAGTTTTTAACTTTGATGAAGTCCAATTTATCTGTTTTTTTCTTCAGTTGTTTACGCTTTTGATGTCATATCTGGAAAGCCATTACCTACTCCAAGATAAGAACTATATACTGATGAGTAATTATTACTAAAGTTTACTGAAACAAAAGTACAGAACTGTGTATGTAACAGGCTACCATTTGTATTAAATTATTTTTGAAATTACATATTTACTTATATATTAAATATCACCAAAAGAATAACAAGAACCTGATAACATTGGTTGCCTCTGGGGAGGAGGACCTGATTGGACTGAAGAGAAAGAGACTTTAACTACATACCCTTAGGTATTTTTTTTTTAATTTTGAACTATTTGTGTTAACTAGCTATTCAAAATATAATTACACATAAAATTTAAATTTCTTAAAAAAGATATTCTGCATTGAATCCCAAGAACATGCTGCCACAATTATCAAAAACTAAAATCTAGGCCAGCATGATGGCTCACGCCTGTAATCCCAGCACTTTGGGAGGCAGAGGTGAGTGGATCAACTGAGGTCAGGAGTTTGAGATCAGCCTGGCCAACAAGGCAAAACTCCATCTCTACAAAAAATACAAAAAATCAGCTGGGTGTGATGGCAGGTGCCTGTAATCCAAGCTACTCAGGAGGCTGAGGCAGGAGAATCACTTGAACCTGGGAGGCAGAGGTTGCAGTGAGCCAAAGTTGCACCATTGAACTCCAGCCTGGGCAACAAGAGCAAACTTCGTCCCCCCCCAAAAAAAAAAAAACTAAACTAAAATCCAGTAAAGGCCAAGAGCCATCAGATATAATCTAATCATATGCAACAAAAACTGCCAAGATTTCTTTTGTGGTAACTGAAATGAATTTCAGAACATCATTTCCTTAACACAATTTGTTTCCTATATAGTGTGAATAGGCAGAAAATAGCAAATCATTTTGTTTGACACAGATAAGACATGTAATGCTAATACTGTATGAAGGAGGGGACATTTGTAGAATAAGTGAGGATGATAAACTTGTATGAATTTCTTTCCCTCTTCCATTAAAGAAAACTATAAAGGAACTTCAGTGCTGGGGAAAAAGCCTTTTGCTGCTTCTACTATTGAAAACAATAATATAAGAAGAAATAAAAGTTTTCAAATAAAATAAAACATAATCTTGCCAGCTTAACCTATTTCTATTTCCTTAGCGCATGGTATTCTGTGTCTATATACAGTTGTAATCAGTGTATCCATATCAATGTCGATGCTGTTTTTCACTGTCTGTCCACAAATATTCAAAATAACTATTTTCAATGGTTGCGAATTAAGGTGATATTTAACTATCTAATTAACTGATCACATACTATAAAGGCATTAAGGATGTGCCTAACTTTTCACTACTATGGATTACGCTAGATAAACATCTTAATGTATAAAACAGTTCCATTTAATAATTTCCTGGATTTGACTCCTAAAAATAGTTTTATGAGATCAAAAACAGGAATACTTTTATGGTGCTTTATACATATTCCCATGTAGCTTTTTAAAAAGTAGACCAATTGGAAAAACTATCAGAAGTATATGAATTATAGCAGCTTCAGTGTAACCCTGCCAACACTGAATACTGTTAGTTTTTACTTTTGGTAGATCACTTAAAACAGCGATCATTGAGAAAACACTTTGAATTTTAAGGTGATTTTTAAGGCCTGTTTACAGATGATCATCTATAACACAGGTCAGTAAACTTTTTCTTAAAATAGCAAACAATAAATATTTTAGGCTTGCAGGCCATAGGTCTATGCTGCAACAACTCAACTCTGCCTCTGTAGCTCCAAAACAGCCATAAATGGTATATAAACAAATGAGTGTGGCTGCATTCCAATAAAACTTTACTTACAAAGTCAGCTGGCCTGTGAGCAATCGTTTGATGACCCCGGCTCTATGATATAAAAAGTAATATATTCACATATGTGTCCAATGAATAAAAAGCCACGTAGCTTGAACAGAAGCATAGAAAACACAAAATTCTCGATTTGGGGTAACATTTTTCTCTCAACAGGATCACTATACCCGCTCACCTCTTTACTTAAAGTTAATATGTGCTCAAAATTTGGTCTAAAAATTAGAAGACACAAACACAGCTATGACTTATCAGAGAAAGCTATGCCTCAGGATATTTTGAAAGCAATGCTGCTCTAATGGCAATATGAAATTGGTCCAGGTGGAAAAAGGAAATAAGGCTGGGGAGAATTGTAACCCCGAAGCGCTACTTTTGGGAACTTTTGCTTGTCTGTATTTATTGCAGGGGGGCGTGGGTGAGAAGTATCCTGCTGTCTCATATGTTTTCCTCACACATTTCAATTTATCTGCTAGATCGTTCCACTTGGCAGCTCCAACCCAGCCTGTTCAAAACTTACTATCATCTTGCTCTAATGTCTTGGGCCCCATTTGAACTAAGTAATGTCATCCCTGAACCATCCAGACTTGACACTCAAGAGTCCTCCTAGAGCCTGGCACATGGAAAACATCCGATAAAGCATTGGTTCATTCCATTCACTCATTCACTCATCACGACATTCCTCTCTCCATGTCAGTCAGCTGCCAAGTCTCATACTATGTCTCCTACATTATTCATGGAGATTAGGGTCTGAACTACTACGGTCTGAACCCCGTCTCTACTAAAAATACAAAAAATTAGCTGGGCATGGTGGCATGCACCTGTAGTCCCAGCTACTTGGGAGGCTGAGGCAGGAGAATCCTTGAGCCTGGGAGGCGGAAGCTGTAGTGAGCTGAGATAACACCACTGCACTCTAGCCTGGGTGACAGAGTGACACTCTGTCTCCAAAATAACAATAATAATAATAATCAATAGCCCACAACTGCCAATCAACTTAAGTTTAAACATTTAATCTGAAATCCAAGATTTTCACACCCATGCAGCCTGGTCCCATGCTTTCTGGTCCCATGAAGCCTTATCTCCCAGTCTTCCCTTTGGCACCCTGAGACTCACTCAAACTACAGCCAGTCAATATTCCCCAAGCATCCCCATTCCATCCCAATCACAAGATTCACACCTCAGTCTTGATTCATCCCATTTGCTGTCCTAAAATCCCCTAATCCCTACATGTTCAATCCCCTACATTTTACTCATTCTACAAGGCTACTACAAACTCCACCTCACCCAGGAAAGCTTGTGCTATCTGCTACTTTCTATTCTTCACTGTACGTACTCCTTAGACTATAAACATCTTGAAGATACTGAACATAACCATTCCCGTTCACAAGTCCCTACAAGAATACCTTGAACGGTATAAATTTCAATAAAAGTTTGAAGAATGAACAAACTGGAATCCCTTCTGAATAGTAATTCCTATAATCAAAACTTGCTGATGATTTAATGTCTCCTGCTTTATTATATACACTCTAGTGTACAAATGAAGACAGAACCACCTTCCACAGAGAGCTTTAGTTGTTCCTATCTCCTATTAGTTTTTCATCAGAATAAAATGAAAAGACAGTAATAGCAGTAGAAGTAATTTAATAAAAGTGGTAATGGCTAACTTCTTTGTATACCAGTTACTGTTCTAAAAAGACTTACACATATTAACTAATTTAATCCTTGTATGAATTAGGTGTGATTGTTCTTATGAGGATTAAATTAGTTAATATGTGTAAGACTGACTACTCTTCCAGATTAGATTAGGAAAGAGGTAGACGGGCGCACTTAAGTAGCCACATACTCAAGTGATCTACAACACAAGAAAGAGAGTCCTGGGAGGGTTATAGCTAGAAAGACAGATGGCTATAACTGGGGAAATGAAATCCTTCTGTACAATACAAGGTACGTATTAGATGCTCTATAAATGCCCCTCCCCTTCCCTCCCCTCCAACTTCCCTTCCCCTCCCCCTTCCCTTCCCTTCCCCTCTGTTCCCCTCCCTCCCTCCCTCCCTCCCTCCCTCCCTTCCTTCCTTCCTTCCATCCTTCTTTCCTCCCTTCCTCCTCTGTTCGTCTTTCCCTATCTTACTCCCTCCCTTCCCTCTTTTCTAACAGAACTCCTTTTAGGTCTCTAAGACAATTATTTCTGTTTGTTTGTTAAAATTTATCTCCCCAACTAAAGTTCAACAAAGGTGATGGGCATCATGGTCCTGTTGACAGCTCTGTCTCCCAGGTCTACAGTGTTAGACACATAACAGGCACTCAAATATTTAAATGAATGAGTGACTGGAAAAGAGAAGAAAGGGGAGAAAGGCAGAAAGAAGTGCTGCACAGCCTTGCTGGCATCTCGGTTTAAATACTCATTCATTCTCTCTGCCACACAGCAGTATGATTGGTCCACTGGTAAAGCTACTTAATGACCAAAAGACAAGACACTGCCGTATAGACTCAGCAGTACTGCCGCAGGAGGACCTTGTCCTGTCCCTTCCTGCCACCTTGATGTACCACTTCCACCCAATTTTCTCACACTTGTCCCCTGCAGTCCCTTGAAAAGTCAAGCTATAAAGCAAAGCACAGATAACAAGCTTAGGCAGAAGGTCACTTGTAATCCTTTTCATGCCTTGCTCCATGGAACACTTCTTTTTCTTTTTTTTTGGAGACGGAGTCTCACATTGTTGCCCGGGATAAAGTGCAATGGCGCGATCTCGGCTCACTGCAACCTCCGCCTCCCGGGTTCACAGATTATCCTGCCTCAGCCTCCTGAGTAGCTGGGATTACAGGCGCACACCACCATACCCAGCTAATTTTTATGTATTTTTAGTAGAGACGAGGTTTCACTATGTTGGCCAGATTGGCCTTGAACTCCTGACCTCGTGATCCGCCCGCCTTGGCCTCCCAACAGGCTGGGATTACAGGGGTGAGCCACCGTGCCCGGCCCGGAACCCTTCTTAACTGAGTACATGGGACCCCAACATGACTAATATGAGTCTTTCTCATTTCTTAGTTTTCCATTCTGAACTAGTCTGAACAGCTAACCATCGGCCATTACAAGTGGTGGCAGAATTTAGCAATAAAGTCTGGGTTATGAATACAAATGGGGAGCTCAGAAATTCCTTGGCAACAGTGTAACTTTCTCTTTAATTTACACTCACATGCCCAGAAGTCTGACCAAAAAGTTAAGAGAACTAAAAATTCTCAACATCCGAACCCAGCCATAGCTAACACATGCACAAGTGCAAAAATCTGCCCCAATTCCTCTGGTGATCTCCTGCCCTTGGCCTTGACAGATACAACCCTCTAAATAAACCTCTAACTATAAACACTTGTCAATGACATTTTCCTTCTCCAAGAAACATAACCCCAAGAAGCAAAATACACTTATCCCATGCCATGAATAAGCTTTCTAAAACTGTATCCAACACAATCCAAAGCTCAAAAAGCAAGTAAACAGAGACACAAGTAAAGTTAGATGGAAGCAATTTTCCCATCAAATACTCTTCCAAAGCCCTATGATAAATTGCTCATTCAACCACTTCTGTCACATCCAGTTAGGTGTAAATCACATTTTTATTTACACTTACCTCTGCCACTCGGTGGGTGGAACTAAACCGAGGTTGCGAACCAGCCAAAACACAGTGTTGGTGGGTGGCATTGAGATCATCTACAGGAAAAACACCAGAAGTTTATAAAACTATATTTATTAGTCAGTATATACTGCATATTATTTAACTAAAACACAAAGTAAACAGTAAATCCATCTTTCAATAACCAAGGAATCAACATTTACCTTGTAGTCTTTAAATCAATCCCTTATAAGGAGGTGACTATATATATATATATTTTTATATATGTATCTACTTATAAGTAGACATTATATATGAGATATATAACAAGTATAAGTGTACAATAAATATGATATACTTGTAAATACTTATACATATGCAAGTATGTGTAAGTAGATATATAATCATATGTATATAATTAAATGTGTATATATATATATATTTTTTTTATCATGCAAACTATAACACTTTGAAGAGTGAAAGGGGGTGCTATTAATTATTCCAGAACAACAGGTATAAACCAGGACTGTCCTCAGCAAGCAAGATATACGGTCACTCTACTTATTTGTGGTCCTATACTGCCCACCCACTATAAAATTTACTGTTTACAGATTGAGCTTCTTTCACTTTCTCATGACACATCGACTTCTACCCTTGTCTTTAGAATAAACCAGAATTTGGAATTGAACACCTTTTATCTGAAAAATCTGCCTCTTTCCCTCCATAATCAAAGTATCCATTTTGCCCCAACATTTTCCAGGCAACAAACCAACTCACTCAGCATGTTGCATGTTTGGCTCTTAGAACAGAATTTAAGTCCAGGGATTCACAACCCAAGAATGAAGTAGGTGGTGAATTCATTAGTTGAAGAATATTCTTAAAACCTCAAGCAGTGGGAAAAAAACCAATGACCAAGTTGTTGCATATCTTAAGAAATGATAACACAAGTTAGGCAAAATCTATACAACCTCTGCTTAGGACATGACTTCCTCTATTACAAAAACAGAGTTGTAATGTCCTCCTGCAATGATATCCTATATAGGCAACACAAGATTTTCATCAAGATACCAAAAACGACAATGACTGAAACTAAGAGGCAAATGCCAACAGGCCCCTTATGTGTCATCAGAAACAACCTACCATATCATTTCTAAACATAGAAAGGAAATAAAAAATATTAAGGCAGGATTTCTGCTATGAATATTATGAAGTAACAGTGACAAGGTTTACCCTTCTGCCTTAAGCAACGACAAACCAAAAATACGAATCAAAGGTTTCAGCAAGATATAATCCCATGGAGAGGAGAAACAAAATAGGTGAGAGATGCTTACGACTGCCCTAACTTACTCCATGGAAACAGTTTCAATGCCACAGAATAGAGAAGAAGAAGTCAAAAACCAGAGTCTCTTTTTCTTTCTTGCCAAGTTCAGAAGACAAGATTGGAGAATAGGGAGGCCAAGGCCACAGGGCCTTGAAAGGCAGAATGCTGGAACAGAAACAGCCATACAGAGAGCAAACAGCGATTGCAGAAGGGTTCCCTCAAGTATTTGAAAGAGCACTGACCTGTGCATGTGTGAATAAAAACTTCCCAAGGGCCAAAAAAAGAAGCATCACAATGTAGCAGGTGGAACCAATCTCAGATCTCACACATAGCCAGGAATATTTTATGTTCCCAGCAACCAAAATGGCTCCCACTACATGAGATACTAGAAAATCCTTAGGAAAGCATCACTGTGGAAGTAGGGCTAAATGAGTCCTAGGTTAAAAGTTGCACTAGTCCCACCTAGGAAGGCTTAAAACTAAGCCTCAAAAGGATCCAACTTCTGGGTGGGCGTGGTGGCTCATGCCTATAATCCCAGTACTTTGGGAAGCTGAGGTGAGTGGATCACCTGAGGTCAAGAGCTCGAGACCAGCCTGGCCAACATGGTGAAACCCTGTCTCTACTAAAAGTACAAAAATTCGCTGGGCATGGCAGTGGGTGCCTGTAAGCCCAGCTACTGAGGAGGCTGAGGCAAAAGAATCACTTGAACCCAGGAGGCAGAGGTTGTGGTGACCCGAGATCACGCAATTGCACTGCAGCCTGGGAAATAAGAGCAAACTCCATCCCAAAATAAAATTTAAAAAAAGGATCCAACTTCTTCTTAGTAATTTAATTATTGATCAGAGCAAAAGTCAAAAGTATGTAAAAGTACATAACAAATTCAGGCACCCAATAAATACCACGTGCAATATCCAACATCCATTCAAAAAGTAACATGGAAATGAAAGATACATACACACACACAATATGTGAGGTTTTCACATCTCTCTTTTATTCTAAATGTACATATCTGTCCTTTTACATATATATAGAAGTCAAGCTTCTAAAGGTTAAACATGTAGTATCTGAAATAAAACCCACACTGAATGAAATGAACAGTAATTTATAAACTGCAGAAGAAAAAATCAGTGAACTAGAATACACAAAAAATAAAAACTATGCAAAATAAAGTGGCTAAAGAAAAAAAGACTACAAAAATATGAAAGAGCATGAGTGACTTCTAGAACAATATTAAACCATTTAACAAAAATGTAATTTGAATTCCAGGGAAGGAAGAGTGACAAAAACATATACATTTTTATAGAAACAATGACAAAAAAGTCACCAAATTTCATGAAAACTATAAAACCAGAGATCCAATAAGCTCAATAAATTCTAAGCAAAAAAATGATATCAGACTAAAGCATGTGATAATGAAATTTCTTAAAATCAGTAATAAAGTGAAAATGTTAAAAGCAGTCAGAAAAAGAGACATTAAATACAAAGGGGCAAGGATTAGAATGACAGAGGACTTCTCATCAGAAGCTATAAAACTCAGAAGACAACTGGATGATAAAATACTGGAAAAAACTGTCACTCTACTATTCTATACATAGTGAATACCCTTTCCAAAATAAAAGTGAAATAAAGACTTTACAGAAAGAAACTGAAACAATTTATATTCAGTAGATTTACAGTATAAGAATTGTTATGAAATTCTACAGGCAAAAGAAAAATAATATCAGAAGGAATTCAGATCTGCTCAAAGGAATAAAAAGTAACATAAGTAATAAATATCATGAAACAATAAATGCCTATTTAAATCCAAAATAATAACAATGTATTGTGAAGTTTATTACATATGCATAAGTAAAACACGTGAAAAAGCACAAAGGAGAGGAGAAAAGAGAGAAAAGTGGTTTAACATTCAAAGTTACACTGTGGTAAGTTAAGGATATAAAGATATTGTAAAACCAAGAGAAGCAGCTCTGAATGACATGTAATTTTGTCATTCCTCACTCTGTAGAGACAGACAGACTGGAAACAAAGAATGACAATTTACCAGAGTAAAAACGAAGAAGCAGAAACATGCATAAGAACCAGTACCAGGGTAGAAAAACCTTAACTGTAACTACTGAATTGCTGGAGACTCAATGTAGGCAGAACTGAGAATTAGAAAGTCCAGAGGAATTCAGTCTTAGGGAACTCCCATGCTTTTGTGAATTTTATCTCCAAGAGCTCTGAGGTTCTCACAGTGGACACTTTATATATGTATTTATTTATTTATTTTCTAAAGAGACAGAGTCTCACATGTCATCCAGGCTGGAGTGTAGTGGCATGAACACACCTCAGTGCCACCTACAAATCCTAGCCCCTGCTAGCCATCCTATCGCAACTAAGAATGAGAAAAAAGAAAATGAGAAGCACTGTGAGGTTCACAATTCACAGGCATAGACTCACTAAAAGACTGAGATTTAATCATAAGATTCTAGAATGCTTCCCCTTCCAACATACCCTACCACCACATTATTACTGCAGTTCCTTTTATCCAGTACATCACATCTACCTATCAAGAAAAAAGTACAAGGCCTTCTAAATGGCAAAAAACATCATTTGAAAAAACTGAGCAAAAATCAGAACCAGAGTCAGAAATGGCAGAAATTATCAGAAATGTTTTTTAAACTATGATTACTATTCTGAGACTCTAAAGGACAATGTTGACAACATGCAAGAACGGATAGGGAACGTAAGTAGAGAAATGGAAATTCTAAGAAAGAATCAAAAAGAAAATGCTGGAAATCAGTAACACTGTAAAAGAAATGAATAATGCCTTTAATGGGCTCATTAGAAAACTGAACAAGATAGAGGAAAGATCTCCGAGCATGAGGATATGTTTAGAGAAACTTCCAAAACTGAAAAGCAGAGAAAAAAGACTGGAAAAAAAAACCTAGAACTATGGGACAGCTACAAAAGGTATAATATATGTATAATGGTAATAACAGAAGGAGAAGAAAGAGGAAAAGGAACAGAAGAAAATTAGAAGCAATAGTAACTAAGAATGTTCTTAAATTAATGTTAGACACCAAACTAGAGACTCAAGAAGCTCAGGGAAAAACCTACACCTAGTCATATTATATTCAAACTGCAGAAAGTTGAGGGATAAAGAATTTTGCAAAAAACCAGAAGCAAAAAACAGCTTCATATCTAAAAGAGTAAACAAACAAACAAACAAACAAAAATCTGACTTTTTCTCAAAGACCGGGAAATCAATACAAAAGTGAAGTCAAACATATAAGGTGTTGAGAGGAAAAAAACAGCAGCCTAGAATTGTGGATCCTGCAAAATTACCCTTCAAAAGTAAAGGAGAAACAGGCCACATGTGTTGGTTCATGCGAGCATTCTGGGAGGCCAAGGCAGGTGGATCACTTGAGATCAGGAGTTCAAAACCAGTCTGGCCAACATGGTAAAACCGTGTTTCTACTAAAAATACAAAACTTAGGTGGGCACAGTGGCACACGCCTGTAATCCTGGTTACTCGAGAAACTGAAGCAGGAAAATCACAGCATGGCCAACAGAGTGAGGCTCCGTCAAAAAAAAAGAAAAGAAAAGGAAAAGGAAGGGAGGGGAGGGGTGGGGAGGGGAAGGGGAGGGAAGGGAGGGAAGGGAGGGAAGGGAGGGAAGGGGAGGGGGAAGAAAGTATTTTTTAAAAAAAGTTTTTCAGATAAAAATTCAGGGAATTTGTTGCTAGTAGACTTGTATTACAAGAAATTTGTCAGAAAGAAAATGATACAGGTCAGAAACTCAGATCTACATAAAGGAAAAGATTTTGAGATGGAGTAAGTGAAAGTAAAATGAAAAACATTATTTTTCTTATCCTTAATTGATAGAAGAGATAACAATTTATTCACAATAACAATGATGTACTCAATTATACATGCCACATATGTGTGTGTGTGTGTGTGTGTGTGCATGCGCCTATGTATGCTGTTTTTTGTTGTTGTTGTTGTTGTTGTTGTTGTTTTGAGATGGAGTCTCACTCTGTCACCAAGGTTGGAGTGCAGTGGCATGATCTGGGCTCACTGCAACCTCCACCTCCTGGGTTCAAGTGATTCTCCTGACTCAGCCTCCAGAGTAGCTGGGACTACAGGTGTGTGCCACCATGCCTGGCTATTTTTTTGTATTTTTAGTAAAGATGGGGTTTCACCTTGTTAGCCAGGATGGTCTCTATCTCCTGACCTCATGATCTGCCCACCTTGGCCTCCCAAAGTGCTGGGATTACAGGTGTGAGCCACTGTGCCCAGCCTGTATGCTTATTTATAAGTGAGATTAATGATAGCAATGAGTGTAAGAGATGAGAGAAAAAAATTATGAGACTATTTTGTTTTACTGTACTTGCACTATCTGTGAAACAGTATAGTGTTATTTGAAAGTGGACTTGAAACAGTTGTAAATGTATACTGCAACCTCTAGGTCACTACTTTAAAAAGTCAAAAAATATATATGTAATTGATATGCTAAGACAGGAAATGAAATGAAATCATGAAATACTCAAAACTATAAAAGCAGAAAAAGAATGGAAGACAAAAACACTAGGAAAAAACAAGTACAAAAAATATAAAACATTAACAAATATGATAGATATTAATCTAGGCATAACAATATTCACTTTAAATGCCAGTGGTCTAAATACACACATGAAAAAACAAGACATTATCAGAATGGCTAAAAAACAAGGCATAATTATATGCTGTCTACAAGAAACTCAATTTAAATATAAAGATACACACAGATCAAACTTAAAGATATGAAGAAGACAGATATACTACGCTAACATTAATCTAAAGAAAGCTGGAATGCTTATATTAATTTCAGACAGAGTAGATTTCAGAGTAAAAATAAATTATCACAGAGCAAAAGGGGTAGTAGCCAGGCACAGTGGCTCACGCCTATAATCCCAGCACTTTGGGGAGCTGAAGTGGGCAGATCACTTGAGGTCAGGAGTTTGAGACCTGTCTGGCTAACATGGTGAAACCCCGTCTCTACTAAAAATAAAAAAAATTAACCAGATGTGGTGGCATGCACCTGTAATCCCAGCAACTCGGGAGGCTGAGGCATGGGAATCGCTTGAACCTGGGAGGTGGAGGTTGCAGTAAGTTGAGATCATGCCACTGCACTCCAGCTTGGGCAACAGGAGCGAAACTCCATCTCAAGAAAAAAAAGAAAGAAAGAAAAAGGAGCAGTACATAATGTCAAAGGAGTAAATTATCCCAGAAGATATAACAGTCATTAACATGTACGCACCTAATAATGGAGCATCTAAATATGTAAGGCAAAAACTGATAGAACTGCAAGGGAAAACAGACAAATCCAAGCTATAACTGGAGATGTCAACATCCCTCTATCAGAAAAGGACAGATACAGCAGGCAGAAAATCATTAAGGACATAGTTGAACTCAATAATACCATCAGTCAATTGAATATTACTGACATACATAGACTACTTCATTCAACAACAGCAGAATGCACACTAGTATCAAGCTCACATGGAGCATTCCACAAAATAGACCACGTTCTGGGCCATAAAACACATATTACCAAATTTAAGAGAATGGAAATCATACAATGTCTGACCTCAGACCAGAATGGAATTAAACTAGAAAACAATAACAGACAGATAGCTGGAAAATCCCCAAATACTTAGAGATGGAACAATACACTTCTAATATCTGTGGGTCAAAAAAAAAAACCTTAAGAAAACTGAACTAAATGAAAGTGAAAATACAACTTATCAAAATTTGTTGGAAGCAACATAAGCACTGCTTAGAGGAAAATTTATATCATTAAATGCCACAAATTTATAGCATTAATATAGCATTCTGCTTATATTAGAAGAAAGATCTAAAATCAGTAAGCTAAAATTCTATTGTGTGAAATTTTAAAAAGAACAAATTAATCCAAGGTAAGCAGAAGAAAAGAAACAATAAAAGTTAATGTAGCTCAATGAAATAAAAAACAGGAAACTAATACAGAAAATTAATAAAAGCAAAGCTAGTTCTTTTAAAAGATCAATAAAATTGATAAACCTCTAGCCAGACTAAGAAAAAAGTGACAAGAAACATATTACTAATGTCAGAAATGAAAGAAGTGACATCACTATAGATCCAATGGGCATTAAAAGGATAATTTTAAAATACTATGAACAATTCTTTACCTAAAAATCTGATAACCTATACAAAATGAACCAATTCCTTAAAAAATAAAATCTGTCAAAACTCACACAAGAAAAAATGAACAATATGAATAGGCCTATCTCTACTAAAGAAATTAAATCGATAATTAACATGCTTCCAAAGCACTAGGCCCAAATATGTTCACTGTTGAGTTCTACCAAACGTTATACTAATTCTTAACAATCTGTACTAAAAGATAACAAGGAAATACTTCCAAACACATTCTATGAGAACAGACATTACAAGAAAGAAAATAAAGACCAGTATTCTCTCATAAGCATAGATGTAAAAATCCCCATCAAAATATTAGCAAATTGAATTCAACAATGTATAAAAAGAATCATACACCACGACCAAGTGAGATTTATCCCAGGTATAAAGAACAAATTCAATATTCAAAAATCAATTAATGTAATCCATCACACCAACAGGCTACAAAGAAAAAAAGTACGATCATACTAATAGGTACAGAAAAACCATTTGACCAAATGTAATACCCATTCATGATAAAAATTCTCAGTAAACTAGAAATAGAGAAGAACTTCCTCAACACATAAAGAATGTGTAAGGAAACCTGCAGCTAACACCATACTTAGCAGTGTGAACCTAGAGGCTTTTCTGCTTAGAGCAAGAATAAGACAAGGATGTCTCCTCCCAACATTTCTTTTCAGTATCATATTGGAAGACCTGGCTGACACAGTAAGACAAGAAAAGAAAACGCATACAGATTGAAAATGGAAAAAATAGAATATCTTTATTTACAGATTTTATTATTGTCTGCATAGTAAATTCAAAAGAATCAATAATTTAATCTGCCTTTGAACAGACCACTCTGGCAGCTTTATATGAAAGAGGAAGGACTAAGGGGGAAACAAGAATTGAAGCAGGAAGACCAGTCAGGAAGCTGTCGGCAGTAAGTCATTCAGGAGCTAATAGTGACTTGAACTACAGAGACAGGGGAGGAGATGACGAGCAGACATCAGATTGAGAAGGTTCTAGGAAAAGACAATAGGACATGCTAATGAATTGGATGAGTAAAATCAGGGAAAAGTAAAATCAAGAACAACTCTTGGCCAGGCGCGGTGGCTCACGCCTATAATCCCAGCACTTTGGGAGGCCAGGGCAGGTGGATCACAAGGTCAGGAGATCAAGACCATCCTGGCCAACATGGTGAAACCCTGTCTCTACTAAAAATACAAAAAAATTAGCTAGGTGTGGTGGCATGTGCCTGTAATCCCAGCTACTCGGGAGGCTGAGGCAGGAGAATCTCTTGAACCAGGGAGTCGGAGGTTGCAGTAAGCCAAGAAATGCGCCACTGCACTCCAGCCTGATGACAGAGAAACTCCATCTCAAAAAAAAAGAACAACTCTTGGGGTTTTCACAGCAACAAATGATTAAACCTTAGGACATCGTATAAATAATACCACAAAATCCAATTAGAGGTAAGGATGAAAACATCAGTGATACATTTGGAGTTTTAAATGCAAATACAGACACAACAACATAGAGGATCAAAAGCAAAGACTTGGGCTCCGAAGTGTGGCTTTAGGGCCGGATGAAGACGGCTAAGCGACCATTCTCTCTTCCTGTTTGCCATCTCTGAGGACACTCCTGAGCAGTTCTGGTTGATCCTATGTTGCCTAAAGGGCTTTCAGAATCAAGCAAAATACTAAAAAGTGGAGTTTGAAGGGGGTTCCCCAGGCTGGATTCGCATAAAAGACTGGGACAATTTCTAGGAAATACATAAATGCCAGTCTCATCTACCCAAATAAAAGCCTTATTATTCCTGTGCTATTAATCCTGGGACCCAGAGACATCATTAGGGGAAAAATCATCACCTTAATGAGCATATTTGTTAAGTTCTTTTGTTCCCCTGCGGGGCAATTAATGTGACTCAGGCCAAATGGCAAACACAACATAAGAAGGTATACTTTGAGGCTTCCACCTTCATTTAAATCCTTGGCAACTCTCTAATCAAACAACTCTTTTGAAATCGCTTCCAACTGTATCTAATTCTTTATGACTTTTAAAAAAGAAACTTGTAATTTTCATTGAAGAGCTTCTAGTTTATCGAAAACTCCAAGTCTATAAAAGCAATTCAAACTTCATGGATTGTGCATCTCAAAGGATATACTAAAGGCATTCCCAGCTTCGAAAGATTATTCCTAATAATTTTTAGAAAAAAAAAAATTAAAGAACGTCTATTTACCAGAGCTATCTCAGAATACAGCTAAAACTTGACTGGCTCTGTATCCAGCTGGAGTAAGAGTTTGTAGATGATTTGACAACACACATTCAAAAAGAAAAGAAGCACTCACTCTTTGCTGGCTGAGTGCTGTGTACCCTGGCAGTGGTGAAGAGAGCTCTGGACATTCACTGTAGCATGAAATCTCATCTCATATATAAAACACCACAGAAGCAATGCTATAATTTACGGTAGGGTGACAATTCATGTTCAAGATTTTCCTGGTTTTAATACCGAAAGTCCTGCATCCTGAGATCCCCCTTGCCCACAGACAAAAGGACAGTTGGTCACCCTAAATTTGCCCCAGTCCTTACTTCCTTGGATTTGTTGCCCAGTGTGTTACCAGGGCCATTTCACCCAAATTTCTTACAGAAACAATCACGAGTTTTGATAAAGGCACTCTTAGGGTAAATAAGCCCAATACTGAAATCCAATCTTCCCAGCTTCACACAGTCACTGAAGCTTTTCATTCTTACTTACCTGTCCATTCTCATCTCTCAATCTTAATATTTATGACCTTATTTTTCCTAGATGTGGGGCCATCCGTGGCTGAAAACATTTTCAGAATTTAATAGCCAATGAAAGGGGGAGGGGAAGGTTCCTGGCAAGATGCCAGTATAGACACAGGCCCTGTCCCATTCCTAGATTCTCAATAAGACAATCAGCGGAACATAAAAATGGATCGAAACCTCTTTTGGCACTGTTATTAGGGAAAGGTGCTCAATATGCCAGAAATACAAATCATTGTGTTGAATATAGTACAGGTGGAATTAAAGAAGGGCAAAGAAGGCTGACACATGATTGTCTCTCCAAAACAGCAGCGAGCCTGATAAATACACCAATCAAATCCTGAGAGAAATGCTCACCTCTTAACTCAGAAAGCAGAGAGCAGCAGGAGGGCAAGAAAAGCTTACGGGGCACCCAGAGGGCAGGGCTCTTGCCTCTGTAGCAAGCATTCTATGTACACAACCTGCGATACTCACAGGCCCCAGGATGTGCTGCTGTTATAAGCCATGACTCTGAATACGAGTCATTGCAGAGACCAGGAACCGGAACAACAGCAATAGTAGGAGTGGCCCAAAACCCACCATGGTTTGCTCATACTGCAAGCATCCACATCACATGAAGACAAAAACAAGTTCTTAAGCACACTCCAATTTATGAAATCTCTATCTGGCTGTGAAAGGACACATTTTCTTCCTCCTTCAAGTAAAGGATTTGGCCAGGAATCCATACTAATCTCTCACAGAACCAATCTCAGCTACTTGCCTATAAGCCAGTACTAGTCCACTTTCTGTGAGGATAAAGAGGTAAGGAGTAATTGCCAGAACTATGCAAAATGACTACAGTTCAAAGGAGTGGAGGTACTTTGATCAAAACTGTTTTCTGAAAAAGGTTTATTCAAACTGACACAATAAAATTTTAGAAAATTCTCAATTATTCAAGAAGATGCTTGATTCAAGAAGGTACTGCATCTGTAAAATTAAGGTAAGCAGACATGAAGATGAGATCAGGAAAAACCACTTGCAATCGATTTTTTTAATAGTATTTCTTCATGTAACATGGCGATAGATGGAGTGAATAACAGAAAGCATGCTGCAGAAAAACCAAATTACTGAGCCGGATGAGTGAACTCAAAAAATTCTCCTATAACTCAGGGAAAATATAAGAAATTAGTGACGAAAAACCTAAGACATGAGAAACAGATTCTGGAGATCAAAATATACTTAACAGGAATCACAGAATGAAAGTAAAATACAGGCCAGGCATGGTGGCTGACACCTGTAATCCCAGCAATTTGGGAGCCCCAAGGCAGATGGATTACTTGAGGCCAGGAGTTCGAGACCAGCCTGGCCAACATGGTGAAACCCCATCTCTGCTAAAAATACACAAATTAGCTGGACATGGTGGTGGGTGTCTGTAATCCCAGCTACTCAGGAGGCTGAGACAGGAGTATTGCTTGAACCTGGGAGGCAGAGGTTGCAGTGAGCCAAGATCACACCATTGTGCTCTAGCCTGGGTGATAGAGCGAGACTCTGTCTTGAAAAAAAAAAAGAAATAAAGATACAAAAAGATTTGAGAATAATCAAAGAAACACTGGAAGAATGTTTTCCAAGGTTGTGAAAAGGCCAGAGTCTGCACTATAAAATGGTTGAGCAAGGACATAAATATATTATGTTAAAAAATTAAATATAAAATACTACAAATGTCCAAACAGAAAATACAGCTTACTAAAATGAAACCATAAGGAAGATGGCCTCAGACATCTCCCAACATTAAATATGAGAGGTCATAGATCTCAACTCACTACAACTTCTGCCTCCAGGGTTCAAATGATTCTCCTGCCTCAGACTCCTGAGTAGCTGGGATTACAGGCATGCCCCATCACACCTGGCTAATTTTTCTATTTTTAGTAGAGATGGGGTTTTGCCACGTTAGCCAGGCTAGTCTTGAACTCCTGACCTCAGGTGATCCACTCACTCTGGTCTCCCAAAGTGCTGAGATTACAGGTGTGAGCCACTGCACCCAGCCTCTACAGTTTTAAGGGGGAAAGTCTGATACTCAAGAATACTATAGCCAATCAAGGAGATATTATTCACAAGTAAAAGGATAGGAAGTCACTCTTCCACAATGCAAAGACTCAAAGAATGTGCCACAACCATTCCCCTGCTGTTAGTCTTCATGAATATTATTAGAAACTACATTTTGGCTGACCAAGAGAACCATCAATACTTTTTTTTAAAATCACAGTACAAAAAAAGCTAGCAGTAAGCATAAACACAGTTAAATAATTTCAAATATTGTTATTTAATTTAATGCAAGTATTACAATTAAGACTTAAATGGAAGGATGTTTCTCCTAAAATAAATATTAAAAATCTAAGTGAAAAATCGAAAATTGGATGTAAGAAAATACCTAGGAAGAAGCGGGCAGAAGGGTTAGATAAAGTAAATGTTAAGAGAAACACTAACACCTCAACAGAAAAATGAGCAAAATACAATCAGCCAATGAATAACAGAAAGAAGTAAACAATGGCCAACAAAAATAAAAAATGTTCAACCTCATGAACAAATAAAGAAATGAAATTTAAAACAACAGCAAATTTTCATGCATCTAATCGGCAAAAATACTCATAAACTGTAATGCTTAGCACTGTATAGAGTAGGGTAAAATAGGATGGTGGAAGTAACTGATGACCACATTTCATACACTGCAGTTAAGAATGAAAATGAAAATCTCTCTAAATAACAGTCTGACAACAGAATATGTAATGTGTAAATGTCCACAGCATAATACCTCACCAAGGCATTCCACTTTTAGCAATTTTTCCTATGGAAATAAAGATCTATGTACAAAGTTGTTCACTGTAGCAATATATATAATATCAAAAAACTTGAAAAACCAAAGTGAAGATTATTTAGTGATTTAAAACATTTTCCGAACTTTATTAAAGTATAATTGACAAAAATTTTATATATTTACAATGCAAAATGTAATCTTTCAATATACATCTACATTGTGAAATGACTTCTAATACCAATCTAATTAACATATACATGACCTCACAGTAACTGTGTGTGGGTGGGTGTGTGTTAAAAACATTTAAGATCTCCTCTCTTAGCTAATTTCACGCATGTAATACAGTATTAATAAATGTAGTTACTGATATGGTTTGGATCTGTGTCCCCACAAAATCTCATGTCGTACTCTAATCCCCAGTGTTGGAGGTGAGTCCTGGTGGGAGGTGATTGCATCCTGGACATGGTTTCTCACAAATCGTTTAGCACCGTCCTCTCGGTGCTGTTCTCATGACAGTGAGTTCTCACAAGATCAGGTGGTTTAAAAGTGTGTGGCACACCTCCCTCCTCTCTCTTCCTCCTGCTCTGGCCATGTGAAGTGCTGGCTCCCTCTTTTTGCTTTCCATCATAATTTTAAGTTTATGATGTCTCCCCAGAAGCCAAGCAGATGCCAGCATCCTACTTCCTGAACACCCTGGGTAACTGTGAACCAATTAAACTTCTTTATAAATTACCCAGTCTTAGTTATTTCTTCATAGCAATGTGAGAACAGACTAATACAGTTACCACACCTGCACATTAGGTCTCTAGAGCTTATTCATCCTGCATAAACAAAACTTGGTACCTTTTGACCAAATCTACCCAACAGCCCTCAAACCCTTAGAAACCACCATGCAACTCTGCATTTATGAGTATAGCATTGTTACATAGAAGTAAGATCATGTGGTAACTGTCTTTCTGTGCCTTGCTTATCTCACTTAGCATAACATATTCCAGATTACTCCACACTGTCACACATGACAGGCTTTCCTTCTTTTTTAAAGCTAAGTAATATTTCATTGCGTGTGGATATGTGTGGGTATGTGTGTGTAGATATAGATATAGATATGTAGATATATCTACCACATTTTCTTCATCATCTGTTAACAGATATTTAAGTTGTAGTTCTCTTTGTAGAGATCTTTTACTACCTTGCTCAAGTTTATTTCTAGGTACTTTATTACTATTTTTCTGTAGCTGTTGTCAAAGACATTGAGTTCTTGATTTGATTCTCAGCTTGCTCACTGTTAGTGTATTGCAGTGCTACTGACTTGTGTTCATTGATTTTGTAACCCAAGACTTTACTGAATTTGTTTTTCAAATCTAGGAGTCTTTTGGAAGAGTTGTTAGGATTTCCTAGGTATACAATCGTATTACTGGCAAACAGAGATAGTTTGACTTCCTCTTTTCAATTTGGATGCCCTTTATTTCTTTCCTTTGCCTGATTGCTCTGGTTGGGACCTCCTGCCAATTCCACTTTTACTTGGATCCCTTGTGTTTCTCTTTCTTGAAATTTTCTTAAAATTCTGTCATATTTAAATTTTCTAAAAATGGTACCATATTTTAGATTCTTCAAGGCAAGGACTGTTTTAGCTGTGTATCCTGTATGGCACTTAACACAGTACTTTGAATATGGCTGGTGCTTACTAAGTAACTGTTGAACTAATAAGTGAATGAATGAACTGAGGATTGGCTTTTCTTTCATTTCATGGTAGTATGTCTTGGTTATACAAGCAAAAGGAAATATTTATTCTCTCCTTGAAAGCTCCTGGCTGGTAAAGGTTTTGAATTTCCTTCTCAAACAGATGGTCATCAGCAGGCAGGCAGCCCTAATACCTGGGTCCATTGGGATGAGCCTGGAACCTTGGGTCCACTAAGGCAGACCTGGAGCTTACGTCTACCTGGGTGGGAGTGTTCCCTGCATCCCCAAGGGCAGGCCTAGAATGTTGTTCTATGCGTGCAAGCCTAAATCCTGGGTCCAATGAGGTAAGCCTGGTAATTGCATCCACAGGAGTGAGCCTGGTGCTAACACAGTCCTGAAGCTTAAGTCTGTGCAGCAGACCTGGATTCTGAGTCCACTGGAAACTGGGTCTATACAGGAAGTCCTGCATCCCAGGCTTCAAGGGCTGACCAGGAGCCTGAGTCCATGAGGGCATATCTGGTGCTAGAGTAGGCTTGGAGCCTTCGTCTTTGGAGGCCACCCAAGCACTGGGGCTCACTAGGGTAGGCCTCTTGCTTGGTTTATAGAGAAGTTGGGTACTCACTTCATTCTCCCTCCCCCACACAAAGGGTATCCCTGTTGACACTGTGCTGCTCAGGTTTCAGGGGCAGGTGACACAGGTGATTTGAAACTGTTCTTCCTACTCTCTTCAATGTGTCTTTTCTTATTTCAGTGCTCCACCCAGGCAATGTAATCTCTAACCTGGATTCCTTTGCTCTTATAAAGGTATTCTGTGCATGGATAGTTATTGAAATTGATGTTTCTACAAGGAGACAAGTGCTATTCTGACATCTTGTTTGAAAGTAAGGGATTAATTTTTAAACCAGTTTTTAACAATCATTTTCAAGGAATGTTTAATGATAAGAAAAAATGCTCAAAATATAAATGTATCAGGAAAAAAAGATGCAAAACGTTTATACAACATGATATTAATTTTATATAAACAAAAAATAAACATGTTACTAAGTATAGAAAAAAACTAGAAGGAATTAGACTAAATTATTAAAAATAATATTTCCTCTTCTTTATACTTTTCACAAGTTTGAAAATTCACTACAATAGCATGTACCCTATTTCATCAATTCCAAGGTAGACAGTTTTTCTTTATATTTAACATCTCTGAAATTGGAATCCATCTTAAACTGATGCCTTCTTTGACTGGATGATATAATATTACTTTCAAATTAAGCAATAAAAAATTTAAAAACAAGTTTCTGTATGTGTTAAAGCTTCAAATGGAAATGTTCAACAAAGAGATTCTCAGAAAAGAGGTATTCAT